>NC_064545.1:10454731-11150981 GCF_023856365.1 Brienomyrus brachyistius | reverse complement strand
AATTTTTAATCCGAAAATCTACTTATAATAATTGTTTTAGTACTTTAACATATAGTATTTATTGTTGCAAATATTAAATGCTTCATGATTTACCATGAAACATTACATTAAAAAAATGAATACTGTAGCAAAGCCAGTAATATCGACGCCTACAACACTATAGTGCAATTAAATCTAATGATAAATTGGAGTAACAAATAATGACATCAGATTCAGCTACAGTGGTAAAATAAATATAGCCTTTTTCATGCTTCATGGACTCCATTGCCTACGTGGCAATAATGGCCGAGAGGTGAAGTAGCAGCTAGTGGCAGGAACCTCGATCAAGCTCGATCTGGTTGCGGTTGCTAGGTTACCAATGTCGGTATGTCAAGTATGAAAAGCGTGAGGCTTTAGACTACGCGAATGGTAGTGCGCAATTGTACAAACTGATTGGTGCATGTGTCAAAACCCACAAAAACTACTGTTTTGTCATCTAAATGTCTTCATAATGGATATAATAGTGCTGTAATTTTGCTGTCAGATTTCTTTTTTTATAAAACAAGATCACTATACCGAAAAAAATAAATGAATAAATATATATATGAGTGTGTGTGTATTTAGAAAAAAAAAATAGTGTTCGGAAGAAAAAAAACATGAATGTACATGTGTGTTTTTGAGTAGTCAAGTGTTTCAGTCGACTGGATTATCGTAAAGCACTCCTACGCAACAAGAATAAAAAATCATACAGGATTGTGGAATTAGATCAAGTTTTCATTCCATTTATGTTACGTCAAGCAATACGTTACCTTCATATCATAAACACACACACAGACGTCACCCATTAGTGACAAAAATAACGAGAAATACTGAAAAGATGGTAGCATTAAAGTTTATATCCAAATTAATTAAATACGATAATATTAAACCTAATAAAAGAAGCAACGTGCTTGTTATCTGACTCATCTGAGTGGGGCTGTAAGTGAACTAGTTAATTATGTACTCATTAATACAGTGCCTAAAATGTTTGTTGTTGCTGGGCTGCGGCTGCTCCTTCGCGAGCCTATGACAGTGCAGCAGCAGGAGTCGCTCTGATTGGTCGGCGATGGGGGTGGAGACACCCTGCTTTCACATATCCATATATGGGAAAATGCTGCTGCGAAGGGACTCCGCGAAAAAATGGCTGCCATGGCCAAGACTGACTTATTGTTTACTGAATTACATTTTGAGTTTCTCTTAAATTTACTACATCTATGTAAATGACTGTTATAAAGGCAACTGTTGTAGTGTGTAAATCAATGGTACCCCTAGGAGCAATGTACTACTGAATTAAGTAAAACATTGTAGGAGTTTGAGATATAAACTTACTGCTCAAGGTCTTTGAATAATATTTATAATGATGCAAAGTCTTATATTATGATATAGTACCACTATTTATTTGTTCAACCTGCTGCATGTGCCCAGATCTGCTTAAGAAAAGCAATGTTTACCCTTGGGAGACTGTCAGTACGTGCTAATGATTTACATTGCTATATGCAAACTGAAACTTTTTAAAGTCATGTATTTATTATTCAGTAGCATGAATAATTTTTAAGTAATGTAATATTTTTGAAGAAATGTAATAATATTAATATGCCCATGTGAAGCAATGGTATAAATAATACTTGGTTTTAAATGGAAATGTGTCATGGACATTACATTGCATTCGCCATATTGTGTCACGGTTCTAGCCATGGAAGCAGACGCACTTCAGGCTGAAAAGTCCCGAGCCGAACGGTCCGCGCAGCTCCTGGCTCCGGCCCTCCCCCAATCCGGGCGGCGGTACGGGAGGGGTGCCGGCTTCTTGCTTCCCAGCATGCCTGTCAGGTGGAGGAAGCGGCGCTCGCTGGCGTGAAAAAAAGAGAGCGACGTTCTCTATGCGTTACGGAGGACAGATGGAGGGAGGGAGAAAGAAAGAGGAAGGAAAGAAAGAGAGGGAGGGGGAGAGAGAGAGAGCGAGCGAGAGAGAGAGAGAGAGAGAGCGGACTCGTTAGGCAGCCTTACACACACACACCCAGAGCAGAAGATGGCAGGGGAAGCGGGAGGCGAGCCGGCGCGGAAAGCATGAGAAAACGGGCAAAAATCGGCAGAGAAACCGTCTCTGCGCCGCACGGATGGCGGAGGGGGACAATGATCCTGCGAAGTTGGGGTAAGAAACGTAAGAACATCGGTGCATTTGTTATTTTTCTTTTAATTTGACGCTTGGCGGAGATGTGACAATATGGTGGAAAGAGAGAGGCTTTTACAGTCTCGAGTAAAAATGGCCATGGTCGGTGTGCAGCCAGCAGGGAAAAAGCGGCACCGAGGGCAGGCTTTCTAACGACGCCGGGTAATTTCTGCGGGATGAAGACGGGGGGAAAAGAGGCTTTCTCTTCACTCTTAAAGATGAATAAACGTGGGGGGAAATATGTTTATAAAGAAAAGGGAGAACTTGTAAGACAGCTTGCTACGCATTTTTAATGTGCTTTGTCCTTGGCTGTGCAAATGTCCTTGTAGGAATTAAACAGCAGAAAACTGCATTAAATTAAGAGTCTAAAACCCAGAAACGTCGCAGAGTGTGAAACGAAAGTGATATGTATATTTGGAACAACAACAAGATGATTTCAACGCACATTTTAGAGGGAAAGAGTTTTTGAGCTTTTTTCAGCCTTTATTTGTGCAATATACATTCCATAAAACGTGCATTTTCGACCTGAATAGGTGTTTGAACCAAGCTTAAAAAGCAGTTATTTGGTAATTGTGTCCAGATACAGCAGTCCTTGTCATGGGTTGTACATTTTAAATTTGTTTAGTATTTAACTGAATTTATGGTCTAGTCATTTCACCAAAAGACACGAAAAACGACGTATTAATTCTAAATGTTACTTAGGTTTAGATATTGTATAGGAAATTTGAATTTGATAGGATTTCTCATACGTTATAAATATATTTAAAGAGTGTTTTTCGAAGTTTATAAAATAGGGTGTTGGCTTTTAACTCTTTGTGGTGCAGTTTAGAATATAATACAACATGATTTACTGAAAATAATTAAAAGTCCACAATTTCAGTTTATAATCTTGACAGTGAAATGCAGGGTCATGAATGAACACTGTCTGCACATTATCAAATATTTGGGACTATCAAAATTTGGTAGAATTTAATAAAATTCCTCTTTAAAAAGATCACACCACATTTTTTTCAAGGTCATTATAGGAGGCTAATATTGGTAAATGCCAGTTTAAAGACAGGAAGACGCCTTTATTGCGATATTTGAAAGTTTTCACAAGTACTTTAAGGTTCTATATTATTTCTTTCCCTTAATGATGTTACTCTGTCCTTATTGTTAGGAGAGTAATAATTTTCAGTTCAGTATATGAACCACCTTCCATTCAGTTAATTTAAATGTTTTGTAGCTGTTTTCCATAAGTTATTTTATTCAATACCATATTAATGGTCACCTTCCTATAAATATTGAAACATATTGTGAATTTTGTTATTTATAGATTTTGAGTATATATGCGTTGTGGTGGAAATAACTGTTCTATTTTG
This sequence comes from Brienomyrus brachyistius, assembly GCF_023856365.1. NCBI lineage: Eukaryota > Metazoa > Chordata > Actinopteri > Osteoglossiformes > Mormyridae > Brienomyrus > Brienomyrus brachyistius. Next base: position 11,147,435 of record NC_064545.1, on the reverse strand, counting down.
AATTCGTTATAACTTTGGAACCAAAACGTGGTTCTGTTTTTTGAAAAAAAAAAAGATCCAAATTTGTGGAAAAGTCAATAATTTTTATTTTAAATTCTGAAATGTGTACTTCAGCTTGTTCAGTTTCAGGCCTACTGTAAAATTCAGTGTCCTCATTGGTCCATTTGTGTTTAAGCATAATTCATTGTTGGATATTGGAATCCTTAAACATTCTTTGTCATAATTGTGTGCTAAAATTGCACAGGGTTTTTGAAGAGGAGTATGTTTCATGAATAGAATTTCATTAAATCAGTATGCCTCGACACTGAGAATCTGCTGTACTTGTGATTATGTGGTGTATCTTTGTAATGTACAACATGTTTTTTTCATAATAAAATTATGTGTTTTGTTTCAGGGCTGCATGATATCCACTGAAGATGGATGAACCAGAAGATGCATGTGGTTTTGATTGAAAACAAGTAAGAAAAGTTTCTTTGTAGGTGTCAGGCTTATTATTTTTTGTGTTCGTTATAGTCTATGTATTATTCATGTTTTTTATTTTCAATGCATTGTGGTGACCAGTAGGATGTGCTCAGCAGCTGTGTGCAAGATATTTAATATATAAAACACTTTTGCGCATTGTAAAAATATCTTCCCCCCCCCCCACCCCCCCAGCTGATGAAGGTACATCTGTTGAGAAGCCCAAGATGGAACAATGGGCAAGACACCAGTCTCTGTTGTGAGTATTGTGTATCTTCAGTGTTAATGAACATCTTCCTTAATTGATAACTGTGTTTACACAGAATTACAATTCAGTGCTCCTACTTTCCCCACGCTAATTTGTGAGCAATAATGAATGTTAATATCCAGAGACTGGCCTACAAACAAGGGCTGTACGGCTCCAAGTCTCAATAATGGTTGGGGGACAGATTGTTACCCAATTAAATAGCGTAAATCTTACGTAGATATTTATAAAGGCTATGAAATTAATTCTATTACATAGATGTTTCAAGCATTCTCTTCAGAAGTTGCTTTCATTTCCTTTAGTTAAATTTGTTATTCAGATCATAAATAGCTGCATGGCTTCCTGTTTTAGCCAGCTCTGTTGTTAATACTACCGGTAAAAATAATATAGCTGGCTTTAAACTGGCTGTCAAACTTGTACATGTCTAATTATAACGGACTATAATTTGAAATAATCTTTAGTGACAAACACTACTCAGTCATATTTTTTAAGATTAAGTGGCGCAATACTCTTGAGTAGCTGTCATTAATCCAGGGAAACGGTCTTCAGTCCCTATGGGTGATTCTTTCATGGTGTATTACACAAGCTTTTCAGGATGTTGTTCATGATACTTAAATTCAACCAAAGTGTATACAAACTGCATAGAAACAATTACACAAGTTTCACAACAATCCTGTTCTCACCTGGGGGTGGCTGTGTCAGAGGTGTGCCTATAAGATTCTGAGATTATGCAAGTTGATATCCTGGCTCACAGTTTCTGACAGGAAGCCAACTTGATAAACTGTCTTCTAGTGATGTCTGTCTTTGTTTTGTCCCCCCCCACTCAAATTTAACTTGTGATGTTTAACTGTACACTTCATTAAATTACTCAAGATTTATTACTTGAGATTTTATTCGTAATTAATAATCCCAAGCACTATACCCTACGTCATGGGATGGAAAATTATTATGAGTATGTTTCCTGTTATCCAAGTGAGTGTGTTATTGTTATGTACCTCAGTTAATCATCTAGAAGATTTGTCGCTTCATAGCTATTGGTGCGTTTGTCAGATTATCGAGACACAATTTTGTAAGCATTTCGTGACACTTTAAACTGTTGGCATTCAGTTGTTAACCAAAAGACACATGTTATATGCCACATTATAATATAATGGTGATGGGCTAACATCCCACAGATGGTGGACCCTTGTCTTATGTCCTGTGTTGATTGTGATGCCCTCTAGATCCATGACACTGTTCATTATAAGCCATTAGAATGATCGCAACATGAAGCCTAGGCACATATTTTATGCAGAGCTATAGTGCATGTAATGAGATGCATTTCTATTCTGTTCATTTTAAGTAGTCATTTTTCTTCCCCCCCCACCATATAGGATTTAGAAATGGATGGACTGAATGTCTGCTGTCACTGTGTAGAAATGTGGAGAGAGTCAGGTAAGTCTCTTCCCAGTTTTATAATAAAGTAAAGGGAATAATACACCACAAATGTCTGTCATTTTACTCCGAGTTGTCTGTCTATAGTTGATTAAAAATGACATGGCGTACAATACAGAGCTGAAATCTAATGGTCAGCTTGCAATTTCACATTTTTTAAATGCCATATTAAAGAGTCACATTCGACGCCTCCGAACACAAGTAGCCGCGCCTTCATATTCTTGGATCTCCCGTGTTTCTTCCCTGATCACCGGACGGGGCACGTGTTCTGCTGCCATGTCTGCAGAGGCTTGTTTTGGTTTCGGTTCCTTACTGAGAAAATATTGCGTTTCCTCCCGTGTTGAAATACATCAGTCGCTTTGCTTTTCTCCAGGGAATAAATGTGATTGATTTTGCTTTCACTTTCACACACTTTAATCTTGTACGTTTGTCCTCCTTTCTTCCAAAATCGTCCCGTTCTTCTTGCATCCATGTGGACTGATCTTTGGTGCCTCATACGTTTTGGTGAAATCACTCGTGCCTTTAGTTAATTAAACATGACTCGGGTCCGGATAATTTTCTCATTGTGATTTTCCACTCAAGCTTTCTCACTTCAGCTACCTCGGATGAAAATACACATTCTCTATATTTCTGAATAAAGATGAAAAAGTATCTGTCAGTTTCTCCTTAAACATTTATTCAGCGAACGGTCAGAGTGAGATTGGAGCCTGTTCCATAACATGTGGGGGGATTGGACATCCTGAACAGGAAGCTGCATTTTTTATTTATAATTGGTGCAATAATTCATATTTCAGAAATGACAAATCTGTGTCAGGACCTCAGCATTGTGTGCTTATGAGATTTGGCTTGGTACTGCATAGCCTAGATAAAACCCACTGTGTAGTTGTGACAAACTGGAGATGAACAATGGATTGTTCTTAAACGAGACCTTAACCTTCACATGAATGTAGCAAAATTTTCTTCAAAATGGCTGCTCGCAACAGCTACAAATCTGATTGAAAATGGACTTGAATTATGGAACGCACAGTTATTAAACGTTCATACTAGGGCTGCATGATATCGCATCGCAATATGTGAAATTTCCAAGAGTAATATTGTTATATTTATAAAACTATAAAGGATATAAATTCACCCGAAAATACACTGTAGCCAAATGGAACTTAACTTACAGTGGTGTATCAGATAATTTGGTAGTAATGCTGCGAGTTGTGCCAGCGGACAGAAAACAGTGCTGACAAATGCAATGTGATTGTTGCTGAAACATTATACTGTGTGACCCTAGATTTTATTTATATATTAAAAAGAACTTTTTCTCCTGTACTTGAAATCCATCTGCATATCAGCACCTCAACAAAATTTTATAAATCCATTTTGTTAAACAAAAATGGATGCTTATGTTCTGCAACACAACCGAGTCCTTGTCTGCCAAGGACATAGCTGAGACTTACACCAACAATGCAGTCTGAGAACCACACCCTTCCAAACTTCTCCCGTTATGTAATTTGAAAGGCCAATAGCTTTTAAGAAGTGAAGCTCCTGTGATTGAAATGATTACAGCCAGATTGAAATTCTAAAATTAAAGCTGATCATATTACTCAATATATTTAAAGAATTTTAATAATGTTGGCATATTTAGTTCATCAATAGCATAATTTATAGTTATCTAATAAATAACTAATTCATTTTCAAATAGTAATTGACATTTTGCAATTTTCCCTTAAGACATGTGTTGATAGTGTTGATTATATTTTAACCATATGTGCATCCTCTGGATGTCTGAACCCTTGAATTGTACCATATTTTCTTGCATCCTTATAATTGGATTTTTTCTTAATCTACTATGTGAATAAATGGGACTTTTCTCAGACTATTGGCATAAATCAATTTACAAACCTAGATTATGATGTAATATCCCAAAAAATATAAGCATATGAAGCTGAAATTTTAGATAAATCATAAACACATTAAGAAATTCTGGATTTCAGCTATGAAGTGCATGATTCCTGCAATGTCTTGAAATGGCAGTTTGTATGATGAACAAGACCAAGTACTTGGTAGAAGCTTACTAACTGATAATGTGATAAATATTACATTCTAAGTTTATAAAGTCTGTTTGAAAGGCCAGAGATTGCACAGAAGTAAACTTCACGCCTAGTGATGGCATTGCAACGACAGTTCTGTATCAGGGGCTCCAGGATATTCTCCAGTCGGCGATTAAATTCCTCCCCTTCTGTGTTAGATGTCGGACTCGGTCTTTTACCTTGAATTATCACATGAGACAACCGTTTACCTCTTCATCTGTGACATCTTGCCCCTAAAGGCAGTTGGGTAGAGCTGGACTTCATGCCCATTCTTATTCTACCTGTTCAATCCTGTGAGCTTTGGAAACTCTCATAGGCATTCTTTCGGATGATCTAAAATGTAAGGTGCCTGCTTTATTCCATCATCATTCTCTTCAAAGCCTCCATTTTCTTTTAAGTTGCTGGCACATTACTGATGTCGAGTCATTTCACTTTTGACAGTAAAGCAATTATGGTCATCATTTGTGACCACTGGATGAACTTCAGCAGTTCTTAATGGCTTCCAAACTCTTTGTAATCTTGCAAATGCAGCTTGTTTTTAAGACCTCAACAGTGGAGTTGAGTGCCTATTCTGTTCTTGGAAGAAAAAGTGTGAGATTGTCCACCCAGCCTTAATCATTTGAAATATTCAAAGATATGTGTGCAGCCAGACCTGTTTCTGCTTATATACTTGGGTGTTCTTAACCTTGAGCTGTCTTGAGTTGGAGAACAACTTCTTTGAAGAACACCTTGCACTATGATTCCTTTCATCTTCCTTGCAAATATGATTATGATGCTGCCAACGGCCGTATCATTTCAGACATCAGTGGGAATTGTTTTGTCTAACTTGCTCTGCTTGAACGTCTAGCAGGATCTGCCGGCAGCTGTTTTGATTTTCAGCAGTTATTCCTTTTTTTCCGTTTAGCCCAGTGCTCTGCAAGTTATGGAAGTTCTCTTTAGGGATGAAGTCAGTTGCTTTCTTCAAGCGAATCTTTTTTAAAAAAAATTTTGTTTTTATTTTTGGTGAATCATTCTTCTAACCGCTTCTCCTGGCCAGGGTTACGGGGGGCCTGGAGCCTGTTCCAGGGAGCTTGAGGCACATGGCTGGCCGGTCTAGCACAAGGCGCATAGACCATGGGCAATTTAGACTCCTTTTAGCCTCAGTCTATAACTTTGTACTGTGGTAGGAACCCCGCGCAGTATGGAAAGCACATGTAAACTGAACACTCACTGAGTGGAGGCTGGATTTCAACCTGCACCTAAGGATATGGCTGTACTGCTATCCAGTGAGCCACCCTTGACAGGACTGAGTTTCCGTTAGTCAGACTTTCTTGGGGAAAAAAAATCTTGGCTTTTGAACTCATACGAGAATTAAAATTTTAATGGATTTATACCTTTATTGCATACTATCAAGCTCTTAGCTCTTATACATGTCCAAAGATTGATACTTAATTGTAGAAAAATTATTTTAAAACTGTTTTTACAAGGTCTGCTAAAACGTTGTTTTCAGTTATGAAGCACAACAGTATTGATTAAAATCTTATACAGCACTGACATACCTCAAAGCTTAATATTGCTAATTTTGGTGATGGTCCATTCCTATAATTTTAAGGTAGTTTGTGTGTCTTCGGAGATTAAAATTCTACAGTGATTGGAGGTTTGCTTTTCTTTCTTTTGAAGAACACAAATCTTAGCTTTACCTCTTTTTGAACAACGAGGATCTGTTTGCTAGTGGAAGTGCTTAACCTACCAACATTGAGGACCCAGTGCAGGAATTAAATCTTTCTTAGTGTAGTCTAGCAGCAAACTGAATAGCACTACATCGAATGTTCATATGGATCATTCAATTCAGTACTGCAGTGAGTACATGCAGTTGTTTTAGTTTAGCTGAATTTTACAAGATTTAAGCACCGTAAATGCAGTTTTTCTGTAATACATTGCTTTTTTCTAACCTTCCATAAGTCAGAAAAATCTCAATGGTTAGGTCCATGCCTTACACATTTACCCTTTAGACACATGGTAACTAATTTACATTTGTACCTGTCTCAATCTGTACATTTTATCATTCCATCATTCCATACCCAGTGTAACAAACTATTGAGTGTGGAATATTTGTTTTTGCTTGTTTGTTTTAGTGAAATGAGTTTGAAGCATATCTAAAATTATATTTAAAATGATACATTATATACGTGTATTTGTGGTATTTGTTGGTTGAAAGAAAAACATCTTCAGCAAAAAAAAAACTGTCTGCTAAATGTTTTGCGTGCCTTACATGCCTATGTCTAGCTCCATTCGGATTGGTCTTCATTTTTGTGCATGGCTATTGGCTAGCTGTAATCAAATGACTTCGGAGTCACTTAAAAACCAATGACAGACATTTGTGGTGTTTTTTAATTCAGATTCACACTGTGTGTGTACAGGGTTATCGCTTGGTATTTTTCCCCTTGATGTTTTTGGAAAATGTCAAATGTTCAACTGCCCCCCCCTAAAAAAATAAAAAACAATAAGAAAATGCTACATTTGATATTGGGTAAATAAATATTTCAAGACATATAGCCATCTGAGTTACAGAAACATGTAGCCCAGATTGTGCTTATATATTATTTGATGGATTAAAAGTTGGTTGCCTCTGTTTAAATATTTTGTATTGATTTTACTATTTGGCTTATCAGATGCTGCATAATATCAGTTTTTATTTTGCTTATGATTTTAATGAAGATGCTCTTCAAGAGTTTAGCACAAATTATTCCATTGTAATTCACTTCTGGCTTTTATCTGTCCACAATAACTGTTGCACATGGCACACCAACTATAGGGAAATGTGAAACGTTGTACATTTGAACTTTAATTGAACATTTGACTTTTTCTGCTGTATAACTCTGGCTAGAGACTTAAGGTGACTGCTTTGTTGTAGCAGTCAAAGCATAGTTTCAAATTTAACTTGATGTTCCACAAGACTATCAACATGACCCTGCTATGGGATTTTAAAATAATAATGGTGTTTTTTGGAAATTGTTCTGGTATTTAGGAAAAACTTGACTGCCAATTTTGACATATCATTGGGGTTTACAACTTTTTTTCCTTTTTTTCTTTAATTTTATTAAGACCTCAAAGTGAAGAAGTTGAAGTGGAGACCATTGGTATGTCATCAAGATGGCAGCCTCCTTTCTCTGCTTTGGAAAGGCTTTTATTGTTGGGAAAAGCGGAGTCTTTGGTTTTGAGTACTTGCTACATTGCATGGATGTTTGTTTTGAGACGTAATGACTGGAGAAATCTGTGCTGCTTCTGTGTGCATACTGAAAAGATGTTTCTTAAAGTAATGCAAAGTTTGTATTGATTCATATTTGAAAATCTTATTGTAAACTATGTGTAATTGAATCGTTTTGTTTTTTTATTAATGCTTAATAAAAAAGGATATGTACCATTTTTCTTTGACTCTTTTTCTATTGGTCAAATTTTAAATGGATTTTACCCTTTGGACTTCTTGAGTTGACTTATTGGAATAAAGTGACTTTTTACATTTAAACTCATTGATTATGGACTGTCTGACCAATTCAATGGTTTGTTTCATATTCATTTAGAAAAGAGTTACTTGATGGTTCCATGGAAAATGAATTGTCATGCTTTTTGAAATAATTCTGCTGGTTGGGTGTCTGAAAAATGTACATGTTTCTCAGTTTGTAATCAACTTGTTGATTGTTGGGAGTCCTCCATATGGCACTGCGTTGTTGACCATTAAAGATGCTTTGTAGACTTGGGTCCTACAAAAGGCTATTGGATACATCCTAAACCCCCATCTGTTGGGTTTAACAAGACCAGTGGTGTATGTTTTGGATTCGGGATGGTCTTTATTCCATTCATTGGCTAGTTATGTCCTGCTACTGGAAGAGTATAGCTGACATATTGCTGCTTTTAATGGCTAGTCTGCAATTGGGCGATTTTGTGAAGGGTCATCTTGTTTTTTGTCATTCTTTAGTTTTAATGTGGTTATACTGGAAATGGATATAGCCAGTGCTCCATTGACTGGGATTTTCCATCAGCTCTGGCTATTTTTTCTAACAATAGTCTTTAGTTGCATAATTCCTCAAGGTACAAAGGGTTAAATCAGATGTGAAGGCAGTAGCTGTAATGGTGTCCAAGGCTGCTCTGTTGCTTCTATAAAATGGCTTCAGTTATCTAGTTTCCTCATTTCCTGTCTGAACAGGAAGTGGTGGCACGGACAAAAAAATGTAATCTCCAAAAAAAATTAAAAATTAAACAGCTCCCCCCAATATCTTGCTCTGGGGATGAATTTGGTTACTTGTGTCAGTGTCCAGTCCCACATCCATGATATGAAGAAGACAGTTTAGTTGTAAATATTGGCATTTTTGTAGGATATGGAAGGGGTGGGTCTTCAGTGCATCACCTGAGTCCTGGGGTAAATGGAAAGGACGTCAATCAAAGGCTGGGCTCTCAGAGCTGGGAAGGAGCTCTAGATGGCGGCTGAGCCTCGGAGAGGGGCGCGCATTCACGCTCGCACGGCTTCGTCTGGCACTTTTTCATGCCCCCCGCAACTTTGAACAACTTTTCGGGCTCCCCGGGCTCAACCCAGGCGAGAGTAGGGCTAGATGCGGTGTAGTTGGCGTGAGAATTAGCAGCGTTTTCCGGCGCTAGGTCGATGCATTTGGCGGAGGGGGAGCCGCACTGTGCCGTCTGTGCGAGTCGTTGTTTCCCCAGCCAGGCAGGGCGGCCATGGCGCACCTCCATTTTTAGTGCGCTCGCCTGGGCGCTCCTCCGGCTCCTCTTCCTTTCTTCTCAGCTACCGATATTTCAACGCAGATTAAAATTTTAAAATCAAATTATTTCGATATTAGTCGTTTTAAAAGGATTTTTGTTTCTTTTTTCCGGAATCGCGAAAACGGGATAAATACTCCTTAAGGGAGACTAGAAAGCGGCGCCGCAGTCTACCTGTCTGTACATGGAATAGGTATGTCTACAATGCTTTTATAAATTTTAATTTTTCATTGTTTTCGTTATGAAGCTCGTTTCTGTATCGTATTTTGTCTGATGACGCAGTTATAATGTGTGTCTGTAGCCGTATTTTAAAGAAATCCTTTGCACACATGGGCACTGTACATTGATGCCCATGCCACTGGGCACCAATTATTTGTCGATAATGTGCAACATTTCCATTATTTGATATTTTTTAACGTCGGGCAAGGTGCTTTTCTGTCTGTCTTATGTCGTCGGCAACGTCAAATGCTTCTTCTTTCCTCTTAGCAAAAAAGCCAAGGAAATACAGTCCGGCTTACCATTCTTTTAACTTTTTGACAGTTAATACCAGAACTTAAGATCCCCAAACGCAAACGTTTTCAAGATTAAACCATGATGAAGAATAAGGACAAAAAGCAGGACGATGACGGGTCGCCTCAAAGCAATGCATCAAGGTACGATCTTTAAAGTTTTCCAGCCCCCTTTTTTGACATCTGCCTTGATTGTTTGCCCTGTCAAACACGGGTGCTCACCTGTACACATTATATTTTTTTTGGCGACGATCGCCCTCGATTAATGTCCATTTTACATCAATGACCTTGGCACTCTTAAACAGCCACACCCTAATTTTTGCTGGCATTTCTAAAACTTAAGCCCCGACTCCTGGGCCCGTGTAAATCGTATACCCAAATGTACATCGGCTCGATGGATGGTGGTGATTTTTTTTTTCTTTTTCTTTTTTTAGGAGTTCATGCACGGTTGCCTTTTCTTTTATGTCTATTTGTGACAGTATAAAATGACCTTGTCTGATTAGTCGCTGCTGCATTGCACCATTTTACATGCAATGTTCATTCGTATTTAATGCATTTTGAACACTTTCTGGTCACATGTGGTTTGGAAATACTAAGTGGTCTTTTAAAACCGAAACCGTTTTTCGATGGGGGGAAGAACATGGGGTATCGTTTAAGATTGGTTACATGAATGAAGGTACCGATAGAAACTTTCAATTGTTTCAGAGTGCCTTTAAAACCCATAACAAAAAAAAACACACTAAGCAATACTTCAAAAGTTTTGTGCACTGTGGATGTTCAGAAGGTTGTACAATTCATTCATCATTTTACAATGAATTACAGTGTTACTCCTTGAAGGTAAATTTGTGGGTACTCCAGAGGTATTGAAGTTTAGTCACTTGTAACAGATGTAGATAAAGGCCTGTCTTTACTTTCCATTAAATGTCTCTTTGGGATCGTAAAATATTATCTGATATATTTTATATGTCAGACTCTCAGTACTCAGTCCCACATACTTTGAATATGCTCGTATATTTTGATATATAAATTACCCTGCTTGATTTAAAGCATTTTGTGTCTAAATACAACGTTTGTTACATTGTTACGCTTCCTCCTATAGGTACTTTCCCCATGATTTTCCCCCATATATGCAGATGCAATTAATTGTTAGAACGATATCCTACATTGTGTACATCAGTTATCCCAAAATAATATTTGTACAGTTTAACCCATTTTAATAAGGTGTTATTGTTTTTTCAGTTATAGAAAAAGTACATAGACGACTTCACTTGTGTGTGTTTTTTTTTTTTTATATATATAACCCCGTCTTGGTTTTTCAAATATGACCGACAGATTTATTGGACTGTTTATAATTGGCTTAATTTCATTTGTTACCTGTAGAACCTATACTTTTATTTTCACCACTCACTTATGATTTTCAGCTTTCGCGGATGTTCAGTATTGTTGACTAACACATCTGTGTAGCATAACTCAGGATTTTACATGCGTTATGTGCAGAAGTATTAGATTAGTGGCCAGATGGTGATGCACATAAGTAAAGTATCTTATCATATTTGTTCCATAGATGCATTAAGTTTCTCATGTTTGAAAATTAGTGCCTGTTGTGGTATTAAACGAACATTTAGTGGAAGGAGTAAACCAAATGTTTGTTTTAAAATGCAAACGAAATACACATATTCCACCAATGAAGAAAGGCGATTTAATTGGTTGCTAAGTGTTTTTCTTTCTAAATGCAGTAATTGAAAGGGCCACTGGAGGGAAGTAATTGCCCAACACAAAAATTACACCAATGGACCATTTGATGTTGAGTCCAGTGCCTCGAGTAATTTAAAACTCATGGAGATAGTAAAACATGTGCAAAATTTCAATTTCCTGTTGCACCAGGAAGTGAACGATTGTGAACAATTGATAGTGTAAAACAATGCTTATATATTATTTTGCCTTTACCACACTATTAAAGCATAAAAGTATGCAGTTATATTGTTGTTAAATGAAAGCTATTAATTTCTGCCATGCTTTTTAGTCTCTGTTCTGCTTCCATTTTGCATAGGGGAGATTATTTCAATTTATACGAAAGAAGTTACTTTGTTGGAGGTGGGGCAGATAGTTTTTAGGTTCATTGTTGGACATTGTTGAAATAAAATTCTAGTCAAGAAAAATGCACCATAGAGGCTGGGTTGTGTAGGAGGGATAACTTTGTGGAAAGTGCATTGTAAGCATGCACAATTTCACAAAAGTCTGAAATCCACAAATGGGGATTGTGGAATTGGGATACATTGTTTAACTAGTATAATAATGCATTGGCATTTTATAGTCTGTTAAGGTAAATCTGCACAAATATCTGCACAAAGCTATCTAAGGATATGGAATTTACTTTGCAGTGCTCATATTCCGATGAATTTATAACGAGGAAATGGAATGTGTTGTCTCTTAAACATACTGAATATTGACGTTCCGGGCTAGCTATAAAGCAAACTGGTAGCTTTTTGAGATTGGTGCCATCATTTCTTTTTAAAGTTATTTTTCATAGAACAAGGCTAAAATTGTTCAGTTAAATTATGTGAGACTATGGATATAGCCAAACTGGTATTCTATACTCTTCACACTTAATTTCTGTTGTTTTTGTGCATATTGGGGCTTTATTGGTCTTCACTCTTCTGGTTGATAGCCATGCATGTAGCATCAGCTGCAATTTTAAGAAATAAAATACATTTAGAAAAGTATTATAGGTCCAGTAGTACTCATATGCATATACACTGAACTAAATCAGATCTCAGTGCACTGAGTAGCTTGTTTTTTGACTTTTGTTTCACCAAATGGTTGTGCGTTTCCATATTTATTAGAATTTTAAACCAAGAAATGGTTGTATATCGTTAGTACAAGAAAATATGCATGCATAAATGCAGAACTGTTTTAATGGAAATGTAAAAATGATAATTCCTCTGGACAGATTATGACATTGCAAAGGGTTAAATTTTCAGTATTTGCTTTGTTGTTTCATGTGGCAGCCATTTTAAATGCACACATTTAGGCAGGATTAAAATCAACAGTTTTCATCTTCGATTAGACACTGTGTATTTTGACAATGAGACAACTGGCTTTTAAATGACAAGAACTGTCCCCTTTTTTGGAACAGCAAGGCACAGTTTTATCAACCAGTAAGGCATTTGCTTATGTAAGCGTCTTTACTTCTTCAAATGGCTGCTCGTCCACTTAAAAGTCACAAAATGGCTCTTGCTTTGTGCCGCATAGCTGGTCAGGCATGCTGCATTACACAGTACGTTCCTGGAACTACAGGAAGTGGCTCAAAGGTCATAAGTGTATGTTTTAGATGGTGATTGGGTGTTCCCCTTGCATAGCAACACAGCAGCCTGTAGAAATTCTCTGTATGTGTCAAGTCCCGCCTCTTCCTTACATCATCTCAGCACTGGAAGGCTGTGTTTCCTGTCTGCTTTGTCAGCTGAGAATGCCTTGCTTGCTGGAAAGGAGGGCCCAATATCAGTTTAGTCTTTATTTTCATCATGATTATAAAGAATAAATTATACAATATATAAATATTTGTTGATTATTATCAACACAACAGCATAATAAAAAGAAATAATAAAAAAAATTAAAAAACAAAAATTAAACATATTGTTTTTGTTTGGGGTTATGTTTACCTTGAATCCAGCAGAGAATTTCCAACAGCATTTCATCCTTTTTTAATATATATATACACACACGACCCAATCAATACCAAAGTGTTTATCATGTTTAAAAGGATATATTTAGCATTTATAAACAGTAAAGCAATTGCTAACTTGGGTTCAATAATGAATTAAGGGTGTTTTGTAGCACAGACAACAGAAAATGCATCTAAGCGCTTAGTTTGTATTAATTTTGGAGAAAATTAACAGAAGCTGCTGAAGTAGACGCCTTGGACCCCTGCTGGCGGTTCGTGATATTGCAATGTTGGGAACAATAAAGGAATTTTGAAAGAAAAAGAGCCTCCATTTCTGTTGTTTCCCGTCATATTGGGTACACCATATGAAGAGAATTGTAACAGTAAGATCACTATAACGTTATGCCTGGGTGCTGGTATGATGCCAATTTAAAGTGGGTACTCTTCTGTACAAAGGAAGCCTGTTGTATTGTATGGATACCTGTCCTTAAGAACATGCTATCAGGGAATAACTAATACCTGCTTCATTTATAGTCTGCTTTTCTGTCAAAAATGGATGATTTGAATTGATAATGGTACCGTATGTTTACAATTTGAATTTACAATCGGAATATTTACAATTGCAATTTAAATTCAAAGGAAAACGAGCATTTTAGTATAACTATAAAGAGTATTTGGTGTAACATGACTTTTACATTAAAAGTTTTCGTTTTTTTTTCCTGCTATGGTCTTTTAACATATAAATTTATGTAACAAAAGTACATAAATGCTCTTTCTCATATTTCACATAAAGCTGGTTTGACTGTGAGCTGTAAAAACAAACTGAGCTGATTTCTGACTTAAATATAAACACTTTGAGTACCCATTAGTCACCTCAATACAAACTATATTAAAAGTAAACACATTTTACATTTCAGTTCGGGATTATATGTACCTTGAATCCAACAGGGAATTTCTGTAAATTAATTCACCCACTTTATTGTACGTAATGAATGACATGTTAGTCCTTTATTTTTTTTATTTTTTGACCATCCGTAACTGGAACATTCTAATGTTAGTCAAACCCTTGCATTTTCACATGAAAGTAGTATTTTTATTCAGCACAAAATTTACATAATTGATACAGTATGCAGATTCTAATGAATCTGCTTATTGTGTCTTTCCACACACTTTTACTTAGTTGTGAAATAGCAGGAGTTGAACAAGTAGTCTGATGAATTCGAAAGGCATAGTTGGACAGATTTATATATTCATGTTTGGCACCCTCACATATGTCAATCACATTACAATGAAATCACATCCTTTGTTAATCTGTGAGGTGGGGTTTCTTTCACATTGTAGCAATTCTGCATCAGAGGAATCGAACCGCTCAGCATCGGAGTCCGGGAGTCAGTCGGACAGCGAGCGGGGAAGCGAGCGTGGAAGGTCCCGACGCTCCGAGTCCAACAGCACGTCCGAGTCCGAGAGCCACTCCGAGTCTGAGAGCGAGTCAAAGCAAGCCTCAGCTGTGGTCAAGGACAAGCCCATCCGAAAGAAGGATAAGCTAGCGGATGTTAAGAAGGTACTGAGGTGTCAACCACCCAGTGATGAGGCTTCATGCAGTTCGACTTCCTGAAGTGGGATCTGAGAGGACAGGACCTCTTGTTAGACTACATTAAATGTTTAAGGACTGCTTGATTGGAAACTAGTTCCAAGCTTGTAGAATGATTTTTGTTCCACAAAAATTACATTTATTTAGAGCAGGGGTTTTCAACCTTCGACCAGAGAACCCCAAATTGCATTAAACCAAAGATGGAGACCCTCCCCACCACCACTAATGTGTGATCACACAAGTAACTAAGGACTATGGGGGCCTTTTGTTTCCACAGTTCTCCAGTAATGGGAGGATTGTACCAACATTTTGACAATTTGTTGGGTTTCTGCAGACCCCATGTTGAAAACCCCTGGTCTAGTGTGTATAGCTGCTGGCTGCGAGTCTGAGAGAGGAGACTGTGGGGCAAATTGGGCTATTTGCTTACAGATGTGGGAGGAACATCCAGATGTTTATGGGGTCAGAAGGTCCAACCGGAGCAGACACGAACCTGCTCGCCTTAATATCGGCGCCGAGGTGAGTGGGAGAGGCACGAAAGCTGCAGTGTTATGCCGTGCAGTGGCGCCTTATACAGTGTGTCGGTGACTCTTAAATGGAAGCGATATTGATAAGCTACTCCGTAGATTTTTAGCAGCTTTCTCTGAATTTGAAGGGCAGCAGGAATGTGAGCACTCTGAAGGAATGGCTCTGTAGTGTATGCACTCCCCGGAGCTGTGCCTGCCATTTCGTTGTTCACACTGCCATCTGGTGGCTGAGATACGTTCGCTGTTTATGGGAAAACCAGTAGAAAAATTGGGTGCTAATTTATACTTTCGATTTAAAATATTTTTGTAATTCCAAATGAATTAAATTCCTTTAAAGGAGAGTCTTTTGATTTATTTCAATTATTTGTTTTTTACCCTGGTGGTCCATTATATAACACTGGAAATGGTCGCAGTGAAATTTGCCCTGTCTGTTGCGTATAAGTGCCAGGTATAAGTGACACATGAATGTATCTCTGATACATCTCCAGGGCAGCAGCGAATCTGAAAGTGAAGTTCCCAAAAGAAAAGTCTCCCGGCAGAAGAAGACAGAGTGAGTGGAGCTGGATGACATGCGCAAACTTTTCTGCAGTGTCGCATACATGCGCGCAGTACGCGCGCGCAGAATCCAGTGCTGGCTGCGCACTGACATGCTGCTTTCTGGGCTCTGTGTCATATTTGTATTTCTCAGCCTGTGGCTGTCTGTCGCCAGTGCTGCTTCAGCACTGGTGAAGATTACATTTGCAGTGCCGTATGAAAATTAAAATGTTTCGTTGTTAAAAACCACGGTATAAAGATGAATATAAGAAGAATGGGATAAATTTTAAATGGTTTTTTCTAATAAAATACTATTTTCAAAAGGAATATTTGCTTGTAAAAGCCATCTCTGTTGAATATGATTTTGCATTTTGAATGCAGAATAGCGTTTGAATAAGCTCAGTGGTTTGGGTTGGTGACTTGTTTCCTTCATGGTCTTTGTACTACACTACATGTGCATGCTATTGCCGAGGTGACAGGCCCCCTGGTGGGTGGTGTCGGGTATGACACCAAGCATGCCTGTGCTCTGAGTGCCAAGATTCTAGCACCGAGCTAGCCTAAGGGCTCAGCGCTCCGTCATTGGCTGCAGGGTAGGCTGTCGGGCCGCACCCTGCTCCCCGGGTGCCAGAGGACGGGTCAGCGCAGCACTGGCCAGCATCCTGAAGGGTAAAACTGTGGTATTTCTGTGTTGAAAGAAATACCTGGAAAGATGATGACTCAAATGAAGAGGAGGAGGATGATGATGAGGAAGATGCCAGCAGTGCAGACAGTGAGCAGGATGAGAAAAAAGTTAGATCCAGACGACTGCCAGCGAGAAGGTAAGGGTGTAGCAAAGCCTGGCCTTCAGACAGCTTCTCTGATTGGTCCGATTTGGTCATGTGTCCATTTTAGTTTGAAGCTGCCCCGATCCTCAAATCTTAAAGCGCCTTTTGGATGTAAGGGCTGAGATTTATGGTTGTTATTTTTAACTGAAAATGTCCACTTTCGTAATGTCTATATTTGTTTAATTATGTTATCACCGGCATTTTAAACTAAGTTGGGATGTTTCTGGTGCGCTCCATCAAGAATTTGGCATTTAACATTTTAACACAATAAAAGCTGTCTTAAGGCCACTGGTACGCAGTTCGAAGGGGACTCGCCCGCTACACTCTGGCGGTCAGATGGAGTCTGGCGTGGAGTCATGCCTCTCAGCCCGAGTGGCAAACGGTCGTCCTGTGTGTCTCTTTCACAGGCCTCAGAGCAAGTCGGCTGGGGCCAAAAAGCAGGAGCCCCTCAGAGGCAAGAAATCAAGGAAGCAAGAGTCATCAGACGACGAGGATGAGGATGACGACGACGAAGATGAGGACACGCCCAAGCGACAGACGCGCCGTCGGGCAGCCGCCAAAGTCAGGTGAGACAGAGTCGTCGCCCGGCCCCCTGCTCTAGCACTGGGCTCATTTTATCCGACAGCCAATAAAGTAATAAAACACCACCGTGTTTGTTTTATTTTTAGCGTTGCTGCAGAAGTTAATAAGATCTTTGTTAATAAGAGTCGCAAAGGTGCGAAGACCTTTCCGGTAAAGTTCCGAAAACTTTCAAGAATCTTTCCATGGGAAATTAGGCTGGGAAGTTTTTAGGAATATTGAACTATGTGGAATTGCACGAGCTGTCCGATAAGGCAAAGAAAGCAGACTCTGAATAAGACAAGATAGAATATGACTTATAAGCAGTGTGTTTTGATGCAGATGCTTATTTTGGGATGTTTTTAAACACACATAATTACTTTGGTTTACATTTGGTTACACATGATATCACTATTAGTGCTGTCGGGACTTTCGTTTCAATTACATTTAAGTTCCCTGTTGTAGGCTAACCTGCAGTTATACAAATTCCCAAATATTCCCATGGAAAGCTTCCAACTTTAAAAATTCCTAGGATTTTGCACCCCTATCGATAATTAGAATCAGAATTCACTCTATTGACCAGGTACGCCTGCATGAAATACACCTTTCACAAATAACACAGAAGTTCAAGAACATACATGAAGAAAAATTGAT
Organism: Brienomyrus brachyistius; assembly: GCF_023856365.1. NCBI lineage: Eukaryota > Metazoa > Chordata > Actinopteri > Osteoglossiformes > Mormyridae > Brienomyrus > Brienomyrus brachyistius. Next base: position 11,129,589 of record NC_064545.1, on the reverse strand, counting down.
AATAAGAAATAACAGAATAAAGGAATAAAATATTGCAAGCGGTGCAGTATAATTATAAAGACATTAAGGGGAATAGAGGTGTTTGAATAGTGCAATGTAAAGGTATGAAAATATATGATGCTCTCCGCATGAAAAATGATGTACAATCAACTTTCTAAGTGCCTCTTAAAAACAGCTGTATTACCATGGTTGCACGTCACTGATGTTTGCATTAATGCTTGATGTTATGTGTGATATTAGTATAATTTAATATGCTAATAATATGCAGATTTCAAATAGTCAGGTTTAACATTTAAGTATTTTGTGATTAACTTGTGCTGTTGCCCGTTTATTATAGGCTTCCTTTGCCCTGATTGGTTGATTATATACTGTTTTTCCTGGACTGGGTCCGATCCAGCACATGTGACCCTGAGGGGCACTATTACCTCGTGCAGACTTTTTAGCTACGGTTTAGTGCCCAGTTGTGATTCCAATGCTCGCCTTCCAGTTATAAGGAGGATCTGAATGACTTTGAGACAGACTCCGACGACCTGATTGAGATGGCGGGGGAGGCTGGCGACGAACAACAGGACAATGACAGTGAGACCATCGAGAAGGTCATGGACGTCAGGACTGGCCGTAAGGGAGGTGAGCTTCTCTCTGTCTCTCTCATGCCTTTTGTAGGAACAAGCAGCCCTGTTTCTGGCTGTAAGAGCATGATGAGTGTGTTACGCTGGAGTGTGACTGAATCACACTGCAGCGTAACACGCTCTCTGTCAGTGACGTGCAGTGGTGGGTCAGGGCTCGGAGAATAGAACTGCCGTCTGGCGTATTATTTTTCCTGGATTGCTCGGCATTGTGGGCCAGCTGTGACGGCCCGGGCTAACCGTGTGTGTGACCTCACAGCCACAGGGGCTTCCACCACGCTATACGCCGTGGAGGCCAACGGCGACCCGTGTGCCGACTTCAACCCTGAGAAAGACGAGGGTGAGACGCAGTACCTGATCAAGTGGAAGGGCTGGTCCTACATTCACAACACGTGGGAGAGCATGGACTCCCTCATCCAGCAGAAGGTCAAGGGGCTCAAGAAGCTGGAGAACTTTAAGAAGAAGAATGACGAGCTCAGTTACTGGTGAGACCTCAGCGATGATAAAATGTCAGAAGTGCTCAGCTTTCATTTAAAAAATGATCCAACTCTGATATAGATGTTTCTGCACATTGTCCTTCTGCCTCTCAGGATCTCAAAAGCCTCCCCAGAAGACCTGGAGTATTACAACTGCCAGCAAGAACTGACCACAGACCTCAATAAACAGTTCCAGATCGTGGAGCGAGTCATAGGTGAAGATCTCCGTAGCGAGCAATGAATATGTTAGGTTACTCGTACTGTGTGATGTGTTTGGGTTCATATCCATTTTTTTGCTAATTAAGTTTGTGTTTACTAAAAAAACTACTATGCTTACTGTGTTTCGGTGCTTTATAATCGTGTCCTCTTTTGTAAACCTTCCCATTTCATCATTGATGTTTTGCGCTGTAAGGAAGGAGATGTCTGAAACAAAATTTATGAACAACACGTTTTCCTTTTCTCTTGGGCAGCAACAAAGACCGGCAAATCGCAGTGCTCCTCTGACTTTCCCTGTGAGTATGAGCTGGTGTCTGCCACGTGGCTGTAGTCTGAGAGGGTGTCACGCTGTTTTGCTAGGAGAGGTGTCTAATACACTATGCTGTCCCCCCCCCACCCACAAACTAGCACACAGCCATAAAACTGCCAGCTCGTCCAACGAGCCCGAGTACCTCTGCAAGTGGATGGGCCTGCCGTACGCCGAGTGCAGCTGGGAGGATGGCGCGCTCATAAGTAAGAAGTTCCAACACTGCATTGACAGTTTTAACAACCGCAATTCCTGCAAGACCATCCCCTCGAAGGACTGCAAGGTGAGTGAGCCCGACTCGGGAGGCGCGAGCCCCCAGCTCCGAAACGGCGCCTAGTGACGAGCAGCCAGCCTGTCATATAGAACTTTAGTTGACCCTGGTGAATAGTTACTGCTGCTTTACAGACAGTCATGTTAGTGTTGTTTTCATTGATCTAGATTTTGCGATTTGAAGATGAGAATTGAAAAGGGAGGGGGGGGGAAAACCCTGAATAATCATCAAAAAAAAGTTTTTTATCATCACTTGAGGTGGTTTTTGTCCTGAGATGAAAAAAAGAAGAATTCGTAGAATTGCAATGAAAGCACTTTACAAATGAGTAGATTTGCTGTGTGTGGTAATTCTGTGTGTGCACAGCACACCCCAGTGTGCTGTGTTAAAACCAATGACATATGAATTTGTGGTTCTGATGGAACGAATTGTTTTGTATACTAGTAAATTACTTTCAAATTCATGTAGTGGTTCCCTTCTGAACTGAGAAAATAAGGTGATTTATATTTGGCTCTTGATTTGCACACACTGTTGCAATCACACCTTGCATTTCACATCCTATAACTTTCCTCGTCACTGATGTCAGTAACATAACAGTGACATGACACTGAGCTATAGATCTAAGCCATCATTTCTGCAACATAAGCCTGTTCCTGACTAAGTACGAGATATGGAACTAAATCTTGTGGGACGATTAATGATAGGTGTTAGTGGCGTGGAAACGCGCCCTGCTCGCGATTTTACTGTGTCGGCTTATTGAAGATTCGCTTCCTGCAGATTCCCGAATGGAATCTCATCCTTTGTTTCATCGTCATGCTTGCTGCAGGTGTTGAAACAGAGGCCACGGTTTGTGACATTGAAGAAACAGCCGTCATACATTGGCGGTGAGAACCTGGAACTACGGGACTATCAACTTGATGGACTCAACTGGCTGGCTCACTCCTGGTGCAGGTATGAGCTGCCGACACCTGCTGCCCCCCCCCCTTACAAGTGGTCATTTTCACTATTCCCACTTGCTTCCATTCTGCCCTTGTGACTGCAGGTGCAACAGCGTGATCCTGGCTGATGAGATGGGGCTGGGGAAGACCATCCAGACCATCTCCTTCCTGTCCTACTTGTTCCACCAGCACCAGCTCTATGGTCCTTTCCTCTTGGTGGTGCCCCTGTCCACACTCACCTCCTGGCAGCGTGAGTTTAACACCTGGGCCCCGGACATGAACGTGGTGGTCTACCTCGGTGACGTGATGAGCAGGAAGACGGTACGTGGCAGGCGAAGCCCGGTTCTGGCCTTCACATGTGACCTTGACCCCCAAGGCGGCTCAAAAACATTCCTCTATTTTTTTTTTTCTTCGCTCTCGCAGATCCGCGACTATGAGTGGGTGCACCCACAGACAAAGAGGATCAAGTTCAATGCACTGTTGACAACGTACGAAATCCTTCTGAAAGACAAGGTGTGTTGATTAAGACGGACAATTCAAATTTTGACTGTCGACAACGATGGTGCCTTTTTCACGGTTCAGGGTGTCACGTAGCTCCTGCTCTCTGCCCAGGGTGTCCTAGGAAACATAAACTGGGCCTTCCTTGGGGTCGACGAGGCCCACAGGCTGAAGAATGACGACTCGCTGCTCTACAAAACGCTGATTGACTTCAGGTCCAACCACAGGCTGCTAATCACAGGGACTCCACTGCAGAACTCGCTCAAAGAGCTCTGGTCACTGCTGCACTTCCTCATGCCTGATAAGTAAGAGGCCTTGGCCTGGCCGTTGGCAAAAGTGGAAAGTTCAGGTCAAGAAAGTACAAATCCAGGCCAAGATTTTGTTTCAACCAACCAATTGAATATTTTGTGAATGTAACCCTCTGTGCCAGTGTTTCCCATCCCAGTCCTCGGCGTCCCCGGACTGTCCATGTTTTTGCTTCCTCTCAGCTTCTAGTGCACGTGTACCAGGTATCCGATGTTCCTGATTGGCAGGAAGCTGAGAGGGAGCAAAAACGTGGACAGTCCGGGGTCCCTGAGGACTGGGTTGGGAAACACTGCTCTATGCTCAACTAGTTCGGTGAAACAAAATCTTGGTCTGGATTTGTATTTTCAGAACCTAAACTTCCCTACTCTGACCATAGGGTGCTGGGGGGCCGGGAGGGCAGGGTGTTCATGTTCATGAAAATAAGGCAGGATCTATATCCCTTTAAAGAACTGCCTGTCTGAATTTAAAATTGCCTTTGCTTGTCCACAGGTTCGAGTCTTGGGAGGATTTCGAGGACGAACACGGTAAAGGGCGGGACAACGGCTACCAGAGTCTCCACAAAGTCCTGGAGCCTTTCCTCCTCCGGCGCGTCAAGAAGGATGTGGAGAAGTCGCTCCCGGCCAAAGTGGAGCAGATCCTGCGTGTGGACATGAGCGCTCAGCAGAAGCAGTTCTACAAGTACGGCAAGTCGGGCTGCTCACCAGTGGCTTGTGGTGGCGTAAAGATGCCGGTGTCTCCCTCCCTCTTTTAACGTTATGACGATACACCCCCTGAAAGGTGGATCCTGACCAGGAACTACCGGGCTCTGTCCAAGGGCACGAGGGGCAGCTCCTCGGGCTTCCTGAACATCGTCATGGAGCTGAAGAAGTGCTGCAACCACAGCTTCCTCATCAAGCAGAGTGAGGACAGCGAGACCGGCAGCCAGCAGGAGCAGTTGCAGGTAGGTGGGCCCGACAGAACAACCCCTCTCCCCAACCTCATCCCTGCCCCCACGGTGACTGTGCTCTTTTCCAATCTCTCAGAACCTGGTGCGTGGCAGCGGCAAACTGGTCCTCCTGGATAAGCTGCTGACCCGGCTGCATGACAGGGGCAACCGCGTGCTCATATTCTCCCAGATGGTGCGGATGCTAGACATCCTGGCCGAATACCTGACCTTCAAGCGCTACCCCTTCCAGGTATGGGGAGCGGGACTTGTCCGGCAGGCGGGTGGGTCACCTCTGCTTTCAGGGAGATCTTGGAACTTTATGGCCAATCTTGGGTGCGGGAGGTGTTTAAAGTGACAGGGAAGCAGTGAGCTTTAGAGTGGGCCAGTTGTTGACTCAGGTGTTCTGGATCATATGTCAGGGCTGGGTGTCCGGCACATGATTGGCGGAGTTTGATACGGCCTGGGCTATTTTTATTCTCGAGTTATTTTTAATGGGGACTGGCCGGGCTGTAGATATCTAAACAGCTTACGCCTTTAACCTGCATATTAGTAAATGGAATTCTCACGTTAATGCTGGTCTAAATATGGCATGTTTATGGGGGTAGTGTTTATTTTAATTGGGAGATGAAGTTTATTGCAGGTTGGGGCTGAAAGCTGTCGGGAAGCAGTTTAGGCCCTCAGCCAAAGTTGGGTCTGTTTTTCCTTTCAGCGGTTGGACGGCTCAATAAAAGGAGAGATCAGAAAACAAGCTTTAGACCACTTCAATGCTGAGGGATCTGAGGTATGTGAGTCGGCCGATCATCCTACGGAAAGCTTGTGGTCTGCTTGCGCAGGGGTTTATTAATTCCCATGTGCTTTCGGTTGTAATGGATTCTAAAATGTTCCTAAATAGAGCAGAATGACTCCCAGTGAGCCTGATACATGTTCCAAGCTGTCTACGGTTCCTGTTTTGTTATTGAAAATGAATCTTGACTGCGCTGATTCAAGGGAGCAGTCTGAACTCATCATCATGACTCATCAAATGATTTTTTTAAGGAAACCTTACATCCTGTGTTGAGTTACCAAACACGGTCCGTAATAACAGTAATGTCAGCTGAATGCTGTATAGCGGCCATGTTTCCGGCAGTGAGATAGGCAATCCCCTTTCAGAGTCTGCTGTCACGGTCTCACTGTCTGAGAAAATGGCTGGTCTCCATGTCATAGGACTTCTGCTTCCTGCTGTCCACGCGAGCCGGAGGTCTGGGCATCAACCTGGCATCGGCTGATACTGTGGTCATCTTCGACTCCGACTGGAATCCCCAAAACGACCTGCAGGCACAGGCCCGAGCACACCGGATAGGCCAGAAGAAGCAGGTGACGATGGAGTGATGGATGCGTGTTTTATGCAGATTCCAGACTTTAGGGTCAGAATCCTTTGGAGGAGAAACAAGAAGCCAAAATGCGAATCGTGTGAAATATCCTCTTTTTGTCCTCAACAGGTGAATATTTATCGTTTGGTCACAAAAGGGACAGTTGAGGAAGACATCATTGAAAGAGCCAAGAAGAAGATGGTTTTGGACCATCTGGTCATTCAGAGGATGGACACCACGGGACGAACTGTACTGGACAACAGCTCAGGAAACTCAAAGTGAGGGAACAGGAACGCCGTCTTCTCTGCGGTGGTGGTCTTAGCTGTGGTCAGCGCCTGGAACTTTCCCATATGACTTGGGTCACACGGGCTGATTTCGTTGTATTACTAGTTTAACACCGATCCTCTAACAGAACTGACCGGCTGCTCGTCGCTTCTGTGTTCGCAGTTCTAATCCGTTTAACAAGGAGGAGTTGACAGCCATTTTGAAGTTTGGCGCTGAAGATCTTTTCAAAGAGCCAGAGGGAGAGGAGTCTGAACCACAGGTGTGAGGAAGGACGCCTCCGTCCAAAAACAAAAGAGACACGAGAGTGTGCAGATGACGTGATGAAAATGGGAAATGCCGTGCTGATTTGTAACGAATCATCTCTCTTCCGGCAGGAGATGGACATCGATGAGATCCTGCGGCTGGCAGAGACCAGGGAGAGCGATCAGGGCTCCAGCGCCACAGACGAGCTGCTGTCCCAGTTCAAGGTAACGGCCTTTGGAGCCGCTGACCCTGCTCCTGGGGCCCTGGCCTGCTACCATGCTCCCTCATGACCCCTCTCCCACCTCTGCCAGGTGGCCAACTTCTCCACCATGGAGGAGAGCATGCCCGAGCTAGAGGAGAAGCCCATGCGTGACTGGGACGACATCATCCCTGAAGAACAGCGCCGCAAGGTGGAGGAGGAGCAGAAGCAGAAGGAGATGGAGGACATCTACATGCTTCCACGAAGCCGAAGCTCTAACAAGAAGGTTTGGGCCAGGCCGGGCCGGTGTGGGTTTCCACAAGTGGGGTGATGGCAGCTGATGTCTCCTTTGGGACTCTCATCTGTTTGGGTTAGGAGGGCCTGGGGTCTATAGCTGACTTAGGCTGCCCCCCCACCCCATTTCTGATGCTGGTAAATTTGAAGCAGTTGCCTTGCAGAGTCCTAGCTGAGTTGGCGTCAAACTCTTCCTGCGTTGTCTGCGTTCCGCGTCTAAAAGGCCCAATTCTTTCTCGAAGGCCCAAGCCAACGACAGCGATAGTGACGTTGGTTCCAAACTGAAGCACAGGTCCTCTGGGTCCGAGAGCGAGACCGACGACAGCGAGGATGACAAGAAGCCGAAGAGAAGGGGCCGGCCCCGAGCTCGCAAGAACAACGTGGAGGGATTCACCGACGCCGAGATCCGCAGGTGACCAACTGGAAATGTGCTTTGCCAGAATATTGTGATTAAAGGAACGTGTTCTGGATGTGCTTATGAATGCTTCCGAATTTCATTTCACCAGATTCATCAAAGGCTACAAGAAATTTGGCTGCCCACTTGATAGGTGAGCTGATGTTTATTTGTATCAGTCTTTAAAGACTGCTGATGGTCTGTCTAATGTAATGAGTTTGAAGCAGTGTTTCCTAGTCCGGTCCGTAGACAGTCTGTTTTTGGTTCTACTAGGAACTGGGAGGGGGTTCCTGGGGACCGCATTGGGAAACACATTAGTCTGAATGTTTTTTTTCTGGGACTGAGAAACGCATCCCTATGCTTCTACAGATTGGAGGCCATCGCACGTGATGCAGAGCTGGTGGACAAGTCCATCGCGGACCTTCGCAGGCTGGGAGAGCTGGTACACAGCAATTGTCTGGCGGCCGTCCAGGAGCACGAAGAGCACCTGAAGGAGAACCCCAGTGAGGGTGAGGGCAGCACCCAAAAAGATGCCCAGTGAGGCTGCCTGTCGTGCCTGTGCTGATCTGCTTCTCTTTCTCCCTGCAGCCAAAGGTCCAGGGAAGCGAAGAGGGATAAACATCAAGATCTCTGGGGTGCAGGTCAATGCCAAGTCCATCATCCAACATGAGGAAGAGTTCGAGGCCCTGCACAAGGCCGTGCCCTCGAACCCCGCAGAGAGGCACAAGTGAGAGGCCGCTTCACCCTTATGTTGACCTTCATGACATGGCCACCTGGTGTTGTTTCGGTCTGAAGGTCTGGTTGACCCACAGAAGGAGAGCAGATGTGTTGATTCAGGACCTGTTGTTACCTCTTGGCACCTTGTCCAGGTTCCAGCTCAGCTGTCGCGTGAAGGCCCCCCACTTCGACGTGGACTGGGACATCATGGATGATACACAGCTGCTGCTGGGGGTCTACGAGCACGGCTATGGCAACTGGGACCTGATCAAAACTGACCCCGAGCTCAAGCTGTCCAGCAAGGTGCGGGGACCTGGGAAAAGAGACCGTACACCATCACACGCTGGAACTGTGAATGGTATCCGGCTGCTTCCGGCAGGTTGCCCTCTCTTGGCTGTTATTCACTCTCACTTGTTTGTAGATCCTTCCGGATGACCCAGATAAGAAGCCTCAAGCCAAGCAGCTGCAGACGAGATCTGACTACCTCCTCAAAATGCTCAAGAAAGAGCTAGAAAGCAAAGACATCCCCAAGCAAGGGGATGAGGTTGGTGGAGCTTGAGCCTACAAACACCTAGTCTTACTGTCAGGATTGTTACTCTGTGTTCCTTCCCGGACAAAAATCCGCTTACTGTCGGCCCGCCGTCCCAACAGAGCCAGGTGAAGAAGAAGAAGCCTCGCAATAAGAAGGAGGCCAAGTCCTCCAAGGATGAGCAGGGTAATGACGTGTCCTCCCCACGCCTTTCCGACCACCCCTCCGAGGAAGGGGAGGTGAAGGTGAGCAGCAGAGGGCGCTGGCGAGCAGAGCCCCGTATGTCACGTACCACTTTGAGGCTTACGTCTGTCTCCCCCGCCCCCCCACATCCCCAGGATGATGGAACAGAGAAGTCCCCCACAAAGAAGAAACAGAAAAAGAAGGACAACAAAGAGAATAAAGAAAAGCAGGGGACTCAGAAGAAAGAGAAGGATGGAGATAAGGACAAAAAGCACTCCAAGCCAAAAAAAGAAAAGGTATGTGATGAGGAGAAGCTTCTCCATTTTTTTTTTCGTTTTGGTTTTGGTGTTGGTCTCGGTTGGGCTGCCGCGGGTTTCATGCCCACCGTGCCCCCTCCCCAGGGCAAGGCGGGCACCAAAGGGAAGCCACCCCAAGGTCCGGTGCACATCACGGCGGGCAGTGAGCCGGTGCCCATTGGCGATGAGGATGATGAGCTTGACCAGGAGACATTCAGCATCGTGAGTCTGGGAGGGAGGATCGGCATGCAGACACGGTGTTCGACAGACAGGGGGCAGTAATGAGTAACTAAGAGACGGTGTACCGGTCAGTAAAGTGGGGGATTAATTAGGCAAATATGTAAAAACAGGTATGTTGTGCGAAGTGGTGAAAGTGGCTCAGTGCTGCCTCCTGTTGGCCTACAGTGCAAAGAGCGCATGAGGCCTGTGAAGAAGGCCCTGAAACAGCTGGACAAGCCCGACGAGGGCCTGTCGGTGCAGGAGCAGCTGCAGCACACCCGCAGCTGCCTGTTGAAGATCGGGGACCGCATCACCGAGTGCCTGAAGGCTTACAATGACGCGGAGCATGCCATGGCCTGGCGCAGGTGCGTTTCCGTGATAGAGCCCATGGAGGCCCCCGTGTCCCGTGTGATCCGGATGCTTCTCGGCGCCTCTCGTGTCCCTTACTCTCCGAACGTCCTGTGTCGTGTGGCAGGAACCTCTGGATTTTTGTGTCGAAGTTCACAGAGTTCGGCGCGAAGAAATTATATAAGCTGTACAAGATGGCTCAGAAGAAGCGGTCACAGGAAGAGGAGGTAGGTGCGCCTCCTGCTGGCCACTGTCGGTGTGCTTCCCGCCCCCCCCTTGCTGAACCACACTCTCTAATTTCAGAAGGAGCAGAAGAAGAAGGAGGACGTCTCTGGGAGGAAGAAGCCCTTCAGGCCGGAGCCTTGCAGCTCCAGTCGGGACTCCACGGGCGCCCAGCCTTCCCCGAAGTCACATGGGCCCTTGCCTCACCCCTCACAGCCCCCCCCCCACGCTCACCACAGGGACCCGTACATGCCGCCCAACAAGAGGCACTTCCCCAGTGACAGTGAGTGTGGCGGCGTCATCCTACTCGTGGGGCTGCCAGCATCCGTCCGTCCGTCCATCCATCCATCCATTCACAGTCTGAGCAGTAATTTAGTTTTGTGCCCCCTGTCCTGAGCTCTGCTCTCCTTTCACCCCCCCACAACAGATCGGGGAGACTGGCAGCGAGACCGTAAGTACCCATATCCTAGCAACCAGTCGTGGCAGGCTGATCGGCACCACCCCTATGAGCAGCACCGATACAAGGATCATCACTACGGTGACCGGCGGCTGCACGGGGATGCCTACAGGAGCTCGGGCAACTACCGCAAGCGGCCCTACGAGCAGTACGGCAACGACCGTGACCACAGGGGCCACCGCGACTACTATGATAGGTGAGCTTCTGGCCAAGGCGAGTCCGCCGCGGAGAAACCGCGTCTCTGTCATGTGAGTGACTGTCTCGCCTCCTCTCAGGCACTCAGACCCGAAGAGGCGTCGCATGGACGACTTCCGTTCTCAGAACTACCACCAGGGCGGCAGCCACGTGCCGGACTACCGGAGGATGCCCGAGCACCATGGTCCGGTGACACCGGAACACTACCGGCCCTTTCACCCCGACAAGTCTGGGGACTACATGCCCCCCCCGCTGCTGGACCCGCGCTCGCCACAAGCCCAGAAGTCCCCACTGGACACACGCTCACCCCAGGAAAGGACCGCAGAGCAGAAAAATGCTGCAGAATTCAGCTGGAGTGCCCGCAAGACATGAGACGCGTGGCTCCAGGCGGAACGTCGCGTGACTGAGTGCACGCAGGGTGCGGGAGCGGACACTAGGGGGCGACACATGCTGCTAGGGGAGGCGAGTTCTGTTTCCGCCATCCAGTCCTCTGCCCGGTTGGACTTTGCAGGTGGAAAAAACAAAACAGACTCCTGTTTACCAGCAACCACCTCACCTTTTCATTTTAATGTTTTACAGCGGGACCGAGGGCAAAGACAGATGTGGGACAGGGTTAATATTCGTGGGGGTATCAAAGAGTGTCAAATGAACAGACTAAGGTGTGTTTAGTCCCATGGACTGAGGATATGCAGGAGGAGCCTGGGAATATGGAAATGCCTCAGAGACTTGGCTTATTTTTGAAAGATACAGAAAGCTGGGGACGTTTTCCCAAAGCCACTTTTTTTCTTAAGTTTGTTTCGTTGTCGTTTCGGAATAATCTGAGGTCTGTCTATATGCTGAGGGAAGAGCATGCCCTCACTGCCCCCCCCCCCCCTAGGCTCAGCGCCATGACTCGGGCTGTCCGCTGCAGACACCTGTGGCGTTCAGGAGACTCTGCAGGTGTCGTGCTTTTTATTATCCCAGGGATCAGGACAAGTTGCCGGCTGGTCTCAGCCACTCCTTAGACCATCCTGGAGAGCTTTCACCGTGAATCCTCTTGCCAACCCCAGAATTCGTCATACGAGCATCAGAAATCAAGCCGTATGAACTTAAGCTGTTCTGTGAATAGCCAACGCCAAGTCCAGATGTTCTCTGCTAAAGCTGAATTTTGTTTCCGCAATAACCAGTATTTAAAGTGAACATAGGCCTTGTAAAAAAAAATATTTAAACACTAAAAAGACTTAAGGTGTCATGATGGCTGTCCCTGTCGGTGCGATTGGGAGGCTGCTTTGACGCGCTTTATTTCTACGGTCAGTACAGAAGGTACCTGCAGCTGCTCTTGCACTAAAAGTACAGTATTCTACAGTAATATTGGATGTTCCTTTCTTTGTAAGTATTTTGTAACATCACAACTTAAACGGTGAAAGTGTTCCTGAATCCTTTTTGAATACAGGTGAATTATACCTTTAAATAAACTGGGAAGATCATGTGTGTGCCATTCTGTCTGTGTGCAGATCTGTGCGGAAGTGCGGAGCGTGTGCCGCCCTGTAGGTGTAGCGCTTGAACACGTGGTGCCAAAGCAGGATGGCGTGAGGCTCGGGCTGCACGCGAAAGGAGGCGATGCAGGGCGGCCCTGGCTGTCCTCAGGCATCTGCACAGACCGACACGAGAGTGCAAAACGGGGGAGATGCCATGCTAGTGAAAGCTGAATACACACCTGGAAAGGCAATTGCTATAGCAAAACTTAATGTAAATATTGTTCAGTTTGCCGTGCTATTAAAAATGTTTTTGGTTGTGCTCTTTATAGTTATGGATCTGAGTTTCGGTCATGAAGTCGTTAGTATCTTCTATGAGTTAAAGTCATTCAAATGAGTGGCGACGATCTTTTGAACTCTTCACAGACGTGTGTGAATCTTCCCTCCTATCCTAAAGTGGCAGCGCCAGTCTGACCAGATGCTAACCTAGCAGTCCCCAGGTCCGGACCTCGAGAGCTAGAACTCAGCAGTTTGAAGATTTCCCTACGTCTGATTCAGCTAGTTACCGGGTTTGGCAGGTGTGTGTGAACAGGGGAACCTACACACCGCGTTCGATGCTGGGCCTCCTGGAGCAGATTGAGGGAATCCTACGCTAACATGTTTGTGGGTCCCACTTAGCTAGTGTCATTTCTTATTCATACCTCAGTGCAGTCAGTGTTCATTATATTACATGTATGATTGACATGAACGGTTATAGGCTTCCTGGCATCTGTGGTATTCACACATAGCTACTACCCAGAATCCTCTTCTGCCACAGCTGGCAGACGCTTCTCAACTGCACACCTTTTCAGGAAGTTGGTTGGCAGCATTCCAGACATTCTCTTCCCATGATTCTTTTGCCTGTCGGTCTGGGGTGGCCACACATACCAGGGATAGGCGAAGCAGCACTTTCAGTGACATTCTGAGAGATCCCGTGTACCGTGGGCTGTGGGAGTTCAACTAGCTACTCATTGTGTGTGGGGGGGGGGGACATTGTTAAGCATTTCTTAAGGACGTTTATGTTACATTTATAAAGCTTGCTATGTCCCTGCACTCCAGTCTGCTTTACATTTCTACATGTACAGTACATGGACACTTCATGAAGATGGTGTTACATTTACAGCTAAGTTTGACAAGAGTTTAGTAAAATCCAGGATATTTGTTTATACAATGATGTACTTCACCCTGATCAAATTTGGGATTTCCTGTGGTTCAGTGTTATTTGTTTCATTTTAATCCATTATTTACAATTTCTTAAGGTCCCCATTTGGATAACCTCAATTTTATATAAAAAAAAATCTGTGAATGCAATCAAAAAAGTAAAGGGGGTAGGGGGTTAAGCGTGTCGTGATTGGGATTAGGGTTTTTCCCATAGAAATGAATGGACGGTGCCCATTTAGATAGGTAGACCAACTTGTGTGTGTGTGTGTGTGTGTGTGTGTCTGTGTCTGTGTGTGTGTGTGTGTGTGCGTGTGTGTGTGTCTGTGTGTGTGTGTGTGTGTGTGTGTCTGTCTGTGTGTGTGTGTGTGTGTGTGTGTGTGTGTGTGTGTGCCCTGCCATGGGCTGGCGTCCCATTTTGTGTTATTCCTTGCCTTGGCCTCCTGGATTGGCTCTGGATCCCCACATCGGACAGGTTGGTACAGAGGATGGACACAGGATTCTTATGTCTGCTTCTTGGGTGGGTAAACGGAAAGTGATGACTGATTTCTGCTAACTGTTGAATTCACTGAAAAAGTGGGTTCCACACGCCACTCTGAAACGCAGTTATGACTATTGCTGGTTATATATCAATGTTTTTGAGCCACCTTACACCTCAGGGGTTGGGATTTCAATCACACTCCGTACGTGTGGAGTTTGCAGTCTGATCAATTTCGGCTAATGTGCCCATAGTTGCCCATAGTGTGTGTGCGTGCCCTGCGATCAGCTTCTACCCCACCCAGGGTGTACCCCCATACTTGTGCCCCGTGCTACTTGGGATAGTCTCCACCCCCACCCCCCACAATCCTGACCAGGTAAGTGCTTAGGAAATGGATGGATGTAAATTTTAAAGCACTACAACTATGACAATAAAACATTAGTATCGGTCTTATTTACCATTAGAACATGATACCTGCACAGCACCCTTAAGTGTAACAGTCTGTGGTATGTAGGCTCCTCCTCCATTTAAGTCTTTTTAGAACCACAGTACATACAGTATGTATAATTCCATGATTTAACCTACATTAAAAAAAAAAAATTACCTGGAAGTTATTTTAAAGCATTCATGTAGTTACATGAATAAATATGCATATGAAATATGATGAGGTAAATTAGTGAATCAGTAGATTTGCTTTAGTAAATTAAAATGGCACCAGTACAGCTGTTTTTATTTCTCACTAGGGATGACGTTGCATTTCTACTCCACCAGGTGGCGCTCTGACCCAACCCTATCATCCTGTTTACCTTACATGTCCAGAGAAGACTTGGGAAGTGGGATCAGTGGGATGGCGGCTGCTTTTGAGTGGTAAATCTTGATAATTACTTTAAGTTGATTAGGAATAATGTGGCTAATTTTGTCAGTAAAGAAAATGTGGATCAGCAGACATTACGAAGCCAAGTCAAGTGTAAACTGTCCGACTCCTGCTTCTGTCCTTATACAGAGCTTAACGTTGGACTTTGTTGATTGTTTTTCTTGTAAAAGTTTTTATGACTCGGCTGGTCTATTCGTTCTGTATGTTAAAGTAGGTTTAGAATTCCTGTATTAGTTTGAAAAGGCGCTGAGGTCTGTGCAGAGACATCGAATAATGTCTGAAACTGGTGAGACGGAGTTTGCTAAACATTAACACTGAATGGCTATGAAGTTGAATATGGCAGTATAGTAACCAGGTAGTCTATATCAGGAGTAACAGTGTTTCACTGAACTCCTGAAATGGATATAAGCTTAATTACAAGCTTGTTTATAAGATAATAGCAACATCTGTGCAACAGCAATGAGAGTAAAAGGAAAGTACTAAGGCTCTGATACTGAGCCATGGAATCTATTTTTAATGGCATCAAGATCAGGTATAGTGATTGCAGAATGTTCCATAAGTGTGGCCCCCTACTGGACAGTCTGGTGTGTGCAGGGGGCAGGCTGCTGTTGGCAAGAATCTGCTCGTTGCTGGAGTTCCGTTACAGAGCAGTGTGAACTCAAACACCAACACAAACTAGTCTGGCTGGAGACAAGCGCGTCAAGACATCAACAGGAAAATGTGAGTGGTGGATAGATTTAGACTGTAATAAACTGCTTAAGAATAGGATTACATCATACCATCGAAACGCACCTGTCACTGTGTTTCCCACCCGACAGATGGTCCACGGTTTTGCTCCCTTCCAGCTTCTGGTAGGAGCAAAATCATGGACTGTCTGCGGGTCTCCGAGGATTGGGTTGGGAAACACTGACTTATCATATGGTCGTTTAATTCTTTGGAAAACCAATTTATGCCATCTTAGAAGGTAGGAGATCCATGGAGGGCCAATGTGGGTTTTTGGGAGGGCCAATGTGGGTTTTTGGGATGGCCTCGCAATCAACCAATAAAAAAAAAACAGTTTCTTGACTCCAGTCCCAGGGACTGTTATTGGCTGATTGAGAGGACATCCCAAAAGCCGGCACGCACATCAGCCCTCCATGGAACAGGTTTCCCACCCCTGTTAGAAGGTGAGATGGAATCTCATGTTTATGTTTAACATATTTCAAAGTGGGTTGATCCCCAGAACGAATGTTCTTCTGCTAGAATTCATGTAGCTGCCGAGTGCATACAATGGTTTACATTCAATTTTTGTTTAAAATTTGCTATTTTTTGTAAAGTTTTCGTAACATGACCGTGGACTCTGTGAAGACAATAATAATAATGTTATATAGTAACATAATATATGGCTTATATCTGCCCTCCTATCATGTCATGTGCACCAAGTGTTAATCTGCACTTTACCCCTGTAATTGTGTACATACAGCCCCGACCCCGTCTCATGCTGCACCATGGTCTGGGGGGGAACGTCTCATACCACTGTATACTTGTGTATGGCTGGCATGCCTTAAGTCCCCTTTGACTTAATATAATTATTACATTTCTGCTTAATTCTTCAGACAGGCACTAAGATGTCACTGGCTTCTACAGCACTCTTCACATTACTAATATCTTAAGTATTTTGTGCACGTCCTGTACAGACAAATAAGACAAAGGACAAGTATTCAAAAAAAAAAAAACAAATGGACAAGACTTTACTTGGTCAATAAATAATTTACAGTATATACAGGTGGCATGTGCTGTCGTTTATCCTACATACAGACTCCGGGAATTGGCATGTTACTCCTGTACATCTTCCAGGCCCACTGAGAAACAATCTGACGACTAATATTCACAATCAACTTACAACCGAGTAAGAGCTAAGGAGAGAGAATTAAAAACATAAAGTGCTTCTTTAAATATGTATCAAAACCGAACATGAACACCACAAACACCATTCTGCCCTATTTAGACCTGATTGCTGGATTAAATAAAACCTTAAAAAAAAGGTTGACTCACAATTAGTCCACTGATTGTTTTCACATGCATGGAGGGGAATAAAAAACATCTAAACAACGTTTCTGCATCTATTCTCCTGCCCAGCAAATCAGAAGGTCGATCAATATGCACATTATATAAGGCATAACGACACTGTTAGGCACCGTTAGTGCCTCTTGCAGTGCTGTGGCATTCATGATTTCACAATCAATTTTTTTAAACCAAGGGTCACATTAAATCTGCCTTCCCTCGTGAGTTTTTGTATTAAAAAAAAAAAAAAAAACTTCTATAAAAATCTGGTTAACAAGGAACTACTGACCTTAGTCAGACACACTGTCATGTACGACGGCACAGTCAATGTGGCGATTTAATGAATGATGAATCACATCCCAGGAACACAAACCTAAAACGTTACAATCATCTATTTCCTTTTGGGTGCTGTGACATGGTGTGCACCCCCATGAGGAAGGAACAGAGTGAGGTCACCTCCCACGCTGTCTATGTGTAGTTAGTGAAACTGACGAGTGCATCTCAGGTGTGGTGGGGGGGGGGGGGGGGAGGGACCAGCAACTCTGCAATGCTGACTATTCCGTTACAGCGGAGGCTTAATATTGATCTTGTAGCAGCTGCTAACCTTCAGCATAAAAACAAACAAAAAAAACATCTAAAATGTGCACATTAGCCTTGCGGGTGTGAAAGTTATGCCAATGGATCAGTTGACATGGAGCAGGTCTGCATCAAAAGGACGTCTGGAAGGTGAGGCGCTCACACCTGGGCTGCACTCGCACGCCGGCAGGAGCGGCATGGGAACGCAGCAACAAGACCGTCCATGCGGATGTAATGGGAGCGATGGAATCGATGCCACGCGATGGAATCGATGCCACGCGATGGAATGACGCCGGCGCCTCAGACTGGTCCCACAGCAGCAGGATGCCACAGGGTGGCAGGGAAATAGCAGCCCCCCCCCCCCCAGTTACCCCCACAATCTGCCCTTACTTTCATCAGCACCACACACAGCACAGCCCTCAGTGCAACCCAAATACCTTCAACTACCGAGCTCCCCAGAAACGGAAGGGTTAGGAACGTGGAGGCAGGGGAGAGTGGGATTGGCCATTTTTTAAACTGTTGGCACAAGGTTCTGCTCTTTGGCAAGGGTTTCAGCCATAAATTAACAGGACTATTGAGAGAGACGACTCAAACAAGCCCTACAGCGAAGCCAGGGCGGCAGCCGTTAAGCATGGGGGCCGGCCTTTTAATGTCAGTGTGACAGAGCGGGGCCCCTCGCGCCAGAGAGCCCCCCCCTCGGCTGCTTGGCTTCTATCCGTGCTGGAAGATCGTTTCACTGCTTTGTTCATAGATCTAGCTGGAGTGAATGTGGCATTAAACTGCTAAACTGTGAAAAGTATAGGGAGGGAGAGGGAGAGAGAGAGCCCAAGAGGGGCTAATTTAAACAATAAAAGACAAAAATCTTGTGGTCGCTGTGTGAACATTTCAGTCCACACACACACACGCATACATACATACATACATACACACACACACACTATAAGCATATTCGGAGATATGCAAATTAAACTTAAAAACATTCAGCATGTAAACATTGCCATGGATAATCTGCTGTGCTCACTGCTGCATCCTGGATCCGATTCCAGCTCGACTCTGACACCCGGTCAATCGGATCACTTAAATACTGTTCATCCTTTAGACACCTGTTAGGGCAAACAGCCCAACTGGAAATGACCGGCAAGTGCGGCTTCCGTCCACAGATAGCAAGCCCTCGTGAGAGGACACCGTACGACCATCCCTCTCAAGGACATGGCAGGCAGGCAGCCAGGTGACCATAAATCTCCACCGGCCTGCAGAGGGCGCTCTGCTGCACGCTCAGGCCTCTCCTGTCTCCCAGGCCTGTGGCGGGTGTCACATACACAAAGCCCTCCCCATCGGCGGCTCACAGAAGCCTGCTGGCTCTGCCCTCTGCTGGGGGAAGCTTTCGCCTCCTAGCTCAGCCCCTAAGATCCTGGAGCCTCTCTGCCCCATCCCCCAAGGGGCGCCGCTGCTCATCGCCCAGAGCTGTCCCTTAGCATGCCCGGAGAGCCTGGGGAGGGCAGCAATCGCGGCATTCCATCTGCGCATTGGCGGGAACATGGAAGACAGGATGGATGGCTGGAATGGGGCACTCTGGCATGGAAACACTCAACCCCCCACCCAAGCAGGTGAGCGGATATGGGGTGGTGTGGGATGAGGTATGGCGTGATGATGGGAATGTTCACTGCTACAGCTGAAGCCAGAGTGATCAGAGACACACAGGGAGCCACTGAAGCCAGAGAAGTGCGAGGGCGCTGAGGAGAGGCAGCAGGCTCCGGTGGGGGCTCCTAGATGGGGCACCCCCCAGCCCTACCGCCTTTTCAAACAGATGGTACTTGTCCTTGTTCGAGTGGAGCATCTTGACATCTTCAAAGGCATAGTAGGCAGCCAGGCTGAAGCTGACGTCACCAGACGTCAGCAGGTCGAAGACGCACGACTGGAAGTACAAGTCCTCCACCGGGAGGCGCTCTTTGCACTTGGCCACGGCTGACTGGTAAGTGAAGGTATGGGGTGGTGAGCCCAACTGGTCTCCGGAGCCGGGTCTCCTCACGGGGGCACGTCCTCCTGCGGCACGGTGCCGGAACGTCCGGAAGTCGATGCGCTGGCTGAGGGGGCAGCCGTGCAGGCAGAGGTAGAGGTCATGGCTGTCGCCGTCCTCAGCAGCGTGCGCCACCTCCTCCGGCATGCGCACCGCGAACGTGAGGTAGCGGCCCACCTGCCGCACCACCATGGTGGTGCCGATGTAGCGGGCCTGGATCTCCACGTGCTGGCCGGGGACTTTCTCCAGCACGCGCAGCGCCGCCCCCCCATGGCGCTCGCCACCGTTGCGCGAGCCGTCGGCGAAGGCGGCCGGCAGCTCGTTGGTCTCCGCGTGGTACGTCTTCTGATCCACACACTCCTGGAAGTTCTTGAAGATGATGGTCAGCTGTTTGGAGGAGGAGAAAGGAGCCGTAAGCGCGTGACACCGGTACCATGCCTGCGAGTTTGAAACTTCAGATTTACTACTTTATACAAACAACCAGAAATCAACTGAATTTACTGCCCCAGATGATGTCACATAAGATCAATGTTTCACACTACCAAACTACAATCAATCATCAAGTGCTAAAATATATACTGAACAAAAATATAAACGCAACACTCTTGTTTCTGCTCCCATTTTTCATGAGATGGACTTAAAGACCTACAATTCATTCCAGATACACAATATTACCATTTCTCTCAAACATTTCTCACAAATCAGTCTAAATGTGTGATAGTGAGCACTTCTGCTTTGCTGAGATAATCCATCCCACCTCACAGGTGTGCCACATCAAGATGCTGATCTGACATCATGGGTAGTGCACAGGTGTACCTTATACTGCCCACAATAAAAGGCCACCCTGGAATGTGCAGTTTTTTGCTTTATTGGGGGTCTGGGGACTCAGAACCGGTCAGTATCTGGTGTGACCACCATTTGCCTCATGCAATGCAACACATCTTCTTCGCATAGAGTTTATCAGATTGTCAATTGTGGCCTGTGGAATGTTGGTCCACTCCTCTTCAATGGCTGTGCGAAGTTGTTGGATATTAGTGGGAACTGGTACACGCTGTCGTATACGCCGGTCAAGCACATCCCAAACATGCTCAACGGGTGACATGTCCGGTGAGTATGCTGGCCATGCAAGAACTGGGACATTTTCAGCTTCCAAGAACTGTGTACAGATCCTTGCAACATGGGGCCGTGCATTATCTGTCTGAGTGGCTGGTCTCAGACGATCTTGGAGGTGAACCTGCTGGATGTGGAGGTCCTGGGCTGGTGTGGTTACACGTGGTCTGCGGTTGTGAGGCCGGTTGGATGTACTGCCATATTCTCTGAAACGCCTTTGGAGACGGCTTATGGTTGAGAAATGAACATTCAATGCACGAGCAACAGATCTGGTTGACATTCCTGCTGTCAGCATGCCAATTGCACGCTCCCTCAATGCTTGTGGCATCTGTGGCATTTTGCTGTGAGACAAAACTGCACATTCCAGGGTGGCCTTTTATTGTGGGCAGTATAAGGTACACCTGTGCACTACCCATGATGTCAGATCAGCATCTTGATGTGGCACACCTGTGAGGTGGGATGGATTATCTCAGCAAAGCAGAAGTGCTCACTATCACACATTTAGACTGATTTGTGAGAAATGTTTGAGAGAAATGGTAATATTGTGTATCTGGAATGAATTGTAGATCTTTAAGTCCATCTCATGAAAAATGGGAGCAAAAACAAAAGTGTTGCGTTTATATTTTTGTTCAGTGTATATCCATCCATCTTCTGTTCAGTGTGGGATGCATGGCTGGGGTACAGCCTGAATAGCCTGCCAGTGCATCGTAGGGCATAAATGATCCATTATCAGAATCACACAAAGATTTACCCTTAAATGTAATGCAATGCGCCCATTTGTGCTGCAAAACACAAGAACCACTTTCAGGATTAATTCTGGCATCCCTGCGCATTTCACGCAGCGCACAATGCATTTCATTTCTAAATGCGCCGGTGTGCAGAATGCGACATCCCTCCCCACACAGAAAAGTGCTGATTGTGGCAAAGCGAGGGAGGGGTCTGCCAGGGCTAAGCCTCTATACACATCCGTCTACTGCAATTAAATTCATAAAGGAGGGAGCCAAACAAACACAGGAGTGGGGTGGGGCCCAATCCCAGTCAGCAAACACAAAGGTGGCCCTTTCAGCCGAGTAAGAAGGGTGCAGAAGACAGGGGGCAGCACAGAGTAAGAGGCCAGTCACTGATCTGTGTCTGGGCACTGCTTCCCGCACACATCGCTGCCGTCATACTATACGCCGTCTGCTGCCTTTGCATGTGTGAGGCAGGGATTCAGGTTACCCACGTCAGCACCGGTGACTCACATGTTTAAGTCTCGTTCCACACCAACTGTTTCAGGTTACATCGTCTTGCTTTACTCCCCCATTCCCCACATTTGCCCTCCGCTTGCGTGACAGCGGCTCCCTTGGTCACAAAGATGCCAAACACCGGACAAGATCTTCACCGATACCGGGAGAGATGGGAGAGCAGCACAAAAGGTGGCTTGGGGGACAACCGGAAGGTTCTTGGTTTGAGCCCCAGAAGCACCTTCCTGACCCAGCAGCTTAATTGACAGCTATTTTAAATGAAAGTCTTAAATTTACCTAAGTAATCCTGCTACTGCAGTTTTGCTGAACAGTCCAGAATCACACTAGTATGTGAACCAGGGTCACTAGATAGTGAATAAGGTGTGATGTTTGGCATCTCACCCAGCATGCTCTCTACCCTGGGCATCCTGGGATAGATTCCAGGTTCATTGGGATCCTATACGGGATAAGTAGTTACAGAAGATGGATGGATGAATGGATAAGAAGACAAGAAGAGATGTGTCCCACCTTGCTGGTTGCCGTGGCTGAAGAGCCAGGTAGCACAGGGGTGTTGGTCACCTGGACGGACAGGTACTTGTTGTGGATGAGAGGCCACGCCCCCTCCACGATGCAGGTGTGGAAGTCATCGCCAAAGGTGCGCAGGTGCGGGTCCCCAAAGAAGCCGCAGTGTGTGTAGTTGGGAGGGGCGGCGTTCCGCGGAAGGCCGCGCTCGTAGTGGCAGACCTCCGGCGCGTCGGAGCGCTCCTGGCTGTCGGGCGGCGGCGGCGGCGGAGGTGGCGTGCGGCTGCGAGTGCGCGGCTGCGAGGTGGGGCCCTCCCTCGAGCAGTTGTGCTGCCCCATCAGGTCCTCGATGCCGTGCTGGGCGGAGTGGTAGGCCAGGTCACCGCGGCAGGTACGCGCCGTGCGCCGCACGCAGGCGTGATAGGCCCTCAGCGCCGTGCAAAACTCCTCCTCGGGGCCCAGGCTGGACGTGGAGGCCCAGAATTCAGAGTTACACTTCAGGATCCGGCACTGCAGACTCGCTGTGAGGAAAAAACACCAGTTACCAGCAGCCAGGAGGTCCGGCCGGCCATGAATGCTAACCAGGACATTCAGCCAGCCTGCTAATGAAAGGGTCCCTTCGAGTCCTAAGTAGGGGCAAGAAGATCCCCATGCTTTAATCCTTTATGTAACTGGGAGCCCATGGGCTTTAGATGGGAGACGGACATGTCTCAATCTCAGCTGACCTTCTGCAGAGCTTCCCCGCATCATTTCATCCTTATCAACCCGTCCGCAGAGGGTCCAAGGTGTTTAGGTTAAGGCAGGAGCTGCCAATGTGTCATTTACTGAACAAACACAGCCTGAATTTAACCTGATCTTTAAGATGTCTGAAATATGTGCGATATGAGAACTGAAGTGCCTCGTTAACACTCTGTGCACCATTATTGACATTTCTATTGGTAAAAGAAATACAAAACACACACACACACACACACACACACACACACACACACAATCATAGCACAGGGAATTTTCATTATTTGCAGACTGCACAGGCCGTGCACAGTCATCTCCCATCAGAAATCACCGTCAGCCTGGACCTAAAGTGACCCCACAAAGCGCAGGAGGTTTGGAGTTTTCACTGCCTTTCAGAATATGCTAACTGACAGGAGACATCAGGCTGCAAATGCATCAAATTCTGCATTTTTTGGAAACCTGAATAAGGTTGTATGCAAGCAAAAGGTTCAAGACCAAACAGCATTAAACTGCAAAATAACCACAAAATGTAATACACACAGCCTAGTTTTAAAACCCATCAAGCTAAACCCTGAAGAGCCATCATTAAACTGCAATTGCCATTTGGATGGCCTGGTTCTCCTAATCACCTTACTGGAATACCAACATCCCGAAAAGGGGTGGCGCACCGGAACGGGACAGGATGACAAGCATCAGGATCTCGCCATGCAAACGGAGGGGCTGTATTGGCAAATAAACATTAGGCTCTCAGTGGGTGGACAATGCACAGCTCCTGGGGGGGCGGTGTGTGTGATCACATGATTTTGTTAGCTGAACATCCGTTGGTGTAGGTCCTGCTTAAGCCACAAATCGCAGCCTTATAATCAAGTAACGCCACCTTCTGAAAGAAATGGGAAGGCGTGCTGTAGGACAGGCTCTGAATAACCCCCGGGAGATGAGGGAGAGCCCCCCCCACCCCACACACACACACACACACACACACACACACCTTCCAGAGACAAAAAAAACAAACACTTCTGAAAGAATTTCACCCAACTAGAATGGAGTGGAAGGAGTGTGTGTCAGTATGAAAAAGTGTGTGTGTGTGTGTGTGTGTGTGTGTGTGTGTGTGTGGGGGGGGGTGTCTTTAGGCTCTGAATGAAGACAATGTAATTTGCCATTGAGAGGAGACCAACAGAGCAATAAATTACCCCTGTGTAAAGGGATTAGGTCGAGTTTCACAGGCCGCACTTTGGGGCTGGGGGGTTGGGTCTTACAGATTGTTGAAGTCCCTCTTAAAGAAACAGGATCGCCTTTTCTCATCTGCCAGATCTTAAGCCCAAGCTCCACATGGGAAGGTGGATAAGAAGGGTCACCCCAGCCAGGGGTTAGGCAGGGCTGTAAATGTGGAACATGCACCCCCACAACTGACGGAATTAAAAAGCACCATTGCTCTTAACTGACTTAACTGCTTTGCCAAAACTGGTCATTTTAGGGGGAAATCGAACAACTGGAAAGAATATGCAAGCCTGCCCTCCCTTTTCTGGCCGACTGTCTGCATCAGCCAAGGCTCGTCTTCTGTATGGCATCAACCTCATTATTTCTCAGGAGGGTTATTAAAATGCTTAGAAATCTCACAACAAAGGCATTTCCAATTGAAACAATAAAACTTCTTTTAAAAACATTTGAATATACCCTAAACTATCAGCTGGTATTCATTAATTAATGTGTAAGATTTCATTTAATCGGGCCCATAATTCCTGTAACTCGAAGAGATTGGGGGGGTTGCTGCATTTCACATCACTAATCTTTAACAGGAGTTGGCTGGGGTACCTGGACAGGCTTCACGGATAGTCACTGCGAGAAGAAAGGCAATTCAAGCCTGCCTCAGCACAGACGCCCTAAAGCACTCGGCAAAGAATCTGCAGTCAACAGTAGTTCAGAAAGGACATTAACTCCTATGTATGTATTTTTACAGCAAATCTGGAATAGAGGACAGAAAGCAAAATAATTCATAAGGTCAGAAATTTTGTCAAACTTGGAAAAAAAAATCCTTCCCAAAAATATATTAATTAAAAACACAGATAATGAAAATTCCAAATACAAGCTAAATCGCCTCCGAGTGAGACAACTCATTCCATATAAAACAGGTTTGACATGAATCATGGTCTAAACAAACACACAGGTTTATGCTCCTGATGGGGAGGAATTAAATGCGGGTACCGAGAAAGGTAAGCTGTGAGAGGAAAAACGCGAATAAGGATAGTCTGTAGTCGGGGGTGGGAAAAGAGTACGAATAACTTTATACAATGCAGCGAGAAACACGGGGGTAAGAGCACTGTTTTGATACACACTGCAATTGAAGCTATTCATGCATCTTTGAGCAAAGGGAACACTTAGCAATGCAGTTCTCTGACAAATTAATGCAAAATCTAAGTTGTACCAAACAAAATGGTCCCAGAGTCCCTGGATTGCTATCGTTATTATTTAAACCCTAAAATTAACACTTACAGTTTAAATAGTTAAAGACTCACTCCCACGCCTGACAGCAACAAAAGGCATTTATCACCCGCATCTGATAAAGCGCAATAAACTAATCTTGAATAAACGTCAACGACAAACACTTATCTCTTCTTTGTTTGACGTTAAGTACCATGAGAGAAGCGATAAGAGAGAGTGTGAAAATTGTTGATACATTTCAAGAGGGTGTGTACATTTTTATTATTTTACTGTTCTTAGTAGTAAATAAAAAGATCTACATGGAAACATTCCTATATTAATAAAAAAACCCTACAATGTTTAAATGTAAACAACTTCAAGCGTGGAAGTCAGACTGTTTTTTAGGAAATCCAAAGAATGTGTAAACACGTGTAACACGTAAACAAATCCACAGCAGAGTCTGTGGGTCTATCTCACAATAACGAAATATTTCGATCTGCGTATTCGGAGGCAGATCTCGGCAGGTTTTACTAAAACGGGGAAATGCAGAGCCGAGAATGAGCCCTGGCGGCGCTTGCCTCCCCTCCCCCAACTCCGAAGAGGGGCTCCGGAGGAATGACTGCGCCAAAGCCATTGTGGAAAAGTTTCTCCAAAAGCCAGCTACCTACACAGCAGAAACGTGCCTACGACTTTCTCAGATAAGCTCAAATTAGTAGAAAGCTGCACATTTCTCAATTAAATAAAACACCATTTCTCATGTCTTCCCACCAATACGCAATATATCACTCTTGCGTGTTTTTCGCCAAAAATTTACTTGACATGACACACAACTTATTCGCAGGATATTTCCTGCAACTCAAAAACTCAAAAACAATTTTCCCCATTTGGGAAAAATAAATCTGTTAGGATTTAGTTTATGGTAAAACTAATTTCGAAGAAATCCTTTGTTACTTTGATTTCGCAGTTTCGCACCTACAGATAGCCTACAGCAGTATGCAAACGCATGGTGAAGTGAAATGCCCATGCAGAGTACAACTTTTTAGACATTATCCACCTATAAACAAATACAGTACGCAGAAATGTTTCAAATGTAATATCTTAAGGTATATAAAAGGTGG
This sequence comes from Brienomyrus brachyistius, assembly GCF_023856365.1. Lineage (NCBI taxonomy): Eukaryota > Metazoa > Chordata > Actinopteri > Osteoglossiformes > Mormyridae > Brienomyrus > Brienomyrus brachyistius. The sequence goes on along the minus strand of NC_064545.1, from coordinate 11,103,334 downwards.
GTAATGAGCATTTTCTTAGTTTAAGCGTGAGGTCTGCGATGTTATTAAGATGATTTTAAGATCAAAAGCTTCATATCTCGTAATTGGTCACGTTTATTGTAGCTTTGACCCAACATACGACACCCCAAACCAAACGTGGCCGAATTTTAAGGTTGTTTTTTCGTCTTACCTGTAGGGAACATGTAGATAAACAGGGCGAAGATCTTGCAGACGTCTAGCGCCGAAGTTGCTGCTCCTTTCCCCATAACCATCCATCCAGCACAGGATCGCACCTCTCTCCTCTCTCTGATACAGCCAACAAAAGTGGTAACGGGAAAAAGTGAATTAGCAGATGAATTGTATCACTGTTTGGGGCGGTAAATCCACGCAAAAGGGCGCAGGGGGGTAAAAGCGCGCTGTGCCGCGTTTGAAAACATCCCTTCGTTCGGGCAAATGCATAAAGTTTATCACCGCAAGGACCGACTCACAGCATATGGCGCGTGCTTTAGGAACTAGCTGGGCGCTATATATGCCTAAGGTTGCCTCGCATGTTCGGCACCGAGTTGAAATCCTCAAACAAAAAATGAGAAAAGATTGGCAATCGATCTCCCGTTTCGGGGTGGGGGGAGTGCGGAAAGGTGCAGCCTACATCTAGGCTAAGCCAATACGGAGCCTTTCCGCTCTCACCCCCTTTCAGTTTCGGATTACAGGCTGACCTTGCAGGGATGCTGAGGCTCACCGTACTGCAAGTCACGCTGAATCCACTGTGTCACACTGTAACCCGCCTAGGGAGCCGCTTTCCGGACACAACAGGTGGAGCTTGTGTTTGCTTTTGCCCGACTAAAGCATTTTAAGCACTTAAAGAAGTCATGTAAGCTATTAAAATAAATCAAATAAACAGAACGACGCCATCCACTAATGAACTATTCATAACACGAAGCGATACTTAATGGATTTCAAACAATCAGCGGCATATCCTAACGTGATGCCAGTTAATTCCGACAAAATATGTATAGGTACAAATCTAATCTACTTTCAGCAAGTGTGGCTGGATATATAAAAATTAACTTTGTATTAGTTGCCTGACTGGGAATTTAACTGGTTTTAAAATTTTCAATATTTTATAAGGCTTAAAGCGCTGTTACTTGCAGAATTTGTAATCATTTGTGCCAAAAGGTATCATATGTAATATTATTATACTCGCAGGATAGTCACAGCAATGATACCGCGCCCTTTAAAGAAACGTTATTTAGTGTTTGGAGTATTTGCTGTTAGCTAGCGAACATTTTGTTTGCCTCTGGTAGTATCGAATCTAAAACGTGTATTAAACTTTATTACAGTTTATTACTCTTTAATTCTATGACAAAAATAGAAAATAAAAAAGAACAGCTTTCATTGATAATTTTCATAGGTAGACTACATTTCCCCGTTCATTAATCCAATCCTTATTATTGATTGATTTTAGAAACAGATATGGCAGTACATCATGAATCTATCAAATATCTCAAAAGCTCAGTAACGGCGTTTAAAATAAAAGTTCTATCATGCTCATATGTACCACCAGCACCTCCTACAGGCAGGCTTGTGACAGGTGTTCCAGTCTATTAGAACCAGCCCAGTAGAACGGCATCATGCGACATGAAGTGCGTAAATGTAAGACTGGCCGGCAGAGAGATCGTATCACATATCCTTACATTTGAGCCATCAGTCTGGCGCAGCTATTTGTAAGATCTCACCACATGTAACACACAAAGAACTGCTGACAGGTGTCAAGTAAAAAGATTGCTAACAACAAAGAAAAAGTAAATGATGATTAACGTAGGAAGCGAATGTGGAGGGTCTCAGCGAGAGTGTTGACTTATCATCTGGTGAAATACTTTCCCAACACCAGCATCCTACACTCTTGAGTAGGGCACTTGCCCTGAATTAGTACTCGGCTGGAGCAACTGGTAAAAACGGTAGGCTACTTAGAGTAAAAGTATTGCCTAAGCGACATAATGAAAGCCTGAGAGTAAAACCACAATTATTCAGATTTCCTCTAACTGCCAGTACATGGGTATTTTTATGCAGTTACATTTTAACCAATTAGAATAATGCTTCGGTTTGATGTTTTATTACAGTACAAATGGTTTCAACCAGTTTTAAACTAGGTGTTTAAATGTTCTTTTATTTTACAGTGTAGGCATAAGAATATTCATTCATCGACTCTATATAACCACTTATTCAATTAAGTTAACTGGACACTGTCCCAGGAAGCATGAGGCACGGCACAGGCTACACTGTGTAAGAGCCAATAACGTACTGCAAGGCATTCCGCCTTACCAAAGAGCACAATTTCTCAGAGGTGTACCTGAGCTGCACGTCTCTGCATCGCTGGAGGGAACCCCCAGTACATAAATGAACCTGACATTTCGGTAGTGGGTGTGAAGGCGTGAAGAGTGGGCACTCACCACCAAACCATTGTGCCTTCTCACTCAGACAGCGATCGCTGTGCAATTGATTTTTTCCCCCATTCCCTCCGCAGAGTGTGATTCGAAGATTGATTCTTTAATGTTTGCGTGAACGAAAATTAGACCAAAACAAACATACACTTAGTGTCTGCTCTGTGATCCATGGGTAATGCCAAATTAGTCATTATGATACAGATCTTTTCACCGATTGCAGTGCGCTCAGCCATTAATTTTAAACCAAACAGCTCTCATATACTTTCAGGTTTTACTATTTTATAGATGTTGCAAACATTTCACACAACTTAAAATACAGTAATATCACCAAAACAAACACAGACCACTACAACTTCTCATTTATTTTTTATGATAAACATCGGTCCTTGTAGGTCTTTGACAAACTGAATGTATAAAAAAGAGTTCAGACATTGTTCTCGATCTTACGCAATTTCAATACATCTGTTTCAGGACGATATTTTTTTCTCTGTAACTTGACTTTTACGGAAATAGTTGTTCAAGCCTATAATACAATGTGTTGGATATAATTGCATGACTGTGCAATGGAATTTTAATAATTCCCCAATAGATGGCGCTTGTTCTATCTGCTACGTAAGAGAATAGGTGGAGGGGTGCTCTCAGTTTCTTGGGCTGTTGCCTCCAGGGCTGAGGGTTTGAATCTCATCTCTTTGTGACGTTTACATGTTCTCTCTGTGCCGCGCAGTTGCACACGAATGTGTGTGGGTTTGAATATCCCATAATGTTGTTCAACCTGTTACTTTTTTAAGCTTGTGGGGGCATTTTTTCCAGATCCCTACAATTAAAAACTAAAATTTATAAAAATATGTAACTACAATCAAAAAAGTAAAAGTACTAAAAGTCATGTATTTTGTTTGGTTACTTATAGTTAAGGCTTGGGCTGGGTCGGGGTTGGTTTTATGGTTATGCCCATAGAAATGAATGGGGAGTCCCCATACTGGTATAGATACCTATAGAAACTCTCTCTCTCTCTTTCAGCCCCGTGAAGACTGCTATCCCATCCAGGGTGTACCGCTGCAGGGTTCCCTATTCTTCACGGGATGGGCTCTAGCCCCCACATCTGTGTCCAGAGCATGAGCGTCTGACGAATGGATGTTTAGGTGCCGCGGTATCACGCCCGATCCACATGGGTTAAGTCAGAACAAGCCGGCAGACTATTAAAATCTCAATTTTGTCATATTGATCCCCCCTCTGAGCGGTTTGAGCGAATTACACCAACAGACAGAGATCACTGCCGCTTTCCAACACTTTGTAACTTTCATATATCACGCTTAAAGCGCAAGCGACATTTCGTGCTTTCCTTTAATACCATTTAATTGCACAGAATTTTAATGAAATAAATTATCCTATTTTTACTTTTTACCCTAGATCTAATAGAATGACATATATGCATATATCACCACTAACATTTCGCGCAACAAAGTTAATTTTAAGATATTTTAGAACCACATAGGCTACATTTAGCAAACTCCAACAATATTTACCTCAGAACGAAAAGGTACTGCAACATACATTCCTAAAACAAGCGATTGTGTTTTGGTTTTTTCAGTTCAACGCTTAATGTAAAACGTAACACGTCGTGTTTGTTTTCTAGGTAAATGAATTCCTTTCATTTAGGAAAAGCCGAGCTGATAGAACTAGTTTAACGTCTGATTCTGTCACACAATCCTGCTCTACAGTCCTGCAAACGGCACATTGCGTGTAAATATATACCCAGTAGGGTTATTCGTACTGGTTTCCAAAACAAATGCAAAAGCCGGCAGGGAAACAAATGCATTCTGAAACAGACAGCAACCACTGACAGACTATGCGTTCAAATTGCAACTAAATTGAACTTAAAACTTAAAATGGAAGACGAATTGAGCTAAGCGTGTAAGCAGAGCCATATCGACATCAAATGATTTTTACTATATATTTATGTATGTATAATTATTTGAGTGAAATAATGCAAGAAACCGAGGTGCATGACACTTTCTGTGCAGCTTACCTTGGCGGCTGCATGAGGTTTTCCAGCACGGTTTGGGACGGAGCTCAGCCAAAGAAGCGGGGCGGACGATCACGGCGAGAGAGGAAGGAGTCCAAATCAGGCGCAAAGCAAAAACGATGTAGGGTTTTGTTGTAATCCACAACAACAACAACAACAACAACAATAATAATAATAATAATAATAATAATAATAATAATAAACGTTTTCTGTTGTTCAACTAGGTGGAAAGTAGTGCCGTATATCTTGCATTGTGACCGTCGCCAGGCACCAATGATCCTAGATAAAAAGGTGTGAAATGAGAGTGATTTTTTCACACGACCTGACGTCGATAGTCGCAATGAAGAGGATTTGTAGACGGTAATTTCATAAATCGATTCTGTTTCCTCTTGCGGTTTCGTTCGCGTCGCTGACTCGTATATCAATTAACTGAGGTCATTTAAATGAAGACGTGCATTTCGGAGAACAGAAAGTTTTAGGTCACGTCGGCGTTGATTTTCCAGTTGCAGTTTGTGTATCCCGTTAATGTGCGCTGCTTTTAGGGGGGGACCGTCGGGGAATCGCGGCGGGCTCCTGCTGGACTGCTTGCCCGATCGCTCGCATCTGGGCTGTCAAATGGTTAGTTAGGAAATGTGAGACACGGCGTGTTGTCACCGGGAGTCTATCCCTGGTCCTGCGACAGCAGAAGACACTGAGAGTTTATAGATCTGACTGAAAACAACAGAACAAAAGACAAAATTGTCACCGTTCTTATATTACTACTAATATGTACAATAACAGTAATAATATGGTCATAATATTAAGTCAAAATAATATTATATACGTAACTTTATGTCAGTTTTGCACAGGGGTAAAGTTAGTTTAATATTCAACACTCATTTGACATTCAAAATATAAACCTATTACGCACTTCAACCATTTTAGTGGATGATGTCAAATCAACTGTGCAGTATACAAATGTCCTTCATGTAGCCTACCGCAAGGCTTCGTTTTGAAATATGTTAAAGAATTTTTTAGAATTAAAAATGACACGTACTGTACCTATATATGAAGCTATTATGCTCCCTAACCATGTGACCTCATGATGTCTAACCAGCTGTGCAACATAGAGACTACTCTGCTTCATGTGCCATAAAGCTAGTTCCATTATTAATGGTCATTGTTTTTAGGGTTAAAAATTACATATAGATGAATAGTGAATATTAAACTAACTTTATCCCGGTCAGTTACGCACGCATATTATGCATTATGATAATGTAAAACAAAAATACTGACTAATGATTGACACTCATAAACTACTGCAGATCAATTCAAACCATATCCCGTACCTAAACATAGAGTACACCTGACTAGAAATAAATGTTTATGCCTTTAAGCAAAGGGCAAAGAAATGCTTATTTCTGATGACAGGACATGTCACATGACCCGAAGCTGAAAACCGAGGAAGCCTTTGGCCGCTGTCAGACTGAGAAAAACTTATTTAGCCGGCATTTTGTGGGTCAGCGTGGCAGGTGGAATAAATAAAAAGACAACTCGGATTATAATGACTACAAAGCAGGCCACAGTCAAAGACGGTGATGTCCAAAAATGACAAAAGGCTGCCCGTGAAAACAACTGCTTTCCTGACATTCCCAGGGATAAACAGTCACACGCAGATGGTGGTCTAACAGCAAATGGTTCTGGATATACAGAATAAACATAAACATCGGGGAAATATTGCTTAATAACGTCCCTATTTTCATGTGATGGAATGGACAACGTACATATTTTCACTTGTATCTTAAAACAAGGCTCAATACGTTTATATGTCACGCGAAGTAACGTAATAATCACCTTGCTAAATACGGTCTAGGGTAATAGCGGTATACTTTCACTGCGCATTAATTGTACTTGTACCAATTAATATTTGTACATAACATAAATGGGATATGTTCCGGACCCCCCGCGACCCAGTAGAATAAGCGGTTTGGAAAATGGATGGATGGATGCATGGGACATTACATAAATGCAGAGAAGTAAATAATCAGTAATGGTAAGAAAATATTTGTCATAAAAGTTATATAAAAGCAACTTCATTAATGATTTCCTTCAGTATGTATGAAAATATAACGTGTTTTTAATTTACTTGAAAATAAACCCTGCACAGCACTCTTAATAAAGGATCTTATACTAATGTTAAGTTTGATCTGTGTGTCTTGGCATTAAATCAACCTAATGAACACTGTGCAATTTAATTGCTGAAAGGTTGGAAGAGAGGAGCTTCTTTGTCACAATTATCATACATAGAGAAACACAGAAACATATTACAAGCACAGCACTCATTTACACATGCAGTCCAGTTTTGTTCTGAATATTTTCATCTCCATAGGAATGGATCTGCCTCAGCTGCAGTCACGCCCGATCCACATGGGTGCATACAGAGTTTTCATAGGTCCCAGATATAAAACAGTAATGAGGAGAGATGCCTCTATGCTATGCTAATGGCATCACGCTCACAGCAGTCCATGAGGGGCTCTCAGCGATGACAACAGCAATGAAGACAGCAGAAAAAAGCCTGGGGAGATATTTCCACACCTGTGGTTCGGTGTCAGACTCCATTTCAGACCAATCCATCCCCACAATCCCCCACTGCTCAGACCCCGTTGGGGTCTGTGTTCATGTTCCGGAGGCCTAGGACTCTGTGTTTACTTGGAGCCCATCCCAATGTGCCCTGTGTCACCTGAACGGGGCTTTTTCACTGGGGATGTTGGTGCTGAGAAACTGAGAAGCTGTTTCCTTCACACACTCCGGTAAGCTCCGTCAGGAGAAGCACGCCCCGTGTCCCACTGAGACGCAAGATTTTCGGAAACAAACACAGCTGGATGAGGGAGTGGGGGGCGGGTGCTGGAGTTCAGAGGTCAAGGGACGGAGGGGGGAGGGGGGTCACTGGCAGGTCCTCCAGTAGTGTCAGTTGACATAGCAGATGCAGAAGGTAAGACTGTGTTGTGCTGGGCCCACAGAATATAGACCACAGGTGGATAGTTCAGGTCCAGAATGCAGAAATCCAGACCAAGATTTTGTTTCAACCAACCAGTTAGGTACTATGTGACTGAACTACCCACCTCTGATATAGATACATGAGAGGACCAGGAGTTTGGGAGCAGAAAGGTCATTAAAGAGTCACATAATGGCTGGCTAATGCGCTGATCCGCGCTGTAGATTGTATACAGAGGTCTCTGCTTGGGAAACAATGTGCTCGGCTAAACAATGGTCATTACTCAGGGTCTGAGTGCTAAGCACACGTTTAGCATGCATGATAAGACAAGTCTCTTTGATTACCTGTTATTTCAGAAGAGATAAAGTGCAGGCCTTCATCATTCTGTTGTGGATCTTCAGATATGTTACCTTAACCCTGAACTGTGATTGGGGCAGGCAGATAAGACTCATGGATCAGCTAAGTGGAGAGATGATTGTCCTGAGTTGGTACGGCCCTCTTTTACACAATGGCAATCAATATCACGTGGTCACTTTCTGGCAACATTTCACGATTAAATCATTTATATTTTTAAGTGAAAGGAAACTGTGATAACGTCTGAAGCAAACAGTGCGAGATGTGCGGCCTTGTGACAGAAATGAGCACGATTTGTCACGATCGACACGAGGGCAGCATCCGTGAGCTCTCATCAACATGGAAGCCTTGAATCACTCTGTGTCTAAACAGTTGAAAATGACCGCACACTAGGTGTTCTTCTGAGAGGGAACCGCGTGTTTACAAACCGTAACCAGCTCCCCATATACGAAGTCAGCCAAATTAATAGTTAAGACTATGCTGTAAATACAGATCTCTAAACATATTAAATAAATGGTCTTATTTACATTGACTGCTCCAGCTCGAAGGCTGAAACGGCACAATGCTCTGTTTGCTCAGTGGCAGAAGATAAAGGCTTGACGGAGGTGGCATTCATGCGATTATTGTTTCGGAAATCTACTAATCTGCTATGTAACAATCATCACCATCACCAGAGGAAATGAAATCAATGATGGTTTTTTGCATGCTATGCCATTTGCCCAGATCCCCTTTAATTTGCCTTTACTCATGAATACTGAGAAGAAGAATCTCATTACGCTCCAGTGAATCCATCTAGTCCTTGGGGTCCTGGGGCATTTTCAGCCCCAGCTGTTGCTGTGGACACAGGTGACAACCGTCTCCATCCAGGACACCGTTAATAGTGATGAGGAGGGTTGGACAGACCGTGAGTCCCTAGTCTTTGTAAACAATTAGTGGAGATCATAAGTTCCTCATCTCCACGGGTTGTTTATTTTTTGAACGTGTTCTGTAGAGGCTGTGGTTTGAAATACTCTGTTATGTCTGACTTCAGCTTCAGCCAATGTTTATTCCTTGAGTCCAAGAGAGCGGGAAACCTTAATAGCTGAAATATTAACTGTACGGCACGACTGTTTTTTCTCACGCTAACACCGGAAACTTACTGAGGGCCTCCAACACACCTCCGAGCTGCTGATGTAGATGCCTTTATCTAATTGTCCCTCCGTTCATGTAATTAGGCTGATAAGCCCCAACAATGGTCAATTCAGACTTTACTGTTCCAGGATTCTTGGGTATTATCAACACCTTAATCCAAATGTGAATTAATATTCAATAGGTCTTTTAAAAAGCTTGTCTCCCCGTTATCTTTGCTGTATTATGCAAGTTCATTACAGCTACATCAAACAGCATTCGGAGATAAAGGAAACCTATATTTACTCTTTGGTATCGCCCTGGCTACGGCTAAAAAGAAAAAAACTGCGACTCTGACAAACTTAATGGATTGGCAGCTTTTGGTGGATGGGGCAGAGAGTACAAGGCAGTCAAACCAGCATAGAAAGGCCAATTAATTCAATGTTTCTAACCTTAGTCTTCGGGGACCCCAAGGCAGTCCATGATTTTGCTTCCTCGCAGCAAAAATGTGGACTGTCTGGCAGGGAGCAAAAACATGGACTTTCTGGGGGTCCTCGGGGACTGAGTAGACAAAAACTAAAATAAGGCATAAAATCCAAAGCCATTACCAGCTAAACAGCTGCCCCCCTCCCAGAATGTTAAGTGTTTTAAACACTTTTAAAAGGTCAATGGAAATGGAATATTACTGGTGGCTACAGTGAATAAGGCCTGTCTATCAGAGAGAGTGATAGTGATAAGAGGAATGTGTTGCTTTAATGACAGAATTTCTCCTTAGCGTCATTTGATTCCCATTCCTCGTTCTCAGTAATGACTGTCTCCATCAACCTTAATTGGCCATGAATAACTGCTTTTGTGTAAAAATAAATTCTGTAAAAACAAATAAGGTCTGATATATGCACAGTACTGCTTTCATCTGGGGATCATTATTCCAGGATTAAGCCCAAATTCCCATAAACCCGGTCTTATGTTTACATTCATTGTCATGTTAGTTGTGGTCATATAAACTCCATTAGCCACAGTGTATGAATGCATATAATTTTAGAGGATTGCTTTTAAGGTATTACCACGGAGCACTGCTGCAGTGATTTCAGGGAATTACGCCTGTTTTTTTTGGGCAGTCATGTACCATCAAGCCTAAAAATTTTGCACCTAAGAGTTCCCTGCTGACAAGGTATGCCTGATCAGTGTGCTAGTCAAAGGTGAACGTGGAGTGACGATTCTTACCTCACAGCAGGAAGGAACCATGCTAGTGCCGAAACACAGCAGCACACCTACTCTGAGAGTCACCTTCTAATTTATCACCCGGAAAAGCTGTAGAGGTGACTTCTTATCCAAATAATGACTTTAAAACACACCGCTGACTGCAGAGATTAAATGTAATCTGGAGTACCATGTGATTCTCACCAGCCAATAGTGTGGGGGCAAATGAGACCATGTCATAAATGGATATGCTGGGGGGCATGTAGGGTGTGTAAGCAACAAGGACCAGAGCGGTAATACCTGCCATCTCATGCTGAGGACCGAGGCATGGGGACCCAAAGAGACTGCGATGTAATCCTTTGCCATACACAGCTTCAGTGGTAGCCAATGCGTCTTCAGTATGGTTCTCCACTATTCCACCCACTTAAAACACACCTAACAAGAAATGAATGGAAAGCAGAACACAAATAACAACTGAATATATAACAAATACATTTCACAAATTAATACAGAAAGTCGTTTTAACTGAGCGATATAGATTGTTTTTTCCTTTGGTCTCCTCTAGCAGTGTTGAGATCATTCCTGACCTCTAAACTACTTGCCATCCAAAGGTAATAAGAGTTAAATCTAAGGGACATTGCTGCTTTCAGGACAAGGTCTGTTATGGTGGCAGAGGACACCTGGTGAAGGGAAAAAGCTTTTTGTGAAGGTGCACGTTGCCTTGGATGCTCACCCATTTCGCTTAACCCCCCCCCCAGCCTGAGATGGGATCATCCCCTCCTGCAAATCCTATAAATAATACATAAGCCATTCCGACACAACAGTTGGTGCTGATTAAAATTACATCGATACATTTTGGGCCGTATTATTTGGGAAGTCTGGGTGTTACGATTGTATCAGAGCCAAACGTGGAATCAAATTCAGAATGACACTTGGGAATGTATTCACCTCCTTTGCAATCTTTCACGTGATCATGGAGCTGTGACATAAGGTGGGGCGGCTCTGCATTGGAGTCTCCAAACGTGGTTGCAGTTCAGGCGGAACAGCCCAGGCTCTGGGGTCGGACTAACCCAACCTGACATGGCTATGAGGTCCAGCAACTCCGGTACGGTGTTCCCCAGAGCAGCCCCAGACCCTCACACCCACCACCAGCTAAATCGATGCAGACCTTCTCAGTTTCACTCTGCACACTTTTCACACACTGGAGTCTGAAGAGAGTGGAATTCAAAGCTTACTGAACTTTAATGGGTAATGTGATTCGTTAGTGAACTGCCAGTAAAAAGTATATACACAGTGATCATAGTTTAACGCTGAATGGTACATTTACGCTAGAATTTAATATCGATGTATTCATGTATGCCAGTTGCCATTTTTAAGGATTTTAAGCAAAGGAAATAATAGAAAAAAAAAAGCAGATCAATGTTTACTTCAAATAAAAACCCTGTTTAAGTCATTTAATCCTTATAAAAACACTGCATTTGAGAAGGGATGCATGAGACTCATTTGAACAGAACTCTCCTGCAGCCGGTCAGCACTGCAAAAATGGACGCTTGATTAAAATGGCTTCCCTTAATGGATGACTGACATGAAGAAGAAAACGTCCCCGGGGAGTCATTTCACGGCGCGTTTGTTACCCGTTAGTCAGCGTGAAGAGCAGAAATCCCCTACCCAATTAAAAATCACATCACAAATCGAATTCAAATACCTAATGCAAATTGAAAGGAAGAGATATGGGCAGGACCTCCTCATTACCACTAGATAACCTGTAAAAAGACAACCTGAAAACAACCCTGATGTGACTACGGGAGCTTTAACAGTCAAGAGTCATTGGGAAACGTCAGACCTGAGGCTTTGGATAAGCCTTCAGCATATCTTCAAATGAACAAACTGCACTTTCAAGGTAATAGATAAGAACTTCAACCGACCCAGCTAATTAATTCAGATATAAAGGAGGTGTGAAATTGCTCAAACCTTAAAGACAACATTTCTTACAGCGGACTTCTGAACTTTTTTGATCTTTCTTGATAAAATTGTGCAAATTAGTACCATCGTGGATATATGATGGCATTTCAAGCGAGGGCAGGGCTAGGTGCCTAGGGGTCATACAGTGATCAAATGGGATAGGGTTGGGCTGGAATTAAGGTTTAGCCTTGATTTAGGATTGGGCTGGCATTAGGGTTAGGCCTAGCAATATGGCTGCCATTAAGATTTGGCCTGTGGTTAGTGTTGGCCTCAGAGTTAGTCCTAGGATTAATATTATGTTTATGGTTGGCATTAGCGTTAAGCTTAGGTTGAGGAATAGAGTTAGGGTTGATATTAAGGTTACACCTAGGATTGACATTAAGTTTAGCATTAGGGTTAGGCCTAGGCTGAGAGTCAGCATTATGGCTAGGTTTTAGGGTTAGGTTTAAAGTTGGAATTAAAGTTAGGCTTAGGTTGAGAATTAAGGATAGGCTTGATACTAAGGTTAGTCCTGGGATTAATATTAGGCTTAACATTTAGGGTTAGGCTTAGGCTCAGAGTCAGCATTAGGTTTACTCCTAAAATTAGCATTAGGTTTATGGTTGGCATTTGGGTTGTGCTTAGGGTTAAGGATACGGTTGATATTAAGGATTCACATTAGGTTTAGCATTAAGGTTAGGCCTAGGGTAAGAGTCAACATTCAGGCTATGCCTAGGATTAGGGTTACAATCTTAACTAGAATTTGGATTAGATTTTCCATTATAGCGTACAAGGGGTCCTGTGTATCACCAATACAAAAAAGGCTCATAGCCTAAATTGGAGCAGTAATATCGCATATCTGATAAAGTTTGATATTAGTATTTACTTCAAAACCAAGGTCATGGCTACAGCATAACTCGTAGAACCTTCTGCCCAACACCACTATAAAAAATAAAGACAAAACAGAAAATATAAAATGAAATCATACAGATTTCATAAAGATTAACCTGCCAGAGCCTATTAACAGTCTGTGGTAAAAGGACAATTTAATTTGAGGGGGACAGTTTAACGCCAAGTAATGGTATATTTATTGTCTAACTAAGAGTGGGTGACAGTCCGGCAAAGTGGGTTAATCTCCCGCACATCTCCTGAGTGATGAAATCGGGAAATGGAGCTAAAAGTAATGACCTGCCAAACTATCCCATTCCTGCTTATCTTGGTGACATGAACTGAGGGTAAGGAATGGTACCAAGGCATTAATAAACCCGACACACAGCATTTTAATTATGCTAGCAGCTGAGGCAAGTCTGCCTGCTTCATAAGATGTTCGCAGCAAAACAGGACATGCAAAGTCTCCGGTACTTCATGTGTTGGACCAACAGGCAGCCGTCATGACATCACGCACGTCGCCCTAAAGTTCAGGATGGGTTATATATTCAGGAATGGGAGCTTCTCAGACTCATCACATATTCATGCCGAGCATTCACAATATGATTAATACCATTAAAATATAACTTGCTGCCATGATATTCTGAATAAGAAAAATAGCAGAAGTGTCTGTTGTGACCTTCTGCCCACAAAATATGCTTCTGCACCAAACAATCACAATTTACACACTCCAAGAGCAATGTTCAGATTACTCTTTATTAGCCAGATATTACGACGGGTCTAAATGTTATTCGGCTTGAAGGGTGCATTAACGCTACTAAGCAAATAGCGCTCCTTTGCATCTTTAGTTAAATATTCAGCTGGAGAAATGTAAACGTGTTCACTTGCAAACTGAGTGTACCTGACATTGCGTTAAGGTCAGATAAATGCACGACGTTGATCTGTGGCACTGCACACTTGAACCAAAACTAAAGCAAGATGCCTGTCACAGCTTGAACTTAAGAAGGCTAAGAATACTGTACAGTGAATGCAGTTCACAGTAGCGCATTGTCACTAATAACAATGTATACGTTCAAAAAGGACCTGGGAGATGATGTCACAGGCTGTACTCGTTTGATATGTTTATAACCTTCCCTCTAGCAGACATACATCACAGGCTGACAGATCTTCACATACAGAGCTCTAAAAGATTAGCAGCCCTCTCCCAGTGCTTATGCTGTTCCAAGCCAGAAGCGCAGCCAAATGTCAAGCCCCCATATTTTTGGGTAATTTTTAAAAAGTCAGTTAGTATCTTAACAAGAGTGTGGCCCAGCCTGCTAGGTGGGGAAAGAAGGCCCTGTAGAGATCTTTAAAACTTGCCAATAAGTTACTGAACAATTATCTCTGTGAGAGAATACATATTAATGAGGCAACTTGACCTAGATAAACAAATAGAGAGGCTAAGTTAGACAGGAAGCCTAAATTCAGTTCTGTTGCCATAGTAACTGCCTGCCCCGCAAACAGCTGATTTTACATTAGGGTTTTCATTTCGGATCTTCGTATGGAAAACTTGCAGAGCTATAAAGAGTTAAAATATGTAACAATTCAAAATAGCTTTAGTTTCCTGCTTAGTAGTACATGCGGGGAAGCTGACGAGTGTCACGAGCATTAAATGCTTACGCTTTAAGGATGTTTATTTTACCTTACAACAGCCCGGTCACGGGGGTCGTGTTTGCATCGGTCTGGATTTACCACAGGATAGAGCCATTCCCATTTATCTCACCGCACTCACTGCTATGCACTCCTCACACTTCACAGGCAGTAAAAGCCGGACAGGGGACATCATGGCACACGACATATCTGCAATTAAGCGCTTGCATCATGTTGATCTCTTGGAAAGGCAACTGAAAATATGACATAATGTGAGGTGGAATTTCAGTGGGAATAGAGAAAACAGCAAGCCGTGAAATACAAATATTTACAGCACCAATTTTTAAATAATAATATATCATCTCAGAATAATATTTAAAAAGGTAATATCAATTAAATAAGCAATACCAAAGTAAATTTAAACAACTATACAAATAACTAGTGACTACATTGTGTTCAAACAGGCTATATTTATAACCTCGACAATAAAGAATGGCAGATGAAAAGCGTGCTATTAATAATTACGCTCCAGATGAGCCGGGTCTTGCCACCTGACTGATATGCCAGTTAGTTTAACCCAAATGACTCCACGTCCCTGTCATGTGTTGTGGCTGATACCTCCACCTGTAAGGGGCTCAGAATTCCATTAGTCAAATTGCAGCGTTAGCAATGCCACTAATCTCCAATGAATTACACTCTTTCCTTTACAACTGCCTAACATTTTAGTGTGTCAGAGGCAAAATTATCTGTAACGAATGAAACTCTTTATATGGAGAGATGTTTGGGCAAAAGCAGGTGTGTAGCAGCTCAGTGAGCTGTTTTTAAATGAATTCTCAAATGATGAGCATTTCATTTTGGACTGAGGACATGTTTTCTCACACATGTAAATGTGTTTTTTCACATAAAGAGGAGCAGGCCACAAAGCCTACTTTACCCTCCACATGAAACGCTAAACAAGCTGCTTTCAGGTGCATCATGGGAGCAGAGACAGACGGTAACCGTCACTTCAAAGCATCACAATAATCCATAACGCTGCTGTAATTAACATGACTCTATTCAGTAAAGAGAGAAAAATCTTTAAAGGATTATAAAAGCATTAAACTGCTTGGCAACAGTAGTGACTCTGCTGACAGAGTGAGTTCGCTTGACAAAATGTCCCACGCTACGTCAAGGGGCACCAACAAAGGGTACAAAACTGCCTGGTGCTTTGTGGTTTCCTCTCCAGACATGTTTCCATGCACCTCCAATCATCCGCAGCCTCCCGACTAACAGAACCGAGATAAAACATCAATTTGATCTGAGGAACGAATATGGAGCTGAATGGGATAGACTGTCATTTCAACTCCAGCCTGTTTAAGTTCAATGTCACCAGAAGAGACAGATATCAAATATTATACCGATATGGAGAAGGCAGCTTTATCTAGAATTGCTCCTGCTTACTCTCAGGGGCTACAATGATTCCTCATATCTTGCACAAGCTTCAGTAGTGAAACCTTCCCTTTGTCTTTCATGTTATCAAATGTTACATCAATCCATCCACAGAGGCGTATGCAGTGCAGGCTTGTGGTGAACTTGTGGGCCCCTCTCAGAAAGTACAGGACACACACTCACATGCGCAGTCACACAGTATGAATAGGCATTATAAATGGTGTCTGAGACCCCAAGTGGGTCAGGAACGAGATTTTAATAGATTACAGGCATTTCCCAGGTTACGGACGAGATCCGTTCTCTAACTGTGTCTGTCTGTTGAATTTGTGAGTAAGTCAGAATAATAATAATACAGGAAATATTACTACTACTACTAATAATAGAACCACATACGGTTTTGTACTGTACCACAAGCTGATAGAAACAGTGCACAGCTTCAGCAGTTTATCAGCTTCACAAAGTAGTGTGTACATTTCTTATTATGAACTGTAATAACTGTAATTTGTATTTAGCTGTAGTTTCTAATATAGTATAATATAGTTATACTATTTAATATAGTTATACTATCTAGTTTCTAATATAGTATAATATAGTTATACTATTTAATATAGTTATACTATCTAGTTTCTAATATAGTATGCTTAATGCTGAATGTAAGTACGGTCGTCCGTAAGCCAGATGATCTTAACCTGGGGACTGCCTGTATTAAATACAGTAGTGATGCTTTATTCATCCTTCTGGGGCATTTGGGCAGTTGTCACCTACCCTATCTTGCTCTCCATGAGACAAATAGATGCATATGCAGCTATGGGCAAGCATTGGGTCACTGCACTGGCTCACTGCAGCATGCAGCACCACTGGAGCAAACCACAACTCCAAAGTCAATATGTTAAAATATTTACTGGTTTAATTAAACCTTTCGTGGTTGGATTTTAAGCTCCCCCCCCTTCCAACAGCAGCACCCTATCAACATGCCAACCACAAGCCCGCTGCATAGTCGGCATGCCACGGCTTAGGTGGGGGGGGGGCTTTGCCGAAAGCTGAGGGCCTCCTGGCGTGGCGCCTGGCAGCCTCTGGCCTCTGTGGATCACCCACAGGCAGCTGCTCTGTAATCATGCAGGCTCCCTAAAATCCGCAGGGCCGAAAACGCAGCCAGCCTCCTAATGGCCCGTCAGGCACACGCTGCCACGCTCCTGTGCGCTTCCCCTCCGCTCTCGCGTCCCACCATGAATTTTCCCACCCTCAGCCCATTAATGATGATGGGCAGAAGTACCGATTTGCTGATCGAGACGTGCCTGACCCCTGTAAGTTCTCCAAACCTCAAAGCGGCCCATGTGGCTAGCCAGCGCTCCGTCCAGGGTGGGGGGGGGGGGGGGGGGGAGCTGCATTTGCATTCCTGCGTCTTCGTCGAATAAGTGCAAGCATTAGGGAAGCGGAGAGGCACTCAGCCCGCAAGCTGGTGGTGAGTCTGCCTGCCTCTCACATGCTCTGCTCACAGCTGACTCTGATTGGATAAACTCGAAGCAGATGAAAGATTGGTGTCTGGGTTTTCAGATGTTTTTTTCTGAGATGTTTTGGCCATTGCAGTAGGCAGCGTGCCCAGCAACAACAGCAAATACCACGGGCATGAGCTCAGAGTAACGGCAGGAATTCACCCTCCGTGCTGCACCGCTTCTGAAACGCTGAAATTCACCATCTTGGTGGGTGACATTTTCAAACCGACAGGTCGTCTTCTCTCAGATTTGGGAAGGTGACCACAGCAGGGTCCATCATATTTGTCACCAGCACCGTTCAAAGCTGGTGGAAATCATCACAATACCTGTGAATAAAGGAAATTCTAACCTCTAATTTCCACGAAAGTGGCCCCTAAAATCTCCAACCAGGATGAAGAAAATCTGTTACACATAACCTACTGTAAACTAACTTGCTAATGATATAAAGTAGCATATAGATATTGTGTGACAGCTCTTTTAAATCGACTTAGAACGTCTTAGTAGCTAGCTAGGTTTTTTTTTTTGTGCTTGCAACTTAAACCATCTGTCTTAGTGGATTCTACTTACCTGCTCAGTCGTTATTAGATTCGGTAGGATGCCAGCATTCGAAGAGCTATTATGAGGTAACAGGGAAGGCGGCCAACCATTCAGATATAACTTTCTGCAGCAGCTGGTTCGTTATAATCACACTGCATAAGTAGGAGGGGGGGAGGGGCTCTGTGCGCTGGGGAGTGCCACATCGGTCACATGCCTTCAAGCTTGCTGGTTTGATTCCGGCTCCACGTCTGTGGAGTGCGTATATTCACTCCCAGTCCATCAGCACTTGCTTTAGTTGAATCGCCGTCACTGACCTGCTGTTAGCATATGATTAGGGCTATAAGCGTGTGCCCTGTGATGGGTTGCGATCCCATCCGGCTAGTCATGCGCGCTCCACGCTCTCTGCCTCCCTGTAACAGAAAATGGATGGATGGAAAAAATGCTGCACATACCAACCACAGCGGCCGACAGAAAATTCACGTTTTTCATTCCAAAAAGTGTGTCGTGCCCTTGGAAAGGAGGCAAAAGTAGCTTAAGGAGATATGAGGTGTTTTAAAAATTTGAATTCCTTTTGGAATTGATTTTATAGCTCAGAGTTACGTCTAAATGCATATAACTGGAACCTAGAGTTTTATGCTACTTGTAATTCAAGACACTTAAGTCGGGTGGTTTTGTTTTCTAATTAGTCTCGTATGTAACTTTTCATCAGAGGAATGACTCTCTATTTTAAGTACACGTCCGTTCACACCTGAGTTATTTTGCACATTGTGAAACCATTTCTAACAAGCGCTTTTAACAAATGAATTAATGTCCCATTTATGTGCTAATTGCATGCTTAAGGTGGTGATGAATTTAATTACGGCGCTTTGCCGCTAATTATCTGACTGCAAACAGTGATGTCTAATCGTTTTAACACAAAATTTGTGAAAGTAAAACTGTTGAGCACAGGTGCCGAATGCTTACAGGTGTCTGTCAACCTTGGGTATTGGGAAATACTTTTTCATAAATGCGCGAATTCCTTGATGTAATATAACCCTGATCTCAAATACGGTAGAGCAACGAATTTTTTTTTTTTACCATGCAGCGCTTATATTAACTTGAAACTGATGAAGGTTTTTGGTAAAACACTTATGCAACTCTACACGGATAAGGACATTGCTCGTAGATCATTTCCAAACATTTGGAACATTTTTTGTTATTATGAAGGCAGGATCATTTAAAAATCCAAAGTATAATATGACCGTTTATAAGAAGAAGTGAAGCGTCGTCCTACCCGATTGCTATAAAACGAGTTGGCGCTTGTTAATGAACCGTGAAAATGTCAAGCACGAGCCGGGATTAATTAACGTGCCTCCAGACTGTTGATGATAAGAAAAGACCCGAGGACTAGGGGAGGCCTCGTATAGTCTCCTCTCGATTTGGCTCCGGGTCCGAGCGGACAGGCAGCCAGCGGGTTCAGGCGATACAGCAGCATGCAGCATTTTAGCTGCTCGAGCCTCAGGAATATTTTAGTGGTCGGGTTTTTCTTTTTTCTTGTAAGCAAACTTGGCTTTCCTTTGAAATTCAGTAAACTGCCTTTGTTTTTCGAATGATTCCTGCTAAAATCTACAGCTGGAGAAATACACGTTGTTTAAAAAAGAGGCTCAAACGAAAGATATCGGTAACAGAAGAAATATCAATCACATGAGAAGAATTAATGTTTTGGAATGACGCATTCAGTGAGTACAGGATAGGAAGTGGTTGTTATATGGCATGACTGATGTCAAGATCTGCTGAAGTACCTGGAGTGGAGAAGTCAGGCTTCCAGACCATGCGGCAATGAAGCATTTCTCCCCAGCTTCTGCACGGTTTTCACACAAACATTTCCTGCAGAAATGAGCCAGTAGTAAATTCAATGCAAACCTTCAGCAGGTAATGTTTAACATGATGTGTCTCACCGTTACACGGAGGTTGCATGTTCTTGTCCTTTATAAGCTCACAGCCACTGGTTATGACGCAGTAGGTCAGCAGATTACCCATCATTCCTTCATTCCATTTCTTCCTCAGGCTCACAGCATATTATGGAATACATTTCATCTTAAGATTTAATAAAGTAATTGAGCTAATAGGAGTACATGGATAAATGACATATTGAAATGGTTATTACATCTTACAGAGACAGGCAGTGGTCTCACATTCAGGGTTGTGGGTTTTATTCCTGCCCCCCAGTTCTGTGTAGGTTTAATTCCCGCTCCCCAGTTCCGTGTGAGTTTGATTCCTGCCCCCAGTTCTGTGGGGATTTGATTCCCGCCCCCCCCCCCCCAATTCTGTGTGGGTTTGATTCCCACCCGCCCCCCCCCAATTCTGTGTGGGTTTGATTCCCACCCGCCCCCCCCAATTCTGTGTGGGTTTGATTCTCGCCCCAGAGTTCTGTGTGGGTTTGATTCTGGCTTCCCAGTTCTGTGTGGGTTTGATTCCTGCCCCCCCCCCCAGTTCTGTGTGGGTTTGATTCCTGCCCCCCCAGTTCTGTGTGGGTTTATTCCCGCTGTGATTTGGCTGACCTGGTGTCTCTAAATTCCCCATTCTGAGAGTGTGTCTTATTCTTCCACTACAAAGCATATCTAACTCTAAATATGACTGATGATTGATTTGTGTCACGACCTTGTCTGCTCCTCCCTGTGTTTCGTGTTTTTCTTGCAGGCTGCAGATCTCCAGCAGGCGTTGGTGGTTACGCTTTATTGTCCAGGTGCCCCCCTAGGGGGCTATTAAGGGCCTCTGGCCTCACCTCATGGGGCTTCTCCCCTCCTGACCAGCACCTTTTGGATGCTTTACCACATACTGATTTTCCAACACTTTTCCTTTAACCTCCCAATGATGTCTTATGTTGAAATATACTTCATTTTCCTATAAATGTTATTAGTTGAGTCTAATCCACGTTAACTGCCTTTCATGTGCATCTGCCCTGAGCCTGACCTGTAGCATTAACCATCGCCTTGCTGAGGTGTCCTGTCTCTGGAGGTCATCTGGGTGACGCCGTGCGTCTGGAGGGGATACACTCCTGGACGCCTACCTTCCTGGACTGGGATGAGCCTCCCGCTAATGAATAAAGCATCATGCATCTGGGTTAGCACACTTTGCACACTGTGCATGTTGCACAGCCGTAAACAAAGGCAAACACCAGCGTCAGACGGACGCCCACGTAATGCCCCCACCCCCTGCCAGCATCCGGTTTCCCGGTGGTTTGCGCCCCCCTGAGAAGATGGCAGCTAGAGGATTGACTGACTCTGGCTACATGCATTGCATTAGACGGCGGCACAGTACTAATAATATCAGTGATTAACATTACTCATTCAGACCTATTGCCATCCTGGTCCATGTCTCAACCTGCCTGCAGTTTGCTTCACAAATTCCTAAACTCCTCCTGTCTCTCATCCCCATCTGGGAGACAGTGAAGGATAGGGATCCTGTTTTCTTCGCCAGCATCTCCTCCGTGCTTTAATCACAGCTCATCCAGTGCTGCAAAGGTATCATGTGGAAGTGATTTCTGCGCCCGTGTCCGGCCCACTTCCCGACGCGAGCGGGGGAGAGACGGAGAGAGTGCGGTCCGTTTGCAAAATCAGGTTTTGCAAGGGAGAGACAAGCTGATACGAAAAGGCTCCACAAGAAGTTGGCGAGGCGACGTTCCAGCGTCTCTCTGCGATCTGAAACAGGATCCTTTGTATCGCTTTAAATATCACTTCATCACCGGATTAAAACAAAGGGGGGCAGAGACAGAAACGCAGCCAAGACTAATGGCGTGCCGGGTGAGCGGCACCTAGCCACTTCCACGCAGCTCCGGCAGGCCAAACGAAACACGCTCGGCCCAGTCAGCACTTCTCTTTGTAGCCGAGTGCCGGACTGTCTGGACGAGGGCTCTCTGGGGCCTTGACGCAACGTTGAGCGGAAATGTCTGGCAACAAGTGCAAGTGGGATGGTCGGCGCGCAGCGGAGCGCGTCTTGGTGGTCAGCGAACATTGAGATGTTAAGGCTAGATGAGGGCAGCTTTGCTGTCTCAGTGTAGATTGTTAGAAAGCTGGTCAGCCGGGCTGGGCTTAGCCTAGTTCCCCTTCGTTAAAACGGAGAGTTCAGGCTGGGTCGGTGTCTGGCCGCCGCCGCCGCATGTCCCGTGTTCTGGCCCCGCCCTCGACGCCACCGCTCCGCCTTCACGCCGATGCTGCATCTCCCGCTGGGCTCCACCTTTAGCCCATTTGGCTAGCGCTGCCGGGGCCTCCCACGCCACCCATGCATGAAGGAATTCTCTGAGTCACCGTTGAATCTCCCGGGATGGCGGACTTCTCTTGAGGAGACGGCAAGAGGGGGGCGAGGCCGAAAGTGGAAGGGATAAATGGACAGATGGGCGAAGAGAGAGAGAGAGAGACAGGCTGAGAGAGACACAGGCAGACCAAGAGTGGGCAGGAGAGACAGACAGCAAAACGTATAGAAAAATGAGATGGAGACAGAGTGAGAGAGAGAGGGAAAAGCAGACAGATGAGAGAAAGAGAAAGAAAGAGAGAGAGAAGGAGGGAGGCTGCTGCACTGTTGTCATTACCAGCGTGTGCGTGTTCAAGTACATGTTTGGGACTGTGTGCTCCTGTCTGCGTGTTTGGGACTGTGTGCTCCTGTCTGCATGTTTGGGACTGTGAGTTCCTGTCTGCGTGTTTGGGACTGTGAGTTCCTGTCTGCGTGTTTGGGACTGTGAGTTCCTGTCTGCGTGTTTGGGACTGTGTGCTCCTGTCTGTCTGCGTGTTTGGGACTGTGTGCTCCTGTCTGTCTGCGTGTTTGGGACTGTGTGCTCCTGTCTGTCTGCGTGTTTGGGACTGTGTGCTCCTGTCTGCGTGTTTGGGACTGTGTGCTCCTGTCTGCCTGTTTGGGACTGTGTACTCCTGTCTGCATGTTTGGGACTGTGTGCTCCTGTCTGCGTGTTCACGTGTGCATGTCAGCATAACTGTGATCAGGACCTATTTCTACCCATGCCGCTAAACTTGGGGTCTCAGAAAATAAAACACTGAAATGTTTCAGTGCAGCTTCCACTCCGTGGAGATTCAGAATCGCCCGATGAATCTAGATATGGGTGTCGAAAAAGCGGTCTGCTTCCATGGGGAAGGAGCCCAAAAGCGAGAGCTGCGGTGGAGGGGGGGGGGGCATCCACAGGGCTGAAAACACTGGCTGCCGATGAAGGCTGGGCTGAAACATGCCAGGTTCGCCGACAAGGGCATCCAGCTCCTCCACAGTACCCAACACGCTCCCCACACGGGGGCCTGCACATGTCGCTTCCTGCAGCAGTCTGCTGCCGGGCGGTGAATGTGACGCCTTCCCCGGTGTCTGCCTAAAGTTTGGTGGATGACCTTTTACTGTTGCGTTAAGCAGCAGGATATTTCCAGCTTTCCTGCTCAGACTTGCTCTGCTTTATACGGAGATCACGCTCCGCTCGTTCCCAGAAGTGGCGCTATTTTGGAGAGCCCGCCTGTTTATTTAAAAAGGCTGCTCGCTCTCCCGCATAGCCCTGTCGCTCTCCCTTTCACTCACTCTCTCTCCCCCCCTTGCTCCCCCTCACACACCCACCCTTTCTCTCATTCCACCACCCACATCTCCATTCATTTTCAAAGTCCTCCTTCTGCACCTGCAAATCCTTCCAGACAATGCGGCTCGGACCGGCCCGTTGTGTGCTTCCAATCAGAAAGGGAGCAGAACACCTCCCTTGGATCGGGGAGAAACCCTGAGAACAAACGGCCAGGCCAATAGAAAGTATGGGGGGGGGGTTAGATCAGAGGGGGGCTGTTGATTATCACAAAGGACCTCTTCTGTTTTACTTTCCCAGTTAGCATCAGTAAACAAAGCAACGGATTTTAGCGCTTTTCTCTCGGCCTGGAAAAAGAGGCCACATTCAGCAGTGGGACAGGCAGGCATTCAGCAACCTCCAACAGGCCCCCCTCACCTTTCTCTTTTCTAAAAGTATACGTTTTCCGTGATTAAACCCAAAGGGACTGCATTAAGCGGCCAGCTCCTTTATTAATGCCTGGCTCAGCATGGTAAATGAGGTGGCTAATTGCAAACGGGGTCATTAAGAGAAAGTTTACCCCAGGTTTTAGAGAGAACTTTTGGTAGGGAGACGATGGTTTTTGTGATATTTATATGTTTTGAATTTACCCTGCATGCTAATGGAACTATTAATTAAGCCCTGTACTTATAGATAAGGATGGCTTTTGCTTCGAAAGCTTTAGCTACCTCAGTGAGGGCACAGCTTTCAGAACTGACGGGTAGCTTTGGATCAAACCTCCATTGGTCTGTTGCAGTTAAGTAACTGAAAATGGGTAGTTATGTCAGCGCATTTCTGACGGATGCTGACACGCTGTTGAGTAACTCTTTCCCTCACTAAAAGTGACGGAAATGGCCGTCATTTTTAATGGCTTTACTGTGCGCCCCGGCACGCGGCAACGCCCCCCCGAGGAATGATTGAAAGTCTTGTGCGGTGAACGTGGGAAGTGACTCACGCCGTCTTGCCCCAGGGAAGCCCGAGAGCGACACTCCTGATAATTTAACTCCTTCCCAGAGCCGCAGAAAGCGAAGGCCACATTTAGCCCGGCATCAGGTAAACCAGGAAACCAGGAATATTTTCTATGGATTCGCATAATAACCTCTCTCCTGTTCCATAGCACTTGTCCAGTACAGGGTCACGGTGAACTTAGCGTCCTTAAAGACATTTACTTTACATTAAACAGATGCTTTTATCCAAAATAGCATACACGTGAAGTCTTAGATGGGATGTCAGTCTGACACAGTACTCACACGCCTGCTGAATTGTGGGTAAATTTATGTTCCCCGGACTGCATGCCTTCTGTCTGCAGGTGGTGACCCACATGAATGAGAGTGAAATCCGTAACCCTACAGGTGTGACGCTCCAGGGCCAACAAATGAGCCGCCAGGCTCATACTTTCCCCAACCCGTTTCATGGTTTTTCCTGCAGTTTTTCACTCTTTTGTCCAAGAAGCACCAGGCAGAGGGTCGTGACGGTGGGACGCGTCTTGGCAATCGAGTGTGTAATTTTGTATCCCTCAGCAGCTGGACTGGCGAAGGAGAGCAGGGAGCCACCCTGGCCGGGCCCCTGCTTCCCATAACCCGATATAGCGCCCTGCCGCTGATTTATCTGGCAGACGTCATTCTGAAGGCAATTAGTGAATTTCCCCAGCTGTTAGGCTGCAGTCCAGGAAGACATCATAATGGTACCATAAAGCAATTAGCAGCTCCATGGCGCTAAGTCTTAACGAGAGAAACGTCACTCTCTGACTTATTGACGTCTGTTGTTTTCCTGTTGCTAACGCACACAGATACATATGATAGACAGACAATTTCTATTGATGAGGAACAAAATTTAAGAGGAGCAAAATTTTTTTTCACTTCATACAAGGTCCCCCTCGTTGCCAACCAGCTGATTGCATTTGACAGGTTGATCTTCGACTTCATAGTAACAATCGGACCCCGCCATCCCCCAACCCCAGTAGACAAAACTTACTGACTTGGTACCTCCCCTAAAATTTTCATTAAGTTCAGTGAGACATGAAGTGCTGCAATGGACATTTCTTTTTTAATAAGAAGTGTATATATCAGCTGAAGGGTATTTGACTATTTCCACCCCCTCCTGTGGAGTGTTGTCCCCCATTTCCTCCTGCAGTCCAAAGGCACACAGTTAGGCTCTGTGGTGTCCCTATATTTCCCCCTAGTACATGTGTGTGTGTCCCGTGATGGACTGATATCCCATCCAAGGTGTTTCCCTTTGTACACTGTACTTCCTGGGCTAGTGACCCTGGCAAACTTACAACACTCATGCATGCATATAGTGAATATCATGGATGCCATATATCTGGACTGCAGATGCACCACACAAGCCGTCTTGCATTCCACACGCACATCCATATATCAATTACATAGCAAGCTGTAAAGTGCCAGATTTCATTTTTGGGAATAATGCTTCTTTTTACAATGAAAAACAACGTTGTGGCTCAAAGCACTTTCTCCTGCGTGTGTTAATACCTCGATATGACATCCTTCTTAACATGCGATGCCTGTGCCGACTTGCAGAGATCTTAAGTACATACCTCTTTAATCCAAAGCAGAGTTACAATAACATTTAGTAAACACAAGACATAGGATTGAAATTCTCGATTATCTGCCAATGAACTAATAATTACTGATATGAACAACTACACTCGTTAGGTTCATGATTAGGCAAGAAGCCTTTTCAGGTGTGAAATGTAAAACAAAAAGTTTACAAACTTCAAAAATTACAGTAATACCAAATCCCATGCAGGGTGTCCTCAGCCTCATACCAGATACAGTTTTCATAAAAAAACTGAAATAAGCAACATTAGCAAAGATGATGTCACTGTTAAACGAGGAATTCCTAGTGCTGAAATAGCACATCTGGTCCACATGGACAAGGAATACGACAGCAGCAGTCACCTCAAATGGGTGATTTAACATGGGGGTTAGCCCCAGCCCCAAGGTAAGGAGGCATTGTCCACTGCAGGGGACACTGCACTGAGCCCCCCACTGCTGTCGAGAGCCTCCTCCCCAAGCCGCGAGACGAGCCGTGGCCTGCCCAGCGGCCGCTAGGCGTGAGGGGGCTGGCCGGGGAAGCAGGGGGCCGTTGGTAAACCCGAGACGTCTGCGAAAACATGGTGGTGCAGGTGCTTTGGCGGTGGTGGGGGGGTGGGGGGGGGCATCAGGTAAGCTGACATGAAGAGCAATATCTTATCAGCACATCTCTGCACAGTTATTCTATGTTCAGTTTCAAGTTCACACTCTGAGCGGGATGCTGGTGCCCCCCCCCCCCATATATTAATGGCAAGGAGGGAAAGGTCTCATTCTACATATTCTGGGCACAGTGGTACATTATATGCATAATCCTGTTAAATACATGCACCATCACAAGAGTAAAATACACCTCATTGACTGGAGGTTTAGTCAGAGCTGCTGTGACGTGGCTTAGGGCCCCTGTGTGGTGTCGTATCAGTGATGCCACCGCGAGCGTCGAGCTCGGAGGAGAAGGTCGACCACCGCCGGGGGAAATGGGAAAGTGTGGCCCACAGCTCATTTATTATCTCTGCCCCTTGAGGATTTTGCCCCGGTCAATATGCACAATTGTGTGAGGGAGCGTTTGCTCATGGCGTGCAAACAAGGGTGTGTGAGCACCGCTATGGCTGGGGGGAGGGGGGCAGGAATCACATGCTCTTGTGAAAAGAGGACATCACTCATCAGAATGAACTTCCCTTTATGTTGCAAAAAAAAAAAAGAGCCCCCCCACCCCCCCCACCTCACTGACTGCAGGAAGTGTGTGCTGACATGCTCACACCTGCGGGTGTTCTGCAAACCTCAGCTCTGATGGTGATGAAATGAGATTGCCAGGGGAGACATCAGTCATCGACAAAGAGACAACGTGTGTGTGTGTGTGTGTGTGTGTGTGTGTGTGTGTGTGTGTGTGTGTGTGTGTGTGTGTGTGTGTGCCTCTGTGAGTCCTGCGGTGGGTTACCGAGTGCATGCACTACTGACACGCATCCTTACTCCAAAACTTACTCCAAAAAAGTGTGAAGCACATCTTCTATCCATTTATGCAGTTTTTACTGAAGTAACACATATGAAAAACAATGGGCCTAGTATAGAACCTCTTCTGGAATTAAAGGGTCACACTTCCCTGGTCGCACTTCCCTGTCTACAGGGGCGTTGCTGAAGATTTTGGGCCCCATGAAAGTATATTATAATGGGCCCCCAGTCCAGACCAATCCAGTCATCTTCCAAATTTACACACCTTTACAGGGCCCCTGCCTGACTATACTCTGCCATGGTACACTCTGTGGTACAAATATCTCCAACTTTTCTTGGGATACGGATGTAAATATTGACGTAGAAATTGAAAATCCCATAACTCTTCACGATCGACCATGCTACGCCCCAGTTCAAACCTTTAAACAGCTAGTTTGCTGCAGTCCAGCTAGTAATTCGGTTTGGCTGGAGATCATGTATACCGGCTGGCGGCCGCAAAGACAGGCACTGGTCCTGCCACCTTACAAAAGAGGCACGGCCCAGCTTTGCACTTTGGCTAACTCTTGTAGTAGCTTGCACTGGTCCATGTAAGTGCTTCATTTTGGAATGTCAAGTTTGATTTTGGCAGTGGCTCAATGTTTGCCTGTTCCTGTGTCTGAGCATTTACATTCTCCTCGTGTTCATTCTCTATTACCTTTGTCCCTTATCCCATGTTCCAAAAACACACTCTTCAAGTAAATTGGTAGCTCTCGATTGTCAATTGCATGTGGCCGTGTGATTGTGATTCGTGGAAAAACCTGTAAGTACAATGAAAGTACTATTCGCTTACTCCACCAAAGAGCTCTGTCTCGTTTCATTAAACTCTTCACCCAAAGTGTCTCATTACATGAGTGTGTCCCATGCATTTCAATTTCTGCAGTTAGGGTTATTGTCAAAGCTCGTTTTCCCAGGCCAGTATTTAAAGTCACCTTTATTTATTCGTATACTTTAAAAATGATGTCTTCTTTTAAATACGAAGAGTATGATTTACCTAGAGAAATACTATAACGTAGTTCATGTAATGGACATTATGTGCAGTCGTCTTACTCGTCACTTGTCTTTTTGTTCTGGTCTTAATTTGGAGTCATTAAAAGGGTCTTGAAAATGAATGTGCAAGTATGTCATATGAATTTCCTTTATGAGGTGATAATGGCTTCAACTAGGGATGCTCCGATCAGGGTTTTTGGGGCCGATCAACGGAATCAGAATTAGCCGATACGATACAGATTACTAATTGCCAAAAAATAAAATTATAAATTTAAGAGGCTTGCTTTTAAAAATGAACCCTAAATCGGTTAAAATAAATGTTTTCAATATTTAACAAAAACGCATACTACCCACAGAAAAGTGTCAGGATTGGGGTCTTGGTGACTGGCCTATGCATTCTCCAGTAAAAAAATCCAAAATTTGCGCAGCTGTACTCAATAACAGCTCACACTCTACTCTTGTACAAACATAAACTAGGGTTCTCATATGACTAATGAGGTTCGTGGTGTTGAATGCATTAGCAGATGATTCTCCATGAGCAACTTCTTTTGCACATATGGTGCAAATTGCAAATCTTTCATCTTTAATAAATATCTGGTAAACCTGGCAGACCGGCGATGACATAGTTCCTCTGCTGTGTTTGAAGGTTTGCGCACACATGTTAAGCCGTTGATGCGCATATTCAACATCATCCACACAATCGGAATTCGAGATAAGACTAATTCATTGGCAGTCGATCGACTTGAGCACCTCTAGTTCCAACCATAAGGAATAATGTTAGTGAGACTTCCATAGCACCTCTGTTCATCAGCATCATCATGATAAGGGCAATTCTGAAGATCCAGAGTGACACAGCAGATTTTCCCGCCTGCATATGACTGTCACACTCCATTGGCCACGGGGGCCTTTCTCACTGCTGGTTACCTTTACATTCGGTCTGCAATTATTGCAAGTACTAATTCAGTAATTGAATTAACGTCCTCCAGGAAGAGACGCGGGCAGCTCCTCCATTTCACGGCCTGCCAATCCGCTTTCCGGATACACGCTGGGAATCACGCGGCTCCATGCGAGGGACCGTCGTCCGGGCTGACGGAGGAGCAGAAGGCCGACGGCCAGCAGCTGGCGAGAGCCCAGTAGCCCTGCGGAGGAGCAGCCTGGCTGATGCAAACCCCCAAGCCGAGAGGAGGAATATTCATTACGCCACAGGCAGCAAATAACTCACCCCAGATCCGCTATGAGCTGCGGCCCACTGTAGCCTTTCCAGAACCTTCCTTCCACTGTGCAGTGTCCCACCAAATGACTGCTACAGCTCAAATTGTGATACAGGTCTCGTTCTCCCATTGAAAAGTGTTTCTTAATAAAGTAAATGTAGTTGCAGCTCCGACTTTACGCTGAAGTTTTTTGTTCACTTCCTGTTACCTACCGTTCATTCGCACCAAGGATTTGCCCAAGAATGCTTTTCATGGTCAGTTATGGAGAACTCAGTGTAACCGAGGAGCTGGAGGAACCCCTGTTGTTTATCTCCATGGAGGGGTGCAGACCCAGTTTGAGGCTCTGTGCTGAAGTACTCCACTGCCATGGCAACGACCCAGACGTGCGGTATCAGGTGTGAGCACCGATCTGGGATGAGTCCGGCTTATTTGGCTTGCCTAGCTAAGCGCGGTGGCCTGCAGCGTGGGGCCAGCTGCTGCTGGAGAGCCTGTGGCCGTGGACAGCTGCCCTTATTCTGCACCTTGGCCAGCACTCCTGGATTTACCGTGTCACTTCCTGGTAGCAGCCAAATTGCTGAATAATATTAAAAGTCAAAAAGTGAGCAGATGTTTGGAAGAGCAAAGCTCTTGGTTTATGCTGGCCGAGTTGGCTTTCCGGTTTCCTTAAGAAAAATACATTGATCTTCAGTTTTTCTGATAAGAGAGTTGAAATAAAACATGTTAAAATATGTACTTATTAAGTTTATATATTATGTATATAGGCCTGACTGTCAGACAGAAAGAAATTGAGTAAATTCATTCAGCTATCCGTAAATGAATAAAAATAGGAAATAACTATTTTAGTGAGATTGGATTCGTATAAAATTTTATGTCCTGATACTGTAATACTCATAATGTTACTGTACACTGATTGCATCAATTCAAATTTTAGCAAAAACTGATTGATCCATGTAATAAAATACTCCTTTTGTCCTCATAGGATGCAGTTCCGATTACGCAACCCTAGGGCTGTTTAAATCTCCATGTGATGCATTTACCCTGTGAATTCATTTCCCACTTAATCTTATGCTTAAGCATGCTGCAAATCTGCAGCAGCTGCGTTTCCAGCGGGCCTGCATGTCTGCTGTGTGCCCATGCATCTGTTTCAGTAATCGCTGATCCCAGCAGCACCGTAATGCTCCCCCCACAGGCTGTCCTGAGAAGTGCTTGGTGGGGGGGGCAATGGAAGTGCATAATCTTTATGGAGTACCAGCCAGGTGTGCGTGCATTACTCAAGTAGGCAATTAGACTGTAACAGACAGGCTTATGGCCCTTACGGACCCTTATGGGTTGCGCGACTCCTCTTTTGGGGCACCTAAACTCCAGAATGGGCTGGAGAAGGTGGCCTGGCTCTGGAGATCAACAGCCAATCAGCAAACCTGTAAGACGAGGGAGGAAAACGTCTCCACCTTGCTGCTAATCATCACTGACCCATTTCAACCCCAGACAGCGACGGTAGTGGCTGGCGCAGAGCCTCTTCACATTACACTCCACGTGTCGGGCCTGTTTCCCGATGCTGCCTGTACCGTATCTGAGAGAAAATCGGGACGATATTCAGAGCTGGCATCTTGATTAATTAAATTTGTGATCACAGGGTGGCACTCTGCTGGAAGCTGCTTGGAGACGGGCAGATCTTTTATCTCCTGTGATTTATACGTGGGGGTGTCTCGGCCTGGCAGTGACGCTCTTCACATTTCTGATGAGATGAAAGAGGCGTCTGATTTCGGCTTCCCATCACAACTTGGCGGGGGGGGGGGACGGCGGTCAGCTTCCCCTTTCTTGTCTCATTCCCAATGGCTGGACACCCCCCACCTCACGGAGTCACCAGCAGCCCAGGTGAATTCCTTGAGCCTATTAAAACTGCTCCCCCCCCATCTTGACATTAATACATCAGCAGCCTCACGCGCACTGATTTACCGGCACACTTGGGCGGAACGCTGGAAATAAACAGGAGATATTTGATAGCCAGGGGACGGATGTCGTAAACCCGGGAGAGCTGGCTGAGGGCAGCCCCGTAACCGAGGGCGGTTTCCAGCGCCATAAAGTGTACCTTCGTGTCATAAAACCCAGCCTCATGTTCTCTCCTGTTTTATCAAAGGACTCATTTGCTCCACCGATGGACTCTTAATTACAGGCATGACTTCATTTTGATGGCCTCCGTTCTGCATCGTATTTCAGGTGCCACGTCACCTTTGGTTTTCCATTAGCACTTCTTTCAGGACTCGAGAACCATCTCTGTTTGGACATTGCCATGGTGACAGACGCATCCCAACGACAGATACCGAAGCGGGAAGCTGAGTAATTGCTTTCACGGTATATTGTTTACACTGCGGAAAGGTGAATATGACACACCTCGTTACTTCCTGAATGGTAGCATGTCTTCCGGAACAGGCAACACATTGCTGCCACATTTCCTGCTATGCAGTATGTACCTTGTATTTCTACACTTGTCAGTTTGGAAAAAAGCATCTGCTAGAGCAGGGCTGTTCAAATCATGGCCCTCAAGGTCCGAGCACTGCTGATTTTCCAGCCTTCCTTTACCTGTGAACCATGTGTGAAGCCTCTGGCCAATCAGAACCAGTAATTATTAAACTAACTACTTGGGAGAACTGAAAACAAGGCCTGGATTTGAAGAGCCTTGTGCTAGACAATCGTCTGCCTCCCATAAGCGCCCATTCAGGGCCATGGTGGAAGCACAGAGAAGAGGAAACTCCTGAAGGAGTGGCAGCCCGTACAGGGAGAACATGAATGCCAGACATAGAGAGTATGGGAGGGATTCCAGCCCCCAGTACTAGATGCAGAGGCACTACAGTGCCAATGGCTGAGCTGACATGCCTCCTATGTTTGTTCTTGGATAAAATCTGAAAATGTAAATTATTCATTTTAGCAGATGTTCTTATCCAAAGCGAGATGGCCGGGTCAGCCAGTCCCTGAAGCATTTGGGGTAAAACTGGCAAGGTTCTGATCGCAGACACAGGGTCCAAACCCATCGAACCCCAAGGCAGTTTTTATACAGGTGACTCTTTTTTTCTGTCGCGTTTTCATATCCTTCATTGGTGGAAAAGGTCATGTGACCAAATGGAGCTGCTTATTGTGCAAGCGGCATTTGCCGGCCTTGCTTCCAAACTCCCGTAGCTAAGCAGCCACATTGCCGTGGAGAAAAATATCTGCCCCCCCCCCCCTCCCACTACTGGTCCTCCCTGTGGTCACTTCCTGGCTCTGGACAGCTCCATGGCTAAGCGGGCGGGGGGCCCGGAGGGCACAGGACGCGAAAGCGGGGAGAATGCGAGTCTCAAGACGGGGAAACAAAGGGGTGTGGCTGGCAGGACGATGATCTGGTCATGATTGGCAGAGTTTGACGGCGGTAATCCCTTATTCTAGAAGAGTAGCATCTACAAATATCTGATAAGGATAACGAAGGGGGGGGGGGGGCATTCAACTGTTGACCCCCTTTGTGGTATCAGCTCCACATGCGCTGTATTGGGGGCAGGGGGGACATTGAATGGAGATACACCTTAGCCGTTAGCGGGCTGATGATGCCGCACCACCCCCATGCTCGAGGTGGGCCGCCCGCATCGCCTCCCCTCCCCGCTGCTGCCCCTTTCTGCGTCTGAAATGGAGCAGAGGGATAACAGTTGAAGCTGTGCTTTGCAAAAACGCCCTGCCAGATGCTTATCAATCCCGTAGACGCACCAGCGCGTGGAAAACAGAGGCCGCGTTTGGCCACGCTAGTGCTTATCGCGGCCCACCCACCCCCCTGCTCCCGTTATTCTTCGGCGTATCAGGATAAAGGCATCATGAGGCGTGACGTTTGGCACGACGGAAACCCATCAGGCATGCAGAGACGGATAAACAGAGGCACCACAAATCTCGAAATGGCAGCGAATGCAAATTGGCCCTAGCGATTCAGGGAGAACCAACCGCGGGGGCCGGTCTGAGAGTGCCCCCCCCTCGCTGGACCCCACCCCCGGGACCCCACCCATATGCTGGGGCATGATCGGAAGGTGAGCTTCGACTCCAGTGTCTCAGAAGTCCGTCACGGACTAACGGCCTGTACCTGCCTGAAACGCTGATAACGAATGAGCCCCTGTGCTCTGATAAGGGCCGAATAGCCAGTGTGCAGTCACACTGTGTTTGGCTGAAAGACCCTCCTCCATCTGCAAACGACTTGGCTTTGTCGTCTGTAAATATCACGGTTTTCCCGTAGAGGGTGAGTATTTTCACACCCTGAAACTACGGTACTGTACCAGCACCAAGCGAAGCCTGAAAGGTGTTATTTCAACATTCATTATACATTAAAAAGAGTGTTTTCAAAAATGGAGATTTTAGGTGTTAAATACACGATAAGTGTCACTATTGCGAAGCCTGATCGTTTCCGTGCCTATGTGCACAGGTGTGTTTGTGTCAGTTCATCTTCATACCCAGATTCAACTCAAGCTACCGGGATGATTTTTACAAACGTAAAGGTGATGGTTTGAAAGCGACACCCAGGGCAAAGACCGTCAGTTTATCTTAACCAGCCAACACAAGCACAGCTCAGCCAGCCAACGGACAAGTGAATGTAATAATAAATACATCCAGGAGAAACTATGTACTCCTACTGTCGTTTTTAAGATTCCATGGCTTCAATATGTAACGTTTTGTTAATTTTTATCTACCATTATCCAGAATGACGATCAGCACGTAGCCTCACAGGCGTCTGAAAAGCCAACAGTGTGGTACTGAGATGTAAATCTGGCTTCCCAGTAATATATGCACAGAACTCCCAGTGCTTTCACTAAATAAATACCATATGTTATCAGCTTCCTCAGGCTCAAACACACAATTCCATTCGCAGGATGATGAATACAGATGTACTTTAATAGCTTTTGCTGCTCTATTGTGCTGCCATTGCCTGGCTAAATGTCACACTTCTCCTGTACATTTCTGCAGTTAATAAAAAACAGTTATTGTTAGATAAGTGTGAATAACGGCAAAATCACGGTCATTAAGCGTCAGGGAGCAGCAGCATCCATCAGATGAGGGCTTCAGGAATACCCAGCCGCAGTGCGGAGGGGAATTATACCCCCGGTTCGATTTGATCACCATCCGCATCACATGTTTATGCGAAACGGATGGTGATTAATCAAAAAAGCAGCGGCACTTTGGGATTTTGCCCGGGAAAATGGCAGTTCGAGATGGTTCTTGAGCGGTTTTGTGTGAGGTTAACGGTCCAAGCTGCAGCGGCATCAGTAATGTGGAGGTGGCCTTCTGCTGAAAGGCCTTTGTGAGGCGCATCGCTGTTCATCACTTCAACAGCTCTCTGGATGCCTGGGTGGGGGTGGTGGGCCGGAAGGTCAGGACCCTCCCCCCTCCCTTCCTTTGAAGCTCCCCTCTGTCTGTGCAACCCGCACATACAGCAGCCCTTTTCAGGCCTTGTTCTCTCTCTGGGCTCTTTCTCAGGGTGGGTGGGGGTGGGGGGTAAAGATGACATCACTCGCGCCTTTGTTTGGAGGACGCAGCCCGTGTCTCCAGCTTCTAGGTAAAGCCAGCAGAGAAGGTGGTGTTTACGCAGTCAGTCTGCGCACCATCTCCTGACGTCTGCGTGGATGCGCCTTGTCATGCGAGATGCGCGCCAGAGGGAGCACGTGGAATGAAGAAGGGGGGGGTCTTTGATGTGGGGGCCTGGGGAGAGGCTTCTGGAGTGGGAGCACCTGCACCTTCGGGGGAGGCCTCTGGAATGGCTTGGGCTCAGATGAAAGGGCCCCCATCCTCTCACGGATAATGAAAGGAAGCAGAGGCGAGGGGAACGCGCTGTAATGGACGCTGCGAATATGCTGGCGCTAGGCAACCAGTGACACAGAGCACAAAGGCGAGCGGAAGGCAGACCCGGGGGCGGGGCGAGATGGCGGCGGCCTTTCCATTGTGCTCTCAGAAGCAGCAACCCCCCCACCGCACCCCCCCCCCCCCCCGGCTTGCTCACAAAACAGCAGCTCAGCTTCCCAGCAGAGCTGTGGGCAGCAGAACAGGCCAGACCCAAGCTTAGGGACCTGATGGTTACAGGGTCGATTCCCAAAAGAGACCCTCGTGCCATCTTATTGTCACCTAACTCAAGAACTGTGAGTATCTCTATACTTTGCTCTGGTCAACTTTCCCTTGACCCTCACTTGTCTCCCAGTCCCTGACTCTGAGAAAAAACCCCACAGCATGATTTTACTGCCACGGTGCTTCGCTTTTGGGATGTTATTGTGCAGGTGATAAGCTAAACCAGGTGAAGATAATGAGGATAATGAGCTAAGCTACCCATAACATCTATGGGACATGCTGCCTCCGAAAGGCATGTCGCATCCTGAAGGACTCCAGCCATCAGGCATGCATGCTCTCCTCCCTCTGGCAAGCTGCTCCGGACCATAAACATCCAGGCAGACTCAGAGACAGTTTTTGTCCAGAGGTCATAAGACTACTCAGCTGGCTCTGATTTACACTGCACTTTAACACTAATACTACTACTCTATCAGAGTCGCATAATCTACCTACTGCTGCAGTCACTCCCCATTTTATGTCCTCTCGTGTTTTAATGTTACGCATGCTGTCAGATTGTCCTTTTACTGTCTGTCGGCCACTATGCTGTACTTATTTATCTAAGGGGAAATGCACTCCAAGTCATGCATTATATATTTTTAAAAGACTACGTGTATCTCTTGGTGTTCAACTGCATTATGGGTAAAACATGAGTTTTTTTATGGTTTACCAGTTTTTAAAACAGGACTTGCACACCATCCCATTTAGGCAGGTAATAGAGGACTGTATGACTAGGCTACAGGTGCATTGCATTGGTAAATCATTCTGGTACGTTCGTGGTCCTCAGCCTGATGCTGTTTTTATAGTTTCTGTTATTTTATATCGTGTGATGATTGTTAGAATTAAAGGCTATAACCTCACATTGATTTACTGTTTCACGTAGCTGACGCGTGTGTGGTTGCCGAAAATTAATGGACACTCTTGTGACCAATCACATTTGATAATTCCAAAGCGCCATGGTATGATGTCATTTGTTGTTCTCTGCGTATATGTGGGTTAAGACACAAGAAGTTTACCCTTTTTTTACATTGGTATAATTAATACTGCAGTTCCATAATAATCATCATTATTATGTAACTAAGTCACCTTTTTGTTACAGGTTGGTAATAAAGTTCAGTGCTTAGTCACTTATTACACAAACAACAATCAACCAAGACTAATCATTAAAACTGGTAACGGCTGGAATAAAGCGTTATGGCATGTACACCACTGGGTTGTAAGCAATATATCGACGGTTACTTGAATAAAAGACATGCTGGTGACACTTTACTTGAGGGGACACAAGCAAATTAGTAACTCAGATACAACTCATGCACAACTCAGAGACCTGTGTGAGCCAGCATACCGTGTTGATATGATTACTGTGCCAGCCACAGAATTCAAACCTCCGACCAGAGAGAAGCAATCACCCCATTTTGCACTGCATTCAGGAAGCATTCAGAACCCTTCAGTGTTTTCATATTTTATGTTTTAGCCTTATGTGATATTTCCCTCATCAGTCAATACTCCATAATGATGAGGCAAAAAAAAGTTTTGTTTTTTTTTGCAAAAATATTATTCATAAAAAACAGAAACATCAGGTTGTATCAAGTATTCAGACCCTTCGCTCAGTACTTGGTTGAAGCTTCTTTGGCAGTGATTACAGCCTCCGGTCTTCTTGGGTGTGATGGCACACCTGGATTTGGGGACTTCCTCCCATTCAGCTCTGCAAATTCTCTCACGCTCTATCAGGTTGGGTGACTGTCAATGCACAGCTACTCTCAGGTCTCCCTACAGATGTCCCATTGGGTTTAAGTCTGTCCGTTGGCCGGGCCACACTATGACATTCACTCATTAAGCACACCTGCATTGCCTTCCTAATGTGCTTAGGGTTATTGTCCTGTTGGAAGGTAACCCTTTAGCCCAGCCTGAGGAGTAGGTTTTCATTAAGGATATCTCTATACTTTGCTCTGGTCAACTTTCCCTTGACCCAGACTTGTCTCTCAGTCCCTGACTCTGAGAAAAAACCCCACAGCATAATTTTACTGCCACCGTGCTTCACTTTTGGGATGTTATTGTGCAGGTGCTAAGCGGTGCCGGGTGACCTTCAGACATGACACTTAGGGCACTTTTCCACTGCACCAAGTACCATACTTTTCGAAAAGTAAAGTTTTTCAAGGTGTTCGTTTTCCACTGCCATTGAAACTGGCACCGGCACTGAATGTCATTACAGCATGAGGGGGGAATGGCTGTAATAGGACTGGATCAAGTGCAATATTAATACCAACAATGCATGTTGTTTACATGCAAATTTTACATCACTAGTCAGGCAGATTAATATCAGGGTTTTTACCTTCACGCTGTTTTAGCACAAGGGTTTTTGCTAAAACTGATCACAACTTAATCCTGGGTCTCTTCATTTGTCCACGCATACATTATTATTACTTTTATTTCTTTATTCATTTACTTAATTCATCGCTGTTTTCTGAGCTCACAAATTTTCTCAAGAATGTGGTTGTATCGAGGCAGGCTATTAACATAACCAATTGATAAAAAGAAGCGTTTCGAGTCCCACCCCAAAGTACCAAAGTATCAAAAAAATACCCCAGCTAGTTTGGCACTTTTGGTACTGGAACTTTTGGTACTGGAACTTTTGGTACTGGTACTCGACCAGAAGTCAACGGAGAAGGGAAAGTATCAAAACTACTGTACCAAAAGTACGATACCTGGTGGGCTGGAAAAGCACCCTTAAAACTGATGCCAAACAATTCAGTCTTGATTTCATCAGGCCAGAGAATCTTGTTTGTTACGGTCTGAGAGTCCATTAAGATGCATTTTGCAAACTCCAAGTGGGCTTTCATGTGTCTTTTACTGAGACCAGATCGGAGTTGTGTTGCAGTGATGGTTGTCCTTCTGAGTTTCTTCCATTTCCACACAGGCTCTATAGAGTGACTATTGGGTTCTTGATCACCCCTCTTACCAAGGCCCTTCTCCCCAGATGGCTCAGTTTTAATGGGTAGTCAGTTGTTTTGTGCCCCTGTTTTGTGCCTCAACCAGTGGCGGCTGGTGAAAAAAATTCTTGGTGGGGCTGACGTACCAATAGATTTCCCTTCCTAGTCCAGTAGAAGCATTCAAATGAATCAAATTTCACAATCATAATTTTACTTCCTTAGTTGGCTGGGTGATATTTATTTCGGGCTTGTCGGGGCCCAGCTCCTTAACGTGGATTTTTCCCACCATCGTCCTTCTCGCCAAAGGATAATTCAATAATATCACGGAACTTGCTGGAAGCTGCCCCTCAACTGTCGTCATCGCCATCGTCTCTCTCTGACTGACTGACCTGAGAGCGATCCAAAACCATTTAATTCGGCGATGCTGATAGGCGAAATCTTTATTATATTCGCCTAGCAACCATACACGATTGGCTATTTCGCTGCACTTCTGGTGCGCTTTGATGAGCACCCAACAAGAGAAAAGATTGGCGGAAATTCACTGTTGAATGAGAGTCAAAAATATATATATTTTTTAATTTTCATATATTTTACATTCCCCCCCACACATCTGGGAGGGCAGCACCCGAGCGCCCCCTATGGGCCAGCCACCACTGGCCTCAACATAATTCAAGGCAGTTCTTTTGACCTCACGACTTGGTTTTTGCTCTGATATGCACTGTGAATTGTGGGACCAATGTATAGAAAATTGTTTGCCTTTCTAGGTCAGGTCTGATGAATTAAATTAACCATATGTAGACTCCAAGAAAGTTGTATAACATCTCAGATTTAAGCAATAGAAATTCGATTACTAAATTTCAGGTGTCACAGCTAAGGATCTGAATACTCATGTCAATCTGATGTCTCAGTTTTTAATGTTTTATAAACTTGAAAAATTGGAGTATTGAGAGTAGATTGATGAAGGAAAAATAATGAATTTAAACAATTTCAGCATAAGTCTGCAACATGAAAGAGTGTAATACTTTCGGAATCGACCAAAGATAGGGTTTACAGCAGCCCAGGATCATGAAAACTTCTTTATTATTATTGATACCTTATTGATCCTCATGGGTAAATTCTCTTTACGCTTCCCCCCTCTTGCATTCCGTAGGTGAACATATCAATGTTTTTTTTTCATAATTTTATGAAGAATGGGACAATCTACACATATGCATGTAATTTATATACTCAGATATTAAATCCAGAAAAATCTGGAACATTGCAATGTGAATCATAGCCTTAACAGCGAGTTTAAACATGACACGTTTCCCAGCTGGAGGTTTGGGAAATGACTTATGCAGTTTAAGGCAGAAACCGTCTTTGTAGGAAACATGAGTGTTCGCAGGAGCCCGAGGCTAAGGAAGCGCTTGTGTTTTTCTTATAGCGACACCTCAGGTGGCTTAGATACCCCCCCCCCCCCCCGCATTCTTCTGAAACGCACCCTTATCCATCGCCACCAGAAAAATGAATGGGGGTTTCTTGATCTGTTGCTGCATTTGCCCCACACACTTAGAGAGCTGATACAGATGGACAATAAGAACTAAAGACAATAAGAACTAAGCTGACAGGAGCAGCAGCATCAGCAAACACTGGAAGCTCCTGCAGAAAGGAGGTCGGTCGTCAGCGGCCCTGTCCAGCGCTACAGAGACACCGTCTGCTGTCAGTTTGTTGGGTCGGGCTGCTGGGTGAAACGGAAGGGGGGGGGGGCGTCTCAGGTGTGAATGGCTGCCTGGGTTCACTGAGAGGCAAGAATGGGTCCCCCACAGCCCAGCCCCCAAGACCCCCCCCAGTTTGTCATGGGGTGGTCAAAGGTGAATCTCACATTTGGAGCTGACAAAATGTCAAAATTACCTTGAAAGGAGATGGAGCGAAAATGCACGTGTGAACATGTGCCTGTGGGGGAGGGGGGAGGAGCGGGGAGGGGGGGAGGAGCGGGGAGGGGGGGGGTTGAAGCCCCTCCGTCTTGCAGGCCAAGTCATGGCGTCTCTCACAGCCAGCTGTGTACCGACCCGCTAATGAACGGTGTGACTCATGTGTAACACATCCTAATGAAATGACAAATGAAATTAGAGTTCTCCCGTGAGACAGCGCCCTCCTGGCCTCTCTCACCTGTGTTAATCACGTCTTTAGGATGAGCTCTGCTGGGAGAAACCGCACTGATGTGCACACAACACATACACGGGATCCAGCTAGTGAAGATGAGGCAGCTGGCTCTGGCCCTAAAACTCTGCCTATTTTCAGGGCTGGCTAAGACCCTGCCTGATTTCAGGGCTGGCTAAGACCCTGCCTGTTTTCAGAATGGTCTAAAATCCTGTTGTTTTCAGAGCTGGCTAAGACCCTGCCTGCTTTCAAGATGGTCTAAAACCCTGCCTGATTCAGGACTGTCTAAGACCCTGCCTGTTTTCAGAATGGTCTAAAACCCTGATGTTTTCAGGGCTGGCTAAGACCCTGCCTGCTTTCAGAATGGTCTAAAACCCTGCCTGTTTTCAGGGCTGGCTAAGGCCCAGACTCTGCCTGTTCACAGGCTTGGATAGGAATGAGCTGAGGTTGCTGATTAGAATTTGCAGTATGCCGTGAGTTGGCGTGTCAGGGGCACAGATGGGAAAGCACATTGGCTGCAAATGAACAGGAATTTGGATTCGCATTCAACAGATCACACTATCTTCTCCCTCTCTCCCACCTCCAGATGCAGCATGATATTCTGTATCCTTGTAAAAGCTGATGCTGAGAAATGTGTTACTGCCTGCCCTTCGATTCGAACTTGTTCTTTTGTTGTTTTAAAACAGTTCAGTTTACATATTATAACATATTATACATATAACATATTATATCGCACATGTGGAATAATCACCAGGGCTTCAGATTACAGCAATTTTATAAGCAGATTAGTAGTACGGTTCAAATTTTTAAAAGTTGCGTTTTGTGACACCCAAAATTTAGTAATCTGCATAAACTTGGCGTATTATTATGTTTAACAAATTTGGCTTGCGGGGGCGGCATGGTGGGGCAGTGGTTAGCACTGTCGCCTCACACCTCTGGGACCCGGGTTCGAGTCTCCGCCTGGGTCACATGTGTGCGGAGTTTGCATGTTCTCCCCATGTCGTCGTGGGGTTTCCTCCGGGTACTCCGGTTTCCCCCCACAGTCCAAAAACATGCTGAGGCTAATTGGAGTTGCTGAATTGCCTGTAGGTGTGCATGTGTGAGTGAATGGTGTGTGAGTGTGCCCTGCGATGGGCTGGCCCCCCATCCTGGGTTGTTCCCTGCCTCGTGCCCATTGATTCCGGGATAGGCTCCGGACCCCCCGCGACCCGATAGGATAAGCGGTTTGGAAAATGGATGGATGGATGAATTTGGCTTGCGGAGCACATCACATAATGCTGTTCTGGTATACTGTACTATGCTTGGTATACCTTAGTGCGATTTGCACAGAAGTGGTGGTGAAGAAAGGAACAGCTCAGCAGCCACAATATCTTTTAAATGAGATCTTGTGGATAAACAAGATAAAAAGATATGCCGAATTTATGTTGATTACTAACTTTTGGCTGTCATAATCTTTTAGGCATATTACTAATCTTCTTAAATTCGGTGCATAAATATCCGTATAGCACCGAAAAGTGTCCGCCCAAGTGCTTTGCCCGTCATCAGAAGTCCTGGTGATTATTGCGAATGCACGGTATAATAATACAGCCGTAGATATACACACTTCCTAGGGATTGCTCTGCAATCGTGCAGGAATATGTCATTCTGATTGGAGGACACTGGAACAGCATGTGTTCATAGGGAGAATGTGCAAGTGGACTCTTTACAGAACGTCTACAGAGAGTCTGATGTTCACCTCAGCTTTAGCATGATATAAATTAGCCTAGACCATTTATAAACTTACAGACTGCTTAATATCATCATTCAAAGCCTTGTTAGTTCCACTAAGCAAAGGAAGACAAGACATCACACTTATAATAGCTTAGCAATCACAAACATGATCTCTGGATGCCATTTTAATTTAAGGTCAGTTGTATAATTTATCCTTTAATCTCAAGGAAAGGCAGTAGGTCAATGATTTTAATTCACGACCAGCTATCATTCCACAATGAGATGCAAAACGACAATCATTATAGCTCACACTGTTTTGTAGTAATGAGGCTCTGGGTCGAAGTTCAGAGACAGTAGCCCAGTAAATTACAAATCTGCCTGTTTTATATTGTACTATGATGAAGGATTTTCAATTCAGATACTGGTTGCAGAGTATTGGGCAAGTGAGGTAATAAGCTCTGTAGGTTTAAAGTATTTAAGACTGAATAGGAGAGAGTCTAAATAAATCATGTATTTTGAAGCAGTGTAAATGCCTTATTCAATAAACATTTATTAGGGGAGCATTGATTCACAATGTTGTTGAAAAGTCTGATGAAAATTAGGCACTAGGAGAGCCAAGGTACAACAGAACATTCCTAAGTTCCTATTTGCTTTTAATCTATGACTGTTAAA
Source organism: Brienomyrus brachyistius (assembly GCF_023856365.1). Lineage (NCBI taxonomy): Eukaryota > Metazoa > Chordata > Actinopteri > Osteoglossiformes > Mormyridae > Brienomyrus > Brienomyrus brachyistius. The sequence goes on along the minus strand of NC_064545.1, from coordinate 11,059,995 downwards.
CTATGACTGTTAATATATGACTGTTAAACTATGACTTTAATCACATTTCCCTGTTTTGAGAATCACTGCATTGGGATTTTCGGGCGTGACGTTCTAACCGTGTGCAGTGCCAGGCAGGAATGCTTACATTAAGCGGGGCATCGGCTCTCAGCCACGTGCCTGGGACTCTCCTCTGGCTATTAGGCTATTGTCGTTTTAGCTGGGAACTTAAATAAGGCATCACTGAACTCCGTGAACTGAACACTGGTAATGGGGTTAGTTCTGAAGAACATCTCAGCTTAATAAACCTGCCGTGCAATAAGAACACTGCTATGGTAGGTAAGAAAAGAAAAGAACATATTGGAGGGTCACTTCTGAGACAGGTAGCTGAGTATGGCTGAAATTTAACTTAACAGATTCGGTGAAGAAAAAACGAAGATGGCGACCTCCTGGTTTTAGGTCTTTTTCGCATGAAATAACAAGAAGTGTAAGTAAAGAGGGGTGTTTACCTCTGCTGTGATACTCACAGTGCAGGTCGCCCTACTCCACGCCTCACGCCTGTTTCTGTTTACACTTACTGCGCGCTGTGGCCCTCTGTGGATATTGACTAAGTCATTCTCGCCACAGTCAGATTCGCCCGACCTTCGGTCTGAAACTCTATACTGCACATGGGAGGGGGGGGGGGGGGGGGGGGAGGCGGGGCTGGTGTCCAGGGAGCAATATCCCAAGGAAAGAGAACAACAGCCTGTATTGACCACCCTGGCATGATGTCACCAGCTGGAGCCCAACAAACGCAGTGAAGTAAGTGGATAAAGCGGCACTCTGGGCTATCAGACAACACACGCACACCACCGGCCAGAACCCACATCGCCCGGGCTTCACACCTGCCCTGTTTGTTCTGGTGCCGGTCACGTGGCTAACAGACGAGGCTGCCTTCTGTCCGTTTCCGGCAGGTTGATAAACACTGTAGCCTAAGGGGCAGGCGTGACCCTCGGCCCCGCAGGCCGGCTCCTTCTGCTCCAAATCTCGCGCCGCCAAAAAGAAATCACAGGAAACAACCTGTCAGATCTGCTAAATTAACCCGAGCACCTACCTGTCAGCCATTGTTCCTTCTTCACTCCATGTTTGATCTCTACCCTCCTCACTTGTGTTTTAAGCTGTGCATATGCACTGGAGGGAACTGGGCTGTGATTGGTCAGTTTGTCAGCAGCTGTTAATCTGCAGCCCCTCTGCTGTAAACCCGTACATAAGCTCAGCATCCTTACATGGTGAGTTAATATAGGATGATTGTAGCACTAGAGAAAGGAAGACACGTTTTGCGAGATTGCTGGGGCAGGGAGTCCTTCGTCTGAGCTGCATCTGTCCCAGTTTACTTAACTCATGCGAAAAAGTAGAAAGTATCGCCGGTGATACGTTGGAAGCTGTACAGCTCTGAATCACTGGCCGAGAAGACAAAAGACTCCCAGCTGAAGGTCATCGCAGAAGGAGGATGAAAGCTAATATTGGTTATAATAATAAAAGGTCATTCGCATTGATAAATTTGCAGCTTCAAATAAATGCGCGGCTATAAATCAATGGAAATCCTATCGCTGATCCAAGCTGCATAGCGATCTGTTGTGATCATGATTATGAAAAATAAGGACCTAATCAAGGAGATGCTGGAGCATGGCAGCATGCATGACCTCACACTAAAGGGGAGATGTCTGCTGCCTGCACAGTTATATCTGCCCACCAGCTGCTGGGACTGCTTTGACAGGAAGTGGGTGTTGGTGGTAGGAGGGGGTGTTCAACCAGGCCTCTGTTCACCTCGCAACATCTGTGAGCTTCCCGCGGCCAGTCATGTGACCTCGAGTTAAATACTCTGGGCCTGGGAATGAATCTATTCTTCATTTATTGTCTCGAGTGGGTGAAAGTTCACACACGTGTAGAGACGGACAGGAAAGTTGGCGGTTCAGCTGGGTGGGGGCAGCAAACCTCTGCATGTTCATTACCCTCCTATCATCCGTGTAGCTTAATTACATCAGAATGACACAGATTCCTCAGAGAATATAGCAATACAATTAATTAGTGTGACCTTAAAAAAATCAAAGGGTTGCTTGCTATTTTAAAGGACATTTTTCATTTGTCAATTAATATAACAGGTCAGCATTAAATTCAATATTACAATAATATGTCACACAGAATTTCAGTAATATACAATGTGTCATCTTTATAAAATACATTTTGAAATAAAAATGTAAGTGTTTTTTTAATTATCTTTTTACTATTTTTTTATTTAACGCACTTTCAGACAGTACTGCACAGACATTTAAGAATTTAAAGAGATGTTTAATTATAAGTTTAAAACTTCCCCTGTGGGCATAAGAATGCCACTTATGGTTACACGCTATTTTGAATGCTAACCTCTGTAAGCGAGGCTTATAAGTAGATACGGTACATGAAATAGTTTTTGGTGGTTCCAATAAAGGCACGAAACACATACAAGGTTGCAGGGGTAGAGAATCTGAACAGGCAGTGACAGAAACAGGTAAACAGGTCTTAGAAACGTAAGTGACACAGGAAAAGTTAATCCTTCCTAACCAGATTTTACAATTGATAAATACAAGACAATCAATGATTGATAGGAAATATTTGCAGTGTAATAGTACAGCTAGATGTACAATACTGTACAATTACAATAAGGGGTGAAGCATTGATTCCCAGGGTGAAGCCCTACTTCATTGGTCTCGGGCTGCGTGTCAGTCACACACTCAGGGATGCATTAGTGCCTCACAGCAGCTCCAAAGTCTGCAGAACAAATTGCGGGACAAACAGTCAGCAGGGGTCACTTGAGCATGGGTCAGCGCAGGTCAGCGCAGGTCACCTACAGAACCTGCTCTCATGGCATGTGATGAATCGCTGGCTGAAATGGCCGGGGGGGGGGGGGGGGGGGGAGGGTGTACTGGAGAAAAGCAGCTTTTCTGCTTCATTTTGTTTGGAATTTTTGGGGAAAAGTGTAGATTTTCGCATTTTTTCTGGACTCACTTTAGAACTAATAATGTCTATAACACCATGGAGATCAGTTTTCTGGTAGGTTGTCTTAGCCATTAAAATACTTTTTAATTTGCAACTGGTTCCCTATCACGAAATGAAAGTGAATATTTGTGTTATTTCTGCGAAGGAACACGGTCCAGCCTCTCATGTTAGTGTCACACTGGGTCTGTCCTGCACTTTCCGGCTCTAAATGCACTTACATTTCTGTGCTCATTGCACTTATATAATGGTGCACAGTGAGCAGCCCTCTTCTGATCTAATGTCGATACACGGTCACTTCAAACCGCCTTTCCTCACGGCCCTCAGCAAACCGGAAGCTTAGACTGAAAAACCCATCATTACAAACTATTCATTCATTCCCCCATTTCCATACCTGCCTGATGTATGCAGAGTTGTGGGGGTCCGGAGTCCATTCCGGGAGCTACGGCCGCAAAGCAGGGAATAACCCAGGATGAGGCACCATCCCATCGCGGGGCACACTCACACCTACGGGCAATTTTCCAACTCCAGTTCACCTCAGCATGTTTTTGTACTGTGGGGGGTGGGGGGGGGGGGGACTAGAGAACCTGCAGGAAACCCCTCAACGACACAGGGAGAACATGCAAACTCCACACACATGGAGCATGGAGACTCGAACCCTGGTCCCAGAGGTGTGAGGGGACCGTACTAATAATAACATTTCAACTTTTATATTTAATAGGAATTAAATCCTAAAAAATGTGTAGATGATCACAGAGGAATTTTGATTCATTCATTCATTAGTTTTTGTGAAAGCTGCTTTTCAGTTCCAGTGTTGGAGATATATATATATCTCCCCAGCACAGGGGGGGCGGGGTACATCCTCAGTGTGGAGGTTTTTTCCTGTATGTTTAATTTTCTTGGAGATATTTTCATTTTTACCACAGAAAATGAAAGGTAATTGTAATGAATAAAAAGTAATATTTTAAAGATATAATCACGGGCACTAACCAATATGGAGCGTGACTGGATGACAAGCACAGATATCTTATTTGTAACAAACTAAACATAAATGTCTGTGCATGTAGGGCAGTGTGTGATGCAGTTGGTTTGTTACAAGTTCTGTACACTGCAGGTCAGCTGTACACTTTGCCTTTGGTTAAGCTTTTTTTTTAATTAGGAATAGCTCATAGTACAGTGAAAGAATGTTCAAAATAAAAGGAAAAAAGGAATTGCATGGCCTTTCTGGCCCCAGAGGAATGGGAATGTTAATCCCGCAGCAGAAAACAGCCACAAAGCCAGCTGTACACGCATTCATTACCCCGCTCGTTATTTAGGGTCCGGTAGCTCCTTCTCGGCGGCACACAAAAGCAACACACAAACGTAGCACAATGAGGCGTCCCACTTGAAAAAGGAGGACCTTCGGAGAGTGGGGGAGGTTCCTCACAGCCCTACAAAGCGGGGCACAGTCAGGGGGAGTGGGAGGGGAGGAGGAGAGAGGTAATTACGGCATTAATATGCATTTTCTGGCCTTGCCGAGGAAGGTCAAACATGCTTTTGGTCCTCGGTCTGGGTCGGGTTAATGAGGAGCTGGTCCAACCGCTGTGAAGCCCCCCCCCTGGTTTCACTGGGGAGGGACCACCATGAGAATGCACTGGCTGCCTCTGCATTTGGGTTGAAAAGAGAGAGTCCTGCTATTCTCCTGGCATTCAAAAGCGAGGGGAGCAGGGGCCAAGGTGAGCCGGAACTCCCCGGCACAGGGGGGCGAGGTACACGCTCGGTGTGGAGATCTGCCCCAGTAGCACATCGGGGGGGGCACTGTGGTTTCACAACTGCAGGGCTGTGGACCTGCTTCACACCTGTGCATCTGTGCACTCTGCAAGTCCTCCTGCTGCTTGTCTGTTTTCTCTGGATAATCCACTTTCCCCCTACAATCCAAAAACATGCAATTAGCAGAATTAGTCGCAATTAGTCGACTGAGTCTCCAAATTGCCCATAATATACGTGTGTCAGCCCTGTGCGGGACTGGTCGCCCCTGCCTTATTCCCTCTGCCTCCGCCACGATCCTGCGCTGCAAGAGTGCTCATGGAAATGGGGGGAGCATTTATTCCGTGAAATATGACATCGACTTCAGCGGTCATTTTATGAGCAATGAAGTTCAGCGATAATTATAGTGCTACCACTGGAGGAAAATGTCTCTAATGAAATGGTTTATTTTGGTCTTAAACGATGTATTTTGGGTTTTTATGTGATACTATTATGTTATTGCCCATCAGCTTAGCAGATGCAAATTGATGTAATTACATTGGGCATCGCACACCAGTAATCACCATACTGGCTGTGTTGAATGTGCAATATGGAAGACGAACTGGTGGGTGATTCTACTGGCAATTAAAAACCCAACAATTATTATAAGTTCAGCTTCTGCCTTGGTTTACTGGCTCAGGATGGTGCAGGTATACGTTGCACTGCACAAAAATAGAGTTTTATGTATCATTTAATATGTGTCACAGATGAAACATGGTGCAACCTTTATCTGCCCTGCCCCACCTCATCGCTGGCGATTCTTCAGGTGAATTATTTTGTGCTCCACGCTCACGATTCTAGACTACAGAAACCACGTGCTTCAGTAAAGCATCTCCAAACTTCAAAACGGCTGGAGTCTGAACCTCTCAACAAACTTTATAGTCTTAATATCAAGCCGCTTCCCCACGCAACCCAAGATTATAATGGCTTCTATTCCCAGATCATGTCATTGCAGACAGAATATTTAAAAATTGCCATTGCATGTATAAACAGCTACATGTAAAGAATTTATTTTGATTACAAAACATACTCTATTCTCTTGGATTCTGGCACTCGTCACAGATTTATGCATAATATCTGCTTTTTATTGCTGTTTTGGGGAGTAGGTCCATGATTTGTAGTTTATATTAATAAAAAAATGCAGGATTACGATTGCTAGTTCAGTTTGCAATGCCCAGAAATCCTTGCTGTAGTTACAGCAGGGATATAAAATATTTTTATTTACAGCTCTGCTACGAAGGACAGAGAATATAAATGATGGAGAAAGCCGATCTAGGATCAAAAGGTCCCAGAACGTTTGTCATTGGAAGGTGTCATGTAATGTGAAAAACAGAATAAAATGGAATTCCCTCTTGTATTGTTTGATTTGTTTTCAATGTGATGCCGTTGGATGGAAATGGCTGCTCTCATTGCCATCCCAAGGCTTGGTTTATAGGCTTAGCTAACGTCCCCGATTGGCGGGTCAGAGTGGTATATATGTACAGTGATATATACGCTGCCTGAGTATTAATGTTTCTAATAAAGAGAATCGACAATATGGCACTGAGCATGCCCCTGGTCGCGGGACAGTGCAGACGGGTGATTCATCCACCGCTGGGCACGTGATGCTCTTCAGATGGTAATCTGCTCTCTGGGGACCTGCAGCATCGTGCAGTTATGGGGTAACTGCGGATATTAACACATGGGCATGCGGCGGTGTTCCCGTAGATGAGATCTCCACTCTCAAAGGGAAGCTGGACGTTTGGGCTTTCAGGGGAGTTTTGAGTCCTGTGACTCACTAGATGCCTTCATATCATTAGGATCATTGTGATGCCACAAAGCGTCTCCAGATACTTCATGAAGAAGAGCGGCAGTGGCCGGTTCAGGTCCAAAAAGTGGAAAATCCAGACCAAGATTTTGTTTCAACCAACCAGTTGAGTACTCGGTGAACATGACTGCTCATGCTCAACTGGTTGGTTGCAACAAAATCTTGGTCTGGATTTTTAACTTCTGGACCCGAACTATCCACCTCTGAAGAGGAGTAACAGGCCTCCCTTTATGTACATAGAGTAAATCATGGGCATTTTGTTTTGTCTGGATTGAAGCACTTTTATCCAAAGTGCCATGTGGAGATAATTTGAGTAGCTAGGCGAGTCGCAGCTTCATGCGTCGGACTTGCTGAAGCATCACTGAATTGAGATGCTAATGTAAGAATGATAGACGGCAAGCATTAGCAACAATCAATTCACATTGCTGCAAAGTGAATGCAATAAGAATGAAAAAAAGATTAGCACATAAAATAAGAGAACTGTAAATAAGCCTTTTTAAAGAAATAAGTAAATAAGCCTATATATCTATTCACTCATACTTTCATGAAATGGACTAATGATTACCCCTTAATACTATGTATATATGTATGAATAAACCGCTTCGTTCATATTTCATGGCCCTGTTTCCAGTGCCTGAAGTCTGTTCCACACCACAGAGGATGCAGGGCAGGGGTCACCCTGGAAAGGATGCCAGTCTATCACTAAGCACACTCACAGTCTATGGGCAACTTAGGCACATGGGATCACCAACTTGTCTTTGGACTGTGTGGGGAAACCAAAGCACCCGGAGGAGAATGAACTGCATGCACACAAGAAGGATTACATGCAAATTCCAGGCAAACAGCAGGGCAGAAACCCGCCCACAAAGAGGTAGGTGTGAGGCGGCACTGCAGTTTTTAATCACAATTCATGGGTAGGATATTGACTTGCTATAGCCTTGATCTCACTGCCATTAACAATGCATGTACCTGTAAAGAGCATTTCTGTCCTGTTCACTGCCAGCACACCATTATGTCCTGATACTGTTAACAGCTGGAGGTCTGCATGTTGCCTTGTGCTTCTCATGGTGGGACAGCCGCTCCACACTCTCAGGTGCCGCCTCTACTGCACCTCAGCCATTCCATGGAAGCTGTAGCCTGTCATTATTAAACCACTGCTGTGGTTGTATGGGTAACTTCCCAGCTTCACCATAAAGACATGGGGAGTGGGGGGTTCATTCCCATCCCCCAGCAGCGTCAGAGGCGCGTGGATACCCCGGCAGATTCAGGGGGCCCAGCATTTGATAGGGACCCATGAATATGTAAAGTTATACATAAAATTAGATGGGGTGGGGGAGATGGGGGAGGTGACAGAGGGGCCCAGAGTTTCCAGGTACACCCCTGCCCAGCCCTATGTGTTATGGAGTGTATTTACCCCCCCCATGCTGTGTGTGTTTTCTGTGAATCCGCTGGTTTCCCCCCACATGCAGTGCAGGGAACCATAACACGATAGTCCATGTGTCTGCCCTGTGACGAACTGGCACGCTATCCCAGTTGTCCCCTGCCTCGTTACTCTGTGCTACCTGCAATAGGCTCCAAGTCCCTAATCATCCTGTCCTAGATACGGCGAGGATGGATAGATGCCTGTCTGAAATATAAATGATGTCATTATTAAAATGTGAGTCCTAGTCACATGTACTGTAGTGATTAATCTGAGCCATGCAGGCTGACATTCCTCTCACTATGGAAGGCTACATTACTGAGCAATGTGTATTGTAACCATTATGGGAAAAAAGGCAGATTCCTTCATTTTGGGGCTAAATGCAAAACAATGTGCATTGAAAGGAATGTGTCACAGCTGTGTGGCTTAATTAATGCGCGGAGCACAGCGTGAGCAGAAGCGGCGGCTTCCTTTGCTGCTCAGCGAGAGTGCAGGCCTGTCACTCAGAGGCGGGGGAGTTTAAAAAGAGGCAAAGTCGCAGCAGAACTCCTACCCAACCCCCCCCCCATCCCCCCCACCGGCCCTGGGCACAGAAAGGCTGTCAGACTAACCGGGGGAAAGGGGACGACTGGAGGAAGGGCCCACAGCAGGGGATTGTGGGAAAAAGTGCCACTTGTTTCCTGGCTGGGGCCTTTGCAGGTCGACGAGAGAGTTCAGCAATTACAGTCGGGATGAAGGACTCTTCCGTCATCCAGCTTGCAAAAGGAGCGCTATCTGCGAATAATGGTGCAGGGTCTCGACTCCGTTAGCACAGGGCAGGTGAGCACACCATAATAAGGCCCGTCGGGGAGGTGCTACCTGACACAGGGCTTGCAGCACTGGCCGTGCTCCCGCTCCTGCCGCAGGATTATGTGACTGTGTGTCATTTAGCCAACAATTACTCAAACAATTAGGCACTATGGAGGATAATATTACGGTTTGATAAAAGAAGCCCTGGGACTGGAATGTTTTGTTGGGTTCTGCTGAAAAGGAAACAATCTCTTCACAGGCATTCCGAGTGAGAGGCAGCTATTTATTCAAAGCCCAGTAAAACAGCAAATATAAAATATGCAAATGAGTAGAATTAATAACTGGCAGCTCATTCATAATCAATTACAGTGTTTCATAATATATGAGAGGCCGTGCTCCTTGGCCTGGGGGGGTGGCTCACCTGTTCGCATGCCGTGCCGCTAACTGGAAGGTTACTAGTTCAAAACCTGGGCTGATAGGGTGATGTCATCCTTGGGCAAGTCCCAGGGTCCATCTGCACCCTGCTTTCTCAAAAATACACGTCACTTTGGGTAAATGTGTCTGCCCAATGTAAATAATGTGAATCGAATACCTTTTTAAATTCAATAAGTACCCAAATGCTGCAGCGTAGGAGTTAGTTAGATTTTGGCAGGAGGACATAACCAGAGGTGGAAAGTTTAGATCCCAACAGTACAAATCCAGACCAAGGTTTTGTTTCAACCAACCAGCTGAGTCCTCTGTAACTGAGACTCTTTATACTCAACTGGCTGGTTGAAACAAAATCTTAGTCTGGATTTATACTCTCTGGGCTAGAAATTTTCATCTCTGGACAGAACTTAATAATTTAAATACCATACAACGGTCTATTTATTGGGTGGGTTGAATGAATGAATCCAAATTAAACATCCCTCACGTCGCATCAGTCTCTACGCCCCCTGCTCAAATGTCAAAGTGTAGCCAAAATAGCATATATTTTATCTTCTGACACTCATTCAGAAGTCGAACAGGTTCTGGTGATCTTGGATGGCCTCTCATCATCATGTTTGATACTGTGGGTCATCGCGTTATCGATCGCTCTGCCGGGATAACTACTGCCTCGCTACCCCAGCTTGCATTCTGTTTACATTTTAAAATCAATCCTCAGCACGTCTGCATTTTGGGCAACGCGGTGACTCACTGGGTATCACTGTTGCCTCACATGTTTGAATCTGCCCCACCTTCACTCATGCGAGTTTCCACCAGCTACTCTGGGTTCGGATTTCCCCAGATGTTCAGATAAACTGGCGACTGTTTTCAGGTTACATGCGTGAAAGTTATTGAGCTATAAACACATGGATTCTGCATGTAACTGAAGTTTTCTCAGCTAACTGCAAAATGACTAGAGCAACATGAACTCATGTTGTTATGCTGTCAATGCAAATCTCATGCTAACTAATGTGTTATGATCTTTGAATCAATTTCTCACTATTAATAAAATAGGTAAAATATTAGCCAACGGGTTCCTATAGCCTTTAAGGAACCCAGCGTCTGAAGCGTGCTTGCTGAAGTCCCACAACGAGCTCTGCTGTAGCGTTCAGTGATAAGTTTGAAAGGGCTGCTCAAGTAAAATACCCAGCTGTGCAATACGTGGAATTTGAATGTAGCTTCAGATGAAGCAAAACTGCTTCTTTTATTTGAGCATATGAGCTTAAGGGGTCTAAAGTGTGATGCCTGACCGCCTGCTGGTTTACCCCCCCCCTGCCCCCCCACGCTAGGCGCGTGTCCCATCTGATGATATCTGTCTGCCTGTTCTGCTTAGTACCTGACCACTATAATACATGTCGACTTGAAATAAATGAAACACACACTTGTCCCCAAGTGTTCAGGCTGCATTGGACCAGCCTCTGTTATTTCAGGATGCAAAATACATTTGGTATTCCTGACAAACCCGCCCTGTACCTGCTGATCACCCGTGGCTCATCGAGGAGTCAAGGGATAGGCTCATTTAATTCATCGTGTTGTTCTGTCTCAGACGATACCAGAATGCAGATGGTATGGAAAAATATGATTATTTCTTAGTTCTATGCAGGTCACCAGCTTGATAAAGGTTATTGTGAGTGAAGGTGATAATACAAAGGGCAACCTTTTGAGCAATGTTGCTGACTAATGTTGCTCAGGGACTTTCCCATTGATAGTGGGCAACAAACTTCTATTTGAAAAACTTTAAATCGCCATTGGGCAACTTTTCACGGTCACCCAGATGTCCTTTGTCTCACCTGCTCGGCAGCTGCCCAGCAATACTGCTCAAAGTGGGCAGCTGCCCAGTGAATCATCACCTTTAGATGCTGTGTGAAGGGGTTAATTCTACCTCTAGTCAGAATGTAGGGTGAGATTGCAAAGGTGGGGGTTCATCCAGTCAGGGTGAGGGTGAATGTGTCTGGGTGGGTGGGACAGGCGGCGGCTGGCCCGGTGAGACAGAGAAAGTGGAGTGTGACAGGCTCACGCTTTTCCAGGAAATAGCTGGGCTCTGATGCTGGGAAAGGTGGTGGCGAGGTGAACGGCCCATTAATCAGCCTCCGCTTCTGGGGCACCATGACTGATCGTTAGGCCCAGTAAATCCTGGCAATTAGCAGCGATTGCATTCCGCCGTCACTCTCGGTCAGTCTGCCTCCTTTGCTCCTCCTCGCTCCGCGGGGCCACCAGGCAGACGCGGCGCACTGATCCGGCACCTCCAGGAGGTTTGACACACTCAGGCGTCCGGCGAGCAGCCACGACAGGCCTGGGATCAGTCTGAGCGACCCCACCTCGTCTCTGACGCCAAGAACATTTCAAAAAGACATTCCAATATTCCCTCAGACATACACTTGCTCATTGCTCAGGCTGAGCTGAGACCTCAACAGAAGTAGAGTGAAAAAAAAGATATTTGTGCAGCGAATGATTCATCTCACAAGTTGCGCTTTTCACTCCAGTGGCATCAAAACTTGCAGATCACTCTACCAGCTGTTTAAAGTAAGCAAGTCTCTCCACTGGCTTGTGATCAGTCTCATCACAACGTGTCTGGAACTTAAGAAACATAGTAACAGCAAAAAAAAAAAAAAAAACGACATTTAGAATTTCCAACATCTAAAAACATTTTGGACGTGTATGTCTCAGAGGTAGAAAAAAATAACGTTATTATCATTTGGGAATATAGTTCTTAAGGAATTGATGAATGCATTAGCCTTTGGCGTGCTGGTATTAAAATATCTCAGACAGGTTTCTTTGAGGCTGGGAAGCCTTTGATTAATCACGTCAGTCTTTGGGGGAGGGTTCCTCTTTTTACGAGAATAAACATGGAGTCATTGCAGCACCCCCTCCTCCCCCACAGTAAAAAAGGAAAATACAATCCATTTTTTTCGATCTTCAAATGAATTGAGGATGAATAATAGATTAATGATGGACAGCTGCTGTCTCTGTGCGCCCCCCTCCCCCCAGAGACTGGCAGGGTTTTGGGGGAGGCAGAATATCAGGCTATTGATCCCTACGGTCCTCTCAGAGTTGGCCTGGGAGGGGGGCTGAAGTAGAGACAAACTCCCCCCCCCCCCCCCCACCCCTATTTCTCACCACTAATTACCGTCAAATAGCCACTTTGGCACTTCCCAGCAGGCCGTGCGGCCATGACGACGGCCATCGTCCCAACTCTCTCTGGCCATCAATCACACCGCGACACAAAGGACTGACAGCTATGCTTGTTACAGTAATGCATCAGTGAGAAAAAAGCACGGTTATTTAGTGACACGGAGGGAGTGTTTACATGCGACGCTGTACCTGTCACAAGGCAATGTTTACCTTCGTTGGTGGAAGCACTGAAGAATAATTACCTGCTGGGTTGTGATTGGCTACTGAGGGAAAAAAAAATTCTGAAGGCAAAAGACTCCATAGCAACCTACCTAACACCTTACGACCTATTTAAATGTGATGTAACCAGACATAATCCAGTGATATGTCTCAGCTTCCCTGCAAGCAAGTCCAGACCTCCCCCCCAGCATCCATTATTAAATATGCTGCAAATCTGTAGTCAGAAATTGATTTGAAACTCCTTAGAGGCAACCTGCAAACAGCAGAAAAGGAGATCAGTGGCTGGGGGGCGGCGTGGAGGCAAAGACCACACACACGCACGGGAAAATGGCTTCCTAATTCAGCAGACACAAAGGGTCCCGAGTTTTTAGTACAGCTTGATACATTTAATGTATTTAATGTTGATTAGAATCTTCTGTGCTTCTCAGGCAGGAGCAAATTACTGTGGGAAAAAAAGAATGTGTTTTGTAAGTCAGTCATTGACGGAATTTAAATTGGCGTAGCATTTGACGGCCTGGGCTTCAGGTGAGCAGTATTGAAAAGTAACAATCCCAGGGGAGTCATAAGGATCTGAGCAGTTAAATGATATGCTAATGCAATGATAATTGTTTAAATAATGTATTTTATGCTAATTACGTCCAACCAAATTTACATTAAATTATTTCAAAAGTACTCGAATATGGAACACTGTGCCCGTCTGTGAGAAGCCAAGCTATCTTAGTTTAAGATGTTGGTCTGCCTTGCTGATTTAAAAAAACATTAATTTTGTCCTGTAAATTTTATTCTATTTGGAGTGATTGGGACCCTGTTTGGTCCCATATTTCCTCAGGGGGTTGAGCACCTTACTTAGGGTAAAATCCTAGATAAAATCACCCCTGGTGATTAAACTTCGTATTAAAACCATAGATGCTGGAATTTAAGTTTTGAATAAATTAAAAAAAAGTGCATAAAGCATATAAATGAATCTCATCACAGAAGATACAGTTAGGCTCCAGGAAAAAAGCTACACATAGATTAAAAAAAATCTATTTAGCGTATTATATTTATGCATATTTTCTGCAACATAAACAGCAGGCACTGAGGCGGGCAGCCAAATGGGGTCCTCGCGGCTGCTCTGATCACCGGCTGGGACACAGCTGGTACAGCTAACGTTACAGGCAGCTGGCAGCAGGGAGACACGGCCAGCTGTCGCGCACAATGACCCGCTTCAGCTCGTGCGAGCCTTTGGGACTGCAGGCTGATGGCGGTATGAGCTGGAAACGCAGCCGCGCGACCCTAAGCGGAGACATGCTCGGCCTTCTCAAGGCTGCGTCACCGATACCAGCAACTGAGGTTTTTATCAAACCCCTGCTCCCTGATCCGTGGGATGCTGGAGAAAGAGCACAAATAGCGGCCCTTATTCGAGATTCCCTTGGGTCATGTGGTTCTGTCTCCGGGCTGAGCTGACCATCCGGCATATAAATATTATTTATATCATATATTGTTTCATTTTTTACATTTCCGCCTTTGGTTAGTTCGCCTTCCGTGATGCTGGGGTGACATGCTGAGTTTCACAAGGACACTTGCCTACCCCTATTGCTCTCCAGCCTCTCTGAATCATCCAGAAGATTCTGCATGCTTAGAGATTGACACTCTTCCTCAGTCAGCCGCTCCTGATCCTTCGCCTGCAGATGGAGCGACAAAAGACCTTACCTGACGGCCAGACCGGGCCAGACCTGGCCGCACCTTGTGTTGTCCTCCTGCTGTTCTGCTGATTCCAGCTCAAACGGCTCCATCCATCTTCTCCGTCTTCCTGCGTTTTATGTCTTCACTCCAACATCAAATCTAAGAATCCACTCAGAGCAGAGCATATTTTTTTACATGCTGAAAGCTCATGGTATTTCATTTAATACTAAAGCTCAAAAATCCATTTAAAGCAGGACATGCATTTCTCTATCAAAAGCTGGAAATCCTATTAAGATGAGAGCTATAAAATGAGTCCACCTATTTGAACAATGGTTCTGAAACACTCTGTAATAAAGCCCTCAGATTGCTGTAAAAGACTTTCCATGTGGCTATTTGAAGACGATATTGTGTCACTTGGGTCTGAATGTTACATCTCGAAACCAAAATCATCAAAACAGCAGCTCAAATCACTTTAAAGGGAGGACAGCTAGCAGAGCTGGAACTAAAGGGAAACATTGCTTTTTTTGTAAAGGTCAACCGATAAATGTAACAATGGCCCTCCTATTAATTTTCTGTGCCACGTTTCCGGTTAATTGACTCCTAATGGGTTTTCTGCCAGTTTCAAACAGCCAGCTAATTGGATCGCAGTCAGGCAAAGCACATGGAAAGCTGCGTGGTTTTATCGCTCCGCTGTTTCATATTCCTTTTTCTCTAATGAAACCTCCATGCCTGCCATCCTAGTGCCATGGCCGTCCACAGCCAAGAGGACCTTGCTGTTCCTCGAATCATGCGCAGTCGCTTCACTCCGCTCTCTTTCAGACAGCGGCCATATTGACTTGTACACCATGCGTTCTCTTGTGAAAGTTACAGTTTAGTTTGGTTCATTCCTGTGTTTTCTTTAGGTCTTTCCGACACGCTCTTACTCAGGATGCAGCATCAGAGTTACAGATGCCTTACAGTGGCGGCTGACATTAATGAGGGTGTGATAGATTACTGGCAGGCTAAAACAAGCAGGATTTTTACATTTTTAAAAGGGTAAAGGAGCCACATGGGAACCAGAGAGAGAAAACAAATAATTCTTTGGTCCTGTTCTGGGCCTCCAAGGACAGTTGATCATCCAGTGAAGCCAGGCATACCTCATGTGTCAAAGCTGGAGCACTGATTGTTGGCTTCTTATTGGCTCTCCACGTTGCTGGCCGGTGACCTGTAACAAGGATTGGTTGGTGACTTTATTGCGTTATTGAGTCCAACATCGGCTTCATCCAGAAGCTCAATGTGTAGGTTTGATGCTTAGGTAGAGACATTCCCAAGTGAGAAGCGGGAGGGAGAGAGAACAGCCCACGATATACAACAGACAGCTCCATTAAGCGAGAGAATGAAGGACTTTTGCATGCAATCAAAGCAATGATGTCAATTTTGAAAAAAAGTTATATTGTAACAAAAATGATACATTTTTGTGGTAATGGTCTGTAAAGTACAATGTAAAATCCCTTCCTAAGCTCATTCTAGGATTTTCTGCCATTTGATCATTTGGACAGGCTGTGTTCTACAGTCTGGAGGAAACATCACCTTCCGTGCTTCAGCCAAATACAATTTAGCTATAAATAAAATTCAAGTTCAGTCGAGCTCAAGTAATCGTGAATGTTTCATTCCATTTATATTTTCCCATATATCACTTAAAGGTATCTGTCATGAAAATCAATCGGAACAAAGGAGACTTTGCCAGAATAATAATGTCTGGCTGATAACTGAACATCACAACATCAATCCTCATGACAAGATGAAGACATGTGACCAACATACACATGTAACAGTTTTTCCTCACTTTGCGCTACAGTCTTTCTTTTATTATTTTGGTTTGCTGTTTTCTACAGTCTAAGTTGATCCATTCATCCATATCCTGACCTCTTATTTTGGTCAGGATTGTGTGGGGGGGGCTGGATTCTATCCCAGGCAGCACAGGGCATGAGGCTGGGGTGCACCCTGCATCCGATGCCAATTGTATTTTTAAATCTTGGTACTTTTTTGCATGTAACCCACAAGAAACATGTAACCCACAATAAACAATCAATTTGAATTATATATATTGCTCAGTTTTTGTTGGTTTTGTGATTTTTTCTCATCTCTGTAACTCTTGCCCTGGATTTGATTAAATGCTTTTGTTGCTCATATATAACTGGTAGTATGTAATACGACTGATTAACCTGCCCAGAGGCAAAAGTTTAGACAATGACGTTGGGTTTTTTCGAACTAATTAAAATTAGAGTTATGATGGTAATGAGTTTATGAGAAGGACCCGCACATGCACACTGGCCTCCAGATTCAATTCATACAACAAATTTAGTCACAGATTTTCAAAATCATTTTAAGCTTGATGTTTCATTGAAAGACTTCATAAATGGATTCATAAACAATAATATCATCTGTTTAGATATTAAAATTGCTATATAATTTAGTAGTATTAAAACGGCATCCTGTTTTCTTTACATTGTACTTATGGTCCTGAAACGTGTATCTGCATCGCACACGGCCAGGACTCATGGTGCTCCCTGTCCGCTCTGACTGACAGTTTATTAAAAGCGTTCAGCACAAAGCAGAGCAGTGTGGTATCTGCGGCTCGGACTCAGTCCGCGCTGGAATTCAGGCTCCTCGGCATGACAGTACAAAGGGAGCTTCTCTGAGTTCCGTCTTTATCACCCGGCTCCCAATCAATAGCCTCTGACATTTGCAGCATTGCATTGACGGCGGGGGGTGGGGGGCACGGCACAAAGGAGGCCCGCCTTCACACTCTGACAGGCATGGCATGCCCATTAGCTCCCTGGAAGATCCACGCGGGGGGCTGGGAGAGGTGAGTATGGAGCAACCCCCACTGCCCCCCATTCAGGAGAGCGGGGGCTACCAGGACAAACGTGCCATTGGATCAAAACAGTGGAATAGGGCCACTTAAGGGGGGCTTGTTTGGGGCCCTTGTCCTGAGGTTAGTGTTTGAAGCTGAGAGCCTCCTGGTGGCGGAGATGCGGCCGGATTGACATTGGTGGGGGGGAACCTTGGACTGCTGTCATCGCAGCATCGTTTTGTAGAAGTTCACCCTTTTCCTCCGCTGGTGCTGAGATCATCGGCATCGTGCTGATGTGATTGGCTGAGGAAAATGAGAGGGCGGGGCACTAAGAGGCGAACTTAAGTGGCAGGTGTGAGTCTCTCTGCTGCTGAGAATGATGCAAAACTAGGAACAAGATGCAAAAAGAGAAGCTGGAGGGAACTGGTCCAGAAGACCTCAAAGCGCCCAGTTTCACACACTCCCGCTCAACAGACACATCAAAGGTGGACAATCACAGGGGTCTAGTCTCTCAGAAAGGCTGATTGAAAGAGCAAGATCAGCGACAGGAATTTTGCTCCAGGTAAGCTGTGTGCTGTTTAAGCATCAGATAGCACATGTAGTCCACATGGTGCCATCAATCTGTTGTCAAAAAAACAAGATACAACATGAAATGAATAAAAAAACAACAAAACCCTTTTTTTTCCCCCTGCTGTCAACATCTATTACATCAATCCAGCAGCTAAACCTACTGGGTTAAGATTGATTCAACCCTAAGCTTGTATTAGATTCAGGAGACTCCAGACTGTAGGGGTGGCAAGCTCTGGAAATATCAGAATATTATATTATAAATCGATGGGGCGGCAATAAAACAGTCAGCCACTGCTGCATGAATTTAGTGTCTGAACAGAAAGGCCAGACCCAGTAGAAAGCATAAAGCATGGATTCTCCTCCTGTATGGTCTAAGATTCCAGAAGAATACAGCAGACGAATAATGGGCAGACCGTTCTGGAATAATGGGCGGCCATCGGTGTATCTGAAAGCCGGCACCTCACTTTATCTCCCGCCTCCAGAGGTTTCCCATATTGTCTTCGTCAGCAGCCGCACTTAATTTGCCTGTAATTAAAATGCACTGATTTGTGACAGCAGCTCGGCGCCAGTGCTCCGGCGACGCAGGAACGTGGCACGGAATTCGCCGGCGCATTTGCATAAAAGCCAGAGTGGAATCAAAAGCGGTGCGGAGAGTTAGGCCTTAGATTTCGCGAAGAGCGAGAGTTTGTGTATTTAAAAGTAGGCGGAGAGATGACACCGGCCCGCCAACATCAGCTCAGCTGTGCCGCCCTGCAGCCCGACTCGTATTTCTTACTGCTTGTTAAATGTCTTTTTTTGTAATATTCATCGATAAACAAGCAACGGTCATTTCTCACAGGAAGACAGAACCGGGACTGTCCAAATTAACCCCTGATTGATATAATGGGCTGAATTATGGGGTAGCTAGAAATTTGTCCCCCCCCCCTTCAAAAAATGTCACTTTCAAACCCCCCCTCCACTCAATTTTACATATAATTTTATGTATTCAAGAGCCCCTGATAAGTGCTGCCCCCCCCGACTCTGCCAGAGTATCCATACCCCTGTGACAGCCTGGACTGTGAGCACCTGGGGGGTCTTCCCTGAGGGTGAATGAGGGTGCTGTCTATTCGGAAGCTGCTGTACCATCGACCGGCCGCTCCGGGCGGCTAAATGGGGACAAACGGCCTCCGCGGCGCACTGCCCGCCACCTGATGGGCACTGGGCCGGCTACCGCACGGCACAGCCTCACACAAGCTCACTCTTCCTCAAGCTGTCAGCGAATCCCTTTCCGAGCTGGAGGTTGTTTTGATCAAAGCGACAGAAGAGAAAATCAGGTAGGATATGAGCTGCCTGACTGTACGACTCCCCAGAGTGCATGAATAAGCAGCCTGCTGAGACTGCAGCCTTTCCTACCAACATGGCACGGTTACAGGGTATGAAGAATGAGGCACTTCTCACCCTGTTAAAGCTTAAACTTCAGTAACACCCCCGGAGCCATAACAGCGAGAAAATAGCATGAGAGTTTTGCATCAATGAAATCAGCTTGTTGCACTTGCAAAGGACTGAGCGATTTATTTCTTCATGGAAAGTAAAGTGTGATTTTTGCGGGTGTCTCTCTTCTTTGGGGGGGGGGGGGGGGGGGATGGAGCTCTATCATGGTTGCCAGTGAAACCGAGGATGTAATCAATAGGACATAGCAAACAACAGAGTACAGAGATCAGAGTTTAATATCCAGATCGAGAAGTGCTAATGTTCTTGCGGAAATCAATCTTCTGCGCATTGGGGCCGTTTCCAGTCGGACCTGTGGTGTGGGATCTCCAGACATCTGGAAGAAGGAATTCATCTGCACAGCTCTGAAGCAAGTCACATCAGAACGAGAGACGCACAAAAACATGGAAGCGGCACTGTAAGCTGGAGCGAAGGCGAGGATACAAGTTAGGTGCTAGGGCTGTATTCGGTATGTAACCCCACAGGGTGACCCTCTGCCTCGCCCCTCTGGGAGAATCGGGCGATATTTGATTCTTAGATATTAATTAGATCACTGATTGGGCCCCGTCAGGACACACATCGCGGGAAGCAGCAGAGACCTCACACTGCATAGATCACCTGTTAGGTAGGGGTTTGCAGACTGTCTCGTTAAATATGCCGTGTGGGGGGGGGGGTGTCAGCCCGCCGCGACGCTCACATTACGGGGTGTTCTATTCCATGTCTTTGGGGGGTGCCATGGCTGAGGAATCGCTTCCCAATACTAGAGCTTGTTGGGAGTATCAGTCTCGTGGTGTCTGATTGCCAAAGGGGGCAGAACTCCACCTTCTCATTTATTTATTTTTTTTCCCCATAATCCAAAACGGGAGCCAGAGGCAGCCTGAGGGTGTGGCCTATGATCTCAGAAAAGCAGAGCCGTCCCCATTGGCGACCAGGCCACAACCGCAGTAAGCTCGCAGTGCTGGGTGATACACCAAGATCGTTAAGTGGATTAAACACCTAGACTAGAAGGTTCTATTTATATCGGTTATCTCATGTCTGAAGAGTTTGTCAGCGGCAAAATACGAACTGTTTGTGGTTCAACCAGGACCAGGAACTCATAGCCCGCTCACTTGAGAGGGAGAAGGGTTAATAGCAGGCTTGTCCATCTTCGGTTTCGCTGACTGAACTCAGATCCTGACAGGTTGATCGATAGCAGATATTATTTTCCACGGCCAGCGATCGCCTCTCCCCAGCTCAGGATGACAGGCCTCCATCCACGGCCCTAAGAGCGGCACGGTGATGGGCGGCTCTGAGGGCTGACTGGCGTGTAAGAATGACTGTGTGAGCGTGTGGCAGGGGGTGGGATGCAAGCGTGAAGACACAAATGGTCTTTTGGAAGGAGACATGCACAAATGTGTCCATACAGAATATACATTGCTTTTCCCACCATCCATCCATCCATCCATCCATCCATCCATCCATCCATCCTCCAATGAACAAATCCCCAGCCATGTCATAGGAACCAGTTGCTTTGTGCTTAATTATCAAAGCAATGTCAAAAACTGAAATGGATTCTTAATAAATGAAAGTCTTTATGATTTATGACAGATGCATAAATGGCCCTGTTGCCTCTACATCAAGGGTAGGCAGTCCCGATCCTGGAATGCCGGTATCCAACGGGTTTTCCAGTCTACCTGTTATGATGCACCACACATGGTGTCAGGCAGATAGTAACTCGTCAGGTAGGATATAAAATTCCCAGGATACCGTAACTGGAGGATCAGGGCTCCCTGCCCCTGCTCCACAGTCTGACTGCCTCTGACAGCTGGAGTTCCGTCCTTTGCTTGTGTAGGCATCTGCAGAAGCTTCCATGTTCCCTCCACAGCCCGATGACAAGGACATGAACCCGTGTCAGTGTGACTCCTGGCTTCGCTCCCTCACCCCATATGCTCTGCATCAGAGAGATATTCATCCGACCAGCAGTTTTCAGAAGTTAATTCTGTGTTGCGGCATTCAGATCCATCACCAGCCAACCAACACTGTATCAGCGGACACATATTAAAAGGAAAGTAAACTATTTTTACATGAATTTTTCTATAATAATTTTGGGGGAAAAATGCTAATAAATGTTGAGTTCTTCATATCTTATCATTTCAACCTGAACCCTAACCCCAATTAAGTCATCTGACATGCCTACTTGACCACAAGGTCATGACCCACTGTTGGTGGTGGTCTCAGAGCGTCAGCTCCTAATCATCTTGAGAAGTCACATTTCAAGCTCTGCTCTCGTAATCACGTGATTATGCCACTCAAATTTTGTTCACATCATGCTTTCCGCTGCCATGCCACACAGGGTGACCCCTGTGCCCCTGGGATTGGGGACGACCCCTGTGCTGGAATAATGGTTATTGTAGATTGGTGGATCATTCACTCTGGTTTAAGACACAACTTAAATTTCTTATGAGTTACAGATAAAAAAACAAAAGTTATATTAGCATTAGTACAAGGGAACCTGATGACAGGTTCATCACTGGGCACTTTGCTCTGGGTCCGATTCGGCCCGGTGTGGGTTGCCTGGCACGCTCCCCATCCCGAGAACCGTAATTATGGGATGTTTATGTTCTGAAGAAAGGGGCGACCCAATGATGGGGTTTAGCACACAGCAGGGGGGGCTCTCAGCTCATATCGCTGCTTAATTCCTTAATCCCATTAAGAGCAGCAACTTCCAAACTGTAAGCAGAAGGTCACTTAATCTCATTGCTCCCCATAAGGAGAATAATTGCAGTGGAGACAGCAGAGCGGCGCTCTGGGCCCCACGGTCGCGTGTCGCTCCCCCACCTCATCCTTACCAGGGGCAACGTGTCACACTGTGCGACGGGTCGGGATTATGCTGGCTGCTGGGGTGGGGGGTGGAAGTTAGCTGGAGTATTAGCCACTGATACAGTGTTGTGGTACAAGACACACCCTTACACACAGGCACTAAGGTATATGTCATACTGTTATTCATATAGAAAATACTCTGTCCCAATGCATGTGTGTTTTTTTTATGTGTTCCACATGTTAGTCAGCTACACAGGCATCTATGAGTGCCCCCCCCCTCCCGCCCCCCCTGCACTGTCCATCCAGTACTGGCCTGCTTTTTCCTCATCTCCATGGTAACCGGCAGGACTTAAGCACTCTTCAGGGCATGAATGTGTGGCTGGCGCTGGTGGGGGGGGTCACAGTTGCATTCGTTAGCGTGCGAGGCCGCTGCTCAGGGGGAGGTGGGCTTGTATGGAGTCGGGCCGTGCCGCACGTCTCCTGGTTCTGACCCGTAGTGGGGTTAATCTGCCCAGGGAGAGGCCAGGGCTCTGACTGCCTGTTATGAAGCTTTGTGTGGGGCCCCTGTGGTGAAGCAGGGGATTAAGGCCACTGGGCACATTAGCATAACTCACACTGCAGCCTCATTGCTATTAATACACAAGCGTGTGCCTGTGGAGGGCAGGTGGGTGGGCTGCTCTGGGGCACCAGTCTGCGGGGAAAGGCCGGCCTCAGGGCGAGATCCTCCCTGTCTCGCTTCACTTCAGGCTATCCACCATGGGGACAGATATTCCAGCCTGCGGGAATCCCAGCCGCATCAAATGCTGGACACAAGCTCGCGGATGGGTAGAGTGAAGGGCAGCCTGATTGTGAGGTACACTGAGCTCTGTGTACCATCCATCTATCCATCCATCTAGTATAAGGTTCTGATGAGCCTATCCCAGGCACCAAAGGGACACCCTGGACAGGCTGTGCAAATTTATTCTATAAATTTCATATGGTTTTTATGTAATTCTGACACAGGGGTCAGCACTGTTGCCTCACAAGTATGGGACCAAGGTTCAAGTCTCCGCCATGACTTGATTTATGTGGAGTTTGCATGTTCTCCCTGTGCCATTGTGGTGTTTCCTTGAGTGAACTTGAGTTACAAAATTGTGAATGTGCGTGTGAATGGTGTGTGAGTGTGTCATGCAGTGGGTTGACACCCCATCCTGGGTTGTTCCAAGCCTTCTGATCATTGCTTCCGGGATCAGCTCTGGACCCCTGCGACCCTGCATAGGACAGGCATGTATAGAAGATGGAAGGATAATTTAAAGGACACATGAAGGTTCAGTGGGAGGCACTGTTACCTCACAGGTCTAGGGCTGCCATAATGACCGGGACTGGGAACAAAAAACACATCTATTGGCTTTCACAGCCAGAGCCCGAAACAGAGCCCTGACACCCTAAGACATTACAGGAAACAGGCACCCAAAAGGGAACCTCTGATGGATGGTCGGCTCCAGGACGAGGTACCAAAATACAGACTCAGATGTAGCTGACAGGAGAACCAGGAACAGGAAGAAGGACCCAGGAACAGGAAGTAGGGCTGAAAAAAAAACTGAATAATGAAAACTAATCTAATAAGAGGGCACCATTTGCCCAGCACACCAGCTATCAACAGGACTATGAATCTAGGAACACAACACCAGCCAACCAGGACCAACTACTGAAGACAAGACGGTGGCCCGAAAGAACTATGGACACAAATTACTTGCACTCAGAATCACAAAGTCGGTGCCAAAGCCAGCAGTTCTGACACAAATCCTGAAATAACAGAAACTAAATTAGATCCAGCACCATAAACTACAGTCTGAAGCAGTAAGAGCTGTGAGGCTGACACTCTGTGATCAATGATGATGACTGAGAAGTGAGATCATTGATTAAATATGAATCACAGCTAACGGTCACTGGCTGAGTGCAAAATCGCATAAACCAGTCTCAGTCGCCCGATCGCCAGTGCAGGACAGGTGTGACGCCCGCCGCTTGGAATAGGCTGCAGAATACTTTTACTTCATGTTTATGTTACTGCTACTCTTGAAATGGGTAAGAAAATGCTGATTCCTCGATAAGGTTATGGAGGGTGTGAAGGAAAAGCCGCTAATTACTGCTCTTTATTAGTGGTGACGGTGTCGCGCAGTGCTAACGAGGTAACTGACGAAAGACAGGGTGCACGTTCCCATTGCTACACCCCAAACGGAGCGTGACACAAAACACCAATCTATACCTCAGAGCTAATTACAAAAAACAACAATCTCACTAATTAGCCGCAACCTCCCTTAGCAATACAGCGATAATTGGGGAGAGGGGCGAAAATCAGACTAAAATGAAAGCAGCCAGCTTACCCATGGTGTGAGCAAACCAGCGTGGAGGGGGCCTTTGCTGGCATGACTGGGGGCGGCCTCAGGACCTGTTTTAATTACTGTGCTGCATGGCGACTGGCCCTAATAATGAAGCCTCTGTTGGTGGCATGACTGACCTGCGAAACGAGGTATCAGTGTGTCCCCACAGAGCTGCTATGCCACACGGCTGCGGGCTTCCGACAGCAAGCCGATGACTTACCCAGTGACGCCCCCCCCCCCCCGCCTCAAACTGCAAAGTGGGACCTATTCTGCATGTGACGGTGTGCGGCATTCCTGAATGACATATATACCACCTCCCTTTTGTCATTTCAGATCACATGTATGGGTATAAACAGCGCTGTGCAGCTTGAAATGGAATACAGCACATCTATCGATTCGGGGCTATGCGATCGCCTACCCCCCGCAGAGCAAATGTGACCATAGTCTAAGCTTCAAGGCTATTCCCATTCATTAGGTCTGAGAATAGAGCAAATAACTGAAATGACTGACTCACGATGCAGGAAGGACTCTCTCTATTGTGCCCTTTCAAATCAACATTCGCTTTCACCACTACAAGCAGAAGACAGATTATTCCAGGCAGCCGGGAGCACAAGACACGTGTCACAGCTGTCTTGCATTGGTTTTCAGGTAACTAAGACTCTTCTGTGCGATCTTGCTCTGATGTCGTGACCCCTACCGTGTGCCCTGTGATGCGTGAGAGAGGCTTCAAGCCCCACCTCCTCATCAATTGATCATGTACAGGACAAATGTTGGAAAATGGATGGATGGATGGATGGATGGACAGATTTTAGTAATGATGACCAAGACCTTGTTATGCATTTCACGGTTTGCTCATTTCTGCACTCATAGACTCCTGTTTCCTGCCTTCCTTCTACGTTCATTGTGCCATTCATACCCCACAGCTACCCACTTTCAGGTGTTTTTTTTCCAATTATACAGGCAGTATAAAATTCCAGTCCCTCCCACTGATAGGTGTGAAGATGAGTCTTGGTTCTGAATTCACAAACGCAGTGATGAGAGAGAAATGGCCGAGGTACGAAACCAGAAACACGTCTCGCTTCAGAGATCCGTTTCCAGTTCGAGATTAATAACAATAAGTCAAAAAGAAGCCTTAAGACAGGGCAGGGATTTGGGAGGGAGGTCCAGGGAGAGGGAGGCAGGGCAGGGATATTGGAGGGAGGTCCAGGGAGAGGGAGGCAGGGCAGGGATTTGGGAGGGAGGTCCAGGGAGAGGGAGGCAGGGCAGGGATTTGGGAGGGAGGTCCAGGGAGAGGGAGGCAGGGCAGGAATTTGGGAGGGAGGTCCAGGGAGAGGGAGGCAGGGCAGGGATATTGGAGGGAGGTCCAGGGAGAGGGAGGCAGGGCAGGGATTTGGGAGGGAGGTCCAGGGAGAGGGAGGCAGGGCAGGAATTTGGGAGGGAGGTCCAGGGAGAGGGAGGCAGGGCAGGGATATTGGAGGGAGGTCCAGGGAGAGGGAGGCAGGGCAGGAATTTGGGAGGGAGGTCCAGGGAGAGGGAGGCAGGGCAGGGATTTGGGAGGGAGGTCCAGGGAGAGGGAGGCAGGGCAGGAATTTGGGAGGGAGGTCCAGGGAGAGGGAGGCAGGGCAGGGATATTGAAGGGAGGTCCAGGGAGAGGGAGGCAGGGCAGGGATATTGAAGGGAGGTCCAGGGAGAGGGAGGCAGGGCAGGGATATTGGAGGGAGGTCCAGGGAGAGGGAGGCAGGGCAGGGATATTGGAGGGAGGTCCAGGGAGAGGGAGGCAGGGCAGGGATATTGGAGGGAGGTCCAGGGAGAGGGAGGCAGGGCAGGGATATTGGAGGGAGGTCCAGGGAGAGGGAGGCAGGGCAGGGATATTGGAGGGAGGTCCAGGGAGAGGGAGGCAGGGCAGGGATATTGGAGGGAGGTCCAGGGAGAGGGAGGCAGGGCAGGAATTTGGGAGGGAGGTCCAGGGAGAGGGAGGCAGGGCAGGGATTTCAGAGGGAGGTCCAGGGAGAAGGAGGCTGGGCAGGGATATTGGAGGGAGGTCCAGGGAGAGGGAGGCAGGGCAGGGATTTTGGAGGGAGGTCCAGGGAGAGGGAGGCAGGGCAGGGATTTCGGAGGGAGGTCCAGGGAGAGGGAGGCAAGGCAGGGATTTTGGAGGGAGGTCCAGGGAGAGGGAGGCAGGGCAGGGATTTTGGAGGGAGGTCCAGGGAGAGGGAGGCAGGGCAGGGATTTCGGAGGGAGGTCCAGGGAGAGGGAGGCAAGGCAGGGATTTTGGAGGGAGGTCCAGGGAGAGGGAGGCAGGGCAGGAATTTGGGAGGGAGGTCCAGGGAGAGGGAGGCAGGGCAGGGATTTCAGAGGGAGGTCCAGGGAGAGGGAGGCAGGGCATGGATTTCGGAGGGAGGTCCAGGGAGAGGGAGGCAGGGCATGGATTTTGGAGGGAGGTCCAGGGAGAGGGAGGCAGGGCATGGATTTTGGAGGGAGGTCCAGGGAGAGGGAGGCAGGGCAGGGATTTGGGAGGGAGGTCCAGGGAGAGGGAGGCAGGGCAGGGATTTTGGAGGGAGGTCCAGGGAGAGGGAGGCAGGGCAGGGATTTCGGAGGGAGGTCCAGGGAGAGGGAGGCAAGGCAGGGATTTTGGAGGGAGGTCCAGGGAGAGGGAGGCAGGGCAGGAATTTGGGAGGGAGGTCCAGGGAGAGGGAGGCAGGGCAGGGATTTCAGAGGGAGGTCCAGGGAGAGGGAGGCAGGGCATGGATTTCGGAGGGAGGTCCAGGGAGAGGGAGGCAGGGCATGGATTTTGGAGGGAGGTCCAGGGAGAGGGAGGCAGGGCATGGATTTTGGAGGGAGGTCCAGGGAGAGGGAGGCAGGGCAGGGATTTGGGAGGGAGGTCCAGGGAGAGGGAGGCAGGGCATGGATTTCGGAGGGAGGTCCAGGATGATTTGTGGCTGTAGTCAAGGCATATCAGCTGGTACTGGGAGCGCTACACTCAAGTGATGTTCTCAGTTTAGTGATCTTTTCCAGTAATTCTCTTACACATCATCTGTTGAGCCAGAGAGTTACTTAAAATAAATCACAATACCCTACAGCCCCAGAACAATGAAGAAGGTCTGGTTCCACATGCCATGCCTTTAACATGAGACCGAACGGCATGGACAGGAACTTGGCACCACAACGCTTGACAGTAACAGTCCTTCAGGTAGGTGTGAATGCCTAAAGGAAACCCTGTCCCACCACAGCATTCAGCACCCTGTGAAGACGGAGATGCTTAACATGCACACACACACACACACACACACACACACATTAATGAGCCAGTACAGACTTTAAAACATATCGTTAAAATGAATAACAAAATCTTCAGCAGCTAATATTGCTATATTCAGTGTATTACCTTGTCGCTTCTATTCACACATTAGCATTAGCTGGATAAAGCCAGCAGAAAAATACCTGAAAACAGCTACAGTTAGGATGAAGCTGCCATTGTTAAATTATAGGTTCCTTGAAAACAACATACCCTTGGCAGTTACTATTACATATGATTCTTCCTGCATAAAATACTGTTCAATTTTCCTGACTCATTTAAATACTCCAATGCCAGCCCTATATACGAAGCTAAACCACCGTTTGAAGATTATAGTTATTCAGAGTCAACAGAGTCATGTGCTTGATATGCTCATAGCTGAACGGCAGTGGAGCCCATTAGGTGTGTCCCAATGCTTAGTTCCTGAGTGCTTGAGGACTTGATTCCAGCTAGATAATACGTGATCCCAATATAACGGCCTTCGTACACATACTTTGCATTCTTCTTGAGTTCATTTCACAATTGGTGTCCTTCAAATGAATGAATCAAAATGAGTAAGGGCAGAGCCATGGAGAGGGTAGTGCCTGAGCTGGGCATACAATAGACTCCCAGGCGAAATCCAGTGTCCTTGATGCGTTGGCACTGGACTGCGGTATCTCACTGGTGCCAGCTGTCTGCTGTTTTAATATGTAATCTGCTGGTAGTTCGCCAAGGTCAGCACCAGAGAGAAACATTTCAAACAGAAAATACCCCATAAACCAGTGTTTCCCAATCCGGTCCTGGGGACCTGAAGACAGTCCACATTTTTGCTCCCTTCCAGTTAAGGGAGCAAAAACGTGGGCTGTCTGTGGGTTCCCTAGGACTTGGTTGGGAAACATTGGTTAAACCAAAACACAGACTTGGGCATGCCAAAAGCAGTTATCTGGTAGGGAAGGCAGCATCGACCCCAGCGACACCTTTGTGGGGCCATGTGCAATGCTGCGAATGTGTAATGATTGGTGAGATAAAGGGCACTGAGCAGGGGCCAGTTATCCTTTTCCACCTTGTGTTCATGCAGGAAAGCTTATAAAATACATTAAGAGGAAAGAGAGTTTTAGTATTGATATTTTATTGCTTAATGGAGATCTCCTGTTAGTCATCATTAGTTTTCCTTGGCTGCATTACTGTACGTATCTTACTATCTGGCAGTTATATCAGTGGTTAATATGATTTAGGGCAGGCTGGGTAGCCGCTAACAAAAGGGACTTCTGGGTAATATTAAAATGGGGCATTTCAGTTTTTATTTTCCTTGAGGGTAGTAATAATGAGCAAAAAAAATCCAGCTAAATTAATGGTTAGATTACACAGTGGTGTAAATTGGCTGAGGTAAGGGCTCCCATTACTCAGTGAAGCCTTTCTCCCAGAATCCCCTGAAAATGGGTGGAGCCACAGCAGAGGCAGCGTGTCCAGTTTACCAGCGCAGACTTATCGATGCTAAACAGCTGGCCAGCTGGGTGTGACAGGCTGCTTGGGAGATTAAGGGGAGAGTTTTCGCTATGATGAAATCTTGTTTCAACGGAAATTGAATTTGACACGATTATCTTTCTGGACAGGCCAAGTGCTGGTTACTGCTCATCAAGCAAGCTGACTTTTTGCTCAACAGACAATGTGTAGGTGCAGATTTCTGTTGCTCCCATTTTATCAGCCGAACAAAGGATGAAAAACAGCTACTGAATTCACTTTGAGCACAGCCAAGGTTTCCATTTAGCTCTGGGCTGAAGCATTTTAATTTTCTGCAAAGTACCACATATACAACACATACCTGGTAATTTAAGAATAGTCAATAGGTTCGGCAATCACTTCAGATGTGAAACTGACTCAGTTTCATCAAACAGTTTATGATTAAATGTTAAGATCAGGCACTATTATCAAACATTACACACAAACATTAGACATAATGGCTGGTTAAAATCTCATTTAATTGCTGAGCACAGTGATTACAATCAATTGCCTACAGTTACAAACATAATTGCTTGCAGAGTATGTTATGGAGATGGTGAGATATCAAATGTAAAACAGATATAATGAGTTATGAATTACTTAAATATAGCATTCTTGTGTAAATTATGTAGATTTAAATGCTGTCAGTGAGTATACTGCAAACAGCACAAACACAGTCTGTGATATAGTTTAAATGTAATGCAATGCTGTTGTACTTAAGCCTAAACATGTCTTTCTGTAAAAGAGAACCCAGTAAAAAGCATGTCATATTCAAAATTCTTGCAATAACTTATCTTTCTAAAATAAAATGAAAATCATTACATATATTTGTTAAGTAGACACTTTTAGATCTTGTGAGCCAAGGGATTTGAACCAGCAACCTTTTAAGCTACAGGGCAACACACACAAAAAGCATATAGTTTTTTTTTTGTAATCAAATTTTGGAGCAGGGCACCTCCAACAGGAGGGCGCCGCTGCAGGTCCCACTGAGGAGCGAGCGCGCTAACACTGGCATTGTACTCTGACTGAGTGTCAATGTTTCACACCCACATGAAAACTTGTGGCTCTAGGGCAAGGCAGTGTTCTCGGAGGGGGGGGGGGGGGGGGGGGATGCTGGGGTGTGGGGAAGGTCATGATCCAAAAATAAACTGTTTATTTACAAGCCATTCATTTTCATCAACCTCTGACATTCATGTATTGTAACTGCATCTCAAAAACAATGGCTACACTTATTAAATCTAGCCTGCTAATCGATCGACCCCCTCTCGAAATTTTACCAGTCAGTGATGATTTTGGAACATGCCATGTATGCCAGTCTGCGGTCATCAAAAGTTTGGGAATCCCTACATTGGGGTGACATTTATGCCCTCGAACCAACACTGGGGGGTAAAATGTGATCACAAAGTTTCCAGACGCAAAATGTAAAAATTTTTGGCAGAGGATGGTTTTGCTTATTAAACGCTAAGCCTCTTAAAAGCCTGGCGATTCTGGCTCCGCTCTTCATGAGAAGCTTATGAATGTAAATTAAAGCTCAGTGTAGTGTACCGATAGGGAGATGAGCTTAATGATGTGAAACAAAGCCGTGTTCCATTTCCACAGTGAAATTAACCCCGTCGTCAACCAGGGGCAATTTAATCAGCCTCCTTGTATTGGTGCTCAGACATTTACATTAAGAAGTGAGCGGCCTTGTATCAGGAAGACTGACTGGCCGCCTTCCAAACATTCCCGTTTCACAAGGGCGACTGGAGCGCCGCTCCCAATGAGGACCTATTAGTGGGGTCACATGACTGTGGCAGTCAATTCTCTGCAGATCGTTCCTCGAAAACTAGATGTGCAATTTTACAGCGTGATATTGGAATCTGAGGGAAATTCAACAAACACCGTGCATGAGCCTTAAAGCAGGGGCCGTACGGGGCACTCGAGATTCACAGCGTGCAGCCGGCAGGCGGTGGCCATGTGTGATGGCTCCCCTGCTGCGGGTAGCTCTGTCTTCCAAGTGCCGGATTCTGCAGATTCTTCATGTCTCTCCAAGCAGACATCTGGAGCACGCTCATGCATTGCACGCCGCGAGTGCTCACGGACAAAGAGAACCGCTAACCAGGGCTCCAGTTGTAATGGGATGCATGTTGATGCCGTGGGAAAAAATGACAAAAACCATCTCCTTTGAAAATATACCACTCCCTCTCCCCCCCCCCCCCTCACAAATTGTTCTGAGTAATCTCACTCACATAAAGATAAATCTACCGGAGCAGATTGACACAACTGGTGGTCCGAAACTAAATTTAATGCAGACTGCACAAAGCCACCTCCTCCAACCCACCCCGAAAATTTTATTGTCAGCAATCTGCTCGGCAAATTTTAACATCCGGGACCCCCCCCCCCCTCCCCCCGCACCTCAGCGAAAGATTTGACCCCCACCACTCCCCTTGAACTATCGTTACATTCTCAGCACTGCTTCTAACTGCCGTCGCCATTCAGGTTCAGGGGCGGCACACATCAGGAAACTCTGCATATTCAGGTTCCTGGGGCCAAGTGACTGGAGGACAATTCTGTCGGAGAACCTCTCAAACAAGGTCAGAACATCTGTGGACCAGGCCATCCTGTTACCCCCCAAGCTCTTTGGGCTGTGCAGAGACTTTATGCTGATTTTTTTCATTTGTTAATCTCCATTATGTGCTCCATTTTCTCTATTTACTATTCAAAAGTGCAGCGTTCACCATTACAGGCGACAGTTTATATAGTGCAGGGCCAGACAGTGCTCTTTAAAAAAAAGAATAAATTAGATATGACCCTGAGATTAGATGTGACTATGAATCTTAATCTCTTATTGAAAAGAAAGAAGCGGCAATGCAGTGTTGAAGGATGCTACTCAATAATAAAAATAAAATAGGCAGATGGGTCGTGCTCAATTTGAGCCAGATCCCAGGCGTGCCTTTACAATACATATTTTAATCAGACTCTTTATCTCCATGTAAATGTGACGTGACTTGCACCTAGACGCTGTAGAATACACAAGGACAGCATCCTTCTGGATCATATTCATTTTTATACTCGAGACACCGAGTTATTTTTTAAACTGACAGAGTAAAATTCAAGGTGGTTTTCGGTCACATCTAATAAAAAAAAACAAAACAAAAAGGATTTTCCCTCGTTAAAATCTGCATTTTGCACGAGTAAATCAAGATATTATTTTCTAAGGCACCGAATATATTAGAAAGTAATAAGTGCATAACAATTACATAATTTGTCAAATACTAATCTTATAATAATTAGATATTTTAAAAAATAGTCATTATCAATATTTTATGTCCAAATCAGAATATAACAATACATTAAACTGTTGGCTGGTATCATCTTCCAGACCTACGTGTGAATATGCAAAGCAGGAACATTATTTCCGGTAATTGCTTTTGGGTAAGTATCACATTCCACAATGACATGCAGAAACACAAATATTACATTCGAACTAAACTCATAGATGCTACGGAATATTCAGTATATTTCAGGAGAGAATTATATTGAAATATGTGGGATTGTGCTATACTCTGTAATTGATTCATAATGTAATTAAACTCAGAAATTAATTTTTGATACTTTTCTGTGTGTACTTATTTGGTGAAATTTGAATAAATGTGATGCCTCCATGTATTTAAATCAAACAAAATCCCAGAGTTTAATAATTGTTTTGAATTATTTTTATAATTGAATCATAATACTAATGCAGGGTTGTGCAAAATAAATGACTGCCTCTTTGTTCAGGTGATTACATAATCACATTAGTTAAACGACCAAATCATCAGGTACCAAGAAAGGGATGATGCTGAATTTCATCTTCGGGCTGCAGCTCTTCTGACACGAGTGAAGCTTTTGAGACGTTTTAACACCATCAGCTACATTAGAAACACCGGCCGTCGCCTAGTCTGGAGCTTTCGGCTGAAATAGGGCTCATTCCCACTGCAGTTAGAGATAAATCGAATGAAATGGGCGCATTTTTCATGTCCTCAATAATTCCTGCTGTTGTTTGGGTAGTTCTGCTTTTAATTTGGCAATTTGTATTCATCAGAGGTGGTAGTACCCACAGGGGGAGGGTAAATGATGCTCGAATGAATTACAGGGGGCCTATTAACCAATGAGCCGTTTATCCAGGGAGCAGAACGGCCCTGGTAACATTTCCCAGCGTCTGTCTTTCCGGAGGAGGGGCCAGCAGTGACAAATTGGCCCCCCAGGCCGTGGGCCATTCGGACTAGCATGGCTAGGGAAGGAGCAGACATTCACCCAGTCTCCCATTTTCTCGATTGTTTTTCGTAAACATGCCGGAGTTAGCTGTGTGTTGGCTGTGGCCATAGGAAACAGGCCGCATCCATCGCCGGGCAGCTCTCCCTTCGCACTTCATGTGGATGCCATGCCAGCAATAAAACAAGGCAGCTTCTAAAATTAAAAAGGGCTCCTCTGTAGATTGCTACTCGGAGCAAGTCCATGGATATTTGCTTACCACTGACAGCTGTCGGAAGACGAGAAAATCCAATTTCATCCTCTGAAATTGGACTGAATGAAAATGTAAATCCCGGGTCTTCTATTCGGGTGAAGCAGCTGGTTCCACACATGCTCCTCTGTGGAAAGGCGGCGTGGAAATGCATGGAATGCTAGCATTTTAGTTTGGCCGCGGTGGCTGTGCACATGCGCATCCCATAATCCTTTACTTTATTATTTTTTTTTTTAGCAAATTGTGTGTGAGGGACACAAAGTCGCTATTTCCGCCACATGGAATTAAACTACTAAATGCACTAAATTAGCATGACGCTCCAAAATGTTGTTGTTATGTCCCACAGAGTCAACTAACCTTCTGCAGGGCAAAACATCTGCAGCTCTCTTTAAAAGCCACTTTGTCTGACGAGATTTTGGTAACACTTTACTTCTAGTCTATAATGTAGAATTGATACCTTCATAATGCATAATAATGGTCGGTGAGAAAATTAATGAAGGGTTACAGCGTCTTCTACTGAATGAATGTTACATTTATATATCGCTTTTCAAGACACAAAAACTATTTTACAGAACCGGTGGGGAGTCACTTCGACCACCAGCAGGATGTAGCCCCCCCTGGATGATGTGACAGCAGCCATTCTGCACCAGTACGTTCATCACACTGTAGCTATGGTGGTGAAGGAGAAAATTCACCAGTTAGATACAGGGGGTGATTAGGAGGACAGGTTTGAAAGGGCCACAGTGGGCAGTTTTAGCCAGGGCATCGGTACCAGCCCAGGGACCTTTAATGACCTCGGAGAGTCAGGACCTCAGCTGAAGGGAGGCACCATTTTTATAGCACAGTGTCCCCATCACTGCACTGGGGCATTAGGATCCACACAGACCACAGGATGGGCCGACCTGTCAGCCACACTGACGCCTAGTTGGTCTCCCATCCAGGTACTGGCCAGGCCCAAAAAAAGACAGGCATAAGGCATTAAAGTGTCGATTATAATATTTCATAAGCTCCAATAAAGCTATATAGATACTTTCATAAAGCATTCATAAGGCATAATAAAATTATCATAATGTGTTATGCCTTAAAATATTTATAGCCATGTTTGTAATGCTTTATAAATGCATTATAATGTGTTATGAATGTATTCATAAATACTTAAGATATGGCATTCATAGAAAGTGTAACTGAGATTTTTAGCCTCTGTAGACTTTAACCAGTGCTTGTCCAGTGCATGTACTGAAATTAGTACATCATGTAACAAATCCAGAGCAATAATACAAGCACATGAAATGTTTATGCACCTTTATATGAACCTTTACACCCCCTAGAACAGGAGTGTCAAACTGCAGTATTGGAGGGCCGGAGCCCTGTGTAGCTTAGTTCTTTCCCTGTTCCATCACAAATGATTCAGCTCGAGACCAATGTGGTAATTAATACAAGGAGTTGACTCAGGTGTGTTAAATGAGGGGAAACCCAAAAATGTACAGGGCTCTGGCCCCCCAGGACTGGAGTTTGACACCCGTGCCTTAGAACATCCAATTGCTGATAACACCAACCCAGTCCATGGGGTACACATTAACTTTAAGCAAGTGATGAGCTTTTGGATTTCCTCTCTATCATTCAAATAATTACAGAAGATTAAAGTGCTGGGGATTTTAATATTCATCCTATAGATTTTATATTCATCTTCAAAACTTTTATCTTTCCATAATACAAGTCTAATCACACTCATTATTGGACTCACATTTCAATTTGGCAGTGTGTTTAGACCATGGAATTAAGGCATTTAATGTAACTTCATGGCTTTCTGAGGCAACTGTGAGCTTGTTTTGAGGCTACAAAATTTGTATCTGGTATCGCAGGTCAGACCTGGGACACCAGATACCAAGTTTATTGATTTTAGTCAAGCATTTAAATTATATTTTAAAAGACGGCTGTCAGTCAGGCTTGTAACCTTAAAAATGACAAGCGTGCTGTTTGATTGTATTCATAACAAGATTGTTTCATGTTATTTAAGAAAACATTTGCAATGCTTCTGTACTGTGTCTTGTGCTCAGTCTAAAGCTTCTGGGCAGCTGCAGCTGTGACTTACACAGTACACATCCATGTTTGTGAGGTCTTGTTGGGCTGCCTGTTTCACACACGAACTGACATCAGTACACAACCATCTTTGTGAGGTCTTAGTGGTCTCCCTGTGTCACACACTAACTGGCATCAGTACACATCCATGGTTGTGAAGTCTTGGTGGGCTGCCGGTGTCACACACTAACTGTCATCAGTACACATCCATTCCGCACATAAACACAACTTGCTCTGTTTAGTTGCTTAGAACTACATGTCATTTCTAGTTGCATTTTTGCCTTTCTACACAAATTATTCCTTTACAAAGACACTGCTTTGACAACATGACTGATCTAAACTGTATCTGAATGCTGCTTTCATTCATAGATCTTCAAGACAAGAACTATTTTATTAGCAAACATGTCTTTACGTTTTCGTAATTTTTAAATGAATATCTAATCTAATCCTTTACTCTTTGCAATGAGTAGTCATTCATTCCTTTTAGGGAGGACTATTTTTTTCTTCATTGCAGGTAAAAAAATCCCATTGGACATGAGTGAAAAATGCATGGGGCTCAATGTGATTTCAGCTGTGCGATTCATTCATTCAGTCTATGCACAACAGCAACAACTTAACCAGATGAAAAATGAGTACAAGCAGTGGGAGCAGATATGTATCAGGCTCAGTATTATTCAGCCTGATGAAAAATCAAGCCCAAACCATCACACGCTATAAGGTAACATTTAAACAAGTCAGAACACTTGCTTGGCTCTATCGCATTTTTGGCAGCGCTAACTTATCAAGGATCAGATTTGTCAACATAAATAAGACCTACATTACTTTTCTCAGCCTAAAGGTGGCGCCGTGAAGGTTGTTGCATGTTTATGTTTCCGTAGACGATACCTGGAAACCTCAAGCGAATGGCACTGTCATCTCTCAGTAATAATGCACCATGTTAAAAATATTAGATGCAATTATTAATAAGTAATTATTGCTTTATTCTCAAAATCTGTATTCATTGCCTGCTTATGCAGGTCACTCAGAATTTTTAAATATTCTAAATATTTATACCTTGCTATATATTTTTGTTTCCTAGATGTTTTTAATCGCCCTGCATGAAAGAGTTATTATCACATTTTGTAGATGATAGAGTAGCGACACAATTCAAAATAGCTTGACTAAGTAGAGGTCTTATACGTAGGAATTTTCTTTTTTCTGTAAATGTATCACATTATATACGTCTTGAAATGCTGACTAAATGAACAAATGTAGCAGATTGTTTGTACTATGCATTATGCGTTGAGAAATTGAGAAAGATTTCCAACACAGGCCGTGGAACAAGCCAATCCCATTTGGGTAACTGGTTATTTAGAAAGAATGGACGAGCTCAGCTCCTAATTTGCATGTTCGCATCTTGGTTGCTTCAGTGAAGATTCACTCCATCCATCCATCCATCCATCCATCCACCCATCCATACATCCATCCACCAATCTAGCTGTTCAGTTACATCCTAGAGACGTTTAGCCCGCAGAGCCTGTAGAATATGATCCCTATTTCAAGCTTGCTAGATTATATACCAATTCTGATGTGTCCAAAAGGACTGACAAATAGTTAGTTTAACACATACATCGGCTGTGACTCTCCAGGACCTATTAAAATTAACAACGGAAAAACTGAAATTGTTCATGCGTCAGTAGGGCTTATCATTCTACACAGAAGCCCTGTTCTGTTACAGATTTGCTATAACACCATCTGATCTCTTCACTTCACAGGACTAACACTCTCTCACGGACTCCATGTTCTCGCCATCTACTGGATGTATTCTTGTGTGTTAGGGTTGATGGCAGCATGAACGCTTTGGTCTTTTGATGGTAGTTTTTCTTCAGAAGGTTTTCTGATGATCATAGATCTAGTGCAATGACTGAAAAAATGAAGAAACTTAATGTCAAATATGACAGATCACATATATACAAAATATGTGCATATATACCCAAACTTTTCCCCTGCGTTTGTTTCTTTAGCTAATTCAAAAAGACACGACCTCAGAAATGAGTACAATTAGGTCCAATGGCTGGTAGTAGCTGTGTTAGATCTTTATGGCCGAGTTCGTTTTTTCAGCTGAAATTTTGAGAACAGTCTGGGGAAACATCAGACATCAAAATGGGACCCCATCAGGATGGTAACATGGCATAGATTCGCGGTGGTGGAAAAGCTACGAGATGCGTTCGCAAGTGAGCATCTGGAGGAACGGAAACAGCGAGAAGCAATGCTGTCACGCTGTCTGCAGGGGGTTGGAGGAGCGTAACCGTGAAATGGCGCGTATTTCACAGCAAGGCCAATCGCTGAGCTCCACAGAGCATTTGTGACACTATC
This sequence comes from Brienomyrus brachyistius, assembly GCF_023856365.1. NCBI lineage: Eukaryota > Metazoa > Chordata > Actinopteri > Osteoglossiformes > Mormyridae > Brienomyrus > Brienomyrus brachyistius. The sequence continues at coordinate 11,021,999 of NC_064545.1, read as the reverse complement.
TTGAGAGAATGCCATGCTTTCCATCACTGTGAAAGCAGAACAAACCGGAGAAGCTCTGGAATGAGCTTTCTTGGAGGCCACATCCTCCTTCCCCCACACTGCAAATTCACTGCACACAGTGGTCAGTTGTAAATTCTCTGTTCGCATGCACACACATACATACATGCAAATATATATAGTGCCCTCATTCCAAACGGACTGTCATGTTATAAGTGGCAGCGCCAGAGTGGTGTTTTGGGGCAGGATGTCTCACATATAGTAACATAACCACACAAAGGCCAGAGAATTGTATTCAAACTTTTACTTAGGCCCAAAATTGGGTTGGTGTTTGGCTACGAGAAAACTAAACAGAGGGCAATCCTCGTAGAGAAAGAAATTCAACAGTCGATATATGAACGGAAAAACATATATAGTGTTTTTGCAAAATGGCCGCCATTGCGTCATCCATGTAGGTGCTACGCAGTGGCGGTGGTTGAGTTAGCTTCCCCCTGGTTCTGTAAAGTGCTTTGGGCGTCTTGAAAAGCACTTTTTAAATTTAACATTCATATATTCATTCATACAGGAGAGGATGGCAGGTGTAGCTTATTGGTGAGAATGAGGCTCTCAGTTCTCGTGTCTTCATCCAGCTCAGTACAGATAATGAACATCCACCACACATGGATAGTAAATGTAAATGCAATCCTGGTGTTATTTTCATGGCCAAATTATTGTATTTTACTACCAGTGTTGCACTAATCTTGAATACAATTCAAGTCTGATTCATGAGAGTCGATGGGTTTACACAGAATGTCCAAGTCATGAGTCACAAATGCTAATTAAAATCCTAATTATGAGGCACTGCTTGCAGTTTTTGAGCTAAAACTCGATCCTTGCTTCTGAGCTTCTGACTCTGCTTTGCCTCAGATTTTATCAAAGGATCAGAACTGAATTATTCTTATCAACACAATGACCACACCTGTCATAACCTATGAGGAAAGATGTGACTTAAATTAAAGGAATGCTTTCCACTTACCCGCCATGAGAACCAAAATCGCATCTCGGATTAGGGAATGTCTCGATAACAAGAGCAGGTGTGCGATGGATTTATTTATTGCGATGAGATAAGCACACATAATACTTAATGTTTCCATATTCCAAATCCTGGCATCACAACCCCTGGTACTTGATTAGTAAAAACCTGGAGTTCTTGTGCAAAAGAGCATAAAAATGTAGTGTTGCTATTTACTAGTCACAATGCTTGGATGAGCAAACTGAAATGTGCGCCATGCATGGTCCAGTCTGACGTTACTGGGTAACTGGCAGCCAAAAGGGGAAGCAGGCCATCTTGCAAAGTCCCTAATTAAAATCTCTATCCTGCTCTCTAGTTATTTCTGAATGCTGCATCCTTTATAACGTCTGTTATTAACCATGCTGCCAGCTCTGAATTAGAAATATATTTTTTTCAAGTACACTGGATACCATTCTTTCTGATTCTTCTTTACTGTTCTTATATCTTAATTCACTCCTAATGTTCTTAAGAGCTACAAAAAAATATACAAATGCTATGTTTTTTTTTTTTGGTAAGCCAAACAATTGCCTGGATTGAATTCAATAATATTGTAGATATACTTTCAATAATTAAACTACAAAATAAAGATTGCAGTTGAATTTATTTTCAAATAAAAATTCCATTTTAAGGGGTTGAAGCACAATTAAATGAAAAAAAGGAAAGATTTTTATAGTCTATGCAGCGGCTGTGGCAGTAACAAGCACAGAGCTATGAGGCTGATATAATATTCAAAGCACATTCAATGGTTTGAAAATAAGTAATGGTCTGTCTGCAGGTTAAAATGGCCTCATTTCTCCTGACTGGACAGGTTGTGGCTTAAGCACAGAGGTTCCACTCTTCAGCTCATTTAAGATAATCTTCATTTTGATGCTGTCCAAAAGGAATATTTCATGTGAAACACTCAGACACAATATATTTGCCTTGTAATAATGAGCAATAAGCCTATACTCTGTTGACTCTGTGAGCCCCCGCCCAGTGCTAAAGTAGGGCTGCTACAGGGACCCAGGCGTTACCCAGACAGTTTCCAGGGCGACACAGTCCTACCGAACAAAATTAATCATAAACGAAAGCCGAAGGATCAGGTCATAGCCCCCTGCATGGGGCTAGACCCGCAGCGTTTGGCCTGCTCTCTTTGATCATCGCTGGTAAAATGTATGTAGGATGTGCCTCAGTAGCTTTGCATAATTTCCAGGGGCTTGAATCTCCAATGTGTGTATATACACCATGTCAAAGAGGGAGGTAAGACCAGGTTGGAGAATTCATTGAGGTAGAAGAAGTGGGCCTTCTCTTTGAATAGCAAAGTAATGATTGAAGGCATTGAAGTATTCTATATCACGCTGGATGAGTAGAAATAGATAAAGCATTGGTCTCCTTCAAACCATTACGTATCTTCTCTTTGTTGGAAAAGAACCATCATTCCAGAAAATAGTACCTTGTTGAGACGAATGGTGAGAATGCATGCTATATGTCGTCTTACAGAATGATCTTCTCCTTCTAGAAGAAAGGAATTAAAGGTTCGCTTTGTATGTGTCTTGGTGACATGCGTCAAAGGACAGTACAATCTTAATTATTTAAGCCAAAATAAAAAGGGATAATGTATTATTGCTGAATTATTATTTGCATTAATTAAATTATTGAAATGAAATTCGAAGCGTTAAAGGGAAAGGAGATGTAAAATGAAAAAGCAACTGGAAAAAGAAAATGGAAAAAAATAATTTCACAGAAAGATAAAATGCAAGAGGAAGGTTCTCAATCTGAAACCCGATTGGAAATCATATGAAAGTGTTTTATTATTACTGTCCTTCAACTTTCATTTTGTATTTCAAGCAGTTTTCAAATGACTATAATTCATACAGTCTCAGTCACAATATGGAAAAAAATGTGTTTTTCCCAGCCAATAAATAACTGTCATCTTGCTTTATGCGTGTCCTCAGAGATGCATTTTATTTGTCTCTTGACCTTTTCGTTTTTAAAATTTTAACAAGCTGTCTCCATCCAAATCAATGGTCATTCATAATTAAATAACCATATACTATTACTGGAGAGTAACAAGGTAATAAGTGACAATTTCTCAGGTGGACAGGTTATAATTCAATTCAATTATACCCAATAACCTGATTAGACAGCTAAGAGTAAACAAAAATATCAGCTGTTTTGAATGAACATGTGAGTTTAAATTACATCTGTAATACGAGCCGTCCAATCATTTGTTTGTTTATTCATCTACAGTACTGTGCGAAAGTCTTAGGAAGGCAAAGAAAATGATGTTTAGATTATCCTCGTGTTGGTGTAAAACTATGATATTATGCCTGTCAAAGTGTGTCAGCTTAGCCATTTCAGAACCTCTGCTAAAATCATCCAAGTATTTGCAACGACCGTCCAGTGCAGCCATGTATTTTTTGACTTTTTAAAACGATGTATTTAACTATTTAATTGAGCTGTTGGTGAAATTTAACAAAATCATGGAACGACTGAGGTGAGTTTAGGAACTGAAGCGGTGTTCATCTAGCCATCCAACTAGATATCAGTAACTTTTTAGAAAACAGAAGAAATTGTTTTTATTGTGTTACTCTTAATTTGCACATGTTCTAATGTTAAATTGTGTTTTTGTTCTAAGCCAAAGTACATCTGCTACCCAGATAAACAGCATTAAACATTTCTTTGGACTGCCTAACACATTTGCACAGTACTGTATATTTCAATTAGTCAAGATGGTCACAGTTGTGCTTATGTTTTATAATCACAGAACAACTTGGCCTGCAGTGAGGTAATAAAAAATGATAAAAACAGCAAAACTGATGCTGTTGGCAGCTGTTAAATATTTTTTGCCTTTCTTGCTGTACACAGAATAAGACATAGCACAGTAAATAAACACAACAGTGTAGCTTAGCTCTTGCATTTTTTCTGTGTCTCTTTGAAATCCTTTCGATGCACAGATTCACACCCACGCACTCCACAGCACAATAGCAAGCCCTGGGGATCCGTGCCGGACAGGGACGGCCTTTTCAGCATTAAGCGATTCCCTGATTCTGCTGAAAGCGAGACCTCTGCCTCAGAGGGCAATCCCCCAGTTACCCTCATAAATAAATTAAGTTCTGTCCAACTGGCCTTACCAGCACCCCCACATGTTGAGCTGTTTAATTGCGTGAGTCGGACCCAAATGATCACTCTGAGAACCACAGTATATCCACATTTCTGTAGCGCAGTGGCTCTCAATCCGATCCTTTGGCACCTCCTGACAGTCCATGTTTTTGCTCCTACCGGGAGCTGAGAGGAAGCAAAAATGTAGAGTACCTGGGGGTCCCTGAGGACCGGGTTGGGAAATGCTGTAGAGGAATATAAGCATGTGTGACACCCGACCCTGGGAGTCCATTCGAAACCTAATTGTACTTGTTGGTCTTCAGCTGAAAGTCACACCACAGGAAGGAGCACACCTTGAGGACAAGGTCATGGCCTCATTCTTTCTACAAAGCTAAAAAAAAATTCCTGCGACGCCCAGTCTTGTCTCACAGATGGAATATTAAAATCAACCCAAACCTGCCGAGAAAATGAAAGGGAGTGCGGAGGATCTTTTAAAGACTTACAATGAAGGGTCACTTTCATCTGTCCTGAGGGCTGTATTTCACGGTTGACTGCTGGGTGGAAACAGACACACATATATATAGATTTGGGGAAATAAGGGTCAGTCAGGAGTAAATATTGCTCGGATGTGGAGCTGTTGTTGTCCTGTCTCAGCCTTTAGTGGAATATGACGATGCCCCAACTCCCACATAAATCCCTTTTGCAGTACAGATGTTTCCACAAAAAAATTGCAGCAAACAGCAATTATATTGCCTTCTTTCCAACATTCTTTAACTCTATACATCCATCTGGCAGTTGTATTCTACAACATTGGTTTATCCTCTTTAATTTTACATGATCCAATATCATAGTAGGAAAGTGCACAATTTAATGCTGAGAAGATGTTTTATTCAAAGCCATTTTTGATGCATTTTGTGATTGAAAGAAGCCAGCTATATGTGCTTAATCACCAAGTAGGGCGGATAGTCAGATATTAATCCCCTGAAGTGAAACAGAATGTTGTTTTGAAGCCTTCATCTGTGAAATATGTGTAAGATGTATCAATAACTCGCTGGACGAGTGGCCATGTCCAGCCGGGAGCCCTGACTAGGGATTCTGGAAGAGATTTCATTGTGGAACAAATCTCTACAAAGGGAGACAGGCCCGCAACAAATATTATTTCTTGTGTAATTGATTTTTTTCTAAGCTGTGGCAACGGATGTATGTAAGATGTCATAAAATATTCAGAAACCAAGCGGAGGCAATTTCCAGGGTCAGCAAGCCATTCCTTTCCACAGTAACCCATAGTGATAAAAATACAATACATAAATAATACCTTTTTTAAAAAAAAATCAAAGAATCAAAGAGACCTGTACAGAGGAATTCTTCAGTGTTTACCACTGAAGTGGATTTATCCAGGTTGAATTATTTAAGAATGAAACTGCAACATGATCAGCAGGGAATTCCAAAATATTGGTTAGAAGGGAACTTAGTTTTCTTTACGAAGGCATGATATGTTCATTGGTACTGCAAGCTTAGGATTCTGGGTAATCTGCATAAGATCCTTGTACATATTCACCTTCCATATTACACTGCAGTCAAATTTAAACACAGCAACAAAGGAGTAAATAAGCAAATCCTGGCGTATGTGGTAATGCTGTTGTTTAATAGTATTCTTGCATAACTATTGCATAACTTTTACTTATTTGACAGATGCATTTGTCAATAGCAATGTACAAGCGAGACAGATAATTCAAAACAAGCATACGGTCAACAAGCCAAATTAGGTGCTGTTAGCCTATACTTTCAGTGATTGGCCAGAAACTATTGCAGGTTAGTTGCTGGGGAGAAGAGCTAGACAAACACCACTCAAAAGCTCTCGTCAGAAAAGCTATACAGCCACTCTCTCAGGCCTGCACCATAACTGTGTTTCTGACTCTTGTTTGTTCTCCACACAGTGGTACTCCTGTAATGGGTTGTCACCTATTTCTTTAAAAACCACACAAGGTTTATGTTGATTCAACAGCTATACTTAATCAATAAAACCATGTCCGGAATTTCCACCTTTTCTTACAATTTGTAAAACTTACAATTCGGCTCGGCAAGTACTTTGAATTAAAAAGGACAGCAAAGACTACTACCAGTATTATAACTGCGTCACATTATGTTTTATTACTGTTCATTTATATGCCAAGGCAGGAGAAACATAGTTATTTGACTAGATATAAGGTGCTATAGAAGCATGCATGCCACAGTTTAAAATTAACACACCATTATTTATTTCAGGTTTTTTATATGGAAAAATATTTCTTTTTCAGTGAGCTATTGTTTCATGAGGATTTTATAAGGTACTTTAAAGTTGGTTTTTAAATATAGCTTACCACAGCTTTGAGGGAAAAGTTGCCCTACAATGGTTCCACAATCCCATTTTAAAGCCAATAGTTCATTTCCACCAATTTACTGTTGGTTTATAAAATATCAAAGCAGTGATTAATTTATTAACTGCAGAAAGCTAATATTTATCTTGAGACTTTCTTGTGGTTAGCTATTAATATCTGAGGTTTTCATACTGGGAAGTGATTTTCCATTAGGATATAGTATTGTCCTTGGGGACAAATGAAAACAGGACATTAAAGAGGTTTAATGCAAGACGAATTATCTCCAGATTAAAGGGTAGCAATGAGAGAATGAACAGCTAGAGTGAATTTACATCTATGCAGGTAGAGTAGGAGTTAGAGCAGTAAGCGCTGTACTTAGGACACAGTGAATAATTTGCCTTTGCAGGCATTTCCTGTATGTTTCAGTACAATGTTACAATACACGGCTCTGGGCTGTTTAACTGTCGATACGAAGGTGTCACCAGGGACCCTGTGTTTTCCCTCATATGGCCATGTGGCCTTTTACTCGCTGGCCATATGGAATGCAGGGATAGTTAATATGACATCAGCAGGGTCATTTCCCCCCCCCTTTTCTTAATTGGTGAAAAATGTGAGGCACCCCAGGGAGTGACCAAATCACCGCAAGGAGCCTAAACAGGCAGCTCAGAGTTAGCAGGGAACTTTGTGTTAGTGTGTAGCTCAGAGTTAGCAGGGAACTCTGTGTTAGTGAGTAGCTCTGAGTTATCCGGGAGCACTGTGTTAGTGTGTAGCTCAGAGTTAGCAGGGAACTCTGTGTTAGCGAGTAGCTTTGAGTTAGCTGGGAGCACTGTGTTAGCAAGTAGCTCTGAGTTAGCTGGGAGCACTGTGTTAGCAATGACCTCTGAGTTATATGGGAACATTGTGTTAATGTGAAGCTAAGAGTTAGCAGGGAACTTTGTGTTAGCGAGTAGCTCTGAGATATCTGGGAACACTGTGTTAGTGAGTAGCTCAGAGTTAGCAGGGAACTCTGTGTTAGCGAGGAGTTAGCTGGGAGCACTGATGCCTATGCGGCCTGTTCAACCATCAAGATGGCAACCGTATGTTTGGACCAGTTAGCATGGAAGTCAGCCACTTTGGTGGTAGAGGACCTTTAGTTACTTTCCAGGAGCTCGCCAGCTAGGCTTTACTACTCAGTCCGCAATGACTTGTTTTGTCGAGTTTGTAAACAATTATCAGGCTGTGACAAAATATTACATCATCGCATGGGAGATGTCAGACTGTGATGATAAGTATTGCTTTGGCTTAAAGTATCACCAAACAAAAACATAATGAAATGAAACTCTGTAATACAACAAGCACTACTCTGATTAATCGTGAAACACTCATTGATGATTTCAGCAGGCTAATTAAATTAAACATCATACATTCTCTTTTGCATTCAAAAATTTCCAAATTTGTTGTTTTACCAGATACTAAAATGACAGTCACCTAGCTGGTGAGTGTGAATATTGAAAATCAGAAATAGGTTAATAACCAAGAACAAAAAACTGTAAAAAAAAAACCCAATATTTTTCTGTCTACATATTTTCTTATAATGACTTATAAATGGCAGTTCATCACTCAGCCAGTGTCAAACAGTATCTGACAGACACTGCAGGTTGTCTACATGTCATATCTACACAGTGGCAGTTAACATGCTTTACAACATTAGTCAAACATTAATAAACTTCTCATTCGTTCACCATCTTTAATAAGTATCTGTCAGTTTCTGTATCCCTGTGGCCTTTAAGACCTGTACTCTGTGTGAAGGGGATAATCACTCCGAAGCTGAATGTTCTCACCAACTAAACTCCAATCTGTTTTCTTCATTTTCCCAGAAGAACTCTTCTGGAAACTCAATGACAAATGACACCATATATACCTTTATAGTAGGTCCGAATGGCTCAGGGACGCTCTACTTAATGCTCCCAGAGGGTACAGCCTTCCTTTGATACCCTCTCCAGCGGGAGAGCAATGTGTCAACACAACACTAAATCAGCCTGGATCCTTTTTGGTTTTTAAGCCCGTCTTTCATCACTCTTCTCAGCAGAGCCGGGAGAGGATTCTGATGAAGACGCTCGGCGTTTGTTAGCCGACCAGGGCTCTTTTAATGCTGCTCTTTCAGCTTCTTCTCCAAAACCAGCATCGGCTAATTTTCCTAAGGATACGTTGCTTGTACTCAGTTTGTAACTCAATGAGTTGTCATTATGCCCAAGAACGGGGGGGAGGAGCATAATCACACTACATACAGCCCTCGGCATGAGCGCCTTCTGCTGCTGTTTTCTCTTTTTAAATGTATTTCGGGTTCCTCTGTGGACCGTATAGGGAGATCGGATAATTGGAGCTGACGGTTCAGGACCAGTCTGCGATCAACATGAATGTTTTTATCCCAGAATGTCTGTAGCACTTCTAATATGCAGCAATTACAGGTTGCTAAATATCACCCACTCCCCACAGCGCAAAGAAAATTAGCAGAGTCGAAACAATCACGCTGAACAATGCTCTGCCTTTGTTTGCTCAACACAGATGCGTCGAGCACATCTATCACGCTAAGCGAGAGCATACGAAGATGATTGAGTTTCGGCCAAATATTCTGGAAGGCAAAGTGCTTACACATGCGTGATCCCTTTAACCCTAAGAACGCATTTCTTTCATGTGAGATGGAATGAAGATTTGTTTATGATTCGTTTGGGAATGGCGGCCGTGTCGGGCTGGGAATGTGGACGCCTTTCCTTCTGCGTTGTCTGAGGTCCACACTTTCACAGACTGGGTTTAACCTACAGCGTTTTGCAGCACATCAGCAGCAGAGATGGTCTGCAGAGTGTCCATGCACGTTTACGACTAGCTTGGAGCCTATCCAAGGGAGTACAGGATGCATTTGCACAAACTCACACACACGATATGGGCAATTCAGAAACACCCAGTCACTTATCAGCATGCTCATGGACTAGGAGTGGAAGTCTGCAAATATGGAGGGAACATGGACTCAGAGAAGAAACTGATCCCCATTCCCAGGAATACACAGAAAGGTCATTACACTGTAGAAGATTATGCTTCAGAAATATTAAGAGCAGATTCATCACATGATGAATAGATCAGTACAGTCTGTAAAATGTAAGCCCATAACTATGATTAAAATATGACCTATCGTTAAATTTTCATTCAATATTTTTTTAAATATGTGATCTTCCCAAATACAGAAGCTGGCCAATGCTGATACTTCACATGCAATGCAGAATCAACTCTGCTGTTGTCTAGTTAACAAAATCAGTCTTCATTTATTTCTTCCAACAGCCTTACTGAAGAATCGGTTGTGAAATGAGGCCTGCAGAAAACAGCAGGTGTGCCTGATGAAATCATCTAAGGGGAAACTTCACAGCTTAGATTAAAGAGGGATTCCATTTTGACTCGTTTTGTTCCTTAATTACTTTTTATGTTATTTCCTCCAGACAAAATTGAATGTGTAATACATGGGCCTTGACCCTCAAAGCTGTGAGTCTGTTTTCTGAAAAATCGGACCATCACAGAACCTTGGGTCCGGATGGTGGGTGGAACCACGTGACAGAGGGACTTGGCAGCATTCAAAGGGACCCCCCCCCCCTTTCAGGCAGGGACAAGGCCGGCACAAAACAAAAGTACATGCCAGAAAATAAAGAGGCTTTGACAGGGGGGGTGAGGGGGGGGGGGGGGGCAGAAATAAATCACAGTCAGGTCCTAGATTGTGGAAATAAACCAATACATATACAAAAAGGTCTGTGAACATGATTGTGAGTTCTGAGATGGGTCTCCATATTTCGGTCCAGGTTACAGGGGACATTGAGAACATGACACGCCCATATATACAGACTGCCATCAGTGAGGCGGTAGGCAGACCAAATGATTACTGACAAAGGCAGTCGCTTGCCTCTACATTCCAATGGCTGTGCCTCCCCCCCACATACACAGACGTTTCTGTTTAAATAATAATAATGTTTCATCTGTTTCCCATGCTAAAATTTCATGGAAATTTTGCAGGCTATTCCAACACCTTTCACATGTATTCCCAGCTGAAAGTGCTACTTTTCCGTGAATCCTGGGTGCTAGGAAAGTGCTAGTTCAGATAATAGTGAAATCAGTACCGGGAAACCAGCCTCGATAAGAAAAATACATGGACACACAGGGACAAGTCTAATGTGTATATGCTGCCCTCTGAATTTAAGTTAAACTAGTTAACTCAACCAGTGATGGATCACATAATAAGATAAATTGCTGTTGAAATGATACTTCAGTATATTACAAAGATTATTATTAGAAACATTTGACTGAATGGCCTGTATAATAATGGTATTTAATGGGGGGGTTGTTATTTCTGACATTGATTGATGACCACAGTGTTAAACAGATCAGTAGAGAGATATCTGCTATTTACGGTTGGCAGAGAAGCATTGTTGACTGTGTCTGTAACACCACCACCCAGAATGCCTAGCGTGAAAAGTGCAGAACGCGTGTGGCGCTCCGCCTTTGTGTGGAAGGTGTCAAAGTCCAGCCCCTCCCTGTAAACAGGACGACTGGAAACAAGACTGAACAATAGGCGAAAGGGACACGGACACTTGCGAGGGTCCCTGGAGACCTGTGCCGCTCGCTTCTGCTATCATCTGGTTTTGTCTTAGATTGTGCTGTGAGTTGGGAGGGAGGAGCAGTGCAGGTAAAGCGTCGGTTACTAATGATATGAAGAGAGCCGGTCAGAAACAATACTGCGGATCAGGGCGGTGTTTCACTGTAAAACGCTAACCTTCAAAGACGGAACTTCGGGACCCGATTAAGCTATTTTAATTAAGACAGGTCATTTTAAGCCAGAATAGTACTTCTAAAAAAAAAAAGGTGAAATTAAATGCAAATTAATTGGTAAAGACAGCGGCTTTGTGTGCTCGCAATAGGAACATCTGACAGTGCGAATGACCCAAAGACTTTGGTTGAAAACGCTGTGAAGGAAGATAAACAGGCAAGTATTTCATCGTTCTTGTACAAATGGCAGTAAAGCTTCTGAATCCATGAATGTCTGGGAGACGATCAATAATGAGAACATGGCGGCTTTAGTGAAAATGAATTGTGACCGTAGTGTCACTGATTGAATGGGGTTGGTCTGTTGGAACACAGAGCACTATAGTATATCTCACATGTCATGAAGGTAAAAATATGTGTTGCCCCCCCACACACACACACACACTCCCCAATTGTGGTTGTGCAGCAGCAGCAGGTGTGAACGGACTCCAAAAGGGTTAAGCCTCTTACGTCATGAGTGTTTCTGCTCCATTACAGCAGTGTCCCTGCGGCTGGATCGGGTTTCTGCTCAGGATGTGGTGCAACAATTAATGCTCAGATTGTTCCACTTCCTATTGAATTGCCCCCAAACCCATCTGTAATTCAAACTGTCCTTGTGAATCTTAGACCTCTCCTTCAATTGAAAGAAGGCTGCTTGTTTGCATGTCTTCGTGTCGATCCTCCTCACCAACACACGTTCTTTCACTCTGCGATAAATTACTGATGGAGCTTAAAAACCATGGTGCTGCACTAAGACAGAAAAGATTAAATGATGGCAAAGCCTAATAGAGCTCATATGTTGTAAAAATCAAAGGAAAATGGGACAAAAAAAAACAGTCTAACATCAAATGTGTGGTAGGTGTATGGTATCTTCATGGTTCTTTGCAGATAAACATTTTAATTGAGTCTGGTTTTTTTTATAGCATGACATCACAAACACTAATATGCAATACGCATTGCTAGCCTGACTGTCTATGTTTATTAAATGTAAATTGAAAATACATAATTACGTTTAACCCTAATCTGAAAAGGTGACTAACTGGATAAGTGCACGACAGTAGATTTTACCCAAAATGCATCTGCAGCTAAGAATCCAGCCAGGAAGTCAGTAAAGGTGTTACCAGGTATAGATTACAATCTGGCCAAATCATGGCTCGATTTTAAAAAAGGAAAAATATCCGTGCTCTTGCTTACTCAATGCCTCTCCCATGTCCCTCCCCGCCCCCCAGCAGAACAAGAATGAAAACAGAGAAGAGTTAATTGTGTTTCACTTTTGCACAGCACATAACAGAGACTGACAGTAAATGCTTTCTATTTGTATCAGGGTCGAATAATCTCCAAGAGGCCAATTTATGGGGAAACATGATCTTAGAGGTCTGCACAATAAATAGTTATTACAAGATTAAACTAATGGGTGTCAGATTCTGCATCCTTCCCGTCTGCCCTAAGAAATTTGGGCAACATTTTCAGGCGAAGGCAGCTTTGTTGTGATGGTTGGAGAGGCTGGACGAGGGGCAGGCGTTCAGCCGTGCGTGACCTCAGCTCCACGCTGCTGATGGGAGCACAGCTGTGTACCGTGGCCATCATTCTCTGGAGTGTGTGTGTTTGTGGGGGGGGGGGGGGGGGGGGGGGGGAGTATATACTGTGTGCATCTAAATCAGTTTGCTTCTCCTCCAAATCCTGACAGCCCGCTCCCCACACAGTCCTCCAGTGCATAGTGAACCTAGTCGACTCGGCAGAGGGAGGAGGGGGGGGGGTTACGCAGAACTGGCTGTAGATGGAGCTGGTTGGTGCCCCAGAGAGCAAACCCTCAGTTGCTGCTGGAGGGACGGTCGCAGGCTGCTTCTCCCCTTTCCCCGAGGAATCCCGCGTGACCATTTGCGCACATGCTAGTTGGCTAGCGGGTGACGCTAGGCGCTTGCGGGGACCGGGGACGTCCCCAGCAGCAAAAGGACACTTACATCCAGATTACTTCCCTGGATTTGGACAGCCCGGACTAGAATAATCCCGAGTGTGGCAGCAGCACAGCATCCGCATCCCCTCCTGTAAAAGCTGCCTTTTGTAGTGAGTCTGGAATTGCCGGATTAGATAGAGGCTAATGGCTAAACGCCCAATCTCAGATCTCAGCAGCATACAAGTCCTCCTTTCGATAACATTCGCACAAAAGACACAATTTTAACTTTGTAAAAACGACTCTGCCTGAACCTTAAATGACTGTTATCCGTCTCCTTACAGTCTCACTTCCCAAATGACAGTAAGGGAAATGAATGCAGTATGCTTCAGTACGGCAATCAGAAATTCCTGTTTAATCGTTTTGTTGACAGCTATTTGGAGGTAAGTCTAATCCTGTCAAGAAATTTTCCCTGAGTATTCTCAGAGATGGTTGTGATTACTGTGACGTGCCAAGGAGACTCTGGGAACACATTCATTACTGTCCTCTGTCAGCCTGTCCCAAGGAGAGTCATGCAGGACGACACAGGCTGGCTTATGCATGCGTACAGATTATAGGGTTTAATATAAGGTCACATTTATATTTATAAGGTGCAGCACATAACAGAAGCTAAACCACATGGATTATCCTCCGGGTTACACTGATTCACACTCCTTCAGTCGTCCACTTTTCCCATTACCTTTGCATAATAAAACACTTGAACAACAGAAATCAGCCTGAATGCCCAGTTTCCTTTATGATTTCTATGCAAATAGTATCAAATGGTATTGCTTTTTTGTATCACTATTGTAATTAACCAAACAATAAATCCCTCAATAACCTCTCAGTGTTACACCAAGCACAGTAATGCGTGTATATATGTTCCATAATTTACCAGAAGAAAATGTAACTGTATGGCTTGTAGCCAGACTGCATATGGCACTGGTGATGGTAATTGTTGGTAATGATAAACGCTGGTAAACATATAGGTTGGTAATGGGAAGCGTTGGTAATGGTAAATGTTAGTAATGGTAATTGTTGGTAATGGTAATTGTTGGGAATGGTGAAATGTTGTTAATGTAATTGTTGGTAATGGGAAATGTTGGTAATGGTAATTGTTGGTAATGGACCAAATGTCCCCACAATGTAAATGTAATGTGTACCTGGACTACACACACACACATACACACACACACAGGTTTGTAATTATATCTTTGTGGGGACTTTCCATTCGTTTCAGTGTAGAAAACTCTAATAACAATATGACAACCTTAACCCCTACCCAGCCATAACCTTAACCATGAGTATCCAAACAAAATACAAGACTGCTGGTATTTTTACTTTTTTGAATGCATTCACAGACATTTGTGGGGATCAGGAAATGGTCCTCACGATGTCAAAAACAGGTTGTGCACATTCTACACAATGTAACATAAAGCTAATCCACACACACACATGCTCACAGACAGAAAGACACACACACACACACTTACCACCACGCATATGCAAATGCACCCATGATCTTGAACTTCAGAGCTTGCAAAGCCCCTTTGAAAGATATAGGCTTAAAATATTTATTAGACATCTATTTAATACATTTGAAAGATGTCTTAATCTTGACAAAATCCATGTGGTGATATTGATTTTCTGCCAAGGCGCAGCACACATCCCTCTCCTCATTTCCGTCAGAAGGGGCAGCGTTACATTTTACGAGCAAAGAACAGTCAGCGCTGACCTGCATCCCATAATAACCTTTGACTATTGTACATACTGTTCCATGTCTAAGTTTCATTTTACAAATGGAAGAAAAGCACTCCAGCAGCAGCATGTGAGTTTGGCTTTCTAATGCATGAACGGCTTCTTTCACCTTCACACTGTATTTATGTACATATGCGTCCAGCAGGAAGTGATGATTTCCTAAGCCAAGTGCAGCAGGTAACCAATGAGAGCATCACAGAACTTCAAAGGACCATGGCAATGCATTTAAACACCTTACCGCCTAGATAGTCTGGTGGATGAAGCACTACAATACAGTGTATGTGTGGCAGCAGCAGGGTAACATTCAGGGTAACTTTCAGTGCGCATTGCAGTGATGCATCTCCCTGACTGACATGAGACCTGAAAACCTCCACATGGTGAACTCTTATCTTGAAGAAGATATTGATTTCTACAGGCCGGCGAGTGATGAGGCAGCCTTGTCCAAGATCTTTGGTCTGTGAAACATTTAATAGATTCTTTTATTTTTCTTTCTTTAATTTCATCAGGTTGCCACTGCAGTGTTCAGAGTCAGAGGGTCAGTGAAGAGGCTCCGATGGCTGGGAACAGTGTGGCGCGCAGGCAGATAGGACTCAATAAGATCTGATACACTTGGAGATGTAGTAAGATCCTGAAGTATGGCTCCAACAAACCTCTGCATTACCCCCTGTCCCTTGCAGGGTAGGTTGGGGTGATAAAAGTCTACTAAGAAGCCTAAAAATGGAGCTAAATAAAATTTTAAAGAGAAAATGCAAAAGGAACAAGAATATTAATCTAGATAAAAGCTTAAAATATAATAGAAAGTTAAACATCTTAGTCTTTTCTTAGTTTAATTTGGAGGGACTTTAAATGACGTGTCAAATTATCACACATGCATGAATAGAGTGTATGAGCAATTATAGCCATTCAGCCAGCTATGTGATGTAATGGAACATAAACATAAATCAAATGTATCTGTCCGTTTGTCTATCTATATATCTGTCTTGCCTGTCATGTAATACATAGCAAGCAATGACCTTATAACTGGGATGTGTGTATTTATAATGTAAATGCAAAACAAGTCAGTGTAATTACAGGTAATGATACAGTACGGCCAGTCGATCAAGGGAGGAAAATCAGGCCGGGGGGGGGGGGGGGTTGCCCCAGGCGACAGGCGGGAGGGCAAACGCCAGGTTATGAGTGACTCAAGTGTGCTTGGGCCCAGAGTCCTGCCATTTCCAGCCGTCCACTCATGGCCAAACGTGTGTCACACCAAGCCAGACACATTTCACTCTAATCACTTGCAGATTCATAATGTCATTTTTTTTTTTTTTTACTGTTTTCATGTGTGATGTTGCCTGAATAGGAAAAGCGGTTTCAGAAAATGGATGGATGCATGTGTAATGTTGCTCCTTGACTGTACCGTGATGTAATTCACTAGGACATAGCTAAACAGTGTTTAATTATTTTGCTATAAACACTTCATACTCAGGTGACCCTAACTCTCCATTAAAACAATGTCAATGATAGACAGAGAGAGAGAGAGAGAGAGAAAGAGAGAGAGAGAGAGATGTCCATCATGGCATCTCTGGGCAGGTGATTTATTTACGTTACGTTAAGTTACTTCATGTTATATTTTCACGTTGATTGCGCTTTGCTGCATAAGAGCTTTTCCACTTTTCCAGTAAAGCAGCTACCAAAAATGTATCTCTAAAACCATTTCTTTGGCCCGCTGCCTGTACATTAGGCGTGAACCGGCTCAGTATGGCAGCGGCAATTATCTTACTGATTGAGCAATTAGTGAGGCCGCTAACAGGTGAGGGAGCGCGTGAATCGGGGCACACAAAGGGCCGGCCCCAGCTCCTGTGTCACCCGCGGCTTTATTGTGCTGTAGCACTAACTAGTTTCCTTGCAGGTACTTAAAGTGAAAAATACCTAGAAACACAAAAGCAAACATGACAATAGACGAACAATCAAGAACATGTATGTATGCTTTCTTCTCATGTTAACGCTCAGACGTTTTCTCAAAGATTCCTATTACCTTAAACAGGTGCCTTCCACTCTGAGAGCTCATGTGTCAGGGCCGAGCCCATATATGGGCGCTAATAAAACAACAATGGATATAAACAAGGAAATGCAAGCCATTGCTTCAGAAAAGAAAATTATTTTTAAAACTGTAGATAAAACTGTAGGCAGGTTCCCATAATTCCATTTTTTCACAGGTTCTAGAGCCCCCATTCCAACCCCCCCCTCCTTTTTAAAATGAAGCCTTCTAACAGGTTAAAAAATATGAAAAACACAAGTGTACGAGCATCACATTATTTTGATACAGCTATCTGTTTTATAATGCCGTGATTTACAGTCCGCTGGAAGAAATTGGTAAAAGCGAGTACATTTTTTATTTTGGTTATTATTTCTATTCTGAGATGATTATGCCAGTTATTACTAAAAAATATTATGTACAAGTTTGTGAGAAATCAAAGCCTGTTTTGGTCTGGGAACAGACCGATGTTACATGGGGAATTCTCAGAGGAGCAGAACTGTATTTTTGCAGTTCCCCTTTTAAGGGATGGAGAGGAGGGGCGGGGTGGGAAGGAGGGAGAGGCGAAAGGGCAGGGGGTTTAGCACGAAAACAACTGCTGCAACTGCATGAGCGCACACTGAACACAGATGGTGAGCTTCTTTGCAGAAGGAAGCTTCTCAGCGCCTCGGGCTGGGTAAGGTCAGGTCATGACCAAAAAATAAAACGCTACCTCTCCATTGTACTCCTCAGCTTCTGCCCTGCCTCCTGGCAGTATGCATTATTAAATTGATATTCATCCGGGGTTTGAATTTAAAAGACACAGAAGTTCTTTAAGAAGGACAGGTGTAGGTTTGATCCACGCTGACAAACCTAGTACACATAATTATACAAGAACTACACATTATTTATCTTTTAAAAGATGTAATTCGACCTACTTTGGAAAAAGGGTCATATTACTTCTCTTTTTGAGTGCTGCTAGACTTGAGCTAGACTTTTTTTGAATAAAATTTGTTCTTTCTCCTTGTTTTGTTGCATATATAAGATTTTTTGTACATGGAGTGGCTTCTTCAGTAGGGCAGCATGGTGTTTTAGTCAGTAGCACAGTTATTGTCAGGATCGGTCCCTGCCTCATCCCATCCTGTTCATTTCCCCATATGGCCAGCAGGTGTCGCTGGCCATTCCGTTTGTTCCTCTGTGTTTAGCAACTTCACTATTTGTAGTGTTTTCCCCAGCTGCCCATGCTGCCACATGGTTGAATGGGCTCAGAGTGCATCCCTGTAATGAAGTTTGTACCATTGTAGTGGATATTTTGAGATGTCGTGCCCCAACACTTTATCTTTTCATTCTATGTTTATCACATTTGTTGTGTGTTTGTATTTCTGTATCGATTCTAGTTTTGCATCCTTCCCCATGTCTAGTTTCGTAGTTACGTCCTGCTCCTTGTCTCATAGTGTATGTATGTTTAGTGCCTTGTAATTGTTAACAGTCCGCACCTGTCACTCGTTTAGTCTTCATTACCCATGTATACTGTATATGTGCCGGCCTGTGGCCTGTTACTCTGTTAGTCATTGTGTGCTAGTCTCTCACGTGTTATCTTAATGTGCAGGTGTTATATGTGGTTCTTGCTTGGATTTCCTTCAGCACTTCCCCGTGTTTAAATATTGCTATTTCTCATTTAGAGTTCCCATCATTGTTTTGACCCCCCTTTTTTTCTAGTGTAATTTTTGTTCAGTTTATAAGAAAGAGACCCTGGTTCCTGAAAGCTGCTCTGTGCATCGTCACTCCTTCCCTGAGGTTAAGGGGGGGATGTGAATTCCACTCCTGCTCTCCTTGTGTTGTGCTGACTTCCTCCCACAGACATGCAGTAAGGTGAACTGGTTTCTGTAAATGACACACAGTGTGTGAATTTCTGCACGTGTGCCCTGTGAGGGGCGAGCAGGAAGATTAATGGATTCTTAAGTATTCTCAGTGTTAATTACAATCAGAACAATAATCACTTGTTTCATCTACAAATGCCAGCTCATTTAGTCGCATTTAGCTTTGAAGTCATGGAATATACAAGTTTCTTCAGGAAAATGTGTACGAATCATTACACTGAAATACGAGGAAAAAAGACACAAAAACATTCAGTTTTCAATGAGTCATATATAATGTAGAACACCTTGTAGTTTTCAAACAAAATCCATGGTATACACCCCCATACTGGAAGTTCAGATGGTTTCTTCCTGTTCCCTGGCTGCTTAGGGACACCTGTGTCTTCTGGGCCCGGCAACAGGCGTGTCCCACCTATTACTCAATGGTATCGCTACTGCAGGTGACTTTGAAGAAAACCTAAGGGCACAGTGCCGAGAAAAAGCAGAACCGTATTAATCTGGGGAAGAAAAAGGCACCTTCACCCTGACACACGCATTATTTCGCGATCTCGTTCCCGTGCCCGCTTTCGTCTGGCAAGTCTGGGACTATGACCAAAAATAAATGGTTTGAGTTGTTGGCAGTGACCGAGGCCTCAGACTGTCGCTTTGAAAAACGACAGTGTTGCACGAATGTTTGTGATACATTAGGAGGGAGTAGGAGATATGCATCACTGTGGCCCCCGGGGACATCAAGATAGCTTTATCAGTTACCCTCCCGAAAGCCAAGGATGAATAGAGGTTGAGCGGCAGAATTCAACACCGACCAGAGTACAATTTGCAATTTCATGGCCAATGCAATCTGCAATCAAAACAATAAAACTCAAACGGCACACAAAGTCTTTAGAAAGAGGGCATAATGAAAGGTAATAAAAACATGTTATATAACTGAACATTACACATGCCCTATTCAAACAATCTGTGTATACATAAAACGTTCAAAATGACACTGAGGCACCCCAATTTATCACCCGTGTTTTCCTGCCAGGCTTGTGTACACATTGCATGAGCACGCTGTACCTTAAGGTCTGATGTGAGGAGCCGCATGTAGGATTGTACAGAAACATGACCTCCCAAGGGCTTCTGTGATGGCGTGTTTATAAACTGTGCTCCAGCAGTTAAGTCCTATAGAAACCTCGACTGTAGGGGGGACTCGACAGTCTCTTCAGCCTGGGCCAAGAGTCTGTACTGCAGAGGCACCATACAGCTGGTCACAACTACACATGTGGTCCTGCTGGCCTGCTGGACCATCAGTAGAAATTGTTCTGGACAAATAATATAACGGCGAGAGTCGAATAATGTTGACAGCTTGAGATATTTTCCATTTAGTTTCCCCAATCCAGTTGTAAATATACAATTTTTTTTTTATTACAGCTTCTCCTGCAATGTCTCACTTCTAGCAGGTTCAGCACTTGTGTTCGACAGAACCCTGAGTGACTTGAATCCTCTGATGTGCCACATTTCTGTCACCGAGACAGGCTCCGTCCAGTCTGAGAGGCGGCCTGTCCAGGTGAGAAGTGCAAAGTGAATTTAAGCATTCCATGGACCTATTTTCAAATAATAGAAGCCAAAAAGGAAAAAAAATGCTTATTTGGATTTTTAGCATTTATGCTTTATGAGAAAATAATTATTCCATACTAATGGCCCAGGCTGTAAATACCAGCAACACTTCAAAAAAATGTATTAATACTATGGAATAAATTGAAGTTGGAACACAAAACCGTCAATAAAATGCAACAGCTTCTCTCAGATGGTGACCCCCTCAACTTCTGAAAGGGCATTATTTCGAACTGGAGAACATTTAGAAAGCCGAAGGGTGATAGGACATTTGGCCTTCAAAGCTTAACTAGGAGGACCGAGTAACTAGGGAAACACAGAGAAAGAGTGTTGGACAAACTTAAAAACCCGCTGTCACAGTCCCTAAATCACACTGTGGAAGTCAGAAGACACCGTCTAGTCTGAGCGGAGTCCTAAATGCAACACACATGTTGCAGGGGCCCTCGGCCAACCGCTGCCACACCAGAGCTGTGGGATGCAGTTTTGGGGCGACCCAAACTCCAACACGGGTGGCAAAGGATGGTTTGCTCACAGCCATCCGCTCCTTTGATCTCAGTTCATTGCAGTTTATGGCGAGTGAGCCAGTGGCTTGCATCAGGGCAAAACGACAGCAAAGGCGAAGGCCAGGAAACGTGTTTCTCTGTCTAATGTGACCACGGGAGCAGAAGATACTTCCGTGTTTTAATACGACTCAAACGTAGCTGTCATGTGACCCAATATGCGTTTTTATTCTAGTATACTAACATCCATCTATCCATTCTGCATAACCATACATCCTCGTTGGGAAGGCGGCGAGCTCAGAACCAATCCCACAAAGCACAGGGCAAGGATACCAGTCCATCACGATGCTGGCAGTGTTTTCGGGACTCTGTTTCACTTAAACCGCATGTTGCTGGACGGCGGGGGGGGGGGGGGGGGGGACCCACACAATCACGGGGAGAACATGCAAACTGCAAACGCACCGAGTCAGGGGGAGCAGGGATCAAACCCACAGCCCAAGCCACGCCGCTAACCACCCAGCCACTGCTGAACTATTGACGTTTGCATTGTAATAGTCATGGGAAGTGGAATAGTTTGTAAAACATAAAAGAGGGTAAAACTCAAAATATACTGTGAGCTACGGCATTCTGTCACTGAAACTGATGCCTGTTCCATTTCCCCCATGACACCATTTCAGTACATTTTTCTTCACTGGAGTGAACTGTGATACTGTAATTTACCTGCTGCACAGTGTCGGGTATAAAGTTGTATCGGTGCTAAAGGCGAGTCAGTCCTCAGCTCCGTTCAATGCACACAGTCTCCTTTGGTGTCCATGGGGACCGGTGTCATGGCAACAAATCCTTTTATGCTTTTAATCACCTCCTGAACGGAAGCGAAATTAATTCCTTCATATTGCAGCTACACTTAAAATCACAGTTCAAATTTGGAGGAGACGTGCATAAATTCAGTTTTGATGGGTGGCCTTTTGTGTTTAATTCATATTTGTAATAAACTTTAGTGGTAATTAGATGAATGTGGATGAATTCACAGAAAAAAACCTCAAATCACGCCCAATACTCAAATAGGTCTGGGGTACAAGTATGGTACACGGTATATTGACTGTCAGATAACTCCTGGCTATCTAATAAAGTCAATTAATCCTTAATCTTGTGGTGCAGACGACGAGACTGGTCACTGCAAACTGCGGTAAGAGCCGTTGCAGTTATGACGGAGAAATCTTCTCATTTAAGCTCCTTGTGTTGTGCGAAAGCCAGTTTCCATGGATACGGGTCCCCTGAACCAATGGAGTAATTTCCTGCTGTCTTCAAATCAAGCTTTAGGAGTTTAGGGCACAATACACTATGTTTGGCTACTCGCATGTTGCTCCGACCTTGTTAAAGACACTTATTCAGAGAAAGTGCAACATGTAAGTCATGGAGGTATGAATGCCGCTTTGGGTGTTTCTGCATCAGGAGGCATTCAATACGCACAGAGTTTATGGTGCCTGAGACTGGCACAGCTCCCGATTTCATGGGGAACACAAGCTGCGTGCCAAGAGATAAAAAGGCGATGCTGTAAATCACATTGATCACCATGATGTAACTACCCGCACTTACATTTCACTCTGCCAGATGGTTGAACGGAAGAGCAGCTCAAAACTAAGATGTTTTTCTGCATAAAATGGGAATTTTTCAAAGGGGGACTCGATCTAGACTATTTAAATAAAGCTACATTAAATCTAAGATTTTTTCTAGGAAACGTTTTCAAAACAGTGTAGCAAAAGATGAGTGACTGGAAACTGAAGTGCATTTCTACATGTAAACGTTTGTGACTGAAGTACTTGTGTGTGTCTCTGTGCATGGCATGTGTGTACCGTGTGTGTCTGTGTGTGTGCATGCGCGTGCACGCGTGTCCTGTCCTTCTACATGCCTTTTATATTTCAGGTCGCCATACTGTGAAAGGAATAGGTGGCCTTTCTATATATTGAAATTTTTCCCTTGTTTAATTCTATCATTTAATTAACATAAAAGCTCAAGGGGGATTTTTGCTGTCTATCATTCAGGATTTGATTCTGTTCTGTCTGATATATTCCCGGAAAAATGAAGCTGGTGATTCTACACCTTTTGACATATTCCCAGACAGCTGAAGCTGGTGATTCTGCATTGTCTGACCTCTTCCCAGACAGCTGAAGCTGGTGATTCTGTGATGTCTGAGCTCTTCCCAGACAGCTGAAGCTGGTGATTCTGTGCCGTCTGAGCTCTTCCCAGACAGCTGAAGCTTGTGATTCTGTGCTGTCTGACCTCGTCCCAGACAACTGAAGCTGGTGATTCTGTGATGTCTGAGCTCTTCCCAGACAGCTGAAGCTGGTGATTCTGTGATGTCTGAGCTCTTCCCAGACAGCTGAAGCTGGTGATTCTGTGCCATCTGAGCTCTTCCCAGATAGCTGAAGCTGGTGATTCTGTGATGTCTGAGCTCTTCCCAGACAGCTGAAGCTTGTGATTCTGTGCTGTCTGACCTCGTCCCTGACAGCTGAAGCTGGTGATTCTGTGATGTCTGAGCTCTTCCCAGACAGCTGAAGCTGGTGATTCTGTGATGTCTGAGCTCTTCCCAGACAGCTGAAGCTGGTGATTCTGTGCTGTCTGAGCTCTTCCCAGACAGCTGAAGCTAGTGATTCTGTGCTGTCTGATCTCTTCCCAGACAGCTGAAGCTGGTGATTCTGTGCTGTCTGACCTCTTCCCAGACAGCTGAAGCTGGTAATTCTGTGACGTCTGAGCTCTTCCCAGACAGCTGAAGCTGGTGATTCTGTGCTGTCTGACCTCTTCCCAGACAGCTGAAGCTGGTAATTCTGTGATGTCTGAGCTCTTCCCAGACAGCTGAAGCTGGTGATTCTGTGCTGTCTGATCTCTTCCCAGACAGCTGAAGCTGGTGATTCTGTGCTGTCTGACCTCTTCCCAGACAGCTGAAGCTGGTGATTCTGTGCTGTCTGACCTCTTCCCAGACAGCTGAAGCTGGTGATTCTGTGCTGTCTGACGTCTTCCCAGACAGCTGAAGCTGGTAATTCTGTGATGTCTGAGCTCTTCCCAGACAGCTGAAGCTGGTGATTCTGTGCTGTCTGATCTCTTCCCAGACAGCTGAAGCTGGTGATTCTGTGCTGTCTGAGCTCTTCCCAGACAGCTGAAGCTGGTGATTCTGTGCCGTCTGAGCTCTTCCCAGACAGCTGAAGCTGGTGATTCTGTGATGTCTGAGCTCTTCCCAGACAGCTGAAGCTTGTGATTCTGTGCTGTCTGACCTCGTCCCTGACAGCTGAAGCTGGTGATTCTGTGATGTCTGAGCTCTTCCCAGACAGCTGAAGCTGGTGATTCTGTGATGTCTGAGCTCTTCCCAGACAGCTGAAGCTGGTGATTCTGTGCTGTCTGAGCTCTTCCCAGACAGCTGAAGCTAGTGATTCTGTGCTGTCTGATCTCTTCCCAGACAGCTGAAGCTGGTGATTCTGTGCTGTCTGACCTCTTCCCAGACAGCTGAAGCTGGTAATTCTGTGACGTCTGAGCTCTTCCCAGACAGCTGAAGCTGGTGATTCTGTGCTGTCTGACCTCTTCCCAGACAGCTGAAGCTGGTGATTCTGTGATGTCTGAGCTCTTCCCAGACAGCTGAAGCTGGTGATTCTGTGCTGTCTGATCTCTTCCCAGACAGCTGAAGCTGGTGATTCTGTGCTGTCTGACCTCTTCCCAGACAGCTGAAGCTGGTGATTCTGTGCTGTCTGACCTCTTCCCAGACAGCTGAAGCTGGTGATTCTGTGCTGTCTGACGTCTTCCCAGACAGCTGAAGCTGGTAATTCTGTGATGTCTGAGCTCTTCCCAGACAGCTGAAGCTGGTGATTCTGTGCTGTCTGAGCTCTTCCCAGACAGCTGAAGCTGGTGATTCTGTGCTGTCTGATCTCTTCCCAGACAGCTGAAGCTGGTGATTCTGTGCTGTCTGACCTCTTCCCAGACAGCTGAAGCTGGTGATTCTGTGATGTCTGACCTCTTCCCAGACAGCTGAAGCTGGTGATTCTGTGCTGTCTGACGTCTTCCCAGACGGCTGAAGCTGGCGATTTCTTTGAGTCACTGGACTTGGTCACGGTTCCATAGAATGAGGAGCAAACATTGGTCCTTCTGGGGTGCTGGAGGGGCCATTCCCAAGACTTGTTTGCTCCTCCTGACTGCTCTGGGAGGGGGGGGTTTCCATAACAGGGTTGCACCCCCCCCCCCCCCCCCCCCCCCCCACGAGCAGAGCATAATCGCAGCTGGCCGCATGGTAGGTTCTTAAATGTATCCTGCGGCCTTGGGGTTACTGCCAAATTTCAGCCTGCAAACAACCCACCGGACCTGGGGATGATCACTCGCCCCGAAAGAGAACAAAATTACGCTGCACGCCACTGTGCAGTGTGTGTGTATCACTATGAAATGAGGCTGAACATCTTGTTTTGCATGGCGGCGCCATGACGTAACCTCCCGCCTCCCGCCTCTGCCCGCTGCCCCCTCCCCCTTTTCCTCTGGGGTCCCCTCACAGACATGAGCTAAGCTGCAATAAAGTCCCTAAATTATAAAAAGTTGATGATTCACTAATGATGAACAAAAATAACATCAGTATTTCACTTATGTTATTCGTTACCTGCTCCTTAAGTAGTTTTATAGATTTTGTAGGTTTATAGATTTGCTAGATAGTAATAGATAGAGTAAGTACAAAAGCAGTAATTTGCTTGAAATTATGACTTACTTTGGGGTTAATTAATACATTATGCAATTAAGGCATTAAGAGTTGATTCATGATCAATTAAGAGCAAAATAGTATGTTATTTGTGCACTCTCAAGTAAAGTGTTACCAATTCGTTTGAAAAAATTAGCCGATAAATGTGTGCATGGCCAGTAATGGACAGGTGGTACCGAAGGTGGATGGAGACTGCAATGGCATGAACATGAATGATGAAAAATATGTTAACGGTTAAACTTAAAGGGAGCGTCATATCATCGGACTTAAAGAAAAGAATTATCACTGTAAACCTACAGCAAGATCCTTACGCCTTTAGAAAGGAGGTCAGCACTGCTTCTTATTCTGCGCTACGGAAATGAAAAGCTGTTGGCGTGACTCCAGGCCGCGTGCGTGGGAGCAGCTATTGTTTGTGTCTCCAAGGAGTTGCGTCTCCGCCGGCATCAGCCGCCCCTGTCAGCGCCTGCGTGCCCGACCACCCAGCAGCAGGACAGAGCAGCCAGGCATTCTCTGCTTTCTACGGCGAGCGTCACGTTAAAGGGAAGCAGCCGGCTGTGCACCGAGGCCTGCGAGAACGATGAAAGGCTACGAGCAGATGACAGACACTGTAACCGCATATGGAGCGTCCTACAGTACTGCAATACTCTGCAGTGTTAAAGGGAAATTACACTGGAAAACCACAACTGAATATTACCAGCTTGATTATATCCTAATGGAGCAGTACCTTATGAAGTAAATCATGCAGATAGGCAGATTTGGGACTGCCAGACTAGTCCAATCAATGGCAGCACAGTCCAAATCTACATTCCTGGAACTGTGAGGGGGGAATGGGATCCCCCTCACGGATCTGTACTCATATCTTTGTAGGGTTGTGGGGACCGTCCAATCATCTCTATGGATCACAATACCAGCCCTAACCAAACAAAATACAAGTCTTTTGCCATTTTTAGTGTTTTGATTGCAGTCACTAATTTTTATTAAATTGAATTGACTGAAAAAATTGTCAGTACAGCACCAAAATAACAGGTTTTTTTAATGACATTTTATGGACGTTTGGTTCCCAAAATGCAGTGGACACCTGAACTGCACACACACACAAAGAAATTGAGGGACCACAGGAAAGCAAAGGCCATTGGCCGGTTTACACTGAATCGTGAGATGTGGTTTATAATGAATGAATGGATGTAATCATTTCCGGGAAGAGAAACAGGAGACTGTCTACTGAGGAAGGATGCGTCACAACAACGACAGTGACCAATCCACCACCATAGTTAGCTACGAGCTAACTGACCAAACGGGACCTGAGATTTTCCCGTACAGACTGATCACAGAAAATCTGAAGGTAGACAGCTTTAACAGAAATATAGCAGTGAAATCAGATCATTTTTGTTCTATTGCATAGATAAATCCCTTTTAACTGGGGGCTGGCAAAGTAATTTGTTCGTTTCCACTCAGCTGTAATGCAGAGCGAGATCTCATATGTGAAGGAAGGGAGTGAGACCCGGGTCCTACAGAAGCCAAGGCCATCCCACCTGCGGCCTCGCTGCTTCACAAATCACCCTTTATATCAGCCAATCACATGCTTTATCCAGACTAAGCGTCGGGCAGCATAGAATCAGGGGCCCCTTGGGGGGGGGGGGGGCTGCATATTTGGATCAATATGGAGCCACTGCTGGGAGGTGGGGTCACGACTCAGCAAGGCAGTTTGTGCTACCTGGCTCTCTTCCACCGGGCCGTGTAAGATGATGAGGTCGAGCAACCCCAGACTTGACAGGGATCCATGGTGCTGGGGGGTGGGATCAGCAGCCATTCGAGCATCAGTGGTGCGCATCACCGGGGGGGCCGTTCTCAGCGAGATGCACTGCATTTCCAGAGAGGGGTCGGTAGTGTTCCACCAGCCATCTCTCCAGGAAATTTTAAAAAATTCTGCACAGTATTGAGAAATGTGACTGAAGTGTTGGAAACCAATAAAGACTCATTTTGTGGAGCAATCACATCACATGTAATCTATCCCCTAGCCTGTGCCTTTCCGGGATCGGCACCAGGTCTGCCCCGTCCCGGACCTGTCAGCGCATGTAAGGAATGCACCCAATTTAAACAGATATTGACGGTACCCGCCGGAAAACAGGCGATGCCAGGAGAATGGCGGCTCGCCAGGATGGGCTTCAACACGGCGGCATTTCTCTTCATCGCCCAGCTCGAGGAGCAGCAGAGGTTGTCTCACACAAGGGTTTTTAGTCAATGAAATCCCCAGTGATGATTTTATTTTAATTAATGTGACACCCCAACACTGGAAACTGCCTGAGCTGTGCTCATTTTTACACAGCTTTGCTTCAGGGCCATTCAAAGCAAAGATCTCGTGACATTTACCGGCATATTAAACTTTGCCTTCCTAATTCGTACATTTAAGATGCCCTCTTTGGTATCATGCATGATCCATCTTCAAGAGGATGTGTCCTCAGCTCCATCAAGAGGACAGCAGGTGAAAACTATCTGTCTATAAATAGATCGAGCTCATCGCTGCTCACGTTTCACACTACGGGGCATGTTTCACTCTGGACACTGCAAGATAATCCTGTTGGAGTTCAGATGAGCCTTATTGGTCCCAATCCACACAATGATCTCAAAATGGGGGTTGGGGGTGTGGCTGCCGGTCCTGCATGCTGGGTATGACCGACAGGCCGATGTAGCAGACCGCTGTATGTTCTTACCACGTTCTACAGGTTCCTGCAAACCCGAGGCATGCACTTTGGCAAACGATTGTCTCGAATCTGCTCATAGGGCGTGATCATGGGCAAATGTGCCAAATGACAGCCTGAAATCCTTTCCAGCCCACCCTCTGCTTCCTGTGGTTGAAAGATGAAGGGCTGGCATTGAACAGAGGTGGGGAACCTGACCCATGGAGGGCCGCTATGGGTGCAAGTTTTTGGGATGGCCTCTCAATCAGCCAATAACAGTGGGTCCCCAAGGCTGGAATTGAGAAATACTGCTTTCTTATTGGCTGATAGAGAGGTCATCCCAAAAACTTGCACCCATAGCGGCCCTCCATGGAACAGGAATGATAGGGTACGAAAGGTCTTTATAAAAATTTGCTCATTAACAAATACAGTATTCTTGATGTCTCTACTACACTATATAGCCAAAAGCACACCAGCTTACCCTCATCTCATTACGAAACCAAAGGTATTAATATGAAATTGATCAGTTCACTGTTGCTTTAATAGCCCCTACTTTTCTGGCAAAGCTTTCCATTGATGTTGGAGAATTGTTGGATTTGTTCCTATTCATGTTGACTATTGTCATGTTGGGTCTCTTTCTGTGAGTATGTGTGGCATAAAACTTCACAAATGAACTTGCTCCCAGATGTGTTGCCTATCACAATCACTTCACTTGTGTTTGAGAAAAAACATCTCTAGCAGGGCATAAATGTGGCAAGCTAACGTGTTGGAAAGATGGTGTCCTACCACGTGGAAAGTCACTAACCTCCCCTGTACAACAATCACCCATTCTGCTGATGATATTTGTTGCAAAAGATTTGCATAGCTTTGAGCTTAATTATACAAATGTCAGCAGTGGGTGTGGATTAAATACGAAATTCCTCTGATTATGGTTTCCACATACTTTTGGTCATATAGTTTATCATCATTATATGCTGTATATTTGTCACCATTATATATACACATCTCATTATATAGGCAGAGGATGGATGAATAGATGAGGATGGAGATGTTCTGTGTGCTATGCAGAAATGCATCTTACATACGAAAAAAAAACAGCTGCAGTCAAAAATGGGCCCAAAACCTACATATCTGCAAATCAACTAGTTAAGCATAAACCAGTATTACATTTGGCTCTGTATTTTGCTGATAAAGGCAGGTATGGAATTTGTAAAGGGGTATTTCCCTTCGGGGCACAGGAATATTTATGTTATGGCAGGGCCTGGCAGAGGAGAAAGATCCACGGATTGGCACACGGCAAACAGGACTTTGTTAACAAAACAGAACACAAAGGGGAAACCACAAAATAAGAGGGACCACGAAGGGTAAGAAACCAAAGTGGGCAAACAAGAACTAAAAGTAGGGAAACTGGGAGCCCTCCTAGGGGAAACCACAGCTACACACACAGAATAGCAACTACAATGACTGACTGAAGAGACGAACAAAGGCAGGCACTTAAATATACTGATCACAACGACTAACAACTGGCAGGAGTGGCCATACAGAACTATGGGCAACGAGGAGCAGCTGAGGTCAATTAACAGGTATGGTAGGTTCAAACTCCAAAGGAAACAAAACAAGGAAAACAGACCATAATACTGGGACTGAAGCTGCAATACATACACAAGAAAACCAAGAGAACATAAAATAACAAATTTTATATAAAAAAAAAGCAACTAGCCTTGAACCCGCAATGAAAGGGAGCCAACCAAACAGTGGCCAACCACTTAACCCATAAAGCGACATGGTGACCCAGGGAATAGGTAAGCGCACTAGGGACTAAGGGGCTACAAAAACAAAGGAAGGAACAGGATGGCCAGTGACACCTGCTGGCCAGACAGCAACAAGACACATGGCTCAGGGCCAGGCCGGCATCGATCCTGACATATTTATGTGTGAGATATCCCTTGTGACAAGAACACGATTAGCCCTGAGCTGTCTGCAAAGAAGCAGACCACTCCTGAGCTTCTGTTAGAGCCAACAAATTACTCAGAGCCCAGCCCCCACACTCGCCTCCCCACCGAGGGACCAGGCGGATTATACTTACATTTCCAGCCGGCCAGAAGCACAGGCACTCAATCCCCTCCATCTAAGGAACATATGCATTTGTAATTAGAAAATATCCCCCTGCAGTGCTCCGCCCTTCTCTCTGAGTGGAGGAGAACCCAGGCCTGACAGCTTAATCGCAAATGTCATTGTTTATAAAGTCATCATTGTCCAACTTGGGAGGTTCATTACTCCTTTTTTCTCGGTTGTGTGACAAAGTTCCTGTTCTAAAACAGAATGTTCTGGAAATACAAATGCATTCAAACATGCATCCATGTGTCTACATGTGCACACACAGTGTGGAAGAATTCCTTACAGGAAGGTAATGCATTCCTGGGCATGTTTTCCTACTTTGGGAATGTTTCTATATAAAGAAAGGATTGGGGCTGGTACTGTATTTCCAATCTGTGGAAGTGAGCCCCAGAAAACAAATATCCCATAATCATCCTCAATTACTTAATCAGTTTCTAAATGTAAATGGGCGAGGGGGGGGGGGCATCCAAATATTCTCTTACCTTATATCTCAGGTGGACACCTACAGCATAAGGAGATCCCTGCCCCCCTCACCCCTCGAGCAGTTACCCAAGCTAACGTGCGACAGACATCTCCCTGCAGTGCTCCGCCCTTCTCTCTGAGCGGAGAAGGACCCAGGCCTGACAGCTCAATCGCAAATGTCATTGTTTATAAAGTCATCATTGTCCAACTTGGGAGGTTCATTACTCCTTTTTTCTCGTTTGTGTGAGAAAGTTCCTGTTCTTTTCCGTCAAATACTCCTCCCACATTAAAGAGGAACATAATACAAACGGCTTTTAAAAGGATTAATTTGCACATATTTATTTCAGGATATTTTTTTCCCTCCTGAATATTCCTGTACTGTGCCGCTGAACATACACAGCACATTGTGAAGTTACAGGTGTCAAATTATACTGTCGCACTGCAACAAAAAAAAATATGAAAGGGGCAGAAAAGGGAGTATGTTACACTAAATGTTTCCCTCCAGCAATTTCTACAACAGGTTCTCTGGTTCCCAGAGTGTTGTCAGCTATCTCCGGCCCCCTGAGACTGACATATGGCCAGACTGAATTTACCAGGGATCCCGAAATTTCTGACTAATCTCAAACTCGGCCGCCCACAGTCACATGGCGCTAGACGGGACCGCTGCTGTTTTTCCCTTCAACCAGCAGGTCCGGTCCGTGCAGCTAATGGCTCGTTCAGAAAATGCACTCAGATCCAGTCGAGATGCTCGGTGACTGATGCCTGGCATCCCCATGGAAAACTGCAAATCTCTGGAAGCTCCCAGTTCAACCCCGGTGCTTCTGGAATCCAGAAGGGTTACCAGCAATCTGGGTCAGTTGATATGCAAGTGGGTAGGATGCTGGAAAGGAAAGATAAATCGCCGTGATAATTATGAACGACACATATCAGAGCTGATAACATCTCCCGTGGAGGGGGCGGTTTCGGTACCCGTGCACCTACATGTGGCCTTTACTCATATTTTGTGGAACAAAAATCTGCCTTTTATGAACCAATACTACATTGACTCTCCATCTTAAATGCTCTGGAATGTTAAGTATTAAGTCTAATGTGATGGCCATATAAAAGGATATCATGTTTTTATATGTTGCTTACTCAACATTTAAAATTATTTCTTGAGCGTTGGGAGTGCTAGTGTTCAGTGTCGGGAGTAAAATTGCCAAAAATTCAGTCTGATATATAAAACTATTCACTCACTAATGCTCCTGTTCCTTCCAATGGCACGTACATCAGAACAGCACAGTTATAACAAAGAACCAGACGGTCTGACACAAGGTTCTCAATATGCAAACCACTGGCCAGATCTGGCCCATGCCATAAATTTGTGAACCCAGATGTTATTGCTGCAGTGTCACTTAAGTAATTACATGGAGAATGTTCTGGAAAATAACTGCTGTGGAGCTGAATGTCACCAGCACTATAAATAATAGAAAATTGCAGCATTACAACGACAGCATTACAATACTGTACCAGGCCGTATGTTTTTCAGTGGACTCTTGTGTAAATCAGCTTTGAGCTGCAGGTGGTGCAGTGCTTAAAAATAATAATATAAATAATAATGATTTTTATGATTATTCAGTTGAGATGAGAGCGTGTGACCTTTCGAGTCATGAATGCTATTTCCCTTCTTTTCAAAGGTAATAGCCATGAATTATACATGTTTGATTTAACCTTCTCCCTGCAAGGTCAACACACATTACCAGCACTTTCAACCTTCACATTCGGGCCCTTTGCAAGACCTTTTCAAGAGAAACATGGGCCGATTGCTGTATCGACGCCGGCTTAGAACAGACATACTCAGTGTTTCGCCCTAACTACAGAAATGGCCTTACATAAGATCTTTATAGCTTTGAAAGCACTTTTTGCATTCAAAAACCACACATAAATGTTTATTTCGACAACCAGTGATCGCTGGGTGGAGCTAGGGATGCACTATTAGAGCTTTATAAGACAGCGCATCATGTCTTGAGTGGATAGCTTATAAATGTGCCATTCAGCACTATCAACAAAGAATGAGGTTGCATCTATCTCTAATGCAATTAGACTGAATTTGATAGGGTGTCCAGGGTGTAAGAACAAGCCACAGTCACATGCATAGTCTAGATAAAATAGCTAGTTTCTGTAGCAGCAACTAATCCCACAACACAATATCTAGTTTCTATCAGATAAAAAGAGCAATAAATTTTCTACAAAAAAAAAAAAATGCACAAACATCTAAATTTAGAAGTAGTGGCTAGATTTCAAGTAGCCTGGTTGGCCTCTTCCCCGGGCTCACTGCCATCAGCAAAGCATTGGGTTTTTAATTTGCAAATTATATACCTAGTTACAATGGTATGGAATATTAATGGCCCAGCTTCCCTCTAGGGACTTTCAGCTGAAACTGAAATAAATGACTAAACGTAATAACGGTATTATTTTCTTGCCACGAGATTTAGTGCTAACCCCTGGCTCAACAAAGACGTTTTCTAGATAGCGTGGTGAAAAACTAAAACAGAGGTGGTATAGCTTCCCGACCTACAGGGCGGCGCCCTGCTTTGCGAGCCATCGGAATGGCTGCGTTAATGGCCATCCCTGCTCCTGGTATTTACAGCTGGGTGCCCGTGGTCCCATCTTCTATTTCACCCTTGTGGTGTACCTTGATATAGCGCGGTATGACTCCATAATTGAACGAGCAATTATATATGGGCCTTTCACAGCGAATCTTCCTTTCTGCACATTTCCGCTGTTATACCTATGAGCTGCGCAAAATCTAGACCTTCAAGCATTAAATGTAACAAACATAAACTATCGGCTTAGATATGATGAAAGGCAGCGGCTTGACTTTGTCGCTTTTGAGACACGCTGGCATGTTTAGGAAGATCCCCAGTGTGGCCTGGCCTTGCCCTCTGCGATACGATCCCTTCTCACCCAAGGCTGTTTCTTCACCTTTGGAATCACCCCGGCCCAGGGTTAAGTAAACTGGGGCGCCTTGCTGGTGATGTCATAAACGGACTATAATTTAATGGCGAGTGGATGTGAGTGTTCAGACTGCCTGTCGCTCAGTCTTAAAGGAGACCTCCTTGGGAACACACACAGCCTGCAAGCAGTGCCCAGTGACAACACCGGTGCCCAGTGCATTCTCTGTAGCAGCGATGCACTTCGGCTACAACATGCAACACATGCAATGCAGCTTGCATAATGGTTTACATTGTACACACGCATATGTGCACAAAGTGGACCTAAAATTACACACAACCGCAGATTCAATGTCTGTAGCACAGAGAGATTTAAAAATGGAAATATACACAGGAAACAGTTGGCTTTTATTTGAGCTGGTGGCAGTTTCTCTCCAAGGGAACTATCAGGACATCAGGCACAGCTGTGGCATTTCCCAGCAAGGCCTCTGAGGGGCGCTAGAATGTTTTTACAGCCTGGCTGTGACTCCCAGTCCAATCACCAGAATCACGTCTGATATTGATCAGTGGTCAGTTAGATAAAAATGTTAACAGGTACATGCTGACTCTCGACTTCTGGAAACAATGCATGTACCTATACCAATATGCTATACCGATATCTCGGTCTTAAAAAATAAGACCAACATTAAAAAAAAAAAAAAGCTTAAAAGACTAAGGTCTTTGGTGAGGAAACCACAGCTAAATTTAAGCAGCTAAATGAAGCATTTTTCAGGAGCAGGAATTAAGATTTTGTGCTCTTGGAGAGGAACACTGCGCGTCAGACCTTTCAGCCCAGCGGAGTGGCCTTGGAGCCATCCTTTAGGGACTGCAGCGCCCTCTGGTGGTCGCAGACTGCGCTGGCCTTGTGGCTGTCACTGCATACATACAGTCAAGGCCCTCATTTAAACAGCCCCACCGACATTACCCTAGCCACAAGTGTAGATACTATAATTTTGTGGTTTAAGGGCTTGGACTGGGAGGCTACCTCACAGAGTGCTGTGCCTAGCTCTTTTTAACGAGATTTATCCATCTGGATTATTTGACCCCCTCAAATATTTCTGCTCGGGTATACACAGGAAATGTCAGTTTAACCGAGCAAAAATAAAAGATTAACGTACAGCAAGTAGAAAGGATAATCTGTCCCGTTTCTCTTTTCAAATATCTTTAACAGTTTTACCTGGAGCTGGATGTGACTGATGGTGTATTGCGGTCACCACCACGAACACTTTGGCCTGGACGTCGCACTTTGGTCGGCGGAGAAAAGGCCAAGCCAGCGATCAGTGTCAAAAAGAAGGTCTGGGCTGTTCCTTTTTGGATGTGTAAGGCAGGAGACCCCTTTGAAAGAGCCACCTCATTACATTTGTAGGGAATGTTCATATTTATCTAAGAATTATGTGGAAAAAAGGAAGTATGCCGCCAGGCATTCTTATTTAGGGTTTGTTTCCTGCATTCCTTTTTGTAGAGTACAGTATTTACAAATATTCCTTGGTGTCAAAATATGTAGAAAATAATATTAACATTCATTTCATTTTTGTTGAACCTCCTTTAAAATTGGATGTTTGGGCCAGAACACGAGGACAGTGAAAACACATCACACAAGCTAATTTTGGCTCCGACAGAAAGTCCCAAATACTGTCCCAGGGCGGTGCCACTGGTGCGAAGGTATGGGAGGGAGAACCAGCTCCCCCATCAAACGGGGAAAGTGAACGTGAGAGAAGCCCTTTATACAGCACGATAGCAACCTCATCAAAACTCTGCAAAACATCCCCAGGCCGAATACCTGGCTGGGATCTGATCACATATTCTGGAGGTTCTGAAGGTCTCCCTCTCTGTCTGCCTGCATTTCTGTCTCTCTCCTTTTTTCATAACACGCGCAACTTGCATTACATGCGAAAAAAGCAGAAAACCAAGCGGCGATGCATTCCCATACATTTTAAGCTCGCTGGCTCTGGTGTCATACATCAAGGTGAATTTCGCCCTGTCAAAGTAAAACGCAGCAATATGGAGCTTGTTTAGAGTTGCATATTAAAACCAGATGCAGATTATTATGAGTAGTTTATCTTTTAGGAGTCTAGTGTCTGATGGAACTTAATGTAAATTTGTTCCAACGGCAGTCTTTCTGTCCAAGAGACGAGATGGGAATAATTACCGGACTTGTGAATCTGAATCTGATAGACAATGGATTCCTTTTCAGTCATACACAATTACCAGCCGCAGACAGGATTCTTGCATTCTAAATTTCGGAATTCAAGTGAGACCAGCAGAGAGACCAGGGCCAGAGTGTTTTTGGCGTAAGGCTTTCCAGAGAACCAGTTTAAACCAGAGACACAGCCTCGGATTCTTCATCCTGACCAGGCAAAATCGTGGAGCAAAGTATTGCACTTACTACTGAATGAGACCAGTCGGATCTCGGATGGTCCACAGAAGGAGAGGCGTCGACGTCATTCCAGTGGTCACTGGAGGAAATGCAATGTCACCCTGTGGCCAGGAAGCAGTTCATCCTTCTGTCGCGAAACTCTGTATCTGTCTAGCTTTCATCTGCATATCCAACGCCGGGTCACGTTGGGCCTGCAGCACTATCTAGGAAACCGGCCACAAGGGAGGGGGACACTCCGAACAGGACACCAGTGTCACACAGGGCGCACTCACTATGGGCAAGTCAGCAATGCTAACTGCATGTTTTTGGACTTGCAAGGTGACACCAGAATACAAGAAACAAACACACAAATTCTACAGTGGGGGGCTGGTCAATGAGACCAAAGCATTAAGAAGTTCATATAGTTTTGCTGACCACTTTCATTTTTCTTTAAAGGTATAAAAGAAGGTGAATATGTCTTAATAAAAATAAGTACAACAAAAATGGGAATTTGTCAAGCCCAAATAAAGTTCAGAGACGCCATTTATTTATTGGCAGGCAGAGGGAAATAAAATCGTTTTCCCACTGGCGTTAGAAACAGGCCCCTCTAGAGGTTTTTGTTTCTTTCGACGGCATCTGCTCGTTCACTGCCTCAGGATGAAACCATTTTCAAATCCTACCTAAGATCTGACATGTCTAAGCAAAGCAATTTCAGGCACAGCTGCCCCAGCCAGTATTGACATAACTCCACGGCCCAGTCTAGCAGGAAGACAACAATTTGTCTCGTTATGGCAGAAAATGAGGTCTCTGGTATGGGGGCGGGGCCCATTGCGGAACATGGAGCACGTCTGAGTGCCTGAAGGGAGAGCTCTACAGTGCCCCCCTCTGGCATACTGGCGCATTGATTTGATGTTAGAGTGCCAGCAGACCAATGGGTTCATCGGGGCCTTAGCAGACCTCTCAGCTAATCTCACGGCCCACTGCATGGAGTGACCGGATGGCTGCCCTGCCAAGCGAGCGCATTGGCTCCCGGGGGGAGGGTGTGTGTAGAGGCTGCATGTGACAGGAGAACTTCGTCCTTCACTCTCCTTCTCCTGTCTGCTCTCACCAGTGCGTCTCAAACGCAGGTGTCACGTTTGACAACAGCTGAGGACACTGACGGGGGTCAGCGAAACTAAGCGTGATGTGACAGGTGCCCTGGAAAAAGAGCAGTGCGTAAGAGACCGGGGGGGGGTGCGAGGGGAGGGGGGAGGGTGGCAGGAGGGAGTTGGCAGGAAGGCCTGCTGATGGGCTCAGAACCTGTGCCGGGGGTGGGGAGGTAACACTGCAATAAAGGCTCAAATCTTTAGTGAGGAAAATAACCTACATTCATGAACACAAAGCTTTACCTTACATTTCCCAAATGGCGACTGGCAATCCTCCTAAATGACACAAATATAAGCAGGATTGTTGTCTGTTTGGTTTACAGCATCGGGAAATGTTAATTATCACCACTCTTAAGAGTGTGAGTTATTTAAGGGAAAATTATATATAGACGTTAGTGGTTCCTGATGTAATCTCCCCTGGTCCCTGCTCTCTATCATCACCTCCACCCCACCCTCCCACCACTCCCCCCTCGGTCGTCCTTCATCATCACATTCTGCTCTCCTTTTGTCCATCTCCTCTTCTCAGTCTCCTTGACACTGAAAGTGACTGCATGTAGCTAACAGGCCGGTCTGAGTGGCCAGAGGACCGCAGTGGGTCAGGTGAGGTTTCTCCGGGTGTGGCAGTACTGCGAGAAGGCAGGCAGACAGCATTAACAAGCTTCAGCGTCCCTGTATCATTGCCACTCTCCCAGCCAGGCGAAGCTGACACCTCAGCAGAAGCGCTTGTCTAATTTACGACACGCTGTGCATCATGCATTTTTAAATGAATGACCGTGTTATAGCAGTAATCCATTAAAACTACGGTCACTGCATATTTGGGTCACACGTTCGTACCTAAAGACATTATCATCACATTTATGAACCAAAAGTAAAACTCGCTTTTGGCAGCAATTAAACATTTTGCCTATATGACCCGAGCCACCATCATTATTTTAAAAAAATCATCGTGTGTTAGTCATAAATTAGTCTTGGGTTTGAAATTGCCCCTTGCTAATCGCAAAGGCTGGTCTTTTGCTATAAATGTGGAAGCCAAGTGTGCAGCTAATGTTCTACAACCCATGCATTATAGGTTTTTACACCTTTGCAGAGGCATATATATTATTTTATCAATTTAGTATTATGTAATTCTCGGTATTCAGCTGCAATATGGGTAAAATCTGGGTTTTTTACGGTTTACCAGTTATTAAAACCAGACTTGCGTGCCATCTCATTTACACAGATAATTCAAGGCTATAAAAGTATGACTGATCTACAGGTGCATTACATTGTAAATTATTTTGGTATTAAATCACTGACCTCGGCCTGAAGTAATGTGTATGTCTAACTGAGCTGTAGCTTGTATAGTTTGCGTAAATATTAAATTGTGTTCTTTGTTATATTTATTATCACCCTTCTAACCAATCAGATTCAAGAATTCAACAACATTGTGGTAGAATTCTGCAGGCAGGGACCATGTTTGACTTTCTTGACAAACTGTCTCAGCTGACCAATGACACGACCTCCTTATAAAGAGGCCCCCCGTTTTCCATGGCCTCTTCTTCATATCAACACAGTCTACAGTGCTAGTTCTGGCAAAATGGTATAATCTCATCTCTAAATTAAATTAATTGTGTCCCTAATTGGACTCATTCACCTTCATCTCTCAGCAGGAAGGTAGCCTGCAGTTTAAGGACTGCTTGGAAGCCAAGACGTGCACCAGGATTTCAAGTGTCCCGGGGCTGCCTTTGTCGTTTGGTTGTTGTAATAATATTTATGCATAAGGATGGCATGTGTAACATCACTGTAATCTCCCTGTGTACTTTTACTCATTCCATCAAAGGAAGTTACACCTCTATAAGAATGTGTTTTATAAATTTCAATAGGAACAACAACTTTGAGACTGCAGTGATTTTTTTTTATTTTTTTTTTGGGGGGGGGGGGGGTGGTGGATATGACGTTCCAAGGGACTATTACAAATGCTCTGGGCCCTCAGAGATAATTCTGTTTCTAGACAGTTCCCTGACAGAATGGGGACGCATCACACAGACGTATTCCCCGAGGCCGGTCACAGATCCATCAATCCATCAGCCTCAGCTGGGAAAACCTGCCTGCCTGTGCGTCACGCGAGGTGAGGAACTGTTTGAACTGGGTCAAGGAGCCGTCACTCAGTAATCTGTTCTTGGATCAGAAGTCAGTCATCCATGAAAAAGTGACCACTGGCAAACAACACAAGCCAAACAGCTCTGCAGGTCTGAAACAAGCTATGGACATGGTACTGGATAAATGTGCTATCCCGGTGCAATCTGTTCCCTGATCAGCAGTCACTCAGCCATGAAAATGTGACTCTCCACAAACAAACCAACTTGAAGACCTCTACAGGTCTAAAGCTGGCTGAAAACCAGATGAAGGTCCAATTGCTGAGTAATTTGTTCCCAAACCAGCAGTAACTCAACAGGCAACTGAAGAGCCCGACCTCCTGTCCAACAGCCAATAGCTAGCCAGTCTATCACACCCACAAACTCTAGTATC
This sequence comes from Brienomyrus brachyistius, assembly GCF_023856365.1. Taxonomy (NCBI): domain Eukaryota; kingdom Metazoa; phylum Chordata; class Actinopteri; order Osteoglossiformes; family Mormyridae; genus Brienomyrus; species Brienomyrus brachyistius. The sequence goes on along the minus strand of NC_064545.1, from coordinate 10,982,076 downwards.
TTTTCCTTGCTGAATATATTTCTGCGATTTTTTTCCATCATATGTCTGCTATAATCTCAAACTGCTGTTGCATGTCACCACATGGGGAAAGTAAACAGAGACAATACACTGGATTCACAAAATATATTTTTAATGCAAATTCTGAAAATATTATAACAGAGTAAAGTAGAGACACTGAACAATGAAACAAGACATTAAAAATCAAAAACAGAAAACAAGTAATATTGCTTAATTGTTAGTTCTTGTAATAATTCCTCAGATATAAATAAAAATACAGTCTTGATCGTTGTACTACTGCTCCTGTTCTATTTTATTTCAATAACTTTTATTCAATTGTATTTTAAAAATTTTTATAAATGCACATACTTTTCTTGGACAAACACACTATTGGAAGCGTTGGTCAGAGGCCAAGGTTTCTGTTCACTATCAGAAGGATTCTCTCCTGATTGGTCAGTAGACAGCCTTGCCAGAATCTAACACAGCCTGTATATGGGTGCTGAGGAGGACCTGAAGGAGGCCTTGCTAACTGCTCAGATTAATATGTCTGCGTGGGGCTGAGCCAGACCTGGACACCCCATGGCTGAACACAAAACGTTTTTCTCCCATGCGCTTTTTCGGCAACATTTGCTGCACAGCTGCACAGGGCTACGTCTGGCACAGCTGCGACACCAGCATTTGCTTATTTGACGTCCGCAGAATGTTTTTTCGTTCGCTTCAGCGAATCGGCTCAGGGCTCTGACCCCGCACTCCCCCCCCCCCCCCCCCCCCCCCACCCCCACTGCGCTGGAATTGGCGCAGGCCGCCAGCAAGTGGCTCTCATTTCTAGTGTCATCTTCTTAACAAATTGCTGCCCAGGTCCCACAGCTGGGACACGCCTCCCTGGAAGCTGTGTTGCACTAAGGCGTGGAGCGGACCTTCTGCATCTGATCATGATCCATTTATCCGACTGCCCCCCCCCCTCTCCCAAGCAATAATAATTCCTACCTCTACAGTTCTGCTTTCTTTGGAAAGAGAGAAGGAGACACAGAGTAAGTCATAAAACCTGATTCAAGTCTTCTCTATATCTATAAACCTACGCCTCTATAGTTTACGTTCTCATTTCTTTTTTTATAAACTGGCCCTCAAAGAGAATGATATACACTCTCACGGCCCTCTCCCACAAAGCCAGAAAGAGAGGACAGGGCCAGAATGCAGCCTTTAATGTGTATTTAGGATGTAGACACACATCTCTTATATAAACACAGTCACATGGCCCGGATGAGAGGAGTTCTATCGCTGCAGAGGTAGTTCCAATGCATATTTACCAGATGTCACGTTTCATGCATCAGAACGGCTGCTTTATTCCGAATCAGAGGTTTATGTTTTTGTAATAAACTCTGGCGAAACGTTATAATGGAAGAGAGAAAAATGCAAGGAGGTGGAAGAGCCAGTATGTTCTGCACGCTGCTTTTCGTGGTGATTTACAGCACACAATATTTAAAATAAGCAGTTTTGGGCAATCTAATTTAGGGCAAAGGTGCTTGACGTTACAATACAAACATCCCCCCCTTTCTCTAACATGCCTGACTGATGCCGCACAAGATGTGCACGTAGAGACAATCCAGATGAGTTTTTTTCAGCGAGAATCGCCGTTGCGAAAGCAGCCTGGAATTAACTGATTTCATCTGGAGTTGGCTGGCAGCTCAAAGAGATCCTGGAGGAATTCTGACTGAGTGGGTAGATCATCTGAGGGCACCTGAGCTACACCGCTGGCTGCAGCACAGCAAAGATGGAGACAAACACTCTGCTAACTGCCACGTTCTTCACTGCCAAAGAATAAAGTGGTAACTCTGGCCATTTCCTATTCTGACAAACTGTCTCATTATAATCATGATTGGACTAAAAAAAATAACTTTTATCCATCTGAAATTCCTTTTGGCAAAGTCCAGTTCATTTTGAGCTGTTTGCTGCTTTTCTCAAACAATGAGGAGAATATTTACATTAACAGTTCAGGGAATATTGTCTAGGTCGCATCAGCGCTTAAAGCGTGTCTATAAAAGGGTGACAGGTAGCACAGGGCCCCAGGCAGGGGATACCCCAGGCAGGGGATACCCCAGGCAGGGGATACCCCAGGCAGGGGATACCCCAGGTAGGATGACAGTCCATCTCAGGGCATACACATTCACATAATAAGGGCAATTTTGAGATATATAACCACGCGTCTTCCGACTGCAGGAAGAAATCTCAACACCCAGAGGAGTGTGAGAAGTAAATGCAGAATAATGAACTAGTCGCATCCAGCATGGTGGGCGGGCAGGGGGCGTGGCTACACGTGGGCTGGGGTGAGCGTAGTCTACCCAACAGAATCATCTGCTCATCCAATGAAAAATCTGAAAAAATTGCATTGCATCATACTATACTGAGGTTCCAAACCAAAATTTGCTCTCAGGTTGTCCACTCTAATGCATCGTACAGATGCTTATCATAAAATCTAAATCTTACAGAGTTTAAGCTCTATTTTCCTTTTCGCAGGATAATGGCCCCAGGACTCCCTGCACAAACTGGATTCCGTCATTGTATTCCGCCCGCCCCCCCCACCCTGGATTAAACAACTCCCTTGTTTACATACCATATTTAGGAAAAGCAACATTTTTTTTGCTGTTGCCTCCCCAAATAATCCAGATGTCTTCCCAAAGAGAACATCCTAGTGACGCCGCAGCGGGTGGTGTTGGCATTACACAGTGACTTTGGGGGGAGCCCTATTGTGACTGGCTCCCCAGGTCACATGCATGCACATTCATATAAGTGCACAGTCAATAACAGGGTTACTACGTAAAGCATTCTACTATTACTACTGCAGGCAGTTAATACTGTCAGTAACATTTCATATAGGCACCACAGGCACGGAATTATGTTAATTAGTGGAGACAAATGTTCGGAAAATGGAATATACTGGAATGAACAAGTAAAGGCACAACATTGACAGGGGAGATTTTCAGGGAAACTCGTGTCCTCTTTGGGGAAGGCGAACTCCCCTTAACTCCCTTCGTAGATCGAACCGTGGAGCTGAGTGAGTTGGGATTCAGCACTGCTGCAGTTCGATTCCTGCTCCTATACTTCAAATGTCCTCTCCGTGTTTTGTGGGTTTTTTCCTGGGACTCCGGCCACCTCCTGCAGCCTAAGCACATGCACGTAGCTTACTCGGCACCTTGAAATTTCCCATAATGCAGTGCTCCCCAACCCGGTCATCGGGTGCCCTCAGACAGTCCATGTTTTTGCTCCCTCCCAGCTTGCTAATAGCTACAAAATGCAAGATGGATGATAGGAGACGCATAAAAACAAGCATGTCTGAAATGATTCAAGAAAAACAACTGCAGATGCAAATCACTTGTTACTCCGACAAACAGCAGACCAGTTAATAGCATGATTAGATATCACAATATGCGCAGCTGAATAGTCTTACAGCTGAATTATGACTGACTAATGAATAGTCAAAATTTAGTTCCCTGCATATTAAATACACAAACCTACAAAGTACTTGAATTGAAATGAAACACACTAATTTTGATAATGTCAGACTTTGTGCTTTCATTTTGTAAGCGATCTCTCACATCTGCACCAGGGCCAGTAATATCAAGGGCAAACACCTTACTCAGCATAGTAGGTCATGCTTGAGGTCTTCTGCTTGCTCCTTTGATCAGTTGTACATGACGGTAAAAGTGGAAGGAGCACCCCAAGCAGCCCCAAGGAGCAAAGCCCGCAACAAACACTGCACAGAACTTTGTGACCGGACGGAAAAGGCTTTTTTACAATGACAGAGACAGTTTGTGTCCACGTTGGCATTCTTGACTATAATCTCACAGGGGAAATCAAGCTCCGTACACCAACCCCCCCCCCCCCCCCCCAGAACAAAATGAGCCTGAAAACATTACCAGGTGTTTCTGCAAATGTAGTTACCTGAGCACTGAAGCAGAACCCCAAAATGCAGAAACACTCAAAATGCTGTAGCTGTGATCCAACATGTGCAAGCTAAGCTCCCTAAGACTTAGAGTTAGAACAGAAGGAAATGCAAATAATCCAGAAATGAGTTATAAGATTTTGGGTAGCTAGCCATGCTAAAACCAAGGTGGTCACTTATTCTGTAACAATAAGCAACAAGCAAGCACAACCTGAGGGTATAATTCAGCATTCTCTTGCTTTCTGTGACCCCCTGGCCTCCCTGAAGCTTAGCTTTCGACTGAAATGCAGTATATGCAGGGACACGGTACGGACAAAGAGACCCTGGTAGATTCAGGGGGCCTGGCACTTTATAGGGGGGGCCCTAGCGAGGGGCACAAGGTGACGTTTTGTCACGGAACAGGGAGAATATGAGTGCAAACCAAAGCAAAGTCTATGTCAATATAAGGTTCAGAGCTGCCCTCGGCTAGCGACTCCTGAGACGATTGACGGGCCTCGAAACGTGACTTGCAGGTACAGGCACTGCATTTTTCCAGATAAAGGCATCGCACCTCTGCTGCATCAAGTTAGGTCTTGCAGCCCGATTGTTTGCAGTGCCTTCCAGTTGAGCCCAGGAGATGAGTTCACAAGGATGTGAACTGATTCATGTTCCAGCCGTCTCAGTAGGGTTTGTCGAGGACGTGTCAAGCTGGACGCAACTGGGAGCAAACTGGAGGTTGCTATTGCAAGGAATATATCTGCCAGAATCAAGAAGGTCCATAAGTTGCAGTTATTTACTGTTGTACTGGGGACTCAAACGTACAGTTGATGACAGGGCTGGACTGGGATAAAAATTTGGCCCTTTTTGACGTTGATACATTTTGCCAACCCGCATACCCATCGAGCCACCCAGAAAATGCCCGATATACCAGATGGGTAGTCGAGCTCTGGCTAATCACAGTTGGTCCCAATGACAACTGCAACCACACAACAGCCAATCAAAATTTAATTAAACTAATGGATAAAATGGTGCACACTCTGCCTACCCTTGGCATTTACAATACGCTTATTATTGATAAGCTAACTCGACATGTTTTTTTTGCCTCCCTATATCTGCTGTTAGGTACCTTATACATATTCTTCTAAGGAGTTTGGCAGTGGGTTTCCAGTCAGAAATGGAAGATTTAAAGTTGCCCTTCAATATGAGGCAGTGTAGCCCTGTGTGGTGTAGAGTTCAGTGTTCTTGCACTCTATATACTTTGTTAATGAACTTTAACACATTTTTTCTATATTTGTACTTAAGCACGTTTGACTCCCAAAGCCTTTGTTGTTGCAACTTTTACTTTTACTTCATTACATTTCTGAGCCAAATAACAACTTCTTATTCTGATGAACCATCTTTAGTTACACAGTTTAAAAAATATGCAATTACATCTGTATGTTTTTTATTTTTTTTGCTTAGAATCAAAATTATCAGTCATGATTCTTTAGCAATTAATTTCTCTTTATCATTATTTTGCACTATATATTGTCTTTAAGAAGGTGGAACAAACAATATGTAGAGATGCACGTTATATCAGTTAACAAACCGATGTGCTCAGTGCTTTACCAGTGTTCGACGTTAGCAGCACGGGAACTAAAGACACTGCTGTTTTAAAAATGGAGATGAATGCATTGGATGATCAGTCATTTTCCACAGTGGAGAGCACAGGATTTAATCGGCTCACAAACCACGTATAAGAGGTCTCAAGTAGCGGCCTGCGACATGTTTATAAGTCATTATTAAAGTCTGGCCCGCAGATTTATGATTCATTTTCCACAGAATAAGAATCATCCATGATGGAATGTTATTCCACTAATCTGTGCCACCAAGCTAGGCAAGTTTCACCGATATTGGCAATATGAGACTAGAAAATATCAGTATCAGTCAAAATTGTCCGCATCAGTGCACCACTAACAATATGATAGTTACTAAAATGGGATAAACTGTGCGGAACAGAAAGGGCACCTGCTGTCACATCGCAAAGACAGCTGACGCCACCTACCACCACTTAACAGACGGTACTTAAACCCCACACAGTGTGCGGTATTGTCGCTAAGCACGTGCTGAGTGGTTTGACTCTGTTTTCTCTCCTCGGTTGCGGTCTGTCCTCCTTGCCCTTCCTGAACTTCCCGTGCCTCCTGCCAGCCCCTCTGCTCTTCCAACCCCTTCCGAGAAAACCCCTCGTGTACTTCCCCGTGTTCGTCGTCCACGTCCTCGGATCGATCTACCGGCTTCTCGACCTTCGGCTTCCTCTCTCCCGACCCCCGACTTTGGATTGCACTCGGGCTTTTGGTGATACGATCGGACGGCAATTGGCAACGACTTGGACCCGGCTCTTGCCGACTCCTTTTGTGACCCCGAATAAACTTGGTTGCCTGGATAACCGTGTTCTCATCATGGTTGTCAGGACACCTGCACACCTGGCTTTAAACAAACAAAATATTCCCAAGAAATGCTAAACAGAAAATGAAACCTCACCTGCTCTTTATTATATCACCTGTATTCCTATCCCATCTTCTGGTCACGTGAACTGCAATGCAAAGCTGCGGGGGCAAACCCTGAGATAACATCCTGCAGGTACCCCTGGTTCTACAGTATAGAATTCATCTATAGCATTCATCACAGAATTCTGTTGATGGGATTCATATAACAGCTATATTATAAAACTTAACATCCATCCATCCATTTTCCAAACCGCTTATCCTATTGGGTCGCGGGGGGTCCGGAGCCTATCCCGGAATCAATGGGCACGAGGCAGGGAACAACCCAGGATGGGGGGCCAGCCCATCCCAGGGCACACTCACACACCATTCACTCACACATGCACACCTACGGGCAATTCAGCAACTCCAATTAGCCTCAGCATGTTTTTGGACTGTGGGGGGAAACCGGAGTACCCGGAGGAAACCCCACGACGACACGGGGAGAACATGCAAACTCCGCACACATGTGACCCAGGCGGAGACTCGAACCCGGGTCCCAGAGGTGTGAGGCGACAGTGCTAACCACTGCACCACCATGCCGCCCCCTAAAACTTAACATTGCTATGGTAATATTTTGATTACATCATGTTTAATTCAGCTAAACTTGGGTTTGCTGAGCCTTGATCCGTGATTGCGTCAGGTTTTCCAATAGCCATGCACGCCCATAAAAATGAAGCGGGAAACCCATTTAACAATGGTGAACATGGGATCTGAACCCCACAGACATGATATGTGACCCTCCAGCACAAAACTGTACACTTGGGTCGAAAATTAGAAATTAGGATTATGGTATCAAATGAAAGAGCACAAAAAATCCTCAAAAAATATCTAAAAATACGGCCATGCGACTTCCGTACAGTTTTGTTCTGGAGAGTCACATATTAGCATTGCACATCGTGCAGGCTTATCAGAGGTGGCGATTTCAGGTCCAGAAATTTAAAAAATCCAGACCAGGATTTTGTTTCAACCAACCAGTTAAGTACTATGTGACTGTGACTCTTTATGCTCAACTGCTTGGCTGAAACAAAATCCTGGTCTGGATTTATACTCTCTGGACCTGAAATTGCCACCTCTGAGGCTTAGATCATACGGATATTTATGTCTCTAAATTCTTGGCACATACATGAAATCTGCGATACTGTTTGAATGTATAACAAAATCTAAGAGTGGTATGGAAACCAAAACTGCACTTTTACATTTAATCACCTTACAGAAGCGCGCTTGGCTTACGTAGCATCATTTATCTGTTTCTCATCAGGATTTCGTTTTTTTTTTTCATTTTGAACCACAAATATGTAACCGTCTTTTGCTGTTGTGCCACAGTGAGGTAATTATGCAATATCTTTGCTTCATTTGCTACATATTATAAAGCTCTTGTAATTTCAGACTAATGAGTCACACATTGCATTACTGAGTCTTAGAGCCTGCAGATTTCGGAAAATCTGAGAGGATAATAAGCCGTCTCTGGGTAGCATTGTCCAAAAGAATGTATTATGATTTTCTTTCGTGCTACGTAAATAGTCTTTAGAACTGAAATATCTGCCCTGTCATGAACGTTACACTGTGGCTTCAGGAGGAATGTTATTTCGTATTGTACATGGCAGGGATGACAATAAAGCTTTACTTGACTTGTCTTGATATAGGTGCAACAGGCTGAGAGTTTTGAGTTTCACCCAGTGCTGAGGTTGCGATTTCTCCCCGAGTCCGTGAAGCTTTCGTGCCGCAATCCAGAGACATGCTGTTCTAATGGCCTTGACAGTGCAAGCAACCTAGCAAATGACTGGCATAATTCCCTTAACTACTAAACCCTCGATAAGATAAAGCTTAGCACAGAAGTTTATTCAAAAATCCTGCAAGTCGAAGTGAATTCATTTTCTTATCGAAAGGCACTTACAATATTATTAATCAGTTAACAATATTAACAATCAGGAAGCTGTCAGTTCTAATTGAACTTGTATTGGGTACTAGGAACACAGTGTCTACAAGGTGTTTGAGCTAATTCAGGTTTTATGCTTCAGGTAAAAATGTATCTATTTCAGGAATTTATATTACATCATCCAGTTTGTAAGGTTGACTTTTCTTTTGTCTGTAAATTTTGTGTGTGTGTGTGTGTGTGAGAGAGAGAAAGAGAGAGAGAGAGAGAGAGAGAGAGCGGGTATACCTATCCTTATGGGGACACAATGTCCCCATAACGTGATAAATATCCATTTTTTTCCTTTATGGGGACTGGTTTCCTGGTCCCCATTAGGGAAAACTCATCCATCCATCCATCCATTTTCCAAACCGCTTATCCTATTGGGTCGCGGGGGGTCCGGAGCCTAACCCGGAAGCAATGGGCACGAGGCAGGGAACAACCCAGGATGGGGGGCCAGCCCATCGCAGGGCACACTCACACACCATTCACGCACACATGCACACCTATGGGCAATCTAGCAACTCCAATTAGCCTCAGCATGTTTTTGGACCGTGGGGGGAAACCGGAGTACCCGGAGGAAACCCCACGACGACATGGGGAGAACATGCAAACTCCGCACACATGTGACCCAGGCGGAGACTCGAACCCGGGTCCCAGAGGTGTGAGGCGACAGTGCTAACCACTGCACCACCATGCCGCCCCTAGGGAAAACTCAATTTTATAAAAATCAGTGACTGCAATGAAAAAGTTAAAAATGCAAAAACTCTTGTATTTTGCTTGGTTACTTGTGGTTATGGTTACGGCAGGGTGGGGGTTAAGGTTGTCATAGTTAGCGTTAGCATTTTCCCCATAGAAGTGAATGAGCGGGCCCCATAAGGATAGGTATACCCTACGTGTGTGTGCGTGTGTGTGTGCGTGTGGGTTGTTTATATATTACATTGTGGGAATCCACACAATATGATAAAAACCTGTTATTCTGAAGTTGTGGGGACCGGAAAAAAAGGGGAAACTCAATTTTATAAAAATCTGAAAAAACCTAAAAATGCCAAAAGTCTTGAATTTTGTTTGGTTAAGGTTATGGCTGGGTAGGGGGTGTCATTGTTATGCCTATAGAAATGACTGAATGGTCCCCACATGAATATGGGTAAAAACGTGTGTGTGTTGGTTTGTATGTTTGAAGAGCACCTTTGAGTGTGAGAAATGTGCCACATAAATAAAACATTATTATTATTATTATTATTATTATTATTATTATTGTAAACTGTGGAAATTAATTAGAGGCTACATTAAAACATAACCTGAGTCACCCTACGTGTCCTTTTGTCTTTAACTGAATTTCTATTGAGGATAAACAGAAAAAGTGGTTTCTAAACAGTCACTTTACGTCCCTTCTTTTGATGTCAGTGGAAAACAGAAGGTGAAAGAAGAGGTCTGGGTAACTTGCAGCTGAAAGGTCCGTATTGTGGGTGTTTGTGTTTCTTTCCATGTTCCTGGAATAAAACAATGACTGAGTAACAAAGACTCTTTACAGAGTAAATGAGATCTGAAAACACACAGCTGCTCAAAGTCGTGACTGGAAAAAAGGCAGCAGGCAGGCAGTACAAAGACGCCGCAAAGGCAGCTGTACCGTTAACTCCAGATAATATTAATCACTTTCAAAATGTTAATGTTATTGTTTTTAACAAGGATGATCTGGCAGTTCATAAATCTAAATTGCTTAATTTAAAGCGACATATTGAACAAATACAGAGAAAAGATAAAAAAAATTCTAATTTCACGGAGAATAATGGGTAACAATACTGACCAATGAAGTCAGCATGGTGCTGTTGCCAGAAGTGAGGACTCAAGTCACTGACTCAGAACTTGACTTGGATTTAAGTCACAAATTTGCAAAACTGATGGAAAGACTTAGACTTGACTTGGCCTTGAGTGCAGATGACTTGAGACTTGGACCTGACTTCGACCCTACGACTCGAGAAGACTTGAGGTTATAATCCCCCCTCTGGATACCATAATGTTAATATTATAATTTCAGTGTATATTAATTCTTTGCTGTCTGCATTTTCATTTAGCTGTACGCAAGTTCTCCTGATAGTTTGTTGGAAAGATGCCTCACTACCTGCATATTCTTATATACATGGATGAAAAAGCTGTGTTAGGACAACAATGACAGAGTGGAGACCCTCACCGGAGCAAGGCCAGATCTGCCCAACTTAGAGCCAGGCTGGATCTGCTCAGCTTAGCCCCAACTGAAACCAGGTTCAATCTGCCCAGTTTAGCCCCTACAGGAGCTAAACTGGATCTGCCCGGTTTGCCCCCAACTGAAGCCAAGCTGGATCAGTTCATGGGTTTCAGGCAGCTAATTGCCTTCCTTGTTCTCTTGTTACGCCCAACCTCCCAGCCACCTGCAGAACTCTTCCTCCTGGAAATTTCACTACAAATTGTTCTGTGTCCTTTACCCCCAGTTATCCCACCCGACCTCCGCCCCCATCAAAGAGCTACAGAAACATGACCCCAACCCCTCCCCCCCCAAGCTGTGTTAGACCTCAGTCTCATTCCTTTACTGCAGAGACCGCTGCAAATTCTTTGCGTCTAGGCGTATTGTCTCTTTTTAATACAGCAAATTGTGAAATGTGAGGTTTTTAAGGAGAAAATTAAAAACAATGGTGACTTGACCTTTACTCGAGTCAGGAGCTGTTTGTGTTCAGCTAATTAGCTAAGCATGCAAAGTACTAACACAGACATTTGCATGCAGTGTTCTTTGCTTTTGTGATTTGATACATAAATACACCCTATAGCGGATCCAGTTGCACTTCACCTGGGGTGTGCATTACCAGCTGTACAAAAAAAAAAGCACGACTCACTAAATATATTTGGACACTGGAGAGAGTTCCATGAGGCACTCTGCCCCCTGGTGGTTATCCTGCATAGCTTTGGAAGATTGGCAGCAGCATTGTGTGACTCACCAGCGAACGTGCCAAGAAGATGAGTGCTGAAAGACCCTTGGAAAAAGGATTAAGGTTGTTTCAGTGGCCAGCTGCCAGCTGTGCAAATGTGTGCTTCTTAAAGCCATAGTACATTCTAGACACACAAATTCTTTAGGCTGCACAAACAGTACAGACAGAGCATTTATTTATTTAGTGTTATGGATGCAGAGGTTTGGAGGATAAAACCGAGCCATTAAGGTGTTGCTTCGGGTGCAAAGTAAAACTGGATTTAGTCTAGCATATGTACAAGAAGGTGGCAACCAATAAACAAAATATTTAATTTAACTAAATCTGCATTCGGCTTCAGTCCGGATTCCATCATCATAGTTAACATCACCAGAAGACGAATCAAAGTACCAAAACAGAGAAACTAATCAAATAAGCTGTAAAAAAACTCTTTATTCTTAGAATCATATAGCAGAAAGATAGCTTGTTTCTGGATTTTTAGTACAGTGAACAATTGAGTATAATGATCGACATTTTAAAAAGTTACTAAATATTCTGTGGTATATTTTGAAATAAATTTTAAATGTTCACCATTTTCATCATTTGAATATTGAAAAGCAAGTGAATTGTTATTCTCGCCAGAAATTACCTTTATAGGTGTTAGTTTGGCTGCATTTGATACATAAAGATTATTACTCTTTATACTCATATACATTTTTATAATCACTGTGGTTAAAAAACTATTGGCGTTGCAGCCTTTGAAATTCGGCAACTATAATGCCAAGCCTTGCATCTGAGAGGTAATGTCTGCTTTTTTAAAAACCTTTAAATCTCAAACGTTGTTAAAGTGCCTAATAGTGAGGAAACCCAATGTATACAGATGCTAACGTTTCCCATGCAGATGCCCCTTTCGAAAGCTTTCCCCCGATTCGCTGTTTATATTTCTGCAAACACGTTATCAGCCTCAGGACAGCTGGGCGTGTTACGACTCTCACGCCGACTGAGAGAGATGGTCCCCATTTGGCCAGAGAAGAAACAACCTGCTGAATGATTTCACTCGGCCCGGGAGTCAATAAAAGCTTTTGTTCAACAGCTATAAAAAAAAAAAGTAAATGGTAAAATCCAACAAAGGAAAGTACTAACTAAAGAGCAGTGTGGCAGTGAAGGTGACAGGGGCTTAATCAGAAAGGTGAAATGCTGCTTCACTGAAATGAAGAGGGGGAGGGGTTTCCATTGATTGGGCTGGGGAAGCACTTGTCTAGCAGTGGGGGATGTGGCTCTCAGTGGGGACCGGGGGCTGGCAGGGCGCCAAGGCTGTGGGGTCTGGCTCAGGATCAGAGCAGGGGCTGTTGCCTTAAACCCACGTGAGAGACAGAGGTCTCCCATTGAGAGAGACCTCCAGCCACTGGCTCCTGCAACTGCAGCTATTCTGTTTTTCGCTCCATAAATTCACAGCCTGTTCGGGGTTCGGCTGGGTATGTCCCAAAGCCTGTGTGCCTTGGTTTCCAGTTTTCTGCACAATATTCAATCTGAATAATGTGAGGCCTCGCCGATGTCAAGGCAAGAGAGAAAGCAAAACAAAAGCAGCACCTGCAGAACATCTTCTGCAAGAGCCCCCGCCACAATAAGAATCTCTTCAGAGCAGGATATACACACTGGCTTGTGAATTCAAAGTGCATTTGTCTGCTTTCCTGTTAAGTGATGGGAAAGATGGCAGATGTGTCCATAGACATGGAGTAAAGCGAGACTCAGCAACAGTTAGATGCCAGAATATATGTTGTCTCTTCTTATAAAGTGGCAGTGTGAGGTCAGAGCACTGCAAGAGAGAAATATATATATATATATATATATATATATATATATATATATATATATATATACACACACACACACACACACACACACACTGGTGTAACATTTTGATTCATGTGTTTATTGACACAGGGTGAAATTTATTGCAACCTCTACAACAGAATAACATTTTAAAGCTAAGCTTTAACTCTAGTGAGATACTTGACATTTACATTTATTTATTTAGCAGATGCTAATTTGTTCGAAGCAACAAACACACAAACCACACTTCAGTGGAGATTTTTCCGGCGGAACAGAATTAAATTTAATTGCAATCCTGTAGTTAAAGTTACTGGGGGAAACCTTTACTTAATGATTTTTACTTCACCGTAAGCACTTCAGGTAATGTCAGCCGATACGTTAAACCTTCCAACACAAATAAAATATTAAACAGCACTGCCATCTGGTGGTGATCCTCAAAAACAGCAGCGACATAATGCTAAAGCGCACGAGCAACCATAATATTAAAACCACCTCCCAAATATTATGTATCTCCCCATCGTGCCGCCAAAACAGCTGTGACCTATTGAGGTATGGTCTGCACAGATCTAGATCCTAAAACCACAGTTAATTGTGAGGGGGGGGCTGCATGTTTTGCTTGTCCAGCACATCCCACACATGCTCGATTGGATTGAGCTCTGGGGGATTTGGAGGCCAAGTCAACACCTTGAACTCCTTTTCATGTCCCTCAAACCATTTCTGGACAATTTGTGCATTGTAGCAAGGGTATTATCCTGCCGAAAGAGGCCACTGTCATCGGGGAACATCGTTGCCATGAAGGGATGTACCTGGTCTGCATCAATGTTGAAAGCTGCCATTGTAACAAGACAACCAATATTATTCACTTCGCCCATCAGCAGGGTTGCCAACTCTCAGGCAGCTGGTGTGACACTCATGCTTTCAGACTCTCACGCTCACGCAAGAAATCCTTTGGCAAAACTGCGTTATTCCATTTTAAACCTAGATTTAGCTACATCAAACGCACTGGGTTACTATGCAAACCCTACAGACTATTTACAGGATAATAAAACTGTTGAATACATGTAAATGCATGTGCAGACTTGTCTAGAATTGAAAATCTCACTCCAGCCAGCTGACCAAAGTTGGCAACCCTGTGATTTTAATGTTATGGCTGTATTTTCTAACTTGCTATATCCTCAACACAATAGCCAGGTTCCTGCTTGCCACTGCCATTCATTCATTATTTTCATCCATTTTCGTTTATGTCCTTGTCAGGGTTGCAGGATCATTGATTATTTTGAAAGTCTAATTATGGTAAGAGATAAGAGAAGGTTTATTGGAAGTTTATTGATCTTAGGGGGGAGCTTCCTGAATAGACAGGAGCAGTGGGCAGTGCTGTGGGCAGCACATCTCCCGGGTGGGAGCCTCACTCTCCCCCAGCTCTGACTGTGTGCTCTGTGCAGGTTCTCCCCACGACTGTGTGCCTTTCTAGTGAAAAGCCATCTCTAGTGAAAACAGATGTTGCTTGTCTGAAAGGGCCTAAACTTTACCTTTAAATCAGAGTGTTGGTGAGACGTTCTCTGGCTGAGATGGTGACCAGAACCATTTGACGTGGTGATGGGAATTAAAGGGGATGTATTTTTTCTTAACATAACTGGCTCCTTCATCATTCCTGGAGTGGAACAAAGACAAAAAACAGCTGCTTTAGCTCCAGCTCAAGGGAAAAATACACAGTGAAACGAAACACTCATCAGCACTTGGGAGGGGCTGCGACTAGAACCAGAGAGACTGCTGACCACATGCCTGTACTGCATGTTCTGGTTGTTCAGGTGACAGTAACAATACCCGAGTATCTTGCCTTGATGTTATTAGGCAAATTCAAAAATGTGTTTATTGCCATTTTTTGAAAGGCATCTTTGAAGGTAACCTATTGGTTTGTTGTATAGTACCGGTAAAATCAGGCTACGTTTTACCAGCTTTTACTGGGCAGCTTCTCTTAGAAAACATGCGTCAACGACCAGTTATTTTCCAATCACAGCTATGCGTGATGCTTTTTTTCTTTCTTTCTTTTGCTTAAAATGTAAAAATCACACATTTAAGCAACAATCACAGCTGGGACAGAAAGAATGAAATGGTACATATTATTACTACTACTCTTATTAATCATAAGTATAATAAATACATATCATAGACTGATGTTCCCCGAGTAAAAGCATTGTAAAGTATGTCAATGCATTTCAATTCACTTCCTGGAGTTGGAATTAAAATTGGTAATGCTCACTGTCCTTGGGAAGCCCTGGAACTGCATTGGAAATACGGGACACATGAGTGAATTCCACTAAATAAAAAAAAAAAGAGGTTGCCTTGATTTGCTAAATATTGCACATGTAATATTCAGTTATCTGTAAAACAGATAAAATATGATTCTGTGCAAACCCTCACATGTTCTGCAGGGCTTCAAGTCCCTGTTTAACTCACAGCAAATGAGATCAAGCTAGTCAAAGAACTCAGTGAGACGCTGGAGCCTTTTGAGGAAGCATCAGATCAATGTAGCATGATAAAGTCGAGGCTGTGAGTTATGTTATGCGTCTGAGATCTTGGCTATGCTGTGACAACCACGTGACTAAGTAAAATTGTCATAAAAAATTCATTCATTGGAAAAAACAGTGTGCCCTGCGATGGGCTGGCCCCCCACCCTGGGTTGTTCCCTGCCTCGTGCCCATTGCTTCCGGGATAGGCTCCGGACCCCCCGCGACCCAGTAGGATAAGCGGTTTGGAAAATGGATGGATGGATGGATGGATGGATGGATGGATGGATGGATGGATGGATGGATGGATGGATGAAAAAACAGCTGGGTTGGTTAGAAGATTTGACGGTCAAACTTGACTGGTGCATGGGTAGTGAAAAAGACAATGTTGAGGAGTTAACGATAAACAAGATCTCCTCTCTGTCCTCCGAAGTATTAATTAATAAGGATCCCACTACACCATCACAGAAGAAAGGAGAGCTGTTTCAGGTCATGGATTTCCAAGTTGCATCCAGAACCACACACATATCAGCATCAGGCTAGATGTCAAGTTATCTGAGGTTACCGTGCCATGGCGAGGAGTCTGATGATCCCCATCACTGGAAACAATATATACGTATACTTAAGTAATGCTTAACCAATTCATGACTGATGATGATTTAATGAATGAATTAATACAAGATGTACCATGAATTCCTGTTGCTCGCCAGGAACTAATCATGGAGTCACAATGACTTTATGTGATTACTTCACACTGACTAGATCATCAGTTAAGAAGTGTTAATTCACAGCTACTCCATTCATTAATTGATATGCCACCGAATTCGCTGTTTTCAAAGTAATGGCAGCCGGTGGCTACAGTGGCATGCAGTGAGTAAACCTCATTCCCTGACGCATTAATTAAGAGACATGCTAACGACAGATGCTAGCACCCATGGGTTTTAGCTTCCTTGCCCTCCTCCCAGCAACTTTGAACCACATAATGCAGGTTATATCCACAAACTTTCATTTCGGGGTCCATGCATTTGAACAGCTTGTCAGTAAGAACAACAGTACCTATGAATTAAACATAAATGTACTATACTGGAAGGACTTCATTTTAAAAAGAAAGAATTTTCTGTTTATTTTACTTAAAAAATAGATTTTGCAGGAAGCATAATCAGTGTATAGTAACTATTAAAACTGTATTATTACAAGTATTATAAAAACTACTAATGCAATCTTTTTCAGAAATAGATATATAGGTATATAGTGCTGACTGATATGATGAATGTAGATTACGATAAATAATGCAGTGAAAGTGTACTGATCATATCGAACAAGATATGCTAATGCTCAGCAAAATGAGCTCACACATGCTGACATGTTTCCCCTTTTAATATCATTTATCATCAACAAAAATGATTCAATATAGGACGTGACTGCAGACTTGACAGGAAAGCAGACAAATGCAAAACATAAAACAGAGAAGTAATTATGAAGCTGGACAGTGTGTGGTCCTTAGAATGTAACAGTATATTTTCTCATTAAATGTCACAATTGAAAAATATGATGATATTTACCATGAGTATATATATATATATATATATATATATATATAAGGGTTGCAATAATGTGTAATCTGATTCTCTTTAAAAGGTCACTTGTTCTCTCTCCTTCTTAAATGTCCCTTTTTAGTAAAAGGGGCACCATGAAGTACATACATTAACAAACCAGCTAAAATAAAATCGTGTTCGTACAGCTAAGCATGCAGTAAGTATAAACGTAGTCGAAACTGGGGATGCCCATTGCATTTTAAGTCTGCTGTTTAGAGCTATTTTGGTTTTCCTATAAAAAAAACAACAAAAAGAAAATTGTCGATGAGTTTGGACCCCACAATGTCCCCCCCAAAAAAATATTTTTTATCTTGTGTGCACAAAAAATTGCATTGTTCACAAAAGGTATTTTCTTGAACAAACAATAAATTAACTTCTGCACACAATACATTTATCTTGGCACACAATATTATTCTCTTCTGCAGCTATATTAGGTCTATCGCGAGCACACAAGAAATCATATTGCGTGAACCAGATAATCAGAAAATCGAACACATAATAGAGAAAAGGGGTCGAATCGAAAAATAGTCGGTGTGAATTGGCATTTTTATACCGGACATCAAGAATATGTGATTACAAACCATATGCCTTGCTTTTGTTAAAAGATATTATAGCTGAATATAGAATAAGAGGAATTGAACTGCTTTCTCAATATGCAACACTAGCCTTTCACATCTGTCTGTGATGTGTTTTTATTATACTTATGGTTAATGAGAGCAGTAATAATAATATGTTCCACTTCATGTAATTTGTCTATTGTTTCTGTCCCAATTGTGTGTGCCTAAATGTGTGATTTCTAAATTTTAAGTAAAATAATGAAAAAAATTAAAAACATCAGCCAGAGCTGGGCTTAGAAAATAACTGGCCTGTGACACATATGTTCCAACTTTATCGTGGTCTAACAAGAATGTCTTTGTAAGACATTCTAAGATTTAAATAAAATTTTATGAGCTGTGTTCTCTGCTCAGTGTTCACAGAAGTGCACGCAATATGCTAAGTATACTATAGAACAGGATAATATATTGTTTGCAGAACATAATTATTTTGTGTGTGCAAGATAATTATATGATGAACACAAGTTAATTTATTGATTGCTGAAGATGATATTGCAACATGACAACTCTCCTGCAGCACAGCCCTTACTGACAGTTTTCTACCAGAATGACCCAGACAGTGTCACCCATACAGTGCATTCATCTGTCTGCTTCTGCTCCTGATATCTGGCTTAATATGCAGATTCACTCACAATATCTTGTTGAGGTCTTACAGGGTATAAAGAAAGGAAAAGACTCGTCCTAACTTTATATTTCAGGTTCCTTTCAAAACCTGCTACATGTCTACATTGTATCTATCCCCATAACCACTTAATTCCAACTGGGGTCACAGAGCCTATCCCAGGAACGAGGAGCACAGGCAAGAATCAACACATACACACGCGCGCACACACACACACACACACACACACACACACACATACACACACACACACACACACACACACACAAGTTGGTCTACCTATCGATGGGGAAACCCCTAATCCCAAGTATGACACCCTAACCCCCTACCCAGCCCTAACACCCACCCATTCCTAACCTTAACCCTGAGTAACCAACCAAAATACAAGACTTTTGGCACTTTTACTTTTTTGATTGCATTCACAGATTTTTATAACATTGAGGTTATCCAAATGGGGACCTGAAGAAGTGTCCCCACAAGTAAGGAAGTTTCAGGTTTTATCGCACTTTGGGGACATTTTGGTCCCCAAATGTGATCTGTGCAAACCCACACACACACACACACACACAGGATCTTCATGCTGTGATGCAGCAGCCCTAACCACTAAAACTTGCCATGTCTTGCCTTACCTCTTCTTGTCCTATAGAGGGACCCCTCACATAGAAATTTCTTGGACAGAGCAGAACCCCATTAGGCAAAAAATCAGTTGCATTAAAATATTGTTCTGTTTTCTTTAAGGCACAAATCTAAAGTTTTGGTCTGAATATCCTGGCACAAACCATCTTTTATGACGTCAGAACGTCCTTGATGTGCAGCATTTATGAGAGGCATTCTCTGTATAGTATAAAAGTAATTTAAATGTTAAATTACATTTTCCCCAGTCCCAGTACTTTTCTTTATTATACTGATGGTTTTTTCTAATGCTTTATTCTTATTTATTCCAAACACCAAGACCAATCATTCAATTCTACAATGAATATTGAAACAATTCATTATGTGAAAGCATACAGTAAAATGCACAGCTGACGATCACGTGCATAACTGTGTCGACATTTTGTTGCAATCAACCATTAATTTTTTTACTAGAATGGAAGAAATTAGCAGATCTTGGTGGCCCAAAGCCCTACTAATACACTTAGTACTGTTTATACAGTTTTTGTTACTTTTAACATTTTAATTCTGTTTCCAGCATATCTAGTTTAGAACTTTTTGTGACTTGAAAAGGGTAGAAAAACTGAAAATGTGTGAAATGTGTATAGAAAGACAAAAAATGTGATATCTGTCACGCCCAGCTCGTCCGATCCTCGTGTGTGCCACGCCCCCTCATCGTCCACGTGTGCTTCCCCGATCGTGCCCAGCTGTTTCCTGTTATTTTCGGCTTGTCTCTTGTATATCAGTCCACGTCTTGCCCTGTCTGAGGTCGATCATTGTTGAAATGTACGTCTCTCTACCCCCGTTAGTCCGAATAAACCCTCGTTTGCCCTCATTCCGCCTGTCTGCCTCATCCTTCGCCGCTTCCAGCCTGCCCGTTCTCCTTGGATCCTGACAATATCTGTAAAACATTAACTCACTTTTCTTCTTCATTAAAACCCAGGAGCTCAGAAGACTATTCTCTCTGCTTTGACTGTTTATTGCTTACAGAGTATTATGACTGGAAGAGGGAGTCTTGGGGACCAGTGAGACACAATATTTCTAGGAATCCCATGAGCACCTGCTTTTCCATGCCAGTGGATCCAGAACAGAAGGAAGACAGATATACTGCCATCTATTCTGGGTGCTGTCGTACATGCACTAAACCAAGCACCCAGCCAGACACACCCAACCTCTCCTGAATGCCAGACACACCTGTAATGTAGCAAATTAATCAATTAGCACAGGTGAAATGCCCCTGTTTTCTATCCACTCCTTGTAAAGTGTTGAGAATGAGAATTTGGTTATTGAGCAGCTCTCTGTGTGTGACTCCTGTTTGCTTGCTTGCTTGGTCTTCATCTAGTCTTTCGAATGCTATTATTGCTCTGATTTCCCTCTTCAAACCTTTGCCTGTGTTGTACTACTACACCAGTGACACCCAGATTTAACCTGATGATAGAGATAGCGATTTTGAGTTTTCACTTTTAAAATTTAAAACATTTAAAACGACCAGTGTTCCAAAGAGCTTTGAAGCATTTTGAAATGCTGGCTGTGCTCCACCTGCTGGCAAAAACCAGAGCTGCAGCTATAGCAAATATGCCAGAACAAACCATTGCTGCAGGTTTGGAAGGACGTGAAGCTGTAATGCACTCTCCGAAGTGTGTGTAATAGAATATAATTTCATTTTGATTTATTTGTTTATTTGTCAGGATCCGCTGTCATTTTTCCGTTTGGCCAGCAGAGGTTGCTGCTGCTCATCCCTTTTCTGTTCTATTGAGTCGATTACCCACACCTGCATCTCATTTAATCCTCGTTAGTCCATGTGTATCATTACCTGCTCGCCTTGTGCTCCTCAGTCTGGTCGTTGTCATCATATACATTGTGACCTGAGCCCTTCCTCTCAATGTAACACCTGTGACTGTATAAAACTCTTACACTCTCTAGTCATATCAACCAAAGAACACCATTACTAGGCTACACAAAGTTGATCAAACAACCGCTGAATGGAAAAGGTTAGTGGTGAACATACCTAGATATGGAGCAGCAGAGCAGGCATTGCTGGAGTGGAAATGCAAGCAATATTGTCTACATTAATTACCACTCTGTCTGCTTAGATCAACTGAATGTTTAGACTGTAGGTATCTAAACAGAGAAGAGGTGTTGATATAGTATTTTAACTCTGCACTACACTTTATCTCATCCATGGATATTAACTCAAATTAATCCCAGGCTCTAGACCCCCTCCATTCAAATCTGGCTCTCAATTCCAAATCCAGGCCTTGTTTTCAGTTCTCCCAGGTAATTATTTTAACAATTACTGATTCTGATTGGCCACAGAGGCTTCATACCAGGCTCACACATAAAGGAAGGCTGGGAAAACAGCAATGCTTGGCCCTTGAGGAGCATAATTTGATAGCCCTGCTCTAGACCACGGTCTCTTGATGCCTCTTCCCTCCATTATTCCCTAGTATTACCTAAATGCAAACTGGTGGTAGTTTTCCACTGCAAAGTGTGCAAACCGTAGCCGATCCATACCCACGCTGACACACCCATGCTTACTAGCATCTCTCCAAGAATGAATGTCTTGTCTTCCCTGCCAGCCCTACCATCCATCATGACATCACCGTTCAGCTGGGATTATCGACACTCTCTCCATCAAAGTCCACCGGGAACCTAGGGGTAATGATAGATGATCCTTTGCTGACTACATAATGGTACTCTCCCAGTCTTGCATATTTACTCTGTAAAGCATCAGCAAGATCTGGCCTTGTCTGTCTGAATATGCAGCTCCGCTTCTTGTTACCTCGAAACTGGACTGCTGCAACTATTGCAAGCACTGCAGGTTTACCAACCTGTGATGTCAGACTGCTGCAGACGATTCAAAATGTGGTAGCACATCTGATTTTCATTCAGCCCAAGTCCTCGTTGTCTCTCTTCACCGGCTTCCTATTTTCGCTCAAATCAGTGCTGGCTTACTGTCCATTAAAGGACAGACACCCCTCTCCATCAAAAAGCTCCTTAATCAGATGATTTTTAGAAGCCGTCTTGAAAGACATCTATTTTCTCATTACGTCAGTCACACAGGAAAATGAAAGGAAGTGTCTTCTGGTCGTCAAAGACCAAACCCGAAGGCTGACGTGTGGTGATAGAGCCCAACGAATACACCACACACAAGTTTTGCTAAAGATTATTTACTATACATATATCCACCAACTAATTTCATATTCCTTAACGATTTTGTACTTTAGTTAAAAGTATGTTTAAGACAGGATCCTTGTTCCTAAACCAATCCAGTTTAAAATGACATGCCATGCTTCCAATACAAATTTCTCAGTATGGGATACAACAATCGTCGGCTGCTAAGTCATTCTACTAGAAATCTGTCCAAATATAAATCTATCTATCCTAAATGTAATTTATATACATGTGGTGTTCCCCATTTCAAGTATTTATTATATAAATTATATGCAAATATTGCTCTACCAACAGTTGCAAACATGCTACTTGTATCAATCTCGTAAAGATATCCGGTATCACTGAAATTCACTACCACCATCAGAAGGTGAGCCCGCATAATGCACTGGACTTTCATACTTTTTCCTAATATGCTTTTGGATGCAGTGAACTGCACTCTGTTGCTATGGACACAGATCACGTGGGTTTGTGAAAACTGTGTCCATGACAACGAAATGCGACAATCACGGAAACCTACATAAGCGGTGCTAGGAATTTTTAATTGATAAGGATGGGATAGAAAATAAATACACAAAATTTTTATATAACATTTTAATAAACGTAGTTTTGGAATTTATAGATTTTCAAAGAAGGAAAAATTATTTAAAGATGAGTTTCACTAATATTTGTTTGTATAGTGTTAATCAGCTTGTATAGCTTGTATGTAAATACATTTTCTGTTTACAGCAACGACACAGAGTTCAAAAGCATACTAGTGTACATTATACACTGATAAGCAGTTACATTAACGCCACCTGCCTCATGTTGTGTAGGTTCCCCTCATGCCCACAAAGCAGCTCTGACCCACTGAGGCATGGATTCCACAAGACCTCTGAAGGTGTCCTGTGGTATCTGGCCCCAAGACATTAGCAGCAGATCTTTAAGTCCAGTACGTTGCGAGGTGGGGCCTCCATGGATCGGACTTTTTTGTCCAGCATATCCCACGTGAATTCCAGGACCCAGGGTTTCCCATCAGAACATTGCCCAGAGCATCACACTGCCCCTGCTGACTCGCCTTATACCCATTATGCATACTGGTGCCACCTGTTCTCCCAAATAAACGATGCACACACACCCGGCCGTCCACATGATGTACCAGAAATTATTGCTCATCAGATCAGACCAGCACATTCTTTATTGCTCCATGGTCCAGTTCTGACGTTCACTTCCCCAGTGTTGGTGCATTCGGCAGCGAACAGGGGTCATCGTGGACAATGTCACTGGTTTGCAGCTGATGCACTGCGTTCTGGCACCTGTCTATCATAGCCAGCCAGCATGAATTTTTTTTTTGCCATTTGTGCCTGATTAGCTCTCCTGTGGGACTGGAGCAGACAGGCAGGCCTTTGCTCCCCACGTACATCAATGACCCTTGACCCTGATGCCAGTTCACCAGCTGGCATTCCTTTGACCACCTTTGGTAGGTACCGACAACTGCGTTCTAGGAACACCCCACACGACCTGCTGCCTTGGACACGAGAACCCAGTCATCCGGCCGTCTCAGTTCTGCCCTTGTGAAAGTCGCTCAGATCCATACACTTGTCCATTTTTCCTGCTTCCAATACATCAATTTCAACAATCGACTGTTCACTAGCCTAATGTATAATGTCACTCATGACTGGTGTTATTGTAATGAGATAATCAATGTTATTCACTTGACCTGTCAGTGGTTAAAATGTCATGGCTGCTCAGTGTACATACAGAGAGACATAATGACATGACTGCACACAGAATAATGCTGCTTTTCTAATCAATGTAATCAGACCAAAAACACATAAAGCACGGATCACATAAAGCCATGTTAGCACTCTGGTGAGGAGAATGACCGGGGGCGGGGGGGGGGGGGGGGGCATAAGCCTCAGTGGGCTAAGCCTCTGTGCCTGTGATCAGATGCTCTCCGGTTCAAACCCAGCCTTGGCGCATCTGCAGGTCCTTCAGCAAGGTCCTTACCCCCCATGCTGCTATGGGTGGCTGCCCTTCACAGCCAGCTTACTCTCACCTACAGAGAGCAAGTTGGGCGATGCATAAGGAGAATTTCCCTACAGGGATCAATAAAGTATCAATTATTATTATTAATGATTGGGCTCATATGCTATACAGGGATTTCATTTTTCATTCCTTTATTAGTCATCTACAGAGGGTTTTGATGGCCTTGGATTTCATACATTGTGCAAAAATGTTACAGTGACATTATTCACAGTGACCATTTGCTCCTCTCTGTGATAACAAATACTTCTTCAGTTAACCCTGTGCAACTTTTCTTCAAACAGACTGCCATACACAGATGAATGTGGGGTGTAGGTGCAGAGTTGTTAACAACAAGGCTGTTCCTTGGTCAGTAGGGGCATATCTGTGGGGGGAGGCCTATGTGGGCCCACCCATTCAGATTAATGAAAAGAAATGTTTGTATGATACACTTTTTACATTTCCACTACACTGAATGTGAATTGTTTTATTTTGGGAATTATTAGAATTATGTATCATTGATAATAAAATTCATAACTCTTACGTCTGCTGACTGTAGGACACGGCAGTTGTGGCTCTATTATTGTTGCAGTCAACATATTGTATATATTTAAGCCTGTTTACGAAAATGTGTTGTAATAAGCCTCACTCAGGCCCACCCACATTTAATCCAGGCCCACCCACATTTAATCCAGGCCCACCCACATTTAATCCAGACCCACCCACATTTAATCCAGACCCACCCAGATTTAATCCTGGCCCACCCACATTTAATCCTGGCCCACCCACATTTAATCCCGGCCCACCCACATTTAATCCCGGCCCACCCATCGGCCGCCTTCTGTGTCACATGTTAGCGAGACAGCTTCGATGGATGTGTCAGCCTGTGTACACATCTTTTAGGGAAGATGTTTGGGATTTAAACACACAAACTATAACACTGCACAGTACACTGAAAATTCATCAGCATTGCTACTAATAGTCCAAACCACTAGAGGGCACACTCCACTATTTAATGTGCTGATTTCTTTATCTCTTCCCTGTCTCAGTGTTCCTGGGCATGCTATGACAATCCTCTGGGTGCTGCCTCTATTCTACGCATTTATAGATCTTTTCAAGGCAGGTCTCTGCGTAATAGCCCATAGTAATATCTGTACTCCTCTGTGCATAAGTGAGAGAACACAGCACCAGACGGCCTACGGTTAGAACAACAGCAAGCTCCCAAATTAGCTGTAATATGTGCAGCCGAACTGGGAAGCATGGTCGAGGTGCAACGGGGGCGTTTATATTTGTACTTGACACTTGTCTGCATTTTCATTGGTCATTTAATTAAAACGGAAAACTTAAATGATGTTTTTATCATTTAAAAAAAATTCGTGCAGAAAATCCATCTTGGTTGATGACATGACAGCCAACCAGCTGCCAGAGAAATGGTTGACCGTTGGTTGTCATATAAGTATATGAAACATCTGCTTTTTTCCAGTGCTATGTGATCTCACTGCCTCCACGCCATCAGTCAGTGTGGGATCTGTGCACTCTGTCTTTAAAATGCGGAAACAAATGCGGACAACAGTTCCAACAGCTCAAAGCAGGCAGACATTGGTTCTCATGTCACTCGAATGTCACTTGGCACCACGAACCATCCTTGGAGGTACAAGATGGACTGGCATGTCATTTTGGGATCCAGGGCATCGCCTATCTTATTCCAGCCTTATAATGGGTAAGGCATGTTATATACTATACACAGTTAATAACTGCCAAAGATTTCTTCTTTGAATTTTTTTGTATTTTTATATAAATTTTATTTTTATATTTTTATTTATATATACAATTTTCATTCGATATTTAATTTTTTTACGCATGCCTACACACCACAATAGAGAATCTTCTTAATCAGCAGGATATTCTAAATTGCCTGCATGTCTTGTCTGTTGTTCTCCATAGCTTCCACCAGGGGGTGCTCAAACACATCATTTAACGTGAGGCAGCAGAGTCTGGCCATAGACAGCAGGTCATCGCAACGAGAAGGCATGTTCTGTCACAGGAGGTCTGCTGCAGGTGTAGGGTGCAGCAGCAGGCAGGTGAAACCGCCATGAAGGGCACGCAACCAAGTGCACGTTGGAGTTTTGCTGGAGGAAAGCGACTGTCATTGTTCTATCCATACACTGGGTCAAGTAGGGCATTAGCACAAAAACATCTGCTTCACTACGTCATATGTAAATATAAAAACATGATACAATGCTTCAAACATTAATATAATTTCAAAGCATCCAACATTACTAGAGGACAGAAAAATAAGTATTAATGTAGTATTTACCTCACGTGTGCATTGCTTTGGACAAAAGTATCCACTACATAAAGGAAATGTAATGTAAATATAAATATTGCATATAATGGTTGCAAAACTATATCTGCTGGGATTTTGGTGTTCAAGATTCAAATGACTGAAATACAGTTAACTGGGCTCATGAACGATGTGGCTGTGGTCTTGTGTAAGGTATTTCTGTGAGAACTGATAAGCCAATGAGCATCGCCCTTACCCGGTTGCATCACTCCGATACGTCTGCTTGCCCCGCCCACATGGACCAAGCTCCTCCCACCAAACGACACACCACGCCCTGCACGCCCCATCACCTCTCCTTCTCCTGCATGCCACCCCTCTTCAAGCTCCCACAGTGGTGCGAACCCTCACATTTAATGGCAACTCAGTTTGCTGCTTTGATAAATTTGGTTTGCTGCTCTAAATGAAAGAAATTCTATCAAAGGGAGCAAAAATAGAAGACGTAAGTGGCACACGGCCACATCGTCTCAGGAAAGGTTGAATTAATGTATACAAAATGCCTAATAAGACGTTTTATGCTTAAGCATAAAACAAAAACTGAGATTCGAGGCAATATATAAAGTTTCATTTTTTAAGGCTGT
Source organism: Brienomyrus brachyistius (assembly GCF_023856365.1). Taxonomy (NCBI): domain Eukaryota; kingdom Metazoa; phylum Chordata; class Actinopteri; order Osteoglossiformes; family Mormyridae; genus Brienomyrus; species Brienomyrus brachyistius. The sequence continues at coordinate 10,954,868 of NC_064545.1, read as the reverse complement.
GTTCCCAAGTAGGAGGTCCAGTTTCCCTTAATAGTAACAGCACTAACAGCTGCAGTTTGTCTATGTGCTTCCCTAATATTGCGACAAAGCAGAAGTTGGGAAAAGACATTGAAATGCATTTCGGAGCACAGCTGCAGTGGATGAAGAAGAGAGAAAGGGGGTATTTAAGATCACAACCTCCAATACATTTCCTGCCATTCTGTTGCCACATCTTGTTGCTATGGTGACTGCATTCGACTGCAGGTGTGTGATAGGGAAGCTGAAGCCATGTTCTCTCTCTCCCTCTCTCTCTCTCTCTCTCTTTCTCTCTGTCTCTCTCTCTCTCTTTCTCACTCTCTCTCCCTCTCTCTCTCCCATATGTGCTCACACACTCAAAGACATACCTACATCAGCAAAAGAGCGATGTATATAGCAGGATAGCTCAGCTGTCTGAAAAATAATTGTGAACAATTAGAGGGATTTTTAGCAAAATGAAAGGACGTGTCGTCACTGGGGCTATTGAGGGGCTAATTAAAGACTCCATGATCTGGATGGACTGAAAGCAATCAGATTTCCTCACAACATCAAAACAGTCACTGCAGCTGGCTTGCAAGTTAAGTACAGTGGTAACTCGTTGCCCTCTAGGGCAAATACAATATTGTCACCTGATTATTAGAGGAAAACACTATTGGGAAGTAGCCCTAATTTAAGTATTTATGGGACGTAAAACTGGTCACCACTGAGCAATTATAACAGCAGATATTATTGACATCAGTTAGACAAGCAACTTAGGAACTGGTGTTGGGGGATTAACAGACACTGTCAATCACCAATCGGATTGAGCCCTATTTCCTTGGGCGTTGGTGTTTCCCATTGGCTCATCAGGCAGTGATTGACAGTGTACAGTAATACCTCCCACCCTCAGATTTGTGTCCTCATTTTCCTCTTACTGATTAAATTACTGCAGTCATTTTCCTGCATGTTACATAAATGAGTCGCTTTCTTAATGGTTCTTGGGCCTTTTGGTAGATTTTGTTCAAGCTGAATTATTGATTAATTATGCTTAATTACTGCTCATTAATGTCTGACTATGTTTGATTTGATTTTATTATTTTTTTCTCCGAGATACATTTGTATTGGTATGTTTTACAAATGTCTCTTTTGCTCATACATAATTATATACATATACATAATTATACAGTGCTATCTATGATCATTAGTTATTATATTAAGCAGATTAGTGAAAGTTCAGTGCCCCCAAAATGTCTGTTTCATTATAATGAGTTTGAATGGAAACAAACAAGCCAAGTTCACACAGTATACAGTAAAAAGCATTCATCCCACCATCCATTTACCATGTTACTCAGGATGGGGGGTTTGGACCTTACCCCAAGCAGCTCACGCAATAAGGCTGAAATATACCCTGGATGGGATGCCAGTACAAATAATTCAGAAAGTCATAATTCAGACGGACACAGTGCCCAACCTCACAGCAGATAGTAACGTGGCGACTGCAGTGTCCGGTGGAAGCTTATGCATCATGAGTGAAACCCAGTAGAGCCTGTGGTTTTTTAGGATCTCTCCTCCAGGGACCGCTTCATGGGGGCAGTTATCGCGGTGTCCTGTGGAGGGCGCTGCCGTCAGAGTCCCTACTATGCCGGTGACTCTTGTGAGGTGGGTGCATGCTGTTAACTTTGGCAGTGGCAGCATAGCACTAGTGTCAATAAAAGCAGATCTGGGGCAGTAACTGAAACAAGAGGACTATCATTCAAACCTGGCCAAGGTAAGTGCACTGATCCAGGAACTGCAGGAGCTTGCACTCTCTGTTGGCTGTGGCTGATCAACACAGCTTCTCGCACTACATATAAGGTCCAGCTGCCTTTCCCTTGGTCTGCAGGTTCTATGTGTGTCTGAGTTACTGTACAGTACTTATGCAGAGCAAGCTTTCTCAGGAAACAGGCCATAGCCGGTGGCTTTGTGGGCACGTACATGTCTGGTCTGCAACGTGACAAAACATATAATAAACTTGGAGAAAATGCAGTATTAATGTTCAAAAAATCATTTTATGGTTTATCTATTATGAGCAAAACTAGGCATCTAAAAGACAAGCACAGGTGAAATGTAAAATCCATATATAAAGCATGAAGTGATATTTTAACACATTTACAGTCAGCTATTGGCATCCATCATGAAAATGAGCTAAAATTAATATATAAAAAGAACCACACATGAAATAGGTGATTTGTTGGGGTTAAACCAATGGGTTAGCCTCACGCTGTTATTTTCAAACAGATTTTTGGTGCAAGATATAGTTTTCCTTTAGTATCACAAATTGTTATTGAAAACGTGGATTCCAAAAATATTGGCACCCCAAATTTCAGTACTCGGTGGAGCCTCCCCTGGCGAGAATGACATCACTCTACTGTTGCGATCGTGGGTAGACGGGCAGGCAGGATGCACATTTCCAACTCATTGAGATTCTTTGGGGTTTCTCTTCTGACCTGTCCTCTAAAATTGCAGCCACAGATTTTCAATTAGGTTCAAGTCTGGAGACTGAGAGGGTCATCGCAATACCTTGATTTCAGGTTGCTGCAAGACTTCGTCAATTTTAATGTGTGCTTTAGGTGGTTGTCTTTTTGGAAGACCCAACCATGGCTCAGTTTCAGGCTTCAGGTACGGGCAACCGGATTTCGGGTTAAAATGATCTGGTATTAAATTAAATCTACTGTGTCACTGATCTTAACAAGATGCCCTGGACCACTTCCAGGAAAACAGCCTCAAATCATCAAAGCCACCACCATAATTTACCGTGGTTATTAGGTGCTGTTCTTTGTATACAGTCCCCTTTTTTCACCAAACGTGATGAAGATGTGGCATGGCCAAAAAGCTCAAACTCATCTGATCAAACACACAATTCCAGTTGTAACTGTAATGTTTGCTAGGCAAAGCTGACACTGGGATTTGTGTCTTGGTCTCAAGTAGGGCTTCTTTCATGGAACTCATCCAAAATGGTTCTGGTCATGAAGGTGGGGTGAGTGTGTCTCATTGTTGACTTTTGAAGAGTGAACCACCACACTGCGGTTGTCGGACTGTCACCTTTGGGCTCCGCTTTGCCTTCCTCATCATCCTCCTCACCGTGCACAGAGGCGGTATGTGGATGCGGTCCCTGCCTGGCAAATTTTCAGCAGTTCCTTGCTTTTCAAACTTCTTTACTATGGCCCTGATTGTGCTTACTGATAATTTCAACTGACTGCCATTTTTTTGTAGCCATTCCCCAATCTACAGTGGGGCAAAAAAGTATTTGGTCAGCCACCGATTGTGCAAGTTCTCCCACTGAAAATGATGGCAGAGGTCAGTAATTTTCATCATAGGTACACTTCAACTGTGAGAGACAGAATGTGAAAAAAAAATCCATGAATTCACATGGTAGGATTTTTAAAGAATTTATTTGTAAATTAGGGTGGAAAATAAGTATTTGGTCAATTCAAACAAGGAAAATCTCTGGCTCTCACAGACCTGTAACGTCTTCTTTAAGAAGCTTTTCTGTCCTCCACTCGTTACCTGTCTTAATGGCACCTGTTCGAACTCATTATCTGTATAAAAGACACCTGTCCACAGCCTCAAACAGTCAGACTCCAAACTCCACTATGGCCAAGACCAAAGAGCTTTCGAAGGACACCAGGAAAAGAATTGTAGACCTGCACCAGACTGGGAAGAGTGAATCTACAATAGGCAAGCAGCTTGGTGTGAAAAAATCAACTGTGGGAGCAATTATCAGAAAATGGAAGACATACAAGACCACTGATAATCTCCCTCGATCTGGGGCTCCACGCAAGATCTCATCCCGTGGGGTCAAAATGATCATGAGAACGGTGAGCAAAAATCCCAGAACCACACGGGGGGACCTGGTGAATGACCTGCAGAGAGCTGGGACCAAAGTAACAAAGGTCACCATCAGTAACACACTACAACGGCAGGGAATCAAATCCTGCAGTGCCAGACGTGTTCCGCTGCTGAAGCCAGTGCATGTCCAGGCCCGTCTGAAGTTTGCCAGAGAGCACATGGATGATACAGCAGAGGATTGGGAGAATGTCATGTGGTCAGATGAAACCAAAGTAGAACTTTTTGGTCTAAACTCAACTCGTCGTGTTTGGAGGAAGAAGAATACTGAGTTGCATCCCAAGAACACCATACCTACTGTGAAGCATGGGGGGGGAAACATCATGCTTTGGGGCTGTTTTTCTGCTAAGGGGACAGGACGACTGATCCGTGTTAAGGAAAGAATGAATGGGGCCATGTATCGTGAGATCTTGAGCCAAAACCTCCTTCCATCAGTGAGAGCTTTGAAGATGAAACGTGGCTGGGTCTTCCAACATGACAATGATCCCAAACACACTGCCCGGGCAACAAAGGAGTGGCTCCGTAAGAAGCATTTGAAAGTCCTGGAGTGGCCTAGCCAGTCTCCAGACCTCAACCCCATAGAAAATCTGTGGAGGGAGTTGAAAGTCCGTGTTGCTCGGCGACAGCCCCAAAACATCACTGCTCTCGAGAAGATCTGCATGGAGGAATGGGCCAAAATACCAGCTACTGTGTGTGCAAACCTGGTAAAGACCTATAGTAATCGTTTGACCTCTGTTATTGCCAACAAAGGTTATGTTACAAAGTATTGAGTTGAATTTTTGTTATTGACCAAATACTTATTTTCCACCCTAATTTACAAATAAATTCTTTAAAAATCCTACCATGTGAATTCATGGATTTTTTTTTTCACATTCTGTCTCTCACAGTTGAAGTGTACCTATGATGAAAATTACTGACCTCTGCCATCATTTTCAGTGGGAGAACTTGCACAATCGGTGGCTGACCAAATACTTTTTTGCCCCACTGTATATAGCTCGAAACAGCTTTTTATTTTCCTCATTTGAGCTCAGGGATGGCAAAAGGATTTTACCTGTGTGTTATCTCATATTTATATCCAAGTGAAAGAGGAAATGGTCATAGACAATAATAAAGTTACTAGACACTAAAAGTAATATCAAGAAACATTTTTTTTTCTCTAAAGACACAAATTCCTTTGCTTTTATTTATAGCTTTCTTCAAGGGTCCCAGTCATTTTGCCACATAGGGATTTGACAGAATAAGCTATACTGAAGATAAAATGACACATTTCCAGTAATAACTTAAATAAATAGTTCACAATCTCTCCAAACATTTGAGGAAAATTAGAATCATTGTATGTATTACCTATGTTGCATTAACGTTTTTGTTCACTTTCTTGAGGGGTTCCAATATTTCTGGAGTTGACTGTAGCTATACATACAGAATATGTGCTTTGTGAGGAAACAAACAATTTTCAGTGGGCAAAATGCTCCTTTGCTCTAAGGTCTGCTTCTGTATGTGATCAATTACTGAGAAGCAGAATCTGACTTCCGCTGCTCACTGGAGATGCTACAGTGAGGACCAGAGTCAAATGTATTTAGCTGCTAGGGGGAGCAAGAGAGACCACGAGGAAAGCATGCAGAAGTACAGACCAGGGGCACCTGGGTGGCACTGTTGAGATTCAAGATTCATCTCATGTACAGCATGCAGTGAAATGCATCCTGAGCCGACCTTCACAGACTGTGCAAAAATTTAAGTTAAGTAGGTAAGTTCAGTAAGTAAAGTTTTTTAGTAGGAAAAATAAAATAAGAATGAAGTTACAGTTATAATTCAAAAAGGAGGAGTATTCCAACAAATTATTTTGACCAGAAAGTGCAAGTGATTCACAATTACGCAAAAAGACAAAGTACCAAGTCCCAAAAACAGTGGCAGCAGTGATGGTGTTGAGTGAGTGAAAGAAATGCCTTCTGACTCCTGAACCTTTTCCCTGAGTGGAGCAGCTGAAACAGGTTGTTACCAGGCTGGGACGCATCCTTTATGATCTTTGTAGACCTTGCCCTGCATTTCTTGTTGTAAATGTCCTTTAGAGATGGGAGGGCTGACCTACGGCCGTGTCATCGGTTTGGGGATGAAGCCCAGTAAACTTTACGGTGATGTTGGAGCAACGATTGACCATACAGTCATGGGTGTAGAGGTTGTACAGCAGTGGACTTAGCACACATCCTTGCGGAGCTCTAGTGTTGGCGATAATACTGCTGGAAATGCAGTTACCAACTCTCACCACTTGCGTTCTGCCTGTGAGGAAGTCCAACACCAACACACACAAACAGTTGTTGTCTACTGGGTACTATCGTAATGAGTGCTGAACTGTAGTCAACAAACAGCAGTCTTACATAGATTTCCTGTTTCTTTCTCCACGTGGCGGAGGGTGGTGGGCAGGACGTGGGAGATGGCATCCCCTGTAGATGTGTTGGGGCGGTAGGCGAACTGGAGTGGGTCAGTGGAGCTGGGGATGGAGTAGGAGATGATGACTTTTAGCAGCTTCTCGAACACCTTCATAACTACAGATGTAAGTGCTGCAGGTCAGTAGTCATTCAGGCAGGAATGGAATTCTTCGGTACTGGGATGATGGTGGATGTTTTGAAACATGTGGAGACTACGGACTGTGCCGGAGACTCGTTGAGGATGCTCGTGAAGCCTCCTGAGAGCTGATCAGCGCAGCAGGGGCCTGGAGATGCCGTTTGGTCCTGCCTCTTTTCTCACGTTCACCTGTTTCAGCTCCATGCACACATTGTGTTCTGTTATGCTGATGATGTGCTCGTCGCCGATGACATCACTGTCTTCCATTCTCAGGCTGTAGCTAAACTCGTCATGCAGCTCAGACTGGGTCGTACCTTCGTCCGCCTAGGGTGGGATGTGGACTGAGGTAACCTCTCGAGGCAGGTAGAATGGACAGCACTTGAGGCTCCGGTGGATGACATGGAGAACTGGATGATGGTCATAACCTTTTGTAATCTGTCCTCTCCTTCAGCTACTAGAATTTTACTCATTAATCAGCACATTTTTTAAAAAAAGTTACACAGTTAGAGGATCACACAATGTAACATCAAGCCAACGCTTCATTAAAGTGACATTTTGTCATTTTATCAAAAGCAATACGAAGCCTGTCATTCGCATTTAAAGAGTATTGTAAAAAACTGGTCTGGGATCAGTGATGGATCAGCTCCTCGTTCGGCTCCTTCTATTCTGTAGTAGGCTCACTGTGTGACCCTCTTTGTCCTGTGGCTTTGAAGCTAACCAGGGAAGACTGAGAGAAATCTGGCAGCTCCCCCCCACCCCCTGTCCCATATCCTCCAAAGGCTGCCCTACATGCTTGGGCGTGGGGGCGTGGGAGGGGGTTGAGGCTTCATCACAAAAAGGTGTCTAAATGTGGATCGCCTCATGTACAAACCGAGGCAGAGGAATGAGCCCTGTGCTATTCTGTGGCGAACGAAAGAGTCGAAACGCAAACAGAAAGTGACACTCACTCCTCACCCCGAATATGAGGCTGCGGGTGTTCATGCGTGTATGTATTCACCCAATCAGAAGTGTGGCTCCCAGAGGAATTTCTGGAAGGCCAATAAAGTGGAATATAATACAAGATAACAGTGCTGTTGTTTTTCACTATTTTTGAAGAACATAGAAATGTCCATTTTTACATAATTGCTTAACCAATTTATGATTGTACAGATCCTGGAACGTTTCCCGGGAAGCTCTGGACATGATACAAGGAACACCTTGGACAGGGTGCCAGTCCACCACAGGGCACACTGACACACTATACTGTAGAGACATGCATCCTCCTGTTCCACTTCTTTTTATTGCCGTAGGAAAATGAAGCACTCATGGGGAGAATTAGACCCCAAGCCCTGAAGGGGTAAAGCCCTGCTTTATGTATAAGTGCGACCTGTATGTTACAGAACAGGAGCATGTGTCTTACATGTCAATGGCCATAACTGCTTGTTGACTGATCAGCTAATAACAAAGCAGACCTTCATCATCACTGTCTTCCAGATTAGGACTCCTGCCCCATCACTCTGGCACATTCCTCAGTAGGTTAACTCAGGGTTTAAAGAAGTATGTTTGGTAACAGCTCACTGCCATGGTTTTGGTAATTTATAAACACATGCATAACAAATAATGCATTCATAAAGGATTATGAACATGGCTATAAAGATTTATAAATAGCTCTCAACTACAATGCACTACAGATACCTTTGTAATGCAGTATAATGGTTGGTATAAGCATTAAGAATGCTTTGTACTGCATGATAAAGGTATGCATAGTGTATTATAGATGAAAGCTTCAGCAATGTTTATAATGCTTCATGAATGGATGATAATGAATTATGAATGTGTTTATAAATGACCACAAACATGACCTTAAGTAAAATGTTACTGTATGATTCAGTACTAGTGAAAAAGGAATGTGTATCTAAGTTTGATTTAAAATGCTGAGATTTTTGGGCATGGTTTACTCCGGCCTCCATTATTCTGCAATGTACTATTCTATTATTCTGCATAAAATAACGTCTCCCAGAAGCACTATAGTGCTATGACCATTAAAATCTCTCACAGAAGAACCACTGTTGACTTACGGATATGTATTAAAATCAAGACATCTATGTAATATTACAGTTTTAGGGGGTGGCATCATTTAAAATGTATTTTAAGTACTTCCCCTGGTTTGAAAATAAATCTAGGTGTTTCAAGGAATGTAGGTGAAGGTGCTCCCTTATAAAATCTAAAATGAGATCCTCTACAACTATGCCCCCCCAACACACACACTCATTCCACAATTCTTGATCGTTGAATGCAATTTCTCAACTGAAACTATGCAGCTCTATGAACTCTTCAGTCACTGTATTCAAGAGCAGTTTGGTCAATAGTTATGAGTTTTCAGACCAAGCAGTTTTTTATTAATTTCAAGGGATCTGTCTTTACTGTTGGCTTGTTTGCAGGAGTGATCGTACCAAACCATCGAAGCACGATACTTTTCCTCACCCTGAGCCCCATAAACCTCAGAAATAGGTGAAGATGGAAAGGAGATGAGATGCTTGAGAGACTTACACAAAACCACAAGCATTGTAGGTCTTTAAATAACTATTCATACCACCAGCCTCCATCAGATGCCGTTCAGAAGTTCAGGGACGGTCTGAAAGCGTCACTCCCCTCTCCAACGGTACCTTAATGTGAAGAATAAATCTTTATAGAGACAAGAAAACATTATAATGAGGAGTTACTTGTTAGATTGTCACCTGTGACTGCATGGAATCCTGCTCTGAGTGTACTTTGTGTCGAGTGACGGCTGCTGACCAAAATGGTAAGTCAAGTAAACGCGAGACTGTCTTGAAAATATGGGACAAATCATATGCCAAATTTGTTCAAAACAGGACATTTTATTTTCCAATACGGGACACTTGTGCAATATATGGGACGGGTTCAAACCCTAATCCTCACATTTCCTTAATTGCACAACTGAACTTACATGTTGCTCCTGTATAATAAAAAATGGCCAAAAAAATTGCATTCTTTTATGTAGTACATGCACTGGATGAGCTTCAACAAACAAGAATAGTATATACAAATCAAAGAATTTTTCACTCTTTTACTTATGTATATGTATACCTATAGGGGGCAGCGTGGTGGTGCAGTGGTTAGCACTGTTGCCTCACACCTCTGGGACCCGGGTTCGAGTCTCCGCCTGGGTCACATGTGTGTGGAGTTTGCATGTTCTCCCCATGTCGTCGTGGGGTTTCCTCCGGGTACTCCGGTTTCCCCCCACAGTCCAAAAACATGCTAAGGCTAGTTGGAGTTGCTAAATTGCCCGTAGGTGTGTTTGTGTGAGTGAATGGTGTGTGAGTGTGCCCTGCGATGGGCTGGCCCCCCATCCTGGGTTGTTCCCTGCCTCGTGCCCATTGATTCCGGGATAGGCTCCGGACCCCCCGCGACCCAATAGGATAAGCGGTTTGGAAAATGGATGGATGGATGGATGGATGTATACCTATATTCCTTGTCCACAAACTAACAAGGAATGTTGGTGAATAGGTGAATTTATCTTGCCCGATGGTTGAACTGTCATCTTTGTGCTAAGGAGACTAGGTGAAGCATGCTTCACTGATTGGGCTTAAGAAGAAAACAATCATATTCCATAATTATCAACTGCTAAATAGAAGGTGATGAAACAGACATTGAAGTCTAAGAGTTTGGTGAGGCAGAGAATGTTTTGCTTCACTGAAGTTACTTTTACTGACGTACGGATGGTGTCATTTGGCACAGTACTTTGTTAGACATTTTTTGAACAGCTTCACTCATTACAGGACTTTGGTTTGATGGAGCTATCTGTGATATTCTATAATAAAATGAATGCAGTCCCATTTCATATGATAGTACTGCACTGATTATGCATTGCTTTCAGTTTAATTGTGTGCTAAGGTGCTGAACTATGTACTTTGCATGGGGTTGCTAATATTTAATCTAAATTCCCACCTGTTCAAATGTGTGAATACAGCTGTTAAACTCCTGATTTGGCACTCTGTGTGTTCCTGCACCAAAAATAGATCTTTTTTGCTTATTAATTAATGGAGTGGCAAAAAACTCCCTCACAATTCCAGGAGTCAACATAAAGCAGTCCTTTGTTCGGCCATTGTTTCCTGTCATGAGATGCATCTGCAGTTGGGAAGCGTCCTGTCAGTGTTAGAGTCCTCTGATTCTGAACAACCAGCGAATCCTGTGAGTTTGAACATCCAGTGACCTTGGGCATCCTGCGATGTGAATACTCCATCCTGCGATGTCAATACTCCATCCTGCGATGTGAATAGTCCGTGCCACGATGTCAATCCTCCATGAAAGTCGTATTTAATTTTCTTGCGTGTGTGTGCCTGGTGACTGTATCCTGTGACAGTGAGGACGTAACATCAGTGTGCTTTGAATGCGACGGCACTGTGGCAATCATGCTGTGAGGGTTACTGCTATGTCTCATTTTGCACACCTTCTACAAACTAATGTCATGCACTCTGGAAGCACTTCTTAGAATCACACATAATTAACTGCGATCTACTATAACTGGATTATTAAAGCCTGACTGTGTACTGGAACAGAAATGCTTCTAAAAATAACAGTAAAACATGTTGCCAAAAGCATTAAAAGCCTTAAAAGCATTTAAATATGTTATTAAAAGCATAAAAGAGGAGATCCACCTTCCTACCCAGGGGAGGAGTACTGATACAACTTTTCTGTTTCTCCTCAAACTTAAGGCCAATGCCTATCAGAAGCACAAAAGCTCCAGGATTCTTCAGGACGGTGCTGCCTGTACCTTCTGTTGTCGCCTTATACTAACCATCTCTATCACCACACCCTTCTCTCTGGTCCATAACTGCAGTCATTTCCATTTAAAAAATTATTGTTCTTTTTGTTGTTTTGAATGTGGATCTTGTCTTCTTTTGAATCCTGAGTCTAGTCAGTAGTAATCTTGGAATAATCTAAATTTAAAAATGAGATCCTTGGAACAGCAATATAAAGAGATCTTCTCAAGATCCGGAAGAGATCAGTTTCTTTGGTCCAACTTTAACACCAGTGAGATCAGTCTTGGTGGGAAGGAGGAACAATCCACATGCAGGCTTTGAGGGAGTCAGAGTGGAACAAAAATACACACACAAACTGAAACAATAGGGCCTCTAGGGATCAAATCAAAAGACAAGAGGAACAATCAGGAGGCTCCAGGGTTAACCTAACATGGGGATGAGGTTCAGGCCAAGAGGGCAGAAGGAACATTAATTATGAAAGGAAACAAACCAGCAGCATCAACACTAACCTTGATAATGGCTAACATTTACAATGACTTAACTAACGAACACCGCAGAGGTGGGTACTATATACAGGGATGACGAGGACCATATGAGGGACAAGTGCCAGTGATTAGGAGCCAAAGGGGAAGAAACAGGATGGCCACCTGAGACCCCTGCTGGCCAAAAGAGATCATGGCAGGAGTGACAGAGACAAACCCGGACAAGATTATTTCTCAAGTACAAAGTCTCTTGTTACCTTCCACAATAGTAGTTTGTTGTTTAACCTGTTTTCTCATATATTTTTCTTAAACTGTACAGGACCTGTGCTTCACCCCCAAATAAAAAATTCCAATTGATAAAATAAATGATAAATATTTTCATCGTGATCACAATTATTTTCCTGGTGGTCAGACCAGACCTACTTTCCCAAGACGAAAGACTCCTTTTGGGAGATCCCCAGACCTTCTTGAGCCAGTTGGGAGATATCCTCCCAACTGCATGTCCTCGGTCTGCCCTATGGCCTCTGACCAACTGGAATCCTAATTAGATACCATCTCAACTGGACCCTCTAGATCTGACGGAGCCATGGCTCTATTTTGGTGCCCCCCCCCCCCCCCCCAGATTTCCAAACTCCTCATCCTGTTCCAAGGAGTCATTTCAGCCCCCTGTACTACAACCTTTATCTTTCAGTCATTACCCACAATTTATGACCATCTGTAAGAACAAGATCATAGATCATCCGAAGACCTTGTGCAAAGGACTCACCACTGCAGTGCCTTGGGCAACAAAACTGAATTGCCCACCAATGTCACATTCCCTCTTGCCATCACTCGTTAAGATCATGAGGCACTTCACTAATTAATTAGTGAAGGTAATTCCTTCACTAAGGGTAAACTGCCCCCCTCACCCAAAGAGAACAACCCACTCTTTTCCAAGAGAGCAACATGGCCTCTGCATTTGAAGCTGTGGATTCTCAACCCTGCCACTTCACACTTGGCATCAAACAGCTCAAGTTGGCTGGAGGTCCAGGTTGGATGAAACCAGAAACACAACATCAGCTATGACTAGCAGAGACATACAGTCCCCTCCCCAGCACCCCCCCCCCCCCCGCCCCCCCACTTCACACTTAGCATCAAACAGCTCAAGTTGGCTGGAGGTCCTGGTTGGATGAAACCTGAAACACAATATCAGCTATGACTACAGTACCCTGCCCAGTCCCTATCCCCAGTCCCCCCTTGGTCTTGAGATTGGTCTCAAGACCACTATTTTGTGGTCTTGGGCTCATCTCAGAATCAACTTTATTTTGACTCTATCTTGTCTCAGTCTTGGACATAGAGATCTCAAGGTTTTATTTCTGAACCAGTCAAGAAATAAATTTGCTTATTACTGCAACACATTTCTGTGACTGGGTGTAAAACGCCATGCTTCAAAGTTCAAATTCAACCAATATGGTATATCTTAGTTGAAAAGATGTTAAATTTGTACAGAAGCACAATACTGCCTAGCCCCAGGGTGGTGCCTATTCTCCACATTCTGTTTTATTCTCCACAATGCCGTTTTATGTAGACTCAAACATTATGTTTCTGATCTTGACTTGGTCCTGCCTTGGTCTTGGCCTTGTCTCAGTCATACCTTGCTTTGGTCTTAGTCTTGTCTCGGTCTCGATACACTCTGGTCTTGGTAATGACTTGGTCTCAGTTTAGGTGGTCTTGACTACATCACTACTTCCAGCCCCAGCTGTGCCCTGTTATCCTATCCATGAAGAACAAGATTGGAGACAAAATACACTCTTTCCAGAGGTCAACATTCACTATAAATTACTTGTACCACTGCCACGGATGCAGACACAACTCTTACTGCATTCATATAGGATCCAAATTACATGCAGCAATAACCCTCAAATTTCTTCAGTTCCTCCCACAGGAAGAGTTCACTCACTAGTCATACACTAGTAGAGGTATAATCAGTCCAGTGTAACACAGAACATATTGTATATGAAGTCAATTCAGGGATCCTCTGCACTTAGAAGCCCATGTAGAAGTTCTAGTTTACCGCATTACTCCATGTCTGCTGTTTCCATGGCCAAAAGCTCATTTTTCATTGGTCAGTCTAACTAAACAAATGTTTTATCTCTATTCCTTCCTATGTCTGTATTCAAGCAGTTTTTTTAAACTCTTCTCATTTGATTTTGCCACCACTGAGTTTTTATTAAGTACAATCATCTCACTCACACCCCCCCCCACACACACACACAGACAGACAACCTCATTTTTACTTTTTTCACATCCATCACTAACGTCACACTTCAGCTTTTCCTAATATTGTATAAGTGTCATATCTATTTAAATCCTGCCATATATTTCGAAGATTAGACCTTAGCTTTTGCTTTTACATAGTGTGTTTCTTCAGACAGTGCATCCATCTTTCCAAATAAAGCAACAGCCAGGCAAAAGTGTTTCACATTTTGTACGAAGTTCGGTCCGCCGCTTTGCATTTAAACACAGGGTTTCAGCAGATCTGGGATAGAGGCTGACTGAGTGCTTGCAGCTGCCAGCTGTTTGGGAGAAGCGATTTCTTTTCAGAGTCTGAAGAGGAAGCATTTGGGGAAGAGATGGCGTGAGGCGAGACGCTGTGGCAGTCCTTCAGGGGGACAGAGCTGTTTTCTGTGGGTCGCCATATGCTTGTGACAGCACTTTGGCCATTGGCTGCTACATTGTGCACATCGTGCACAGTCAGACCTGAGAGCCACAAAATGACCGGAGAGTGCAGGAAAACTGGAATTCTGGGTAAAGAAAACGCAGGCATGTAAACTAAGTACCTAAAGTTCACTAAGGATTCACAAATACAGCACAAATGCCGTGGATTTTAAATAGAAAATGCAATCTGACAGAAATGTAGAGAAGGACTCTATGACACTACTGAATTAATATAGCAGCACATACACACACACACACTCACTGCTTCAAGCGTGCCACATAATAACCGAATTTGTTAAACTCCTAAACTACTTTCGCCAGATACGGTCAGCTCAGCTTGCCACGTTTATAGCATAATAACCTTAATTACTGCACTGCCAACCATAAGATTAAATAAAATAAAGACAAAATGAAGAAGACAATTAAACCAAATTTATTTAACTGATTCAGTCTCGAGACTTTCGATTCCCTCCTTTTTAAAGTACATTTTTAAATTCAATATTTTACATATTTTGGATATATTACTGGATATATAAATAGAACAATTCTAGTAATGAAATAGGTATGATTATCTGTATATTATTCTTCATATCCATATAATATATATCTCATATATTTTAATTACTTTCTGTTCAAAGGTGGTAGTCTTATAGGTAATTTCTCCACTCAGCAGGTTCAAATTGCATTTGGCCGCAGAGCTGGATTTTAACTAAGTTGTTACCGGTCCATTATCCATGCGGCATAATCATGATTAAATGACTAAATTTATCCTATGGTCCTTCTCCAGGCTGAATTTGCTTGGCACCGCTGAGGCGATGAGCATCATTTCGATTCGGTTCTGACTACAGGGCCCGGATCAGATGATCTGTTGGACTGTATCCCTCACTCACTCCAGGCCCCGAGCAGGAGTGGCTCTGCAGTACATGTGCGAAATTCAATTATGGACACGCCGCTGAGGTGTGGTTCAAGCCTCGTGGGTGTGGAGAAAGATCTGCCCAGGCAGTGAACACCTCACGCCCACTGCATTGCCCGGGCAGCGGCCTTGGAGGGGGGCACGTGCAGTTCACTTATTCCATAAGGGGGCATGAATGCCAGAATGACTGTAAACAGTGATGATTATTCTCATCACTGCATCACGGCTTAGAAAAGAACATTAACAATGAGACTTATTTTTTCCATATACAGAATTGTGGTGCCTTTTCAGTTAACTGACTGCATACCTTGGTGCTCAAAAGGCGCAGCGATGAGAATGCAGCACCGAAACTGGTCCACCGGGGGGCACTCTCACCTGATGGAGCTCAAGGCGTCACGCTCCACAGGTGTCATGCCCAGATGGGAGGTGAGGCCAGACGAGATCTCTGCGGTTCACGACAGGAGCTGAAGATGAACCCTGGGGCTGTTATTTCTGCAAACACCACCTCCCAGAGTGATTAGACCGTGAAAAGGAACACAAATAATTATCTAATACATACCACATCCCTGCCACCCTGAGCCTTTTCTAGGCCTGTGCACTATATCTATTATAAAACATATTGAAATGTTCCTTAGGACAGAAATTTAGTCTAGATCATTGTTTCCCAATCCGGTCCACAATTTTGCTCCCACTGAGTTCCCTGCCAGACAGTCTACGTTTTTGCTCCCTCCAAACATTAAGGAGCTGGGAGGAAGCAAAACCGTGGACTGCCTGTGGGTCACCGAGGATCAGATTGGGAAACAGTGGTGTAGATCAAACAGTAGAAAATCAGCTTACCATTGACGGTGTCCTCTGCCTGATGCTTTTTGCTTTCTGGGATAAGTTCCAAGTTTGCGGCAACCTTGCTCTGACTCAGCAGTTATGGAAGACGGATGGAAACCCTGGAAATATCAAGGACCAATGTGTCTTTATGCAGGTATGTGTTTTGTCCAAATGGTGGCTGCATCTGTTCAAACTGTGGTTTGAAAAGCTGTACTTAAGAACCAGATAATAAAACAATGTCACCATTTACAATGCAGAGCAACATTAAAGAGTTAAGAGTGGACTGCTTTATTTAAGGAGAAGTGCTTTTGTTTCTAAGGATAAATGGAAATACCACACTATTACTAGAATGCATGCCATACAGATTTGCTTAAGAAACCGAAATCAAGCTGCTTCAGTAAATCAGGTCATTTCAAGCCTCATTGGTGTATTGCATTACTGCATTCCAGTGGAACAGTATTGCATTACTGCATTCCAGTGATACAGTATTGCATTACAGCATTTCAGTGATACATTATTGTGCGCAAAGTAACTAATCAGTTATGCATAGATGTTGATAATGAAAGCGAATACAGATGTCTTGCAATAGCAACCATTAGTATTAGTCTTAATAACCATTTTGGGATACTTAATTACAACAGAATTTAAGATCAATGCACACAACAGAAAACAGAAAACTTTGTTCAATTAAACTGTGACGAGATGGATGTGCAAATTTTTAAAGGCAGTGGTGGGGAGACAAACCCCCACAAACTAATATGTGGGCCAGTGACACAGCATATTTCAAAGCCATTATACTTTAGTGGCCTTGAAAATAGTAACAGAGGATTAAACAAAGGTACATCCACCCACCAAATGCTTATCCTGGACAGGGTCATCTGCGGGCCTGGAGCCTATCCCAGGCAACACAGTGCACAAGGCAGGGGTACACATCAGAAGCCAGTTCATCACAGGACACGTACCTGCACATACCGTCCCATACTAAGGGCCATTTAGAGACACCAGTTAAACTAACTGCACATCTTTGGGCAGATGGTTGAAAGCAGAGTAACTGGGTAGTCTCACAGCATGTTGAACTCCTTACACACAAAGCAGAATACCTGGGTACTCACGTAGCATACTGAACCCTATACACACAAAGCAGAATACCTGGGTACTCACGTAGCATACTGAACCCTATACACACAAAGCAGAATACCTGGGTACTCACGTAGCATACTGAACCCTATACACACAAAGCAGAATACCTGGGTACTCACGTAGCATACTGAACCCTATACACACAAAGCAGAATACCTGGGTACTCACGTAGCATACTGAACCCTATACACACAAAGCAGAATACCTGGGTACTCACGTAGCATACTGAACCCTATACACACAGAGCAGAATACCTGGGTACTCACGTAGCATACTGAACCCTATACACACAAAGCAGAATACCTGGGTACTCACATAGCATGCTGAACCCTATACACACAAAGCAGAATACCTGGGTACTCACGTAGCATACTGAACCCTATACACACAGAGCAGAATACCTGGGTACTCACGTAGCATACTGAACCCTATACACACAAAGCAGAATACCTGGGTACTCACGTAGCATACTGAACCCTATACACACAGATCAGAATACCTGGGTACTCACGTAGCATACTGAACCCTATTCACACAAAGCAGAATACCTGGGTACTCACATAGCATGCTGAACCCTATACACACAAAGCAGAATACCTGGGTACTCACATAGCATGCTGAACCCTATACACACAAAGCAGAATACCTGGGTACTCACGTAGCATACTGAACCCTATACACACAAAGCAGAATACCTGGGTACTCACGTAGCATACTGAACCCTATACACACAAAACAGAATAACTGGGTACTGATGCAGCATGCTGAACTACTTACATACAAAGCAGAGTACATGGGTACTCCTGTAGCATGCTGAACTCTACATGAACAATACAGAGTACTTAGATTCTGATGCAGCATGCTGAAACCCAGACACACAAAGCAGAATACTTGGGTATTCACGTAGCATGCTGAACCCTATACACACAGAGCAGAATATCTGGGTATTCACGTAGCATGCTGAACCCTATACACACAGAGCAGAATATCTGGGTATTCATGTAGCATGCTGAACCCTATACACACAAAGCAGAGTACATGGGTACTCAAAGCAGCATGTTAAACTTCACACACAGAAAGCAGTGGGGGGGGATTCTAACCTTTGGCTAAGTACATCAGGATCTTATCAGCAGCACAATGACAACACAACACAATCCATGCTGCCTGCGCTATGAAATATATATGTACATATATTTTTATGCATTTATATATGTGTATACTGAGTGGCCATTTAATCAGCAACACTGACTGGCCAATGCAAACAGCCTGTCTCTGAGAACAGAGAATCATGTCTCTGCAACTAAATACATACTTACTGTTTGACTAAGCATTAAAACGGTTAAGAAGCAATTTTGAAAGTTGGTGTGATTGGTGGTTATGGAAACAGCTGCCCTCCTGGGATTCTCATATACCACAGTGTCCAGGGCTTACAGAGAGTGATGTGGTGAACAAAAGACCATAACAGTCAATGGCATATCTGTGGCAGAAAACTCCTCATTAATGAAGGAGGTCAGAGGAGAATGAAGGAGGTCAGAGGAGAATGGAGGAGGTCAGAGGAGAATGGAGGAGGTCAGAGGAGAATGAATGAGGTCAGAGGAGAATGGCTAGAGTCATTAACAGTGAAATAATGAGTTTTGTTGTTTACTTTATTCTATGTAAGCATCTTCGAGAACATGAAAAGCACTATATCAATAAAATATATTATTATTATTATTATCATTATTATTAGGAGAAAAATCAATGACAAAATATTAGGAACACCACATAAAGGAGTGTTTCCCTGTTCCCCGGGCTGCCACATACAGTAGCTCAATAGGTTGAGTATGCAGCTCAGAGGCTGTTCCCCTCCAGTACTGTCATTTATAATTATTTTTTACTTAGGGTTTGTTATGGTTTACAGTATCTTTCTGTCCCTCTTTTGGTTTACACTGCTTGTGCCTTGTTTTATCTTGTTCCTAGTCTTTCCTTAGTGTTAACATCTGTGTTTGATAATGTTTCCTAATTCCCGTGCGTGTTCATTGTGATGTATTCCACCTGTTTTCTTGTTGCCCTGTGTCTGTACTGATTGGTTAATTTCGTTATGGTCTACGCCTGCCCCTTACTCGTCTTGTTATCCGTATGTACAGATGCTCCACTACTTACGAATGAGATACGTTCCAAATGGCCGTTCGTAACTTGAAATGTTCGTAAGTCATTATTCAGCATCATTTTAACGGTATACAGAAGTACGAAGAACTAGGATGCTGGGAGTACGCACGCTACGCTGCTGCGCGGAGGAGCGGCGGCCAGAAGTCGTACTAGGCGGGATTGTGTGCAGGAATTACGGACAGGAAACGGGAGCCCAAGTGAACACAATTTGGACTTACAGTCCTCTTCGTTCATATGTCTGAAAGTTCGTAAGTTGAACGTTCGTAAGTAGAGGAGTGTCTGTATTGCCTTTATTCAGTTCCTCGGTCAGGCATTGTAGTTGTTACCCGCGTGTTAATACATGTTTCCTAGTGGCTGTTTCCTAGTCCTGCTCCCTGTTTTGCTCTGTTCCCTAGTTGTGTTTCCTTGTGGTTACTTTTAGTTAGTTTATACTGTATTTTTCCTGCTTTGTAATAAACCCCTTTTTACTGCAGCTGACCCATAGATCGTCCCTCTTTTGTTGCCATGCTGCGTCGTAATAGTTATACAATGCTGGGGATGGGGAAGAAAGACTAGCTCTCTTAGACCAGCCCACCAGGAAAATTCCTGCACCTGATTAACAGTAGATAACGGTTATAAAAGAGAACGGACAATCAACAATTCATAAGTAAGTTTTTATATTTGTGGTTTGCACGTACCACATCTCCTATGAGACACACAGGCTGAGGAGAGAGTGAAGCTTGGGGCCAGACATTTATACAGCTCTCTTGAAGCAGGGCGGGGGGGTTGTGCATTAAGGACTTTGCTCAAAGGCCCAACAGCAATGTGACTACTGTGCTGAGTAGGGGATTCAAACCCTCGACCTTCCGATCACAGGCACTAACCCAAAAAGCCACACACTTCCCCAGAGGCCAAAGTGTATGAATTGCAAGTGTGTTTCTAACAAAAAGACATAAATGAAGATATGATAATTTCGCACTATTGACTGAAAACATTTCACTGAGGCCTTAAATCATAGGAGACGTAAAGAATTCAATAGTCACGGGAAAACCCATAGTGTGTCTTCGCTTAATGGTCTTCTAAGGTGTTTCAGTTTGCTGTGTAACTTGTGATCAGTTTTATACATTATAACAAGAAATATGTACATTTTTAAATGTGTGCAACATAATATTTTCCAATCACAAGTCCCATGCAAAATTTATTTAAGAGTTAGATCACCATCACAAAACCCAACTCATTCTGTCAGATAGTAAACTGCAAATTCTCTTCTGCCATTGTGAGAAGAAAAAAATTGCATTTGAAATTTTACCTTCTTGTTTGAGTTTTAGTTTTCTGAATATCATTGGATTCCTTTGATTTTCCCCTAGTCTCCTCTATGCTGTGTTTTCAGTTGAGTTATAGCAAGAACAGAGTTATGACCTCAAAATGTCCAGCCAAATGGCTTAATTAAATATGCTTGGTAACTTCCACTGGGTGTCCCACATGATGCAGGCGACGCCAGCGATGTTCCACAGCGCTGCCAGCCAGTTCTCCCCACTGTGAGGCCTGGTCTGAGGTGCTTGGCTGGTTATCTCCATCATTAGTAGCCAGGACACAAGGAGAACGGAAAGCTTTCTGAGAAATTGGACCTCTTCTTTTTCATTAAAGTGGGCCTGCTTCAGGGCAGCTGCTAGGCAAGAGTTTAGAGCTAATCTTAAAACTCATAATAGACTTGTTTGGTGAATTAATCTATGTGGGTAGCAATAGAAGGGCATCACACTTTGGACTGAATCGTTACTTGGTAGAAGTGAAAAGAAATCAAGTTTAGAAATCAGCTTTAAGGAAAGACTAGGCAAGAAAGAGGTTCTGAGTTGTGAGATTTCTGCTTTTTTTCTGGTGAGTTAAAAACTATTGGGAAAGTAACGTTTTGCATGTATCCTTTACGGAGTACGCAGTGGGATGTCCATCTGTATGGTTTCTCCAGGTTTCTTACCACAGTCCAAACAGATGCATTCCAGGGGAAAAAAGTCACTGCAGAATGCATGTGTGCCTGTGAGTGCAAGCACTGCTACCCCGAGTACACTGCTGCATAAAGCATAAAGCAAGGATGGATGTATGGATGGATGGATGGATGGAAGAATAGAAAGAAAAGTCAGATTCATTAAACAAAATTATCAGGTTGACTGTGCCTGTTATGAATGGCAAGTGCAAATACATAGTTAGTAAAATAACAGGAAGGCCAGGAAGTGCATGCATCTGGGAGCAAAATAACCCTCAGTTACAAATACGTACTTCAGGATGGCGTCATCTTTAACACTGATACCATCAGACTTTCATTTCCCATACGCCATTATTTCCTGCTCAGTATTCTGTTTGTATACTTGTCTACACTATGTACACTATCTTTGCACTTTGTTTTTGTACTGTATGTTTGTATCTATGGCCTATCGTGCTTCTGTACCTTATGTTAGTTTAGCTTACCATGCCTTATCTTAGTCTGTCTCTATAAGGCCATCTGATTGGAAAATCGGCTGTTTTCATAACCATACACAGGACAGCCCTTGTCCGCATGCTGCTGTTGACCAAGTAGCCATCAATCAAAATGTGTAGCTGAACCACAAAGCCGCCATCGTTCTTCATGTGGCCTGTGCAGGTCGGCCAGAAGTATTTCAGGCGAGCGATGCATCAGAGATGCTGTTAAGATTGTGATGGACAAATTGAGCCAATCGTTTGTACCTTTGGATTTGGCGAAAGAGGAAGACCATCCAGTGAAGCCATACTTCTGCTATACCTCTTTAATAAGCAGTGCCCCCCCCCCCCCCCCCGAATCCAAGGTCCTACTGGACCCCAACCTTCACTCTGACTGACCAAGCAGCAAACGGGGCACACTGAGAAAAGGACACCATCGCTGCACCTCGCCACACTGACAAACGAACATCTGCTAGCTTTGTAGCGACCAAACACTTTGGTTTTCATTGTATTTTGTCTCCCAGGAGGCTTCCATACATGATGTTAAAAGCTTTGGACACAGTAAACATAACCTTCTGAAAAAAAGGCTGTTTGAGGGTGTGGGAGATGTTTTCCCTCCTGTTTCAGAGCCAGATTGTTTGTTTGGTCCGATTGCATTAATGTGATTGAGGAGGGGTGACTGAATACTCATCACCTGCCACAAAACGCCCCCTGCAGTGGAACAATTACACACACAAACACTCCTGATGGTGCAGTAACTGTCTCTCTACCCGCTTATCTCCCATTGTTTTTTTTTCTTTTTAAATTAATAACAAAGCCGTGTTCCCTCTCTCGCATTCTCGTTTTCCGGTTCTCTTACTGGCTGCCACACTCCTGTTTGTTTACAGTTTCGGAGAGTTTCTTCTTCATTTCCACGCTCTTCCTCAGCTTCACCTTGCGCTTGTCACATTATTAAGGTCGCTCCTCTTAAAGAAGCCCTTCGCTAAAAGGGAAAGAGTGGCATATTCATTTTATATTTTGATTTTTAACATACAGAAGTTGGGTGGTTCTCTCATAAGCCCCCGCTACTGCAGTTCCCCCCCCCTCCCCCCACATACTGTCGTCTTCGCTGACACTGTCACCACCCGCTGTCAGTTGATACACAGGAGGGGGGGGGGGGCAGGCAGGGTGGTGTGGGCCTGTGGCTTTTGAATGGGCAGGATGAGGTTAACGGCGGAGCCCCTGCGCCTTCCCTTGCAGCTATGCAAATGT
This sequence comes from Brienomyrus brachyistius, assembly GCF_023856365.1. Taxonomy (NCBI): domain Eukaryota; kingdom Metazoa; phylum Chordata; class Actinopteri; order Osteoglossiformes; family Mormyridae; genus Brienomyrus; species Brienomyrus brachyistius. The sequence continues at coordinate 10,931,787 of NC_064545.1, read as the reverse complement.
CACGGCAGCACCCCCCCCCCCCCATCCCCCCCCGCCAGCAGAGCTGGTCTGCATCCAGACACGGGAGAGGGGGCATTCAGGCACATTATGACACCCAGTTATTGCTGCAATGCAGCTCTCTTTCTCACTCTACCGGCCCCCCATCTCTCTCTCCACCCCCCCCCCGCCCCCCTTCCTCTCACACACACAGCACCATCTTCTCTTCCCCACCCCCCCACCCCCATCCTGCCTCCAAAGGTGCGCAGATCTATCCCAGCTTCTGGGCACCTCCGCAGGGTTCTTATATCTGGGACCCCCCCCCCCCCCCCCCCAAGCCGACGCAGGCGACCAGCTCTGTTCATGCACGTCTAAGTGCAAAGGAAACAGAAAAAACCTGCGTAGATGAGAGGGAATGTAATGGTGTTACAGCAGAAGGGCTGCTAAAAAAGGAAAAGGTAATTAGTGAGTGTTTTCTGATAGGACACAGACAATTAGGAGCCCACTGGATCGTACAATTAGGGGTCTGCCATTCATATGTTTCATACGGCTGGCTGTTTCTGTGCGGATTTTCTTCATCCTGAACATCTTCGCTGTGGGGCTGAATTGCCTAAGAGCAACAGAATCAGCCTGTTGTCTATAAAACAGCAGATACATCCAATATCATCAAACTTTAAGCCTCGGTTTAACTGTGTTAATGTGGAGGGTTGTAAAGAGTATATGTGACACGGAGGCACTTGGGCTTGCGTGTTGTATAATGCAACTTCAGCACCGTTGCCTCAAAACAGGTGGCAGCTATTTTCTTTTCTGCCCAAACAGGGAGTGGCAGGCGGTGCCGGTAGCATGCCCGGCTCACTGACGCAGGTATGCACATGCCGAAAGACACACGTACGCTCACATGCATGCACACACACACACACACACACGCATGCACACTTCATAGTGCAAATATACACAAAAAAGCCTGAAAACTTATACTGGAATATTTAAGGCAAAACATGGGCTTCTCAGACACACACACGTGCACGCACACACACACTCCGGTCCCACGCATTTCCCTGTGGCTTCTGCTCGCAGGCCGGGAGCAGGGGTGACTTCCGGCAGGGCTGCCAGTCCTCTCCTCGGCACGCGTTTCCTCGCGGCTCGACAGATTGCCGCTCCGCGGCGCCAGTTGCTATAGCCGCAGGGGGGGCTGCTGATTCAGACCCTTCCTGTGAGTGGCGGCTCTTCCCAGCCAGGCCGGCGGCGCCAGGCAGGGCTCGCCCGCATTTTTGCTACGGGTACCGTGGACGCAGGATCGATGCGAGTGTATTCCAAGCGGAAGGGGCAGGGCCCGGAGCCTGGGGAACGTTCTCGGGCCTGGCGCACGGAGTCACGCCACTCCCGGTTCTGCATGAGCACCGGAGCTTATGTAAGCCCCAGAATAGTGGAATATTAATTCCATAAATAGCAGTCAGAATGAAAAATAGAAAAAGGCTTATTGTGCCTGAATAGCTGAATAGAGTTTGTGGGAGTTATCTTATGAGTCTGGGGGAAAGACGATCATTAATTTTCCATCAGCCCATTAAAGACCATCAGTCGACTGATCCAATGGCTTCTCCTTTTAAACGAATCAGCTGCCGATATGAATGTAACGCAAACTCACAGACTGGACACATTTCGGGGGGTGGGGGGAGCATCCATTTTTCTGCAGACTTTCTCAAACTGGATAAATGATAAACGACACGATGGTTGGCCAGAATGAGCTCAGTTCCACCTCCTCCTCCGTCTATTGTGCCGTAAAAGTGAGAGGAGGCATGAGCAGAGGTAGTGCAGAGTGGGGCGAGGGCCCCATCGCCATCACTGAGCGAAGGGTGACCTCATCACTCATATGGCAATAGGTCCTTAAATATCACAATGCCTGACGACATTGTCACTGATCATGTTAAAATCTTCCATAATCCAATACTTATCCAGTATGTGGTCACAGTGAGTTTGGACCTCATCCCAGAGAGCTCAGGGCACGGGACAGCAGATGGAGGACCGGTGCCTTACAGCGCATACATGCAGACGCTATGGGCAACAGAGAAATGCCTGTTCACCTAATTGCACATTTTTGGAATGCAGGAAAGGAACTGGAGTCCCTGTGGGAAACCCAGAGAAACATGCGCAGAGCACGCAAACACCACACCTATTGTCACCTCTGCACAGGCCACTAGGGCGCTAATCAATACCGTCCCAAACGAGTACTGAATATTAATGTTGTTTAGCGTAGCCATCTGGGGTATATTGTGTGTTTGCCCGCTCATGTCATTTCCAGATGACGGAAGATGAATGTGGCACCGGGAACTCCCATTCCGGGACGCCTGTACATCCGTGTGCTGCTCCCAGCTGCTGAACACGACTCCACCGACTCCAGCTGCGAGGGCACAGTGGAGGATGCGCCCCCTACAGGAGAAAGACCTCTGCCCCCTCCCCAGATCCAATAACACACCCCACTCGCATCGCAGTTCCTGATCATTCCAGAACATTCCAAGACCTGGGACCAAAACAGCTTCTTAAAGAGAAAAGAAAACCTTCTCAGTCCACTTTAATTTAAACTCCTAACAGACATGTAAATATCAAAAACTCCCCTTACATTTTTGCTGCAAATAAAATGCTTGCAATTGCTGAAAGGTTAGATTATCTTGCCTATAAATATACTTAAACTGCACATCTTTTTTTCCCATTGACATATGTTTATATGGTGGACTTATCTGTCTGGTATTTATCCATATATTTATTTGGATTTACATACCTCTGGTTCTGTCTGCATTACTTTCTAAGCACTGAACATGCAGTGAGAAATGTGATGAAATAACATTCATATTCAGGATGCAAGGATCAAGCCTTCGTCTGGGGGTGGGGGAGAAGGGGGCAAAGGTGATAAAAACAAGGAGACGCCCTTGAAGAGAAACAGAAGCAGCGTTTCCATAGCGCAGACAGTTTCTCTGGGGTTTGTCTGCGGAATGCAGTTATGGAGTCACAGGCTGAGCGCAGGGTCAGTGGCGTCACCATTCAGATCAAAGGGGGCACAAAAACAAATGCCCCCTCCAACCCTAAGCCACCTGTGTGACATGAGTTTCCCCCTCCTCTAGGTGCGCACACACCTACTGCGCGAACAAGGAGAGTTTACCGGAGAGCCGGTAGCGACCTCTCATTAGCATAATCTTAAGTGCCGACTGCACGGGAGGCCAGGCTCAGGCAGGGAGACACTGTTTGCAGCCAAAGCTCCAAGCACCTTGTCCTGTGTGTGAAGTAGAGAAAATGGATTTCCTTTTATTCTGCCAGAATAAGCACTTTGATCCGCAGCAAGTGAAATGACAGATTATTGCCTACAATGCTAGCAACACCACGCAACAACACATGATTCACCCGCATTGATCATTTAAGTATGTAAATGCCGCCAATTAGCCGTTTCATAGATGCCTATGCGGTTAACTGAGATGAACCGATTACGGTTGATGTGTTGTCTTTCATCATTTGTAGGATATTCTATGCTAAATAAGAAATCGGTTCAGTAATGAACACTGTAATATTGTCATTGCGTCTTGCTCCAAATTCTTTTCAGTCCATACAATTATGCATTTTTAATATTTTCATTTAGTTGACATTCCTACTGTACATTAATAAGACACATACATACACTTACGTGCATATACGTTAGACCTAGACAATACATAAATGCATATACTTCTGCATGCACACACATATTTTGCACCCATATGTGGTAAATACAGCTATCTAGTAAACTGGGATTGTTTTTAGTATTAATAACTATTAATAGCTTGTTCAATACCTGAATGTGGAAACCTCTCGCGCGCCAGAGGCTTAGGAAAAAATGAAATTGTTTTCCGCTTTTGATGCCCCCGGATTAAAACGGGGAAAAGCAATTGAAATGCATACACAGACAGGGGGTTAATGCTTTAACTGTAGGCGCGCTGTACTGTAGTACGCCGGGTGCCGGTCCAGCTTCTGTCCGTGGTGCTGAAATAAGCCTCTTTCCCGGGGCGCGTCACGTGACCGCGTTGCCTCACTCAACGCGGCGCGCTTTGGATGCTGAACACTTTGCACGTGAGGCAGAGTGCAGCATTCGCCTCTATCCAGCGCCTGCACTTGCATGCGACAGCACGCTCGTTTGCAAATACAGCGTCTAAAACAGAGAATAAGTTTTAATGGTAAAATTTAGGATGCTGGAGTCTTTCTGTTCTTTTTCACCCTTTTTTACCGTGAGACAAAAGCGTAATTGCAGCGTATGGGCAGAGCGTACTTTAGTTCGTGGCTGAACGAGAAAGTGCACGCCTGCTTGGGGGTTCAGCACTGAGAAGATGTAAGATTAACGACATCATTTCCCCAGTGGCTCCAGAATAAAAAAAATGCAGAAAGGAGTGCGACTCAATGATGGCCATGTCACCTACTTGGGTCTTTTGGCAAAAAAGGATGGAACGAGACGGGGATGTTTGAGCAAAAAGAGCTCGGATAACACAAAATGGCACACCAAGTGGTTCGCTTTGCTGCAGAACATGCTGTTTTATTTCGAGAACGAGTCCAGCTCTCGACCCTCGGGATTATACCTGTTGGAAGGATGTGTGTGTGACCGGGCACCGTCACCCAAACCCTCGCTGACAGCTAAGGAATGCTTAGAAAAACAGGTAGGGGCAACCTGTCCGTTTTATGTCAGCTAAGTGGGTTTATTTTAAAAGCACCAAAGGCAAATGGGAAGGAAGAAATGTTCACGACAGACCGGTGATAATGCAATAACAAGAGTGCCAGTGGATGCGCACAGTGTGTCCGGTCATGCATCCATCCGTGCATCATATGCGGACGAGACGCAGAACAGAGTAGAACCGCGGGAGACATCAGCTTAGTATCATGTACCCCAGCTCTGCATGTGTGATCAAGTACTCTGAAGTCAATTTCTGCACATTCTTTATTAGCAGGATGTTAAAAACACACCGTTGTGTTTTTCCTGCGATTCTTGCACCAGTATCTGGAATCGCAACCAGTAAGAGGTGCTCAGCCTTTAACACTGTGTTCGGTGTTATGTAATAGCAGCATCAGACTAGCCGCTAGTAAATTATAAGATCAGTTTTTTTCATTGCAGTCAGAAAATCTGCAATATAAATACGACATAAATGTACCAACTTTAAATTTAATAGAAAATGTTACATTTAAATATTATACGGCTTATTTAAGCCTTTATGATTATACTAAAATTTTTAAGTTATTCAAAAATAACCCAAATATATGATGCTACATTTCGTTCGGCCGATGTTGACGTGCAAGGAGATTTGTTTTTCTTATTTTCTTCAAGGAACAAATTAAGCTAAATAGAGCGCAGCCTCGACGTCGCCATCTTGCGGATAACGGCTGCAATTTCACTGTCAGCTTGACGTATTGATTTAATTCAGCATGTTGATATTAATAGCATCCTACCTTGGCAACTGCGTATAGTCGCAGTTATTTTTTTTTTATTTGGGAGTGTCGATAAATTTTAAGCCGACATTGGTATTTTACTTTAAAAACAATAATGCAGTAAGTGCAGACCCCTTTGAAAGCTTTGAAATATACGCGCTATTAAAATAGATGTTTTTTTCATCACCAGTAAATGAGACGGCAAAAGCCGCCTCGCTTTCCGTAAATAAAGTGTAAACGCAGACTGTACAAAAAACGTGACATTTTCGCAGTGTAATACATCGGTCAAGTATCAGTTGCGGGAAATGATCGATTGTACTAATTGTTACTGGAAAAAAACAGACAGCATAAATCAAATGCTTTCACATAATTTTGTTACAATTTTATCATTACACACACGAAACATTGAGTATGCGACAATTATTTTGTTAAACTTAGTAAAAAGGTATATATACTTTTTGGGAACTTAAAGATCGTGTAACAAAATGATATAGTTGAAAAAATCTACAGCGGAAATTGAACAGCATACATGGGATATTCCAATAATATGCACACATTTTCGTCGCCAGCCAATACTTAAGTATAAGTCGGTAATTTTTCTGGGCGAAATGGCACCCTGTCTGTTTCTGATGGCAATCCGTGTCGTTTCCGCCGATCCTGTGCCTGGTCATGTCCCGGCAGCAGAGGGCTTAACAGTCGGATCTGTACGGGCCAGCCGCTCAGACGCTGCTCCCCGTTTGTTTTGACTGTGCTCCTGCCAGGAGGAGCCGGCGCTCCCCACGCTGCGCCTCCTGGCCGCGGCGCCGCTCCCCCTGCGCTCAGCACGGCCGGGGCCGGTCTGCGCAGGAAGCTCACTCGTTGTACCGTACAGTACCGTACAGAACTCACAAAGCACCTGTCAGCAGCAGTCATGAGCCTTAGGGAGCTGCTCGCCTTGACCGGTGCTCTTAAGTTTGCCAGTGGATTTCATTGCTCATGGAAAGGTATTATCAACATCAAAGGCATGTTTTTTACTTTGGTAAAATGACTACATCAGTACTCAACTCAATAGCTGGAACACATTCTTGGTATAGCCTATGCTAATTGGATATTGACTATGTTACCTGCCAAGGGCATAAATTATGGGAGGGTTATAAGCCCCTCCCCCAATAATCAAAACCGGGCAATACAACTGTCCGAACCCCCAGAAATGGGTGGAAACCTCAACCGTCCCAATGTTCATCCCAAAGTTATGTCCTTGCTACCTGTTATATATAAAACAGAGAAGATATGGGACTTGAGCAGAAAGTTAGTGATGTACAGTTACAGGTATTACATCTATGCACCAGTTCCTTCTAACTAGCAGGGGTTGCTGACAATATTTACAAGCTTAGAAATAAGACCAAAACATTGAGTCCAGACCCCTATTTTAAAGCTACTGTACTGTAATGTGTATGTCTGAAAGGTCCGTTGAGTTTGGTAGCTCTGAGCGCTGCCCATGTTAGCAGTGCTGTGTTTGTTTCGTTAGTTCAGCTGTACACAGCGGCACGCCGAGAAAGCCATTCGTTTGAAGAAGAGTTTCGGGACATACGGATTATCGGACACACCGGTAGTTTCACTATACTGTTGCTGAGAACAGTATCTTCTTTTTCTCTGTAAGTATTGAGTATTAAAGAGCAACGGGACTTTGGGGCCACGCTGTGGATTAATTATCATGGCAGGGATCAGAGAGTCACGCTTGTGGAGCGTGCTCAGCGGACACCGGCGCCCTCGGATCAGAGATGGTCAGCATGACCTCAGCCGAAAGGGATCACTAAGGGGGACTCGGGATGGAACAAAATGCAGGGGAGCTTTCCACTGGCGTCCGTGTCGCGTCGCTCCTGCGCCCACTGGAACGGCCCAGGTGTGTCTCTGCATGTTTGGAAACCACTGTGGCCAGGTTGTCTTCTAACTGGGCGATGGAGACTCCGATGGCACCTCTAAGCCCGACACTAGAAGGCCTGCGATCATTTTTCTTCACCTTACATGATTTCTTGTTTCTCCCATTTATTAAAATTATATTCTTGGACAGAGTGTTCTACTTTTCGAACATGCTTATTCCCTATTTAAAAATAACTACGGCTGAGCGTACAGTTACCATGGCAACGTCTGTTTGCATAAGAGAAACTTACGTGAAAAGGGGCTCAGAAATGCGTGGTCTGGTTCTGAACTGGGTCTGACTGAGTGGCTTATTAGAACATGGCTGCGTATCAGATCGGTTCTGGGCCCGGCTTTAGGTTGTGGACCCAGTAGGCAGTGAGGTAATCTTAGTCCAGCAAGGAGAACAACCAACTGGGCCATTTTCTTACATGACATCACACTTGTGGCAGTGGATGAGGCAGGAACACTAACCGGTGTGTCTGTACCTGTGGACTGAGGCACGTAGAAAAACAAAAAACCTTGGAATCTGGCTGAAACAGAGGCGGAGGGAAGCATTTGCACAATTCCTCAGTCAAACTGACATTTTTTCAGAAGAACATGCTCTTGACATAATGACAGCTTATAAATAATGCTGACGCTGCCTCCCATGACGTACCGTTGAGAAGAAAACAAGAAATCATGGCTCCTTCGGCTTTGTCGCCAGGATTATCCTTTGTCACAGAGCTGGTCTGCGAGGAAGAGGATCTTTGGCAGGACAGGCCAGCAGAGCAGGGGAAACACCACAGAACTGTACTTTCATGATGAATAAGTAACAACGCTGAATATTCCTTCCTTTGTGCTGCCATTGTAATAACTCCACCACTGGGCGAACTCACAGTTTTTAATTATTCACTAATTTATTGTTTGATTTGAGTGATCAGTGACAGCCAGTCAAAGGGCGAAAGCTGCTTTTCTTTCTCAAATAGTTTCATTCTAATTTCTCTCCCAGGCACAGTTTAAAATGTGGAAAAGACACCAAAAAGTGCATTGCTGAAATCATATACAAATGTATGCATATATCAGTGAGTCTAATTACAATTTTCCGATGAATCATTGTAGTCCTTTGTGTAGTGCTCACCTTGCTTAACGAAATAGCGATATTATTTAACACGTTATATATGAATCTCGTGATATTTGCTTGAAAAACAATAATAATCCGAAATCCTCCTGTGTTGAGGCTGAGTGAGACATGATGGCCCAATATTTTCAAGTAAAAAATGGTTTTCTATGAATGCCATGCTATACGACTCCACGAACACATTCATAACACATTATAACACATTCATAAAGCATTATAAACATGCCTATAATTATTTAGAAAAAGGCACAACACATTAAAGCCATGTGTATTATGCATCGTATGCTTCATGAAGCTCTCATCCATAATCTTGCATTATAGATGCCTTCATAATGCAGTACAAAGCATCCTTAATTCTTATACCCACCATTATAATGCACTATTAATGTATCTATAGTGCATTATAGATGAGAGCTGCACTGGAGCTTAGGAAGTATTAGAATCAACACTATAATGCCTTATGACAATAGAAGATGCTGTAGGGCTATATTAATTCTCATGCCAACCATTGTAAGGCATTATGAAGGCATGTAAAATGCATTATAGATGACAGCTTTAAATGAAACGGGCCCGAAAAGCCCTACAAAGACACTGTTTACCTTTTCCCTTCCCAAATGGGAAAGCAACAGCAGGAGCTGACTGTGGCGGCAGCCGTCCATCTCTCATGACGGGTGGATGAATCTATAATACTGTACTGAGATCCGAGTAAGGATGATGGACGTGCGTGTCAGCACCAGTGCCATCTGGATGATGAAGATTAGGGCATTTTCACCGAGTGCCAGCGTTTATCAGCAGGGCTGTGCTTGACCAATGTGGCCTGGGACGTCCATCTTTTTACTTCCTGTGGAAATCTCTGACGTCCTGTATCGTGGTCCAGCTTCGAGGACCAGTCCGGGTCGTTCCCATGGTCCATCACACAGGAGCATTACACACATTATTGGTGCAAGTATCACCAGTTAAATTATTCTTACACGACAATGTGCACCATATCCAATCAAACCCGAATAAGAAACTTAGAGTGAGAATTTTGAAAATCTGAAATAAAAAAGCATAATGAATAATAAAACAGAAAAGTGTAAGTATCTGCCAGCACAGCATGACCTTGCAGTTTCACAACAGCGCGAGACGCAGCCCGATAGCTTGCTACCAGCTTTCTAACGGGGGGGGGGGGGGGGGGGGGGGAGCATGCAATTCCTGAGGAGGGCTCCCACAGCTTTGGACAGTATCAGAGCAAGCCATCCAGACGCAGTCCTGTGGAGGGGCGCGGGGTTTGGGCCGGACGGTGCTGCCCTGTCAGGTTAAAGTTAACATCTGCACATACGACGATCCAAACGCCGGGGCTGTAACACATGTGGTCAGGCGGGACAGGAGGAAATCGTACCGCCGAGACTTTTCTTTCTGACGACGTCAGCACTTTGAAAGGAATATACTGCTGTGATGAAGGGACGTGCCTCACACACAGAGGCAGGCGGGTGGAAAAAAATCCTGCTAGCAGTGAATGAGGACGACACTGGGGACACTGTGAGAGGGAAACCTCACATTTACACCTTCTCTCTTATATTAGTCTGCCTTGGCTCCAAAGAGCGAGAACAGAATTTATGCCGGGGGTCTGTCACATTTGGTGGCATTTTGACAGATGGATGTTCCTGGAAGAATGCGTACCTGGAAGGAACTGCCACCATTTTGTTTTGGGAAAACAGAATTCCTAAACAATAGATAATGGAGAAACAGTCTGATGGATGTTTTGCTTGGAGATTGGAAGGATTATGGAAGTGGTATTATGAGAAAGAGCAAACGTGACTCAAGTAAATTGTGAAGTGATCGTTTATTGAAATTTCTTCAGCTGACAAGCAGTGTTCATTTAGCTTGTTGAACTGGGATTCACCCTATGGAGGGTGAGGGGGGGGAGGTAGACTTAGAATATATTAACTGATTCAAGATTTTTTCCAGGAGGCTGGGTTAGCTGATGACAGCTGAGTCCTACCCTTCCCCATTGGGTAGGCTAGCCATGCCGTCACAGAGGGATGGGGAAATGCCTGTGGGGTGCGACAATTTCAGAGCGGGGAGCGAAACGCCTATCACCTGCACCGGCCTTGCTGGCTCTCCAGGACACTATCCAGAGAGCGCTGCCTGTGGGGAGCCCTCTGCCACATAACAGACGTCCCTCGCCGTCTAAGGCAAAGCTCCTCCAGAGGGATCCAGCCGAGCAGAGCCATGAGGAGTCTCGCTGAGCTCGGGGATGGGGAGGGGGGGGGGGGCAGTGAGACAGGGGGAGAGAGAAGGAGAGGGTGAGCAAAAGAAGGGGAGAGAGATTGAGAAAAGAAGAGGGAGTGAGAGTATGTGTGTGTGTGTGAGAGAGAGAGAGGAAGAGTTAACTCAGGTCGTAACCTTTTCACCGTCTTTTTTATGTCCAGTCTGAGCGTCTTGCTATGACTTGCCATCTAAAAACACAACGCTTTCTAGTTTATTTTTTTTGGAACTGTATCAAGGCAAGAATTTGCTGTGATGTTAAAAAGCAGAGCCTCTCTCAGGTATGAAAATACCACGAACTCTGCCCTTTTTCGGCCATCTGCGCGCTGGTGCACAGAATGTCCCGCTCTGGGAGAGGTACGGTCTGTCCGTGGAGGCCTGCCCGCGAGTCGGCGGGAAGCACCGAGCAGGGGATGGAGAGGAGGGCCTGTGTAAAATGGAGGCAGCCCAGCCATTGGCAGAGAGGAGTTGCTAGGTAACAGGTAGTGCATCCCAGAACAGAGCTTGCAGCTTATGTACCCTATAGGGTTATTCGTGGGAGCTGAGTGCGCTGTGGGTTAACAGAAGCTTTATAACAGGGATGAACAACGAGGAAACATACGACCATTTATTTTCTCCTTCTTTATCGTCTAAAGCAGTGTAAGAACCAACAGCTGCTGATAAATGACAACTATTTCTGCAGGCCCTCATGCATAATGCAGGCATCCTATTCCACTATGGGTGGGGGGGGGGGGGGGCGGAGGGGGGGGGCAGCATCACCCAGCTGCACATGGTTCATCAAGACTTGTCACCTACGGTATTTTCAGGGTTATTGTCTCGTTGTGCATTTTCCCCGTGATTCTGATGAATTTGACCTGTAGTAATATTTTGAAACAGTTTCAATTCTCTGGGTCGACGGATGATAACGAGTCGAAGGATCAGATTGCAAGTTTTTTGAGAAAATAAGTCGCCACTCACTGTCACACGTGTGTCCTGCTGAAGACTGAAAAAGCGGAAAGTAGCGGCGTGGTAGAGAAGAGTCCAAGAGTAGCAGAGCATCTAGAGCGATGCCATTGTAACAGAAGTCCAATGAATGCTAATAATTTATTAATGAAGATGGTTTAGAAGGTTGCAGGAAACAACCAGAAGCACCTCACTGTGCAGCTAGAACTTTAAATATCTACGCCAAGACCTTTATCTTATAAAGGACCCAGCCAACTGAGACACCTTATGAACTTATATTTCCAGGTCACATTTCCAGGATCTCAAAAGTCGATCTTCAGCTTCACTAAATCAATGCAGTTTTTCCGTCTGCGTCCTTTGCAAATGGAGGTTTGAATGGCTGCTTCTTCATCACCCTGCTGCCGCAGTGTCATCCTCCTCTCCTTTGTTTCCCTCTTTTCTTTCACTGGTTCAGTACTACTTTACGATCAGCTTCAACCACGAGAGCCAGAAGCCCCTGGAACTGCGCACGGAGGATGCCAAGGACTGCGACGAATGGGTGGCCGCCATCACGCACGCCAGGTAGGGCAGCTCGTCCGGAAGCAAGGAGGTTGGGGCCCACAAATACACGCACCCTCCTGTAGGTGGTGCCTCATGTCAGATAATTCTGATTTGGCCGTCGATGGGGACTGATGGGGTGCCTCTCATTGGCAGAGCTCTCTCTGACTAGTCCTTAGAGAATCACCGCATCATTATTTCTTTTTCCTGCTTCCAATTAGCAATAAACACACAATGTCTGAGAATCAATGGAAGCTGAAAGTTTTGCCAACCAGGAAAAGGAAAAGTGCCATTTACTGCCTAAATGGATGTATGAAATGTTTTGACTAAAAAATAAAGAAATAAACACACTAAGCTGTGTCCCTCCTAGTGGTTTTCCCCCTTCTGTTTGGACTCATGTGCCAAGTTTGGCTCATTGAGTACATCCACTGTCGCCAATGATGTCATCCTTTGGAGTTTGTTTTGCTCATTGAGTACATCCACTGTTGCCGATGATGTCATCCTTCGGAGTTTGTTTGGTTCATTGAGTACATCCACTGTCGGCGATGATGTCAGCCTTCGGAGGTTGTTTGGTTCATTGTGTACATCCACTGTCGGCGATGATGTCAACCTTCGGAGATTGTTTGGTTCATTGTGTACATCCACTGTTGCCGATGATGTCATCCTTCGGAGTTTGTTTGGTTCATTGAGTACATCCACTGTCGGCGATGATGTCAACCTTCGGAGATTGTTTGGTTCATTGTGTACATCCACTGTTGCCGATGATGTCATCCTTCAGAGTTTGTTTGGCTCATTGTGTACATCCACTGTCGGCGATGATGTCAACCTTCGGAGTTTGTTTGGCTCATTGTGTACATCCACTGTTGCCGATGATGTCATCCTTCGGAGTTTGTTTGGCTCATTGTGTACATACACTGTTGCTGATGATGTCATCCTTCGGAGTTTGTTTGGCTCATTGTGTACATCCACTGTTGCCGATGATGTCATCCTTCGGAGTTTGTTTGGTTCATTGAGTACATCCACTGTCGGCGATGATGTCAACCTTCGGAGATTGTTTGGTTCATTGTGTACATCCACTGTTGCCGATGATGTCATCCTTCAGAGTTTGTTTGGCTCATTGTGTACATCCACTGTCGGCGATGATGTCAACCTTCGGAGTTTGTTTGGCTCATTGTGTACATCCACTGTTGCCGATGATGTCATCCTTCGGAGTTTGTTTGGCTCATTGTGTACATACACTGTTGCTGATGATGTCATCCTTCGGAGTTTGTTTGGCTCATTGTGTACATCCACTGTTGGTGATGATGTCAACCTTCGGAGTTTGTTTGGCTCATTGTGTACATCCACTGTCAGTGATGATGTCACCCTTCGGAGTTTGTTTGGCTCATTGTGTACATCCACTGTCAGTGATGATGTCACCCTTCGGAGTTTGTTTGGCTCATTGTGTACATCCACTGTCGTTGATGATATCGCCCTTCAGAGCTTGTTTCGCTCATTGTGTACTTATACTTTCGGCGATGATGTCATCCTTCGGAGTCTAGGTCATGCAGTACATCAGCTGTTGGTGATGATGTCACCCTTCAGAGTTTGTTTGGCTCATTGTGTACATTCACTGTTGGCTATGATGTTACCCTTCAGATTTTGTTTGCCTCATGGCATATATCCACTATCTGTGATTATGTCACCCTTTGGAGTTTGTTGTGCTCATTGTGTGCATCCATAGTTAGCTATGATGTCACTCTTTGGAGCTTGTTTAGTTCACTTATTAACTGGGAGTCACAAGCTAATTTTATCCCTTGTGGTTACAAAGTAGGTGCGGTTTTTCAGGATGCTCTAATTCCATAGGTCCCTGCGACACTCTGTGACACTTGGGGTTGTTACCTAGCAATGGGTCATGTTGTTATGCGATAATCACTGAGCATGTGATAGCAGTTTGGCCAACAGGGGGATATCCTACAGTCAATAGATTTTCATTGGTTCCCTCCTCTGGCGAGATTCAGCACAGCAACGTCTATTTTACATAAATTACGCAGCTTCTTATCACTAAAAATGTAGGTCTAAAGCTTCGAATGCAGTTTTAAAATAATATCTTTCAAAGCTAACTCCCCCATTGTAATACTTTCCAACGGACCTTAAAAAACTGGAATGCCTTTATAGAGTAATTGGAGCTGCAGTAGCCATTACTGAAGAAATTCGATGACTGTTAGCACCCTCTATAGTCTGTACAATGCAATGCTTAGTTGCAGTTAGAAATATAAATTTCATTTGGAACTAGACATAGAAACACAGTAACTCTACCAGCAGGGCCAATTCCATATTAAACATGTACATCCACACAACTTCCCTGCAACATGTGCAGAAAGACAAACACAAAATTATACTTGCAATCGCACACCAAAACAAATGTACAAAAGCGTTAACACAAAGAGACAGCCATTGCCCAGAAAAACAAACGGTGAATCGCAATACCAAACATGCAAAGACTGTACTTGTGATCTTGGCAAGACCAGTCATATAGATTTGCCTTCCAAGAACGATCGCGCACGCTCACGAGGACAGAGAACGCACCAACTGTGGATTGAGAGATATGAGTACCTGTGTACTTGATGTTCCACTATTCCGTGCACCCAGTCGATTACACCAACTGTAATTTCATAGTACTTAATAAATGATACATAATACAAATTTCCAGTTTAAATGACTAATTACAGTATTCCTGGTTTGGTTACTTGTGCTTTTTTCACAAATGCAGTTTCTACTTAAAATATTCATATTTATTTCACCTCTGTACAAACGTGCTATGCGGGTGTTAACCATTCCAGTTCAGCATTCTCACAAGCCTAAAAAGTGAAAAACAGAAGGGGACTTACTGGGGCGATGCAAACATTACCTCGATTAAGGTAACTCTGATTAAAGTAGTACAGTTATGGTTCACGCCTTCTTCCTCCGCCATCACAGCAACACGCAAAGAATCATGAGATTGGTTTTGTTCTGGCAAGGATGCTCCCAGTGCATCCTTGATATTTGGGATGGAGCAAGACCAACATCCGGGGATTTTTTCCGTGATCTTGTGATCTTAGTATTGCTACTGGTCATCGGCAATGGAAGATGACGTAAAACGAGTACATGAGAACACAAGTACGGTCAAGTACGCATATTGAAATTCGGCCTGAACACATGACTGTACCTAAGACACATGCAAAGGCACCAAGAACCCCACATTCCAGGAGAAACGCAGATACGTGCACAGATCTAAGACCGATATAGAGACGGTCAAGGCCTGCATGTCAGCATTCAAATAAGTAGGCAAAATAAAGCAGAAGTGGGCACTAACATCCACGGCTGAGGGTCTGGATATTGAACCGAGTCCATCAAGCAAATGAAAGAAGCCAGGACACATTTAGAATCAAATGAAATAGGAAGGGTACGTACTGTAGGTACAGTGGCTTACACACTCCAGCAAGCACACACATCTGTTCAAGCAGTCTATTGGATCCGTCTGGTTTCAGCTAGGTTTACAAATCACTTGTTTTTCAGCTTAGTGCTTCAAGCACATTGGATCTGCTACGTCCAAGCGCAGAGAGGGTCCTTTCAATGTTACTGTGCTGCAGTTCGTCAAGTTCTAAGGTCTGATACAACTAATGAATTCAAGATACACAGAGTTTCGCAACATTTAATGTCTTATCCTTATTGTAAACTAAATTTAGCCAGAATCCTTATATTTGTACATTCAGGGTCTGTCTTGTCAGTGAATTCATGGTTCTAGTCACATCCTGACAAAGCAAGGTTTTGGAGTTGCTTGCCCATGATGCATCGGACGGGCGTGTGTTTTCAGCTACAGGAACCTGGCCACGGAGCATGAGGCTCTCATGCAGAAATACCTCCATCTACTCCAGATTGTGGACACGGAGAAAACAGTTGCCAAGCAACTTCGACAACAAATCGAGGACGGGGGAAATCGAAATCGAGCGCCTAAAATCTGAGGTAACTCACTTGCCATTTTTGCTTAACCCAGTAAACTCCAGGATGGTCACATGCTTAAAGCTACATTAGCCAACCAGGCAGAAAGATAATATAGATAAGGCTGATCTCAGAGTGTCACCATCCATTAATTAGATAAAAGTGAACATGTACAGTACCAGGACAACCATTTAAGTGGAAATGAAGTTCATGGATCCGCAGGACCAGGAAGCAGGCCTTCAGTTCTGGTTTGGTTACACAGAGTTCTGTTTTGCTGAACAGGGAATGGATAGACCCAACTTTATATCACCGCTAATATAAAATCACTCCAGTCATTTTATTTTTCTGTCTGTATCCTTTACTGGGCAGATCAAATAGTGATTCTGCTTTAATGTGCAAATGTGTAGCGGGCAGTATGACCCTGGGCTGAATATGCATGAGGGTGGCCCCATTGTACCTGTCGCAGCCCCCTGTGAAACATAATAAACTCTCTCAGCCAATACAAAATAAATGGGGCACTCGGCGGCTCTCGCCTCCTTTATAGCTTTAGCGATGCACCTTCTCAATGGAGATGAGTGTACCGTGCGCACACTGCACCGTGTACTATGTAAATCCATTGAGGCGTTGCATTTGTTTCTCTTTCAAAGCAGATCTGTGGTAAATATGTCAAGGAAATGCATATATATTTGTGCTAATGCTACACCACCCTGCTAATATGACCAGATAACGGGCCTGTGGTCGCTTAGTTTGGGGTAATGGACGCTAAATATGAAGCCTTGGTGTGTGTACATGGGGCAGGGCAGGTGGGTGGGTTTCTGGCACCTCTGCTGGTTAGCCAGTTAGTTGCAGGTTTCTGGGTTGCCAGTACTAATGGGTAGTGTAGTTGTCTGCATGGCATCTTGGGTGTATAGTAATCAAGTAGCTTGCAGGAATGTATTGATGGCACAGTGCTTTATGGGTAGCTGTGCTGATGTAAGTGGGTGATGATGCAGCTAAAAAGAAATTGGTGGGGGAGGGGGTGATGGAAGGGGAGGGAGAACTTGCAAAATGTTAACTTTGCCAATGTTCTGCTCCTCTATCGACAGATTGCCGGGCTACTGAAAGACAATGAGAAGATCCAGGCCAACCCAGCGACGGCTCCCAGCGAAGACGACTCAGAAATCAAGAAAATCAAAAAAGTGAGTGATGGTGCCTGCTAACCAGGTCACAGATGGTCTTGTGGTTGAGTTGTACAGCCTGGCTTGGGAATCTCGCTGAGCTGGATCTGGTCTGGCATGCTCACTACGTAGCTGTGAACACACACACGCACACACACTGACACACACATCCACACAACCTCAAAGTTTATTTAATCAAGAATCAGAATCCTTTTATTTGCTGAGAACAAAAAGTACCAGGAATTAGTGCAGGTGGATGTGTGACACAGTCCTATTCCTGCCCCCAGGTGCAGAGCTTCCTGCGCGGGTGGATGTGCAGGCGGAAGTGGAAGACCATCATCCAGGACTACATCCGCTCGCCGCATGCAGAGAGCATGCGCAAGCGCAACCAAGTGGTGTTTAGCATGCTGGAGGCCGAGGCTGAGTATGTGCAGCAGCTGCACATCCTTGTCAACAACTTCCTGAGGCCCCTACGCATGGCTGCCAGCTCCAAGAAGCCGCCCATCACCCATGACGACGTCAGCAGCATCTTCCTGAACAGGTACAGGATGCACTTCACATTCATCTTAGATGCTAAGTTGCTGATCAGATGGCCGTCATTCATTCTTGGAGATGGACTTGAAGCCAGTGCTAGATTTCTTTGTTTATTTCAGTGAAACCATCATGTTCCTGCACCAGATCTTCTACCAGGGTCTGAAAGCAAGGATTGCCAGCTGGCCTACCCTTGTGCTGGGTGAGAGGAACCAGTTCTTCTTCTGTGCCACCATATCTGCCTGACTTTCTCCTGCTCCAACTGGGGATACATCTGTCAGGAGTCCCTGAGGGGGACTGACCACTTGCTTGTAAACCTTGAATTTTCAAACCTAAGATTGACTTTATTGATTACAGGTGGATATTCTGGAATTTCTATTAAACAACAATAATACCCCAGTGTCTGGGCTCTCTGCATTTAATTTACTCTTTGTTTACCAAACAGAAGAACATGATGTGTTTCTACAGTAGATGATTGGATGAATGTATGAATAAATCTACATTAAAGAATCGCAAGATACCATGTAATGTTTTGGATCGCCGTGTCTCTCTGTCCAGCTGACCTCTTTGACATCCTGCTGCCCATGCTGAACATCTACCAGGAGTTTGTGAGGAACCACCAGTACAGCCTGCAGATCCTGGCTCACTGCAAGCAGAACCGAGACTTCGACAAGCTTCTGAAGCAGTACGAGGCCAAGCCGGACTGCGAGGAGCGCACGCTGGAGACGTTCCTCACCTACCCCATGTTCCAGGTGAGCACCCGCTCCTTGTCCATCCATTAAAGCTTGTAAGTCAGTTTTATACCTCAATGCAATCAGTGAAGTTCCCTTTTCCTAAACACTCCATCGCTTCTGCGGCCATGTGCATTCAGCACGTCATCCCAGATGAAGCTGCCCACTTCCCAGCACATTTCTCACTTACTTCTCTTCTAGGACCTGTGCATGTAACTGGCCAGTTGCATCTACCCAGCTGCCTCTTTCATAAGCTGTCTAGCAGCTGTTCAGGGGCCTGCTGTTGTATAATGATCTGTTTTTCCTGCCAAGGCCCTCATTTGCTTTGCATTCCTCTGGGGCCTAGGCTCTGAGCATTTCTGGGGTCTAATCCGGGCATTTCTGGGTCCTAATGAGGGTGTTTCTGGGCCCTGTTCTGAACTTGTTTGCTATAGTGATAAACTGTTTTTCCAGTCTGAGATGCAGACACTGGGTGTCACGATTTAGATGCTTCACATGTCATTTTACACATTCCCACAGATACAGTCACAGAGATGAGCTCTCTATCTTAGCAGCTTCCTTCATCCACCACTCACGTCCCCCACACTTTGCAGATCCCTCGCTACATCCTAACTCTCCACGAGCTGCTGGCGCACACCCCACATGAGCACGTGGAGAGGAACAGCCTGGAATATGCCAAATCAAAACTGGAAGAGCTATCTAGGTAGGTGGCCCATACACGTCCTCATCATCCTCAGCTCGCAAACAGGCCATCGGTCACATGACCCATAATGTTTCATTGTATCAAAGCAAGGGCTCGTTGCCTTACAGTTTCCATCGGTGTTTGTGCTTTGGACTCATAGGGTCAGAGAATGGTCTCAATGTGAAATGTTTCACCACAGGATTATGCATGATGAGGTCAGCGAGACAGAGAATATCAGGAAGAACCTGGCCATCGAGCGCATGATCATTGAAGGCTGCGAGGTCCTCCTGGACACCAGCCAGACGTTTGTCAGACAAGGTAAAAGCTTCCCCAGTGCTTCTTTTATACTCCTCCTTGCAAAGAGCCAGTAGTAATATGGAAGGTACAGTGACCTGTGCCATTCCATACTCCATCCATACTCCATCCATACTCCTGAGCTGTTATCTGGAGAGGCACAACACTTAAGGCCAAATTGAGCAGTATTGTAAGGGTCCATGGAACAGTGCGTTCCGAAAGTGTATTGGTGGACTGCTTCTCTCATCACCAAACATAATTAGACAGTTGCAAGTCAAATCAGTTGTGAGTCAAGGACAGCAAGTGTCATAGCTCTTCAACAGGGTTCTGGGAACTTCTAATGAGAGAGGCAAAAAAATACATTTAATTCCATAGATGTCCGACAAGAATTTGTATATGCCCCACACGCACACACGCACACACACACACACACACGCACACGCACACGCACACACACACACATACACACACACACACACACACAAGTTTGTAATTTTATCTTTCTGGGGAATCATTCATTTCTATTGGGAAAACTGTAATCCCAACAATAACGACCTTAAACCCAACCCAGCCCCAACCTTAACCACAAGTAACCAAACAAAATATGAGGGCTTTGGCATTTTTAGTTAATGATTGCATTCTCAGATCTTTGTGGGGACCTGAAAAATGGGACATTTGGTCCCCTATAATGTAATATAAACCTAAACCACACACACATACACACACACACCTGCCTGCAACTTGCGACTGTCTGTTTTCTATGAGGTTCCTTTCCCCCCATTGCACAACAGGCTCCCTGATCCAAGTGCCTATGACTGAGAAAGGCAAGATTCCTCGGGGGCGTCTGGGCTCGCTGTCGCTGAGGAAGGAGGGCGAGAGGCAGTGCTTCCTCTTCTCAAAACACCTGATCATCTGCACCAGAGGCTCTGGGGGCAAACTACACCTCACCAAGGTGGGCCATGCCCCAGGGAGCCACCATGCATGGACACACCTGTGTGTGTGTGTGTGTATACGCACGTGTGTGTGCAAAAACTCTTATATTTTGCTTGGTTACTTATGGTTGTGGTTAGGGCTGGGTAGGGGTGAATAAGATGAATGAGCGGTCCCCAAAAAGATATGTTTACCCAACATATGCGTATGCGTGTGCGAGTGTGTGTCCGCGTGGATGTCTGTGTGTGAGCATCGGAGCCAGGCCTTCTTTTCAATGGTCAGTGCTAAGAAGGGGCATTTCATTCCAAAACTGAAAAAGATATGTTTTAGACGATAAGGGGGGTGTTAGTGCATCTGTCCATCTGGACTCTGCTGGGAGTTGCCTAGTTTTGGAGATATTGCCCATAGAAATGTCGGGCTTCACTCGAATATAAATGGGAGTGAATGACATTCTTTCTGTGGCTATTAAAGCACCAGAAAAATACATTTGAAAAATTCAACAGCGATGTCTCTTATCAGACATCATGATCCAGTTACTTTGACTTTGTAGTGAGCAGTTTAATATTTCCCTCTACCAAACTCCACACACCAATCGTGTACTGGGGTGCTCGTGGTCGTACCTTCTGTGGAGTGATACGATTAGTGTGTGGAGTTTGGGTTAGACAGACATATTTACTCTTTATATTCTGTTTGATATTTTTAAAAAATGTTCCAGCTGCTGTATTTTATAGCAATAGTCAGGCATGGGAACAGCACATCATTTAGGATTATTATGTGGGTCAGTGTGCTGAGCCGGCAGGTCACTGGTTTGAGTCCCGCCTCAGCAGAGTAGTCGCACATCCATGAGCTCCTTCAGCAAGGCCTTAACCCCCAGCAACTTGGATGTTGCCCTTTTGCTGTGACTCCCTCCGCCCACCCCCCCCCCCCCCCCCCCGCCCCTCCGAACCCAAGCTTCATGGAGAGCAAAATGGCGGGAAAAGTGATAAAGAGGATCACTCTTGTGTTCTATTTGGGATCCAGCCCCACATTCTGTAAACGAGCAGCGTCTTCATGGAGGTTGCTGTAGATGTGGGTAGATTGCTGTAGGTGTGGGTAGGTTGCTGTAGATGTGGTTAGGTTGCTGTAGATGTGGCTAGGATGCTGTTGATGTGGGTAGGTTGCTGTAGATGTGGCTAAGTTGCTGTGGCTGTGGGTAGGATGCTGAAGAGGGATGCAGGTAGCAGCAGTGTGATGATCTTGCTACCGCTAACATGCCCAGAATACCAGCAATCACTTTCCCTACATTTGTCTGTCCTAGAATGGTGTGGTGTCTCTCATCGACTGCACCCTGATGGAGGAGCCAGAGGGCACCGATGATGAATGTAAGCCCTGTCTGATACCGTCCTGGCGGTCAAAGCACCGCCTTGTGCCAAAGAAGTTGGCATTAGCACGTCAGGGGAGTGTGACATGAATGTCTCGTGGCTCCGCCCCTTTAGCGAAACCGGACAAGAGCGGGCAGGACATGGAGCACCTCGATTTCAAGGTCATCGTGGAGCCCAAAGACGGCCAGTCGTTCACGGTCATCCTGGTGGCCTCCTCGCGTCAGGAGAAGACAGCCTGGACCAGTGACATTAGCCAGGCAAGCGTGCGCAGCGCAGTTATCCACTGTCACAGGGTCATCTCTCTGTCACTGCATGGCTTCAGGGACTGCCGTTACATCCTAGTCACCCGTGTGCCCTAGATTAGTTTATCAGCCAGTTCTTCGTAAGCTCCAGAAACATCTCCTAATGCGTGGTTTCTGTTGTGCTTCTCCAGTTTTATAAAATCTCTGTGTATCAACTGGCCCCCACACTGTCGTATTGGGCAAAGGGAATGTTTAATGGATTCAAAGATTTTCATACCTTTGCATTATGGGTAGTTCAATTTAGCTTTTTATTAAGTTTGTGATTTCTGTTCTCGTTTCATTTAATCTAATGCCATTTCCCTGCTGACCAAAATTTTATTCAGAGAGATGTATATGGTTGTCTTCTGTTTCCTAGAATAAGCTTGCATCCACTTTCTTCATATGTACACTTCTAGAATATTATAATTTTAGCTTTATTCATGTGTACTGGCTGGGCCCAGTTCGGTCCATAATGGCGCGGCACATCCTGTCCTTTGCTGATGTCCTACCTCTCTGTCCGAAACGCAGTGCATCGACAACATCCGCTGCAATGGGCTCATGATGAATGCCTTTGAGGAAAACTCTAAAGTCACCGTTCCACAGATGATCAAGTGAGTCCTTGTTGTGATTGTGCCAGTGGCTGGCAGCCTCTGTAGTGTGTGTGCGTGTGTGTGAGTGAGTGAGTGAGAAAGAGAGAGAGAGAGAGAGAGAGTGACCTCGTGCATGTCTGAGGGCCTGAATCTTTTATTTTTCTGTATAGCTCACAGGTGCTTGTTTGTGTGAGGGTGAGTGTGTGTTTGTAAATAGTAAATTATTATATTGTGGGGACCAGAACCTTTTTTTACCTTGTGAGGAGATTTTGGAGGAGATTGGTCTCCACAAAGTTAACCTCAATTTTATAAAAATCTGTGACCACTGAAATAGGTCCGTGACCATAAGTGGAAATTAGCGGAAGAACATTTTAAAACGAATTTGAGGAAGCACTTCTTTACACAGCATGTAGTTAGAGTATGGAATAGTCTCCCTGTTAGTGTAGTGCAAGCTAAAACCCTGGGTTCCTTTAAATCAGAGCTAGATAAGATATTAATAACTCTGAGCTATAAGTCAAGTTCTCCCCAAATGAGCTCCTTTGGAAATTTCTTATGCACAGTCCAGAAACTAAAAATGCCAAAAGTCTTGTTTCTTTTCTGGTTACTTATGGATAAGGTTCAGGTTGGGTTGAGGTTGTCATTGTTGGGATGAGGATTATGCCCATAGAAATGGATGGACGGATGGATGTCAACCCTAACCCTAACCCTGACCCTAACCCTAACCCTAACCCTGACCCTAACCCTAACCCTGACCCTAACCCTAACCCTGACCCTAACCCTAACCCTAACCCTGACTTTTGGCATTTTTAGTCACTCACAAATCTGTGTGTGACTCTGCGCATCTGTCTCTATATGCATGTTCTTTTGTGTCTTTAGGCTACAGTCCTTCACTGCGCACGTCTGCACATTTGCCTAAGACCGTGTGCATTCGTGACACCCTCTCCTGTCTTCCAAGCAGGTCTGATGCCAGCCTGTACTGCGACGACGTGGACATCCGCTTCAGCAAGATGATGAACTCCTGCAAGGTGCTGCAGATCCGCTACGCCAGTGTGGAGCGGCTTCTCGAGCGGCTGACGGACCTGCGCTTCCTCTCCATCGACTTTCTCAACACCTTCCTGCATTCCTACCGCGTCTTCACCAACGCCGATGTGGTGCTGGACAAGCTCATCGCCATCTACAAGAAGCCCATCAGCGCCATCCCCGCCAGGTGTGTGCCATAGTAGCCGACTGTTTCCGCCCGCCCCCCCTTTCTCTCCTGGTTCTGTTACCATGGCAACGGGCCACTCTATGCGGCAGAGCCCTGCCCAAACCAGTCCGCTTTCCACAGAGGACCTAAAGTGTTAAATTATTGATCTCAGCTCTTAGCGCCCAGCCCCCAGCTCCGACTCAGCGCCTCCCCGTTCCGTGAAACTGCCCTCGAACAGCACAGCCCGCCCCCGTTTGGCTGCCGCTGCTAGTGGCCCGAGCCTCCGGCACTGTCACTCGTCGGGCTATTTATAGCCGCTCATGAGCGGGGACTCTCTCTGTGTGGGAGCGCTTTTCTGCAACAGCGCGTCTCAAACAAACGCCTCGAGACTTCGAGCAGCCCTCCAATCCTCCCTCTCCGCATTGTGTTTCGCCACTGAAATTAGCGTGCTGCTTTTGAGAGCTCACCCTCAGAAGCCCGGCTCCCTTCCCGTATTCACTCCTTCATCCCTCACCGGCAGCCCATCTATGTCTAATCATTCCCATTAGCTGCGCTGAAAAACTGCACTGTCTCCCCTCTACCCAGATCCCTAGAACTGTTCTTCGCCAGCAGCCAAAACAACAAACTCCTTTACGGAGAGCCTCCGAAATCTCCACGGGCGAGCCGCAAGTTCTCCTCCCCTCCCCCGCTCTCCATCGGCAAGTCCTCGTCCCCTAATCGCCGGCGCAAGCTCTCGCTCAACATCCCTATCATCACGGGTGGAAAGGCCCTGGACCTGGCTGCTCTCAGCTGCTCTCCCAACGGCTACACCAGCATGTACTCCTCCGTGTCGCCATTCAGCAAGACCTCGCTGGATATCAGCAAGCTCTACATCTCCAGCAGCGTGTCCAGCAAGATCCCTGATGAGGGCGAGGCCAAAGCTGACAGGACTGAAGAGTCCGCCCGCTGCAAACAGGGTTGGTGCCAAGAGGGAGCTAAGAACAGCAATGAATTTTATTACATATCTGTAAAAGCTCTAAATGTGTTGGAAGTCAGTGATACAAAATCTACTTCAGATTCCTACTTCCAATGAGTGAGAAGTGTGTGTTTTGAACCTACCGCAGATAACTCAGTTAGAGAGGAGTGCGATGTCGACCAAAACCAGAGTGATGATGCAGAGACGGACACGTCGCCCACCAAGTCACCCACTACTCCTAAAAACGTCAAAAGCAAAAGTTCCTCAGGTAGGATTTCACAAAGAGGCCACAAAATCTACCTCAGACCCCTGAGCAGAACACAACAGAACCTTAATTTCTTTTCCTGCACTTGTGAATTTGCATAATTCAGATCTCCTTATTGCACTCGGGGTAAGCTGCGTTGCTGACGTCTAGCGTGGAATCTGCGATCCCTGTCAATAAGGGATTTCGTGGCTGTGTTGGCGGTGTCTCCTCGGCCTCGCAACTTGCAGAAACACGGAGGAAAACGCACTGGTGTGCTGTGGGAACAGACCTCGGTAAAGCACGATTTATGCAGATTCCCTTTGCCCTGCGTCAAGAGCCCACTCAGTGCAGGGAACTCCAGAGCCATCTGTGAGTAGGTGGCAGGAAGGCTTGTACCTTAGCAACCATCTGTGTGCTTCTCTGCCACCCCCAAAGGTAGACGTATTAGAGCGTGGAACACTGTCGGCCGTGGGCGGTACACTGTTCCCAAAGGGTGGTGTTCCGTTAGCTGATGTACTGATATCACTATCTCGGTAATACACTGTCTATGATGGGAGGTGTTCTGTTAGCTGGGATACTGTCCCTGATGATTTATACATTGTCTCTGATGGATGGTATTCTGTTAGCTGAGATACTGTCCCTAGTGGTCTATGCACTCTCTCTGATGGGAGGTCTGTTAGCTGGGATACTTTCCCTGATGGTCTGTACACTCTCTCAGACGGGTGGTGGTCTGTTACGTGGGACACTGTCCCTGATGGTCTATACACTCTCTCTGATTAGTGATGTTCTGTTAGCTGGGATACTGTCCCTGATGGTCTATACACTGTCTCTGATGGGTGGTGTTCCGTTAGCTGAGACACTGTCCCCGATGGTCTACAAGCTCTCTCTGATGGGAGGTGGTCTGTTAGCTGGGATACTGTCCCTGGTGGTATGTACACTCTCTCTGACGGGTGGTGTTCTGTTAGCTGAGATACTGTCCCTGGTGGTCTGTACACTCTCTCTGATGGGTGGTGTTCTGTTAGCTGGAACACTGTCCCTGGTGGTCTGTACACTCTCTCTGACGGGTGGTGTTCTGTTAGCTGAGATACTGTCCCTGGTGGTCTGTACACTCTCTCTGATGGGTGGTGTTCTGTTAGCTGGAACACTGTCCCTGGTGGTCTGTACACTCTCTCTGACGGGTGGTGTTCTGTTAGCTGGAACACTGTCCCTGGTGGTCTGTACACTCTCTCTGATGGGTGGTGTTCTGTTACGTGGGACACTTTGATGGTTAATACACAGTCTCTGTATTTGTTAGCTGTTCCTGAATGGCTGTCGGATAAATGGCACTTTGTTACTGGTAAACCATAAGCAGTTAGCTTCTGCATTGTCAGAAAGGGTGCAACAGTTCAGTCCACTGCTTTATAAAGTGCAGTACGTTGCTTTGGATGACTGTGACTATGTTTATGATCTTCAAAGATCTCCAATAACACACTTTTGGTACTATGGGAGGCAAGGAGCTGGGGGATCCCATCATCGACATGTAAGAGTCTGTCAATAGCTGAAGATGAATTGAACACAGAGACCTTCACCCCCCTCCACTGCTGTAAATCATTCACTGAGCCGATGCTTCCTTTTCATCTTAGCGCAGCGTTAAGCAGAGTCCCCCCATCCTGGCAGAATTATGAGTCTTATTTAGACAAATGCAGAGGCAGTGTGCTACAGTTAATAATCTGTGTTCTTTTGGCGACCCCTGCTGGTGACGTGTAGAACACGCACGCATAATGTTCAGCATGTGGTACTATTGTTTATTCATTTACTTTATACGTGATTTAAAATATGATTAGCACTTGCCTGCTGTTGACAGAACACCTGAACATTATTAACATTCCTTTTAGATTAACTACCGGTCAACTCACCACAGAGATGTGGTTTTAATTACTACCATTATCCATGCAAATCATATCACCATAAATGCTGGTGTGTATGCTAATGTGAGTTCAGAACCAGAACCATTTTTTCAGTAAGGGGAGGGGAAGTAGCATTTATTCTAGGGCACGTTTTATGTAATAGGCTTTACGTTTATATATTTTAAGAATAGTAGCATCCTATCCCTGTGTGTGGAGGTTTCCATTTGGGTGGACTGCTGTGTCACAGTTGCTGATGCTGATTTTGCAAGTGCTGTGGTTTAGTTGGGTATCCCCTGTCCCCTCTATGTTCCCTAACTTTGTGCATTGTGGGATAGGCTCCAGATTTACTGTGACTCTGCACTAGACAAGCAGCTCTCAACAATACATGAATAGATTGAAGTGTTATTAAGTATATTTTGATTTATATTTATATTTTGTATTTTGAGTGGAACAACTTTCAACTTTCAAATATTCTTTTTTGACAACTAGTTAGTAGTAAGAAGTCTTTTCTGACATGCTTTACATTGCTATTTTTCATCATACGCCTGTTTGTAAGTGTGTGCCGCTTACCTTATCTTACCTGCTTGTAAGCCTGTTGTTTTTCTGCCAGAATTCTCTCTGTTCTCCTACAACAATGGCATGGTGGTGTCATCCTGCCGCGAGCTGGACAACACGCGCAGTGCCCTGTCCGCCGCCTCGGCTTTTGCTATTGCCACCGCCGGCGCCAACGAAGGCACTCCCACCAAGGAGAAATACCGTCGCATGTCGCTGGCCAGCACAGGTAAGCCGGCACGGACACTCCACCCTTAGGAGACGGCAGGGCGTCATCCCAGACTCCCCAGCTAACCTGCTCATCATCTATCCCCCTACCATCAGGTTTTCCCACCGACCAGAGAAACGGCGATAAGGAATTCGTGATCCGACGGGCCGCCACCAACAGGGTCCTCAACGTTCTCCGGCACTGGGTGTCCAAGCATTCGCAGGTAGAGCACTTATGCTGGGCCACTGCTGCAGTGGTGCCTGTCTCTGGTATCGATATGTAGCTGAGGGCACCTTCCGGGGGTTCTGTGCTCCACCTAGGACTTTGAGAGCAACACGGAGCTGAAACAGAAGGTGATCAGCTTCCTGGAGGAGGTCATCCACGACCCTGAGCTCCTGACCCAGGAGAGGAAAGCAGCGGCCAACATCATCAGGTCACAGCCTTTCCAAAACTCACCACAGCCTCCACTTCAGAGATGACTAAGAGTTTGTTTCCAATCACTTGTCAGCGGCGGTTCTGTTATAAGCCTATAGGGGATCAGGGACTTAAAACCACACAGGACAGCGTAAGTCTTTGAGTGAGGGAGGAGATGTGATTTACGCCTGTGTGGTCCTTGCAGAACACTGACCCAAGAGGACCCGGGGGACAGCCAGATTAGTTTGGAGGAGGTGACACAGCTGGTGAGTGCGACTCCAGCGCACTAGAGTCAGGCACCGAAATTCTGACACATTTCTGTCGTGTTTGGAACCCAGATCGCATTAATAGAAGGGCAGTACATTTCTCCTCCCCTCGAATTGGTTTTGCTGGTGGTCTGCTTCCTTTACACACCGTTAGCGGGAATCTAGCGACACTATTTATGGGGCTGAGCCATGCGCGGAACGCATGACAACCGGTAACCATGCGTGTCTGTTGCACATCTGACAGGCGGAGGCTGGGAAGGCGGAACCCTTCGAGAACCACTCCGCCCTGGAGATCGCTGAGCAGCTCACCCTGCTCGATCACCTGGTCTTCAAGGTCATTCCTTATGAGTAAGTGGACTGGAGGGCTGTCACTGGGAGAAATGGAACAGCATGCTCATAGAGAGCGGGAATGAGGAAGGAGATAAAGTCACGCGTGTTAGGAGCTGGGGGGAGGGGGGGGGGGGGGCGCTATGGCAGGCGGATTCAAGAGGGAAGATGCCAGAAGAACACAGTGGCCCCAACATGAATCCATATTTTTGCTACATACCATCTCCTCAGTGGATCAGAGCTCCCACGCTGAGTGTTTTTATACACTGCACTTGGAAATGATGTGCAAATTGTTCAGCTATTCAAACTTGATCAACGCATTTCTTCGGACAATATCTTGCTCCATCCATCGACTCACACAGAAACATGCCAGCTCCACAGCTTACAAGGCAGCAGAACAATAAAAATATTTTCAAGATCAGATAAAAGTCATTTTAGAATTTTTAATTCTAAAGAGCAGTACTTACATTTTTTTATGGTCCTGAGGCAACCACCCCCACCTCGCAGCTATAGGGGGCTCTTCTGGGACATTCGGAGTAGAATTTGGTTAGTATAGTCTCAGTCACGGTCATATCACATTCATTCCACTGAAATGATAGTATTTGGATCTACTGGACTTGGTGTTTGCGTGTGATTTCATCATTGTGCTCTTTCGCAGGGAGTTCTTTGGACAAGGCTGGATGAAGAATGACAAAAGTGAGCGAACCCCCTACATTATGAAGACCACGAAACATTTCAATGATGTACGTACGGCCTGCTCTATTCACACATCAAAAAGCAACCTGCAAAATAATTATCATAATAATTGCGATGCTATTGGACCTTCTGAATATCTTCCCGGAGATGTGATATTTTAGATTTGCATTTGCAATTTAATATTCCATTTTAATGACATCCATTTTAATGATTATTTAAATGATGGTACTAATTTGTAAGCGATGTTGGTAAGTACTATATAAAGATTCTACCTACACTCCGCTAAATCATTACTCCAGCACCCATCAACTGCTTAAGTGTAATAAAAGCTTAATATTTCCTGTTTTAGTTCTTTATTTTGGTCATTCAGATTCCGCGCCTCCCCAGTGCACTTTGCTTGGTCAATTCAGTATTAAAACTGAAACTCAATAGCACCACACCTTCTGTACTGAATGAGCAGTTGTGGATGGTATCATGTCCATGGAAATTGTGTAGAAGCAGAGATCCCTTCTTCAAGGCCATGGTTTTTCCATCTGTGTGGTCTTGGGTGGATCAACGCTGAGGAACCATCTATGTATTTATTACGATGATCTTCGTCTTAGATTTTCCAACGGAAATAGTTAGGAAACTTGAGACCTGTGAAATAAGCCAGTCCATTATTAATGAACGGCTCACACGACAGCCATGAACAGCAGAAGTCACTTAGTCTGATAAAGCTTAATTGTCATCTCAGCCGTGTACAGTACACAGTGAAACGAAATAATGAAACAGCATTTATGACGGGACAGATATTATAGTGATAAAAGTCAGGGCACATAACATACATTTCACATCAAAGAAGCAATGGACAGGCATAATACATTATTCTGGGAAATTAGTGCATGGAAGAAGTGTCCATTCTTAGAGTCTGCAGTGTAGCAGATATAAATTATATTTTTTAGTAGTTCAGTATGGGCTGCAGTAATTCAGTCCACTGCACAGTGAGTGAAGTGCGTAAAGTCATGCCATGTGAGGCATCGCTTACTGTATGTTCTTCTCTATGCTGCTGTCCTGGAAGATAAGCAATCTGATCGCCACGGAGATCCTGCGCTGCGATGAGGTGAACGCGCGGGTGGCGGTGATGGAGAAGTGGGTGGCGGTGGCCGACATATGCCGCTGCCTGCACAACTACAACGCAGTGCTGGAGATCACCTCGTCCCTCAACCGCAGCCCCATCTTCCGCCTGAAGAAGACCTGGCTCAAAGTGTCCAAGCAGGTGGGTCACCATACTTTGGCCGTAGACCAAAAATATGAAGTTCCTTCCTACAGAACTGTTTCTGTCGATGTCTGTGTACTTCTCAGCATAATTACAACGACAGACTGTTCCTCACTGCATAGACTATTCTAACTAATGGCTAGAAGGTGCAGACAGCAGGCCTTTACTTCATTTAATGAAGATGAATTGTTACAAACACATTCATAACAAATAATAATGCATCCATAAAGCATTATAAACATGGCTATAAATATGTATCAAAATGCATAATACATTATAACCATGTGTATTATGCATTATAAATGCTTTATGAGACTCTCATCTATAACGCACCATAGATACTTTTCTAATACATTTTAATGATCAGTAAAAACATTAAGGATGCTTTGTACTGCATTATAAAGGTGTCTATAGTGCATTATAGTTGAGAGCATCATAAAGCGTTGACAATGCACTATAGATACCTAGATACCTAACAGTGCATTATAGATGAGAGTTTCACAAGGCATTATGCATTATGTCATAATGCATTGTGTCATAATGCATTATAAACATGGCTATAATAACTTTATAAATATTTATAGCCATGTTTATAATGGTTCATGATTCATTACTAAAAAGATGGCCTTCAGTAAAGTGTTGTCAGATATTACAGCTGCTGTGATTTTTAATGCCTGAAACTCAAGGCTTATATTTTTCCATTAGACAAAGACGGTGATCGACAAGCTACAGAGGCTGGTATCATCTGAGGGCAGGTTCAAGAACCTGAGAGAGGCTTTGAAGAAGTAAGTGTCAAGGTGCCCTGATCTGTTTGATGTATTGAATATATCATTGGTCGTTTTTGTTGTCTTCATAACTATAGATGCAAGGTTCAGTGTAACACTCCTGTATCAAAACAAGGTCATGGGGCGATTACGGTGATGTCAGGGCTAACTAAGGTTGTCTTGATAGGCACAGGTGTATCCTAACTGCCTTTGTATGTCCTGTCTGTCAGCTGTGACCCTCCCTGCGTCCCCTACCTGGGGATGTACCTCACAGATCTGGCCTTCATTGAAGAGGGGACACCAAACTACATAGAGGACAACCTGGTCAACTTCTCCAAGATGAGGATGGTCAGTCAGACCGGAGCATACTGAGCCCGATAAACATGGTGTCTGTTCAAAATTGGCTGTGGCAGTATGAAGGAATATTGTCAGCAGCCATTTTACATGCTGCTAAACACTCGTTTTTGGTTTCTCCTGTCCAGATTTCCCACATCATAAGAGAAATCAGACAGTTTCAACAGACGGCTTATAAGATTGACTACCAGCCAAAGGTAATGCCTTTTATCCTTTCATTTAATTAAAAAGTCTTTTGTGGTGTAACAGTGGTTCGGTGCATAGAAATGGAGATTAAACAGACGTGTCAGAGCACTGTTATGGACATTAGGCCTAAATACGTCACATTATAGTAAAGCTAAGAGCAAAGCTTATTCAATCAGAATAATACGCCACCAGTATACACCTGCCCAACAGACAGTTAACAGGCAGGATTCTGTGACAAAATAATGACTTGAGAACTTTCTGCCGAAATGCCCGTGCGCAAGAAAACCGGCTTTATGTCGTTAAGATACAGGAATATTGTCATCTCTTCTTCTCATCGTTCGAGAGATTTCGAGCCAAATACAATTTGCGAAGTACAGAAAGACAGGGTGTATGTGTGCGTACGGAGACAATGCTGGCATTGAGATCAAACCATATTGCGTTGCAGACTTCTCAGTATCTGCTGGACCAGAGCTCAGTGCTGGATGAAGAAAGCTTGTATGAAGAATCGCTGAGGATTGAGCCCAAAATGCCAACCTAGGAAGGGTGATGCTTTCTCTGAAGCCTGTTCACTGTACAGACACTATATCACATGTACATAAACTGTTTCTTTGTGTTAGATCATCTTAGACATCCTTTTACTGTGTGTCTGAAAGGACCCCCTGTATCCTTCTGAATAAAACTTGTGTAGAAAAACAGGCTTTTGTACACATGGAGGCAGGGGAGCTGAGGAAATCATTTTGAAGCTCATTTCCTGTATATGGTTTGCCTGCTTTTTATCATATAGTCTGCCATATCATTTTCTTTTTCACGTTTTCACCACAGTTAAAATTCCAAAGGATAAGAAAGATGTTACCAATCATGGCGGTTCTTAATGGTTCTCAGCAGTGTGTCTTTAAATTTAGTTTGCAGAATGTGTATTTTAATATTCGACCACTTTAAAAAATTATTTCTACACCACATTTTTTTTTTATGTAGGACTCAACCTTGCATGTTAATCGGTTTCCTTATTTTTATTTAAGTGTTTAATCAAGTTACGGCAGCCAATGTAGCAATTTAGAAAAGAAAAGGTTTAAAACCAGGATAAACTATGAAGATATATTTATACCAATAAATAAACCGAGTGATACCAAAACATGTGCATGCCCAGAATGAACAGTCAGAAGCAGCTGGTGAAATCTCCACCAACTAATTTGCCGTTCTTGTGATTTACTGCTTATCACTGAGTCAGCTGTGATATGTAATCTGTAAAAATCCCACTATTTATATTTTTTGTGTCAGTCCCAGCTGGTTGGGATATTAAATCATATAATTCTCAGATACATGCCTATTATGTTTCTTTCTGGATCCACATCATAGGTTGTTGCTACTCAAGTTTTTTTTTCTTGATTTATTTTTTTTTTTATTCTCGTAATACACCTTCCTAGGCAGGTATTTAACGTACTTGCAGTTTGCTGTAGGGCAACAGGGGGTGTCGAAGTTAGGGGCATGAATGGGTTGCCTTTTCCCAGAAGATGCCCTGCTATAGCACCCTTAAGCAAGGTCCTGAGTCTGAATTGCTTCAGTAAAACATTCAGCTGTATGCATTTGTGAAAATCATCTCATTGAACTGATGAGATCTGTAAATGAATTAACCAGCAGATCGAAGTCCCTGGTTTCACTGGGCACGCTGACAATTTTAATATACAATGTAACTAGCTGGACTAAAAATGCCTGTTTCTTGTGACAAAGTGTTTCAAGGGTTTTGCATGTCTGATGTGTTGACAAGTGATTCTTTTGTCCCAAATGAACCCAGTTAAATTTGTTAATGAGCTGTAAAACAGTTTGGTTATTTAAGACGCAGTTGATCATCACAATGTCCTTATGTTGTCCCCATTTGGGACATTGAAACAGCCAAAGTCAAAATGCCATTTAGAAAAATAGGTAAATAAGTGACAATGAAGTATTTCTTTTTGGCAATAATGTGTTTTTTTTTCCATAATTATTTTCAGGAAATGTTTGTTTGTGAAGCAGAATACATAAATATATTTAATCCTGTAGTTTTTCTAACATTGTCAAAGCTCATTTTCTTATTTGTATTGGGGGAGAAGTATATGTAAAAGTATAGAAAAATTAAATCATTAACACATTTATAATAACATGACTATGGAGTACCAAGTATACATACATATGTATGTATAAATATCTATGTATGAAAGACAAGATCTGAAAGACAATCTGCTGTTTGTAATTGTTCTTCCAATAACACAAATAATGACTCACGTCGCCAAATGGGTTATCAAAGAACACTATTGATCAATTAACGAGTCCTTCTTAAACAGCATTTGAAATGTCATTTATAACGAGGCTGAAGTCTGGATAATAGAATAGATTCTACGTCTTTGAGCGAATATTTTGTACACACTTTGCGATCCACCTGATAGAAATGTCATGCTGTATATTTTGTACATGCAGCCTTATATATTTCTTAATGTGTAACAGTGTGAAGCACATCTCTTTACAGTAGTGTATCCTGACAAGCTTAAAACCCAAAATGCTAAGCAGTTTGTGATATTTAGAACTATGATTTAGAAGTAGACGATGACTTTCAAGTGTTTTGCATATACTGTAATCCTGTCTATAAGTACTCTCTTAGCAGGAATATAGTAACGTAGTGCTTCTTCTGTTAATATTTGTAGGATTTTTACAATGTACAGTATAGGAAGACACTCGACGCTCACGTGCCAGGCATGCTCCACTGTAACAGTCTTTAAAATAAAACTATATATAGATATACATACTAAACACACGTATACATGCACATCTACTTCTATATTCACATATAAACTAACATTTTGCTGTGAGCAATACCCACTGGTATGAGAATTATCTTTCAATTCTTCAAGTTTATTTCCACAGCTCGAGAAATATTTTCAGTTTTGTATTAAAATGTATGTTTCCTGATTACCTCTTGCTAATAAATCTATTCTATCTCAGGGGGAACGTTGTCGTTATGCATTCTTTACTTTAGTATCTGTTCACTTTCACAGACTGCTTTCAATTAAAAGCCTACATTCGATACATCAGGCACCTAAAACCAAAGACAGCCCCCGCATTTTTGTCCAAACCGCTAGAGGGAAGTGCAGCTTGTGACGAATCCCACAAAGCAGGTACTACCTCTGAAAAGTGGAAGTTATTTAACGCTTCTTCCATATTGCCAACCACGGACTACAGGCAGGGACGGATTACAGACCGGGCCAGTGGGGCCGCTGCCCAGGGGCCCTTGGGGTGCAGGGGGCCCATGGGGCCCCTAGCCCAAAACAATTTGCAACGCTTATCAACAATGTATTTTCGTTTGTCTGTTTTAGAGGGCCTACTTTCTTTCATAATTTATTGTTGTACAAAGTGTATGTGTGTGTATGTGTGCGTTTACCTACCGTGTGTATAAGGAGTAAACGGGGTGATGAGCACACTGGGCAGTGCGAGGTTTGGGAACACCTGAAAACCGCAAAATGACATCGGGTTGGCAAGCAGCCTGCCTTTCTAGGAAGACCGGATAGTGCCGGCAGCACTAGAGAGAGCAAGGCCTGCGGTGAAACTCCCGCACTATGGAGGGAAGACACCCCTAGACACTTACCTGGTCCCAGTGCACCTAGCCTTGGCGCTAAAGGGGGAAATGCTCCAGGCTCTCCTCACCTTGGTCCCCAGAGAGCAGCAAAATCTTGCTGCCCTGAAGGAGGCGCTGGAGCTGCGTTTCGGCCGGGGGCAATCCTGTAGGGGGGGCGCCACCCACAATGCACGCCAGTCCAACCCCAACAGCTGCATATTGAGTGGGCCGGCTTGGCGAGGCTACAGGGCTATACATTAACTGCCTGGTAGCGGAAACACCTGACAAGCCCTCGTGAACACGGAATCC
Source organism: Brienomyrus brachyistius (assembly GCF_023856365.1). NCBI lineage: Eukaryota > Metazoa > Chordata > Actinopteri > Osteoglossiformes > Mormyridae > Brienomyrus > Brienomyrus brachyistius. Next base: position 10,895,931 of record NC_064545.1, on the reverse strand, counting down.
ACTATCACCCTGATCTACCTAGGCATGCTACCAGGCACCAGCAAAGCCGCACCAACCGGCTAGCAAACAACTGCTGTGCTGTGTAGTTGACATCAGTGACTGGCGTGCACACAGCCATGAGGGGGAAGAGGTGGCTGCCTGTCCAACTGGCTGGTCGCACCGTATTGCAGGAAGTCTGGCTCGCCGACATCGCAGACCCCTGCAACATTGGGCTGTACCTGCTGACTCGACTAGGGCCCACCATCGATATGCCAGGTGAAGTCCTCCACCTCGCCGCAGTTGTGGTGCCCCTCCAGCATGACAGCGGCTGCTGGGGGCAGAGAGTGAGGAAACCTGCTCGCCGTGGGGAGGGGGCGGCCTGCAGCACCCGGGAAAAGAGCAACACTGACACAGCCCCGTGCTCTGAACCAATCGCAGAACACAGCAACATTGCGGTGGGGACACATCCCGAGACGGTGCAAGGCAGGCAATCATCAAGCCATCCTACAGCCCGTGGGCGGCTCCAGCAGTCCTCGTCACCAAAAAGGATGGAACATGCCGGTTCTGCATCAACTACCGACAGCTGAACATGGTGACGAGGAAGGACTTCTACCTGCTGCCATGCATCTACAACACACTGGACTCCATCGCTGGGTCAACGTGGTTCAGCACCCTGAACTTCCAGACTGGCTACTGGTAGGTCGAATTGGCTCCGGATGCTCGTCCCAAGACCTCTTTCGCCATCAGCCACGGACTATGGCACTTCCAATCGATGCCATTCGGCCTGTGTAATGCCCAGGCCAAGTTCAATAGGCTCATGGAGCGAGTCCTATCCCACATCCCCCAAACCAAGTGTGTCGTCTACAATGATGATCTACTGCTGCACGCCTGCTGCTGCACGCTACTGACTTCGCTTCGGCAATCCGGAACTCATGGACTGTGTTCACCGCGATCTGGTAGGCAGGGTTATGGCTGAACCCCCAGAAGTTCACCTTTCTCCAACACCGGACACACAACCTGGGCCATGTCATCATCGGGGAAGGCGTGGCCACCAATCCCAAAAAGATGGCAGCAGTCCGGGACTGGTGAACCCCGCGTAATGGGAAAGAGGTACGTCGCTTCCTGGGGTTGGCGTCTTATTACAGATGCTTTGTAAAAGATTTCGCCAGCATCGCAAAACCGTTACACCATCTTACAGAGAAGGGAAGTGGTTTTGCATTGCCTGTGCTTCGGCTTTTAACCAGCTTTGTGTGGCGCTCGCCGCCAATGCCCCTGTGCAAGAGTATCTGGATCCATGTTTCCCCTTCATTTTGGACACAGATGCTAGTAACATGGGGCTAGGCGTTGTGCTGTCGCAGGCGGGACCCGAAGGGGAGTGTGTAGTTGCATACTTCAGCCGGACACTTAGCCGGCAGAAGCGCAACTACTGCATGACCCGACGGGAACTGCTGCCCATGATACAGGCATCCAAGCACTTCCGTCCCTACCTCTGTGGCTGGTGGTTCCGGTTGTAGACGGACCACGCGTCACTAGCATAGCTCCTAAATTTCTGGCCCGCTGGTTGGAGATGCTGGCGGATTATGACTTCAAGATCCAGCACTGCTGCCGGGAAGCTGCACGGAAATGCAGATGCCCCTTCCCGCCGCCCCTGCACCACCGACAGCTGCCGTCCCTGTAGCCATCTGATGATTGAACCCCGAACGATCTCTGCTGTCCAGTAATTGAGAAATTGGCTCAGCGACTAACCATTACAATACTGACAATCCTAACTTTTTCCACAGGGAAGTCATGTAGATGGTATGTGCATTTTCCACAAAGATATAAAGATACCCCGCGACCCAGTAGGATAAGCGGTTTGGAAAATGGATGGATGGACATAAAGATATATATAACAAGACTACCAAAGGACTAACCGACATAATCAGAGTGACACACATGTTAATAGGCTAATAGATTGAATCTTCCATCCAAAAACTGTTCCTTGTACCCGCTTGTCCGATGCAGGTTCGCGTGTTCCCCAACCTGTAACACCGGTAAAATGGTTCTGCATAGCGGAGCCTATTTGCATTTCCTGGCATGCTCGTTAGCCTTGTAAATAGCATCTGTGCCTTTGTGTTATTCTAAATAGTTGTATGTAATTAGCGTGTATTGTGTTATGTCTGGTATAGTGATAAATGTTATGTGTTGTATAAATTGTTCGCATGCGCCCACCGTGTGTTGTTGAGGCGGTCGGGATGCCACACAGTGGGTAGAGTGGTGAGTGGGTTGGTGTTGGAAGTTTGTGTTTGGCCTTTTACTGGGTTTAATAAAATGGTGTTTTTTTCAGTTTTCTCGTATTTTACCACTGCCTCTATGTTTCAGTCACAGACAGTATAATTAGTTATGGCAGATTTCTACTTAACGTCTAGTACAGTAGTTGCCGGGTTTTGTCATAATACTACCGACATGGTGGCATTGTATAAATGCCCGCATTACCATAAGATTAATCAAGAGCGTAAGTTTGGTTTCAACACTGTAACGAATTTCCAAATCCACGGCCCTGAGATTAAATCAGCGCAAAAAATATGGTAAGGACGGTTTCTTACGAATCACGCACGCGCAAAAGTTTCATACTCTTTTGGGGTCCTTAATTCAGAAAAAAAAATCCCGCCTTAGAGAAATCAGAACTGACACGCGGGTGACAGCGTCCAAAAAATAACCGGGTCACGTGACCTGAACGAAATTCAAGTTCACTTCCTTGTACTTCAAGCGGAGGGCAACGATGAAAGCTGCTGTACTTTTTCTCCTGTCTTTTCTGCACTACGCGGATTTTTCTCCGTTGTTTTCGGAGAAAGGTGAGTTATTAAATGTTAAAAAACGTGTGCCTATTGCAAAACTGTTCATGTCCGCGACCGCCTGTTATTACAAATACACTTATTTGATTTAATTTTTCTATACACACATTATGAGTTTTGTGGTACAATGGAAACTTATGGATCCCCTAAGTAGACAGGGTTGGAAAATATTACTTTCATAACAGTTTTGCGTGCGTCGCAGTTGTGTTTGTGTTCCCTTTGAATTGTTTTTGCTTTCGCTTGTAAATATTTAAATTTTGCCACGGAACGCAACGGCTTTGCGAGGAAACGACTCAGTAGAAATCAGACCAACTAATGATTTTGTTAAACTATAAAATAAATAGCAATTGCTCTTTAAATAATGTTTTGCATATACATCTTTCAGTACTGAAATTAATTTATTCGTATTTGTCGCCTTGCTAGTGTGACTTCCCCATCGGCTACTCTGCTGTTATTTGCGGTACTTTACGTGTTACAGGAAGGCTACGAGTAATTTGTGTTCACCAGATCATACTTTTTCATACTGGGTACATACACACAAAAACAATAAAATATGGCGTTTTTTTGTCTTCTTGTTCTTTTTCAGATGAGTATCATTTTAAGTCATGGATGTCACAGGTAAAAAAAAAATCGCAGAATGTGCATGGGTTAGGAGGGCTGTCGGATTCTCGCCAACTAGAATCAACTATGAAGAAGTATAAACCACTGGGGCTTTTAAACTATTTTTTAATCAACTCAACCAATGGAGAATCCAACGAGCAGTACTGGTTTGTGGTACAGTAGGATAAACAAACAAAGAATGAGATAAAATAACATAATAATGGAATAGTAAAAGGAACCGTGTAAAACTATTATTAGTTAGTAGTTAGTTTCACTTTCTATAAAAAATTAACTTCTGCAAAAAACACCTTTAGATCACCTGTTAACGTCTGCAGTTGTTTTATAGGCAACATGTGACACAATCTATGATAAAGATTTTCTTTAAACCATGAACTTTACTATATTACGTGTCCATCTCAGGCAGTGTGATTGATCTGTTTCTTTTCTTGTGCAGTACAACAGAGCTTATGACCTGGAGGAATTTTACTACCGACTACAGATATTCACAGAGAATAAGAAAAAAATTGACCGTCACAATGCAGGAAACCACAAATTCACAAGTACTGTTTATGTGAATTTGTTTGATTCCGTTTGATTCAGCTTGGTTTTACTTTATCTTATTTTCTGCAATATATTGCTCCACAGTGGGATTGAATCAGTTTTCTGATATGACGTTTGCTGAATTCAAGAAATCCTTCCTACTAACTGAGCCACAGGTATGATGCCCCTGTTGTTGGAGTTGGTTGTCGTTTACAGACAAACCTGCCGATATTCTTAATGGTGGTTAGCTGTCGCTTACCGACATGCAAACACTCCCATTGGTCGGTGGCTGTCATTTACCAACGTGCAGACACTCCCATTGGTCGGTGGCTGTCATTTACCGACATGCTGGCACTCCCATTGGTCTGTGGCTGTCATTTACCGACATGCAGACACTCACATTGGTCGGTGGCTGTTTCTTTTTGTCAGAACTGCTCTGCCACAAAGGGTGGTCACATGACCAGAGATGGTCCTTACCCAGATTCAGTGGACTGGAGAAAGAAAGGGAACTATGTGACACCTGTAAAAAATCAGGTAGGCAGACAGTTCTTACATTGGTTGTCGTGTGTTAATGATGCTAAAAATATTAGCATTAGTATATATATATTTCACCACATTGGTGTTTTATTATCTTAAGGCAGCATCTCCATAGTTAAACTGCAGAATAATGCTGTGCGTTTTTATATTAACACTGAACACTGACAAATAAAAAATAACATGTTTGTGTACAGGGTTCCTGTGGTAGTTGCTGGACCTTTTCTACCACGGGATGTCTTGAATCCGTCACTGCAATATCTACAGGAAAACTCCCCCTTTTGGTGAGAGATGTAGTTGTACCTCAGCTTTGATCCTTTCCACAATTTGCACATTTCTGTTTGCATCGGAAAATAGTGTGATGATTAGTCTTTCATTTTCAGTTCAGTTACGTTGGACTGCTTGGAAAGCATCTGCTCCTGCCTGCACTCTTTCAGCTTATTTCAACACAAATAAGTTGTTTGATCTTGCTTCCTTCTTGTGTGTGCTCAGTCTGCACTAGGGATGAAATAGTTACCGATTTCACGGTAAACCACAGTAACATTCCTGACGGTTAGTATTACTGTTTCAGGTTTGAATTATCATGAAAACCATGGTCGATTACCGTGCTTTGAAAAACTCACCTTAAATGCTTTCTAGCATTAACTAAAGTTAGCAACAGTCTCCCACACACAGGTGCACAGGTGTAGCTTGCAGTGTGTGCATGTTTTTTGTCAATGGAAACATGGCGGAAGGCAGTGACAGTGCTCTGGAGATTTTTTTTATGTTAATATGCATTTGAAATAGTTTTCATATGTTCACATAAGGTATAGGTTGCGTTTTTATTCGTATGTTTATGCAAACAAAAAGTCAATAGTGCTGCTAATTTTATTTGTGGTATTCAATATAAAAATTGGGGAACTGATTTCAGTTTGTGTATCAGTACTTTTTGAACAGCACATTTTAACAATAGCACCATGATACTGTTCTGTGCTATTACCAGTACTGTGCAGAGACATTTTGTGGGGCAGGTACTCTAAGCTTGTGACAAATACACTCTGTAACTTTAAAGGGAGGCACTTTGGCAGAATAGTCACATGTCTGTGGGCCCTTAAGCAAGGCCTTTAACCCCCAGCTCCATGGGCCAGTTTCCTTATCTCATCCCCACCCCATGAACATCTCTTCTTCTTTTTCACAGTCTGAGCAGCAGCTGGTGGATTGTGCCCAAGCGTTCAATAACCACGGCTGCAATGGGTGAGTGATGCATGGAGAAGATGGCCATCCTTTTTATATCCCTTAGTCACCAGTCCCCTTTTCAATGCTCTGCATGTGTCTAACTCACAGCATTTTCCGACAGTGGACTTCCGAGTCAGGCCTTTGAATACATCAAGTATAACAAAGGACTCATGACGGAGGATGACTACCCATACACAGGAAGAGTGAGATACTGTAGTACCACTGCTGTGTTTGATAAGCCATGTGGCTGATTATGATGTCACCGATCTCAGAATATGATTAAGCAGGACTTGTAAAATGTTGCAGTTTAAGACGACAGTGATTGTTAAAGCCTTGTGTTTTTTTCTGTGTTCTTTGAAGGATGGCACCTGCAAGTTTAATCCTGGGAAGGCAGCTGTTTTTATAAAGGAAGTTGTGAACATAACCAAAGTGAGTGGGTGGAGATTCCCTAGGTGCCTCTGAATGCTCTGTCAAACATGCAATCAGTTTAGGATTAAAACCTTAACACTTTCTATTCCATTTGTGTCAGTATGATGAGATGGAAATGGTGGACGCCGTGGCGAGATTGAACCCTGTCAGTTTGGCGTACGAGGTGACTTCTGATTTTATGCACTACAAGGATGGTATATACACCAGGTGAGAATCAATAACCAGGAGGGGGCTATATGTTCAGGTTACGCACTGCCAATGTTGTGACAGATTACTTGACATTTCCAAGTGCCACTTGCAACTGGGAACAGCACAAACATCTGTTAACAAGGAATTGACATCCAACTATTTCATAAATCTGGTGCTCATAGTGTAATTTCTTCTTCAATAAACATGATCTGTGGGATTATTTCTCATTTCCTCATTATTAATTGAAAAACGGATGTCACTAACGATGTTTACTCTCTGTAGCACTGAATGTCATAATACTACCGACATGGTGAACCATGCTGTGCTCGCCGTGGGTTACGGTGAAGACAATGGCACCCCCTACTGGATCGTGAAGAACTCATGGGGAGCTAACTGGGGACAAGAGGGGTACATTATATAAAATAATTTAATTTCTGAAATATAAAATGTAGTACCTTGATATAACTTTCTATTAATAACAGACACGCCTTTACTTTAGTGTGGGAAGAAATAAAAAGTTAACAAAAAAGGAGACATAGTTAAAAAAAAATCATTATACTGACCTGACCAAAACCTTTTGTTCACAGATATTTTTACATCGAACGTGGGAAAAACATGTGCGGCCTGGCAGCTTGCTCATCTTACCCCCTGCTTCTGGTGTAAAATGTGAAATCGTTATGAAGGAGATATAATTGTTATGAATGGATGAATCATGTATGCATCATTATTGTAACAATGCTGAGTTTAAAGTCTCAAATTGTTGTTGATTCCTTTCTAGATTTATGATACAAAAGGGAACAGTAACCAACGTGATTACACATACGCGACGTGATTACATGATACAAATGAGATTGATAATACAAGAAAATCCTGATGTTAAATATTTAATAGAACACGAGACCTACGGAAATTATGCGACATAATTTTGGGATACTGTTTTTTTTTTTCTTTAACAGCCCGTTTGTTAAAATAATTACTGGACAGGTTGCAGCAATGTTGCTAACTGCTGTTTACTTAATAAATATATCATTTACATATTTCATTTAGCATGTGTGCTTTTTTTCGAAGTACTTAAAATGTCAACATATGCTCAATGGACTTCTTCGCTACCAAGGGTCGAATAGTCAGGTGATCTGTTGGCGCGTCGAAGCTCTGACCCGGAAGCATTTCATTCAACCAATCGGTGGCGTCCAAAAAGAAGCGGACAAATTGAGCGAAGGCGCTTCTTGTTATGGAAGTCATCTGTTTTTCTAATAGCACGTTTTCTGGTAAGTCCTTTAGAATTAAGAAGTATAAATGTATTTTGTGATATTCAAAATAGTATGGTCACCAAGGTCTTTTACCGTAACTTCGCATTTCATCTCTGTTTTGTTATTAAATGCAACGTTGGCTAGGTAGGTGACAGCGAGCAAACACCTAACATATTTTTATGGCTGAATTTTTTTACCAATGATATTTCTTTTATTTTGCAATGTATCGATTTGTTTATCTATTGACCCTATTAATGTCAGCATTGTAATAATTGTAACAAGTTACGTTGTTTCAAGGTTCAGTTTCTTACGTTGACGTTGGTGTTGTGCTAGATGATTTATCTTCGCTATGCCGGCTCTCCCGCAAAATAATTTGAAGGAACAACTTGAACGACACAACAGCAATGCTGCCCAGAACAAACTTTCGCTTTCAAAAGCAAAAACGGGGTAAGGCGAACCGACTTCTGTTTCAGACAGGCTGTAATTTGTATGCTGTCAGAAATTACATACTCGGGAATTTAGGCCAGCCTATAGTATTGATTATAGCCCGTGTCATCCTCATAAGAGCAAAAAACCGTAACGATGGTATTCCAAAGTATAATGAGAAAAATGTGCTTTTTCCAGTTGCCGTATATTTTTCTTTAATTTCCTGTTTCATGCTGTTTGACATGTTTGTAATAACGTCCACTAGAACAGCACAATAACTATTTATCAGCAACTGAGGCAAGTACTGTTTTTAGTGTCCTTTTCACGACTAGTATTAAAAGTTCACTTGCTTCTTGACATTGGTGTCTCTTTGAATGGTGATGGTTTGTACTCAGTTAACACTTAAAATGAAGTAGTGAGTGAAATGTGTTCTTTCCATTTGTGGAGCTGTTTCTTACCTTAATGAGAAAATATTGTTTTTGTTTTTGGCACAGAACTTTCTCCTTTAAGAAGAAGTCAGAATGTGGTGTTAATAAAGTTACGGTTTCATCAAAGGTAACACATCCAAACGCTTTAGCAAGCAGGAATGTCAACGTTCCTTATGGCAGCACTGTGTTTAAACGTCTGACGTTTTTAACCAAGCCTGAAAGAGATCCAGCAAAAGCCAACAGTGTCTTGAGTGCCAGTGCGTCGCAAACACACTCTCTGGGATCAGGCGGATCGTCCCAGTGCAAATCCAGACTTCAGTCACCTGCAGATCCCGCTGCAGGAGTCAAAATTGCCAGTGCTGGATTCACTGGAGGTGGAAAACCAGTGCTGGATGCCTCTTTAGGTGTCGAAGAATGGGACGATTTTGATGACTTTGAGTCTCCCGTCCAAATTAAAACAAGCTTGCTGTCCAGCCCTGAGGGTCCAAGACGAGGCACTAGTAAGGAGAGCGCTTCCTCTGTGAGTAAACAGGATGTTAAGACTGATACAGCTGACAAGGACGTTCAGAAGAGGTCCTTATGTGCCAAGGCCTCTGGGGCTCTGCAGGGTGGGGAGGGAATGCTAGCAGCATTACCTTGCCCAATAGACATACAGGACACATGGAGAGAGGATGATGTCGCTATAGTGAAGGAGCATCCAGCATGTGAGAAGGACCAGGGGGAGTCCGGGGTGATGCCGGTGACGGGACACCCCTCCCTTCATCTCAAGTCACCAATAATTTACAGGGATGAGGCTGTAGCTGAGCTGAGGTCACCCAACAAAAAGACAGGTTGGCATTCTCCCATCTTATTCATTGCTCTGGTAGAATCCATATTTGTTCGATTTACTAGAATATTTGTGCTTATATGAGTTAATTTTGCCCGCTATTTTTCTCTGACTAGGCACCAGAAGTTCTGAGATTGATCCATGTGTTATAGATGTTGATGCCCCACCTGACATTCCAGAAGATGGAGACTTTATTCCCCCCTCACCAGAGGGTTACTCCTCAAAGTCATCTTTTTGTTTTAGGTAAAAAACATTTTTCATTAACAAAAAAACTCGTAATCGCCGCTTTATTTTTTAACCTGTAGCTGAGATAAGCACGCATGTGAAGGACCCAAGAATTTAGTTTGTACTAATACTCTGTGTAATTGCAGCAAATTCGATGCCCAGAACTCTAGTGACACCAGCCATGTGTCACCAAAGAGATCCAGCTCTAGCCTACCAGGGAACACCAAGAAGCCTTTTATTTTTGAAGAGGGAAAACGTAAGTTGTTTTTCTGTTTGTTTCTTACCTCCTTCCACTGTGGAATAAATCTCTCTTTAGAAGTTAGCTGCTTGAGCTTCCTTTGTACTGATTGCTCAAGTAGATTCAGGCAGGTTGTTTGGGTCTCCATCAGGCTCCCATAAAGGTGGAGGATCAGAGATGGGGGGACAGCTCTTCAGCATCATGGAATCCATCTGCCGGCTTGTAGATTGCATCCCTGAGGAAGAGCTCATAGTGCTGCCGTGTGGAACAGAGCTCCTGCTGCAACGAGCTCGCAGGTAAAATAAATAACTGTCAGTGAAGTGTAAATGAAGTAGCTCTGGTCACCATGACACACTGCGGCTGTTTCCATTCTCCTTCCAGGAAGAAATTACTCTCAATGTCTGCTGACACTCCACTGCAACGGCAACCCAGCTGTGAAGCCACTTCTGCAACCAAGCTTGAGAGATTTCAGGAAAGCAGCAATTTTTTGTTTACCACTCCGCAGCACGCACTGTCTGCTTCCAGAACGGGGCTTTCTGGGAAATCCTTCCAGTTCAAAGGGTCCTCGTCTGCTGGTGACAACACGGTCTTCAACGATTCTGACTGCTTTATTAGCAGCGTTCAAACAGAGACTTCCGGAAAAGCTACTTCATTGTCCAGCCCGACCATCACAGTGGGAAATGGGACAGGACCCACCCGCAAAAGCTATGGAGGCTCCCCTCTGGATTGCAGCTCCGCCACACGCCGCAGCTTCCCCGCTGATCAAACTCATGAGTCTGAGATGAACTCCACCCACTTCTGGTCCACAGAGAGGCCAGTGAGTAGCCCTGAGAGCAGGCTGGACACGCGCGTCCAGGTTTTGGGGAGTTCTCACGCCTCAGCGGACTTGGACCAAGATGATATCTTCATCGACGACTTTGACATTGACGACTTTGACGAATCGGACATCCCAAATTACTTCGAGAGTCCCCAAAACCAGCCATCTAGGGCCACGACTGGGCCAGTAAGAGAGGGAGGGCCGACCAGGACACCTCGGGAAAAGGGGCACATGCCTCCAGCTTCAGCTGCGAAGCCAGGCAAGCTTCGCTCTCCAGGTGAGTGCGTGACGTCAGCGGCCATGGGTGGTGGGTGCATCTCGGTCTGCGTGTGTCAGCTCTCTTCCCTCCTCCCCGACCCCACCAGAGCCCATGGCTCCAAACCCGACCCACGACCGCTTCCGGGGCTTCACCTTCCCCCACTCCGCCGAGATGATGAAGGTCTTCCACAAGCGCTTTGGCCTGCATCAGTTTCGTTTTAATCAGCTGGAGGCCATCAATGCCGCGTTGCTGGGCGAGGACACCTTCGTCTTGATGCCCACAGGTCTGTGCGGGGAAAAATAAATAAATATTAGCTTGTGGTGCGTTTGTCATATTATACTACGCAGAAGCCATCATATAAGTGTATTCTTTGGTTTTAAATTAGAATGTTTCTACAACAATAGCTAGCAGATACATGTTGATCTTTAAACAGTCCTCTGCAGATGGGCATGTTGCCCTGTAGTATCCGTTTACGCTGGCAGAATGATTACTCTGAAATCTGCGTGACGAGTCGCGTGTCATTGCTGTGTTGTTGTTATAGGAGGGGGGAAAAGTCTCTGCTATCAGCTGCCTGCGTGCGTCTCCCTGGGAGTCACTGTGGTCATTTCCCCTCTGCGTTCGCTCATTGTTGACCAGGTGCAAAAGCTGACAACGCTGGATGTAAGTCTTTTTTTTTTTTTTTCTCCTTTCATAGTCTGCTGCGCTGCATGTTGTCTGGTCTCCTGTGCTTTGGGTGCCAGGGCCGCATACCCCTCTGTCTCTCCGATTACTGTGCGCGTCCCCATGTCCAGATTCCAGCCACCAGTTTATCGGGAGACAAGCGTGACAGTGAAGCTGGGAAAATTTATATGCAGCTGTCCAAGAAGGATCCCATCATTAAACTGCTTTACGCCACACCGGAGAAGGTGACGTCCTTTCAGGGCTCATACTGTCGGTTTTTAATTTTCGCGTGTCTGCGTTTTAACCACAGTTCATTTCTGAAACGGTGCGACTTGCTGAATCTGTCCCTGATTAGCCTCTGGAACTGTCCTGCAGGTGTGTGCCAGTGGCAGGATGATAAGCGCCCTGCAGAATCTCTATGAGAGAGGCCTCCTGGCTCGCTTTGTCATCGACGAAGCCCACTGCGTCAGTCAGGTACGTGCCCAGCGTGCGGCAGCAGTATCCGAAAGGGTCTGTCATGTGCCTCCTGCATCCACGTACCTAGATTTTTCATTTGACTTCACCAGGGTTTCCAACGGACATGGAATTTCTGGAAAATCATGGAATTTTTAAGTCTGTTCCTGACATGGAAAGTCGGGGGATTTGATTTATTGATTAGATCAAAATTTGTGTCGTCAGAATGTAATATTTTCCCGTGCAGTATTTATCTTTAAAAGGTTATTTCACTCGTGCCTCATGTTGCATGGGTGGTTGTTATTGGTTATTTAATTATGTGGCACCCATTTATACCCTCCCTGCTCATCACAATAGCAAATCACTTCAGTCAAGGTGTGCGGTGTCCTGTAGTTTGCTAAGGCAAACATGCCAGCGAAATGAAAATTGGCCACGAAATGTGCTTCAGCATAATCAAATGGAGCAGCTGGCATTCAGGAGGTTATTCAGGGGGAAGCCATTGCTCTTGAAACCTTTGCTTTATGTATGGATCCTTGTGATACTGAGGGAATCGGGCTGAGAACGGCCATGCCAGCCGTCCTGCCCGTGCCCCTCGTGCCAGCTAATCTGCCAGACCAGGGGTCATGGTGGCAGACATGGGAAGGGACCCGTTCATGCGAGACACACGAATCTGGAGCACATAAGCCAGTTTATGTGCCTTTTATTCAGATAACTGATAAGATATCAGAGGCTGATAAGCGTTGGCATTTAAAGAATCCCACCCAGTTTGTGCCTCACTTTTGCACATTACATGCAGCAACAACCACAATAATGTAGATAAAAATAAACATGCATGTTCTTTTGAGTTTCATATCTATATGTTGGACGGCTGTGTTTAAACAAGCCTGTCAGGCTGTTCCATGCGCTTCTGTTCCCACCGAGTCCGATAACGTTCGCTTCTCCAGTGGGGCCATGATTTCCGGCCGGACTACAAGCGGATGTACGAGCTCCGGCAGAAGTTTCCCAAAGTGCCCATCATGGCCCTCACTGCGACGGCGACGCCCCGCGTCCAGAAGGACATCCTCAACCAGCTGCAGATGAGCAAGCCGCAAGTGTAAGTGTGAGCGGGTGTTTGATGGCCACCAGGTGGCGCCTGAGAGTCGTGCCTTCGGACACAATTTAATGCACTGCATTGACTTCCTCATGTCCTCATTACTTCGGCAGGTTTACGATGAGCTTTAACAGGTATAACTTGAAATACACCATCCTGCCAAAAAAGCCTAAGAAAGTCGACACTGACTGCATAGAATGGATCAAGAAGCACTACCCGCGTATGTACAGACCGAGGCCGGTTTAAGCAGCTGTCATATCGACTGCCACACTGAGCTCTTGTATATGTGCCTCCTTACAGGGGACTCCGGCATCATCTACTGTTTGTCACGCAACGACTGCGATTCGATGGCAGAGAGCCTGCAGAAGGCTGGCCTGGCGGCGCTGTCGTACCACGCGGGTCTGAACGACAGCGACCGCGAGTACGTCCAGAGCAAGTGGGTCAACCAGGACGGCTGTCAGGTAAGCGTGGCGTCTCGCTGTGCTTTCGGCGCCCTAGATCGGGAGCTGTGTGTCAGCTCTATGCACAGCCATACTCCTTCAGCCTGTATCCACTTTCTCAATTTCTCCAATGACCCCCGCCCCCTTTATCTCATTACACACCTGTTGATGTTTGACAGCTAGTCGTTTGTTGATGCTTAATGCTCAAATGTGTGAATACAGCACCGAAATTCAGATGGTTCATTAAAGTCCTTGAAATTGTATTTAAAAAAATTTCTATTTTACTATTTTTTTTTTTTTTTTGGTCACCTCACTTACCCATTAGTACTAGATCTATGTCTGACAATGTGATAGATTTATGTTTCTGACTGAATGAATGTAAAAATATAATCTCCATGCTGAGGTTTTTGGCTAACAGAGCCACACAGATGCTCGTATCTGGAAATGAAGGTTTAGATTGGCGTTTTCCTAACCTGGTCCATGTGAACCATCAGGCAGGGTTAGCGGAGAGGGAACAGAAACGTGGACTGTGGGGGGGGGGGGGGGGTCTCCAAGGATCAGCGCCTTTGCCGCTTAGTTAATACGGCCGACACCCCCTGCCCACCAGGTGATCTGTGCCACCATCGCGTTCGGCATGGGCATCGACAAGCCGGACGTGCGCTATGTGATCCACGCCAGCCTGCCCAAGTCTGTGGAGGGTTACTATCAGGAGTCCGGCAGAGCCGGCCGAGATGGCGAAGTCTCCCACTGCGTGCTCTTCTACTCCTATACGGACGTCATTCGCATCAAGAGGCTCATCACCAGTATGTATTTTAGGGTAGTGGGTGGTCTGGCAGCCTGGAAGCAGACCCTGACCTGCTCCAGTAAGCGGGCATTCATGCACTTCGGCTACAGTCTGGAACCCAACCAGTACAGTTTTAATCGTTCTTTCCACACACAGTGGACAAAGAAGGAAACCATCAGTCAAAAACTACCCACTTCAACAACCTCCACAGCATGGTACATTTTTGCGAGAACGTAATGGAGTGCCGGAGAATACAGCTCATGGCATACTTTGGGGAGAAGAACTTCAATCCCAGCTTCTGCAAGAACCATCCGGAAGTCATCTGCGATAACTGTGCACGGCCGAACGTAAGTGGCTCTCTTACTCTCTGCGAGTTCACAGGACGCAACCCTCAGGTGTCTTGCTTGAAATCGAATTAAGTGGAGTTTTGGTTTCTTTAGCAATACAAGTCCAGAAACGTAACCGAAGATGTGAAAAGGATCGTGAAGTTCGTGCAGGAGAACTGCGAAAAGGTCGGAGCAAGATACGGAAAAACTGCACAGCAGAACCGATTGACTCTCAACATGCTGGTTGATATTTTCTTAGGTATGTTTTTTTTAATGTGGCGCGTTTTTATTTTCAGTGTAGGTTTTTTTTCTTTTTTCTTTTTTCCTAATTTCCTAATTGTTTATGATGTAACCATCTCACAGGAGCGAAAAGTGCTCGGATCCAGTCTGGAATGTTTGGGGTAGGCAGTGCGTACTCCAGACTCAACGCTGAGCGGCTCTTCAAGAAGCTAGTTCTGGATTACATCCTAGAAGAAGACCTGTACATCACGGTTAATGGCCAGGCTGTGGCCTACATCTCGATGGGGCGGAACGCAGGCAGTGTCCTTAACGGCTTCATGCAGGTGAGAGGCGGGGCCGTCGTTTGTAGCCAACTTCCGTCCTGAGCTGACTTTGATATTCGCGGCTTTATCAAGTTTCAACAAGGAAAAAATACTCGGATCAAGAGACGCGCAGTTGCTGAGACGTACAAAAGTTCCTTACCTGTACACACCGACATATTTCCCGAAAGCTTAAGGGGTTGCCAACAAAACGCTTTGGGGTCCAAACCTTTTGGATGACGTCACTTCCTGTTGTCCCCAAGCGAAGGTGAGATGATGTCATCCGCTGCAGGTGGAGTTCCAGGAGACGGAGAGTGCCTCCAGTATCAGGAAGCACAAAGCTGCTGTGACCAAAGCAGTCTCCCAGAGGGAGGAGATGGTCCAGAAGTGCCTGCAGGAGCTCAACGAGCTGTGCAAGAAGCTGGGCAAAATCTTCGGGATACACTACTACAATATATTTTCTACTGGCACTCTTAAGAAAATTGCCGGTGAGCCGGGCTTTTTGCCTTTCATTTCCCCCTTTCCCATAAAGCGTTCCAGTGACAGATGTGATGCGTCGCTCACTGCGCCCGAACCTGACAGTGTGGCCTCTCTGTAGAGACCTTGTCTGCCGACCCTGAGGTGCTGCTGCAGATCGACGGCGTGACCGAGGACAAGCTGGATAAGTACGGAGCTGAGCTAATCGAGCTGCTACAGAAGTACTCGGAATGGCAGCTGCCAGGTGAGCGGCCACGGAGGACGCTGTGCTTGACAGTTTGACCATCTCTGTCTCCATCCATCCATCGTACCACTGGTACAGTTGGTGGCTCTTTTCCTCTGCCGCCACGAACGGACTCGTTTCCGAGCCGTATCCCTGCTCACGTGGCCTTTCCTTCCGACCACCATCCGATTGGTCAAAATGCACAGGAGAAACTAGTGTTCTGCACATGGATTATCTAAATGAAAGCATATATTCCGTATGATTCATTATTAAGTCGCATATTGCAATATATTGATGCATTCCCGATAACTCATTAAAAATTTCCGACCTCCCACTTAAAGTACTACAGAACAGCTGAATGGAATGGATTTGTCATGCGAATTCCTCCTAGTGGTTGATGCTGACATAGCACTGTGATTTTCGCAGACGCGGTAGCAGAAATTAGCACACAGTACAAAAACAGTTATTGCAGATAGTAAATCGCGATGTATATTTGTGAGGAGTTTCTCCTCAAGGTACGGCTCAGGTACCGGGCGGTTTGTATGTTCGAGCAGAAAAGTCCCAACAATGAGTCTGACACTTGTCTCGCGAAGGATAGGGTGCAAGGCAGGGGACACCAGTCAGGAGGCACCAGTGTTTAACTGTACCAGTGCGTGGTTTATTTCTTTTCGTCCATGCTGGTCTTTAGTGCTGTTATGCTCCATCCCTCGCAGTAGAGGAGCAGGGTGGGGGTCCCAGCAGCGCCCAGGACTGGATCGACACATCATCCGGCCGAGGTGACGATGGTGAGTATGGGGGCGATGAGGATGGAACATCGGGCTATTTCGGAAGAAGAGCCGCCCGGGGACAGAAGCGAAAGCAGGCCTCCAGTTTCCGGAAGCCAAAGAGACAGAGGGGAAGCTCTGCGAGCGGGCAGGCCTCCTCCAGTGGGTGAGCGCTAGCTTGCCGTTCCGTACACGATTAGTTAATCTTGCTTTCATCTCATCTGCAAAAGCTGGTGATTCCTCCCCCAAATGCTAACCTGGCTGGGTGTGAATTTATTTATCCATTTTTTGATGGAAAAATAGTTTATACCATGAATAATTTATGGTTATTAATTTAGGCTTTTTGCTGATAATGGTTTTTTTTTTTATTAAATGTAATCACGTTGCTCTGATGGCTGATCAGGTCCACTTGGATAGATATATATATTTATTTATATTTATAAGTTTTGTGAAATACATTTTTTTTTTTTTTTTTTTTTTTTTTAATTCAAAATTTTTCCACATCAGTATGAAGAATAGTGTGCTGTTACTGTTCACATTGGAAAGCAGTGGATATAATTTCCTATAAAATTGTTTTAATTGCTACTTGTCACATACACCGGAGCTGTCGTACTGTGAATACGGCGATCATCCAGATCGGATTTTGACATTATTAACTCTCTTTTGTTTCCATCCTGGGGTGGCGACAGCGGTGACAAGCCCTGGGCGTCTTGGAGTTACAGAGGAAAAGCCAAAGTCAGGCCCCCAAACACGGGCAGGGGATGCGGGTCGCAAGCCGCAGCCTCTGCAGTGAGGAGGCCGGGCATGATGGCCCTGCCCACACCCCGCTCCCACCAGCGGCCCTTCCTCAAGCCCGCCTTTTCACACCTGGGCTAGTGCTTAGCGAAGTCATTGAGAACTCACCAGTCAGCGTCAGTATTTATAAATACTTGTGAACTATGTACGTGTTTAACTTTTACCAGTCTGCTGCTTTGTATGTAAAGCTTTCTGAATACTTTTTAATTAAACCAAGATTACATTTTTATCGGTTTGAGTTTTCTTAATTATTAAATTGTTGTTATTATTAAATGCAGTAACTCCTTTATTTAACAGACCCCAATATAACAGTCAAAATTGTACACTGCTATGTATTTTGTCAGTCATGCTGCGAACATAACTTATACATGGATCATAATGTCCATCCATCCATCCATTTTCTACTGCTTATCCGGGGCCAGGTCACGGGGGCAGCAGTCTAAACAGGGATGCCCAGACCTCCCTCTCCCTGGCCACCACCTTCAGCTCCACCAGGGGAATATTAAGGCATTTCCAGGCCAGCCGAGAGATATTATCTCTCCAGCGTGTCCAGGGTCTGCCCCGGGGCCTTCTCCCAATTGGACATGCCCGAAACACCTTCCCTGGGAGCCATCCAGGAGGCATCCTGGACAGATCCCCAAACCACCTCAACTGGTTCCTTTCGATGCAGAGGAGCAGCGGCTCTACTCTGAGTCCCTCCTGAATGTCTGAGCTCCTCACCCCATCTCTAAGGCTGAGCCCAGACACCCTGCAGAGTTGGCTCATTTTGGCTGCTTGTAGCCATGATCTCATTCTTTTGGTCACTGCCCAGAGGTCATGACCATAGGTGAGGGTAGGAATGTAGATTGACCGGTAAATCGAGCGCTTTGACTTCCGGCTCAGCTCCCTCTTCTCCACAACAGTGTCCACATAGGGGACGACCCGATTCTGATGCACAATTGTTAATATATGTTCCAATACAAGAGCTCTTTTTATTTTAATATTTCAATATAATATATAAATAATACGTAATATTAACTAGTAAATACAAATGAAAAAATGTATGCCAAGAAATTCTTTAATTATGCTACTAGAAACGTAATGTACTGTTCCACCTCAGTTGTACATCTCTAACGCGTTTTGAGGTGTTTTGCAGTTCTTCTCTAAATATAAGTGAGGACTCATATGTAGTCAATGCATAAAATGCCCCACAATTTTTCTCCCACTGGCAACAGCATCACTTACACTTCGCTGCAATAGTAGCCTTCGTGTATCACAAGCTGCAGCGAGTGCAAAACAGTCTGAGCTAGCGACTCCCAAATCATCTGTTTCTTTTTCATATTACTCGCGTTGTCTCGCACAATTGCGTGCAATTTGTTTAGTGGGATTTTCCACTAAACACTCCTTCCACCTCTCAGAACTGTGTTTTTACAAAGATTGTTTAATAGTTGTTGTTACAAGCGTAAAATACTTCCAGATTGTCCCACTCTTACCTGATCTTCTTATGCTCCTCCTGCTACAAAAGGTATGCGCACGACATCACAGCAGGTGGAAGTGACTGTGCTCACACCCACTGAGTGGCAGCATTAGTGTTCAGCTTTAGTGCCGTGAAAACACATCTAAGGTGGGAAAGATTGATTGTACAAATCGATTTTACAGGAAACGGGCCATCGTTTTACTGACTACCGAAAACTACATAAGTAGTGCTGCAACTATTTAATATTTTTGCAATCGAGTATTCTGTTGATTTTCCATCGATTAATTGAGTAATCGGATAAATCATACTTTAGTATTTTCAAACAACTATATCAATAGTGTTTAAACATGAAAGGCGTCTTAAAATGAGCAAGCAATTGGCTGTTATTCCTCACAAAAACAGGCTTTTATTCAAACTCAGCACTTATTATATCAAAGCTTAAAACCTTTGGCTTATTGGCTCCAGAATTAAGCCCATTTAATCAACCTTTCTGTGAAACATTTATCATGTACATGAAAAATCTATGAAATACAACTTCACAAGCATAAGTTAGCCCATTTGTCCTTAGTTTTATTTAAATAAAAAATAATTTTTATATAAGCTGTAATTAGCAGAGAAGTCCAATTAAATACAAACAGGTCTTTCCACCTGTCAGTGACCTGTTCTGCTGCAACCCTGAAATGCCCTCTTGAGGGTGGATTTCTTGTCGCTCTGTACCAGCTGTGGAAGCGCAGACAGGGTCACATATTGCTCCCCACTCAGGAACCCTGTAGCCCCTTCGAAAGGTTCAAGGATCTGAATCAGCTCCTCAGTCATGATCCACTTCTACGGCTTCCGATCCAAATAGCGATGCTTTTCCCGTGGGTTGACTGCAGGGTCGGAAAGAGCTGCAGTCACTGGCCATCACTGTTCAAGGAGCCTGCATAGCATATGAAGCGTACTGTTCCACCGAGTACTGACATCCTGTACCAACATGTGCTCTTGCACTCCCATTTCCTGCTGCTTTTCTTTAAGCTTTGTGCAGACCAATTCACTCTTTTTAAAGATCTGACAAAAATATCCGTTGCCATTTCTCTCTTGAACCGTCGCTTAAATGTAAGCAATTATAACTACTGCACGAAGGCTGCGTACAAATTGACACGCATACAAAATACAATTGCAGCCGTGCATAAATTGTATAGAAAACAGAACATATATTTCTGGAAATAGACCTTATTCCCCATTAGAACACATGGCATCTTTCTGTGCTCTGCGTATCGAGGCTGTTCATGTTTTTAATGGTTTCAGAGAAATACTTTCTCATCCTGGTTCATAATTCACAGAGCAGTGTTTCTCAACTGGTGGTTAAGGTTAGGACTGGGTGGGGGTTATGGTCGTCTTAGCGATTTTCCCCATAGCAATGAAAGGAGAGTCCCGACAAAGATATACAAAGATATAATTACAAACCTGTGTGTGTGTGATTCTTTTCTGCACAATAATTGTGTTAAATATATTAATAATATGATGGAAATTAATAATAATGTAGTCCTCCAATAACGCAGAATAAATATAGTTTATGTTTCTTTTTCATTTCTGTTCTTGTTACATTATTGCATATTAATATTGTTAAACTGGCAATGCAATTCTCTTAGTAAACCTTTTTTTAAAATTAATATCATATAAATGTCCTTTAAACAGGGGCGGCATGGTGGTGCAGTGGTTAGCACTGTTGCCTCACACCTCTGGGACCCGGGTTCAAGTCTCCGCCTGGGTCACATGTGTGTGGAGTTTGCATGTTCTCCCCATGTCATCGTGGGGTTTCCTCCGTGTACTCCAGTTTCCCCCCCACAGTCCAAAAACATGCTGAGGCTAGTTGCGCCCTTGTGGCGTAGAGTGGGCTATCCCACAAAAACAAGGTTTTGAGAAAATGAGCTCCAAAGTTGAAATTTCTTCAAAAAATCAGTGTGCCAATACCCTACAATTGATATATATCATAGGTAGCACAGATCTCAGTATATTTAAAAGACAGATAGACCCTCAATAATTAATATTGGATACTAAACTCATTTTTGACTGACACGTGGGATAGCTCACTTACCTCTCAAGGGCACAATTGGAGTTGCTAAATTGCCCGTAGGAGTGCATGTGTGAGTGACTGATGTGTGAGTGTGCCCTGCGATGGGCTGGCCCCCCATCCTGGGTTGTTCCCTGCCTCGTGCCCATTGCTTCCGGGATAGGCTCCGGACCCCCCACGACCCAGTAGGATAAGCGGTTTAGAAAATGGATGGATGGATGTCCTTCAAGCACTGCCAAAGGACCCTTTTTGAATTTATAATAAGCTTGCAGTGTAATATGCTGCCTCTTGATGGCAGTATTGCATCGCACTATTCAAAACCAGTCCCAGACATGGTGGCTTAATATTTACAGTAGCACCAAAGTGATGTCAGGACTGAGTTTGTCTCCCCGATCCCAGCTCTCAGTCTGCATGTTCTCCCCGAATGTGTGTGGGTTTCCCCAGAAGACTCCCAAAATGCCCTGTGACAGTCTCCCTGGAGAGTGAGTCGGTCTCTTGTCGTGCGTCCCCGGATACGCTTCAGGTCACGGCCCCGTACACGATGAGTGGGTAACAGGAAGATGGATGGAATTTCCAGAGCTTAAGAGGAGACTAACTTTTCGTTTTACAATGTTTATTTCAAGGTTTTATATTCGTATGGCACCAGTTACAAGGGACTACCAGAAAGAAACAATATCTCATACTGTTTCATATGGATGGAAGGTTTCCTACCATACAAAGATGGTTTGGAATGAATAGGACTGAACAGGAGCTGGACTTGGCACACAAGTTTGTATATATATATATATATGTATGTATATATTTATACATTAAGTACATGAACAGCAATCTCCAATCCCACATTAAAAAGACGAAGTTTTGTCTTTGACAGGTATAGGCCAACCACGTCAGCTGACACTTGATGGCGTGTGTGTGTGAGCGTGAGTGTGCCTTATGCGTGGCAGATGCTGATATGATAAAAGCACTATTCTTCATAAGGGGCAGCCTGGCCGGGCCTTCACCGAGTCGTTAAGCATTCACTGGCTGAAAAACAAAAAACAAACGAAACAAACAGCAGGACGACTCGAGGCTCCTCTGAAAACCGTTCCCTAACGCCACTTGAATCACTGCGCACGTATCGTATTTCTTCCATATTAGGGCTCCACCTAGAGGTCAGTGGGGCCGTGACACACTGCGACCAGAACGCACAGCTGCATAATGAATGCTGGCATTTGTCTTCGCCTTTCTTGGATATGTGCTCAACCTTATCATGTTTTTAATCATTGGTCATCATGTGCAAGTAATCAGCCACCCGTCTCACTACCTGAACTGAATGGAATCCGCTGTTATTTCTGCTTTTGGTTCTGGTGTGTAGATATGGGTGTTTCTGTCTTAGCTTAGTACCTTCTCATCGCATTAAACATGTGTGCCTATAAGGAGACATTCCACTCCTCAGTGTCCACAACTACACCCTAATTAACATCATTATTACATCAACAGCATAGTACTGTAATGCTTTGTTGGTGAATGCTAACAGTTGAGACATCGATTTCTGTCGAACAGTGTACCCTTGACTATTGGCCATCTGAATGATACACATCCAACTTCCAATATCAACATTTATTAACCATTTACACAACAGAACATTTCCCTGCTTCACCTCAGGTTAAGCTCCTCCCTCAGTGATATGACTATATCCTTAACCACTCTGCTGCAAAAAGCAAGGTGGTTCAAAGCAATCAGACTTAGGCAACTTATTGTCCACAGCTCTCACTGGCCACCCAGCAAGGTAATGAGATTGAAATTCAGGCAGAAAAAGCATCAGGCAAACACTGGCAAGCACGTAAACACGCGCCAGAGGGGAGTAACGCATTGTGCTCTACTTACGGTGAGTCACTGGAAAGTGAGAATCGTTTAACAAACAGCAGGTATCATTAGGGTCACGACTATCAAGGATGATCAGACACTATTCAATGTAACAGTGTAACTACCACTTTCCTTTGTCAACTGAAGAAATTAATGTCAGGGTCCATTTATTGCAAACGGGTGTCAGGGTTATGATGGGATGTCTGTAACGGTGTTGTTGTTTTTTTGTGAAACATTGCAAAAATTATTTTTGAAGAAAAAAAAAAACGCCAGACAAATGCCAATACAAGTAAAAACACATCAAAATAAATCTATAAATAAAATCAATTTAAGCAGCTATATTGAGGTTCACCCATTTATAAATGAAATGACAGGATGACCCCTAATGACAGAAACGCATCCATGACCTACAACCCACAGCTGTAACTGAAGAAACCATATCCAGTGACCTATGAAATCCTGTGTCACATTTATATTGTTATGAATTTTTTTATTTTATTTTAACCATTATTGCTCATTGAATAATGCTGCTGTTTGTTTCACGCATGGAAAGACTGATTTAGCTACATAATGCTATTAAAGCAGTAAAAATGTCGATCATCGTAAGATCATTAACAACACTTCCCCCTTTTAAATCCCTTTAGACCCAACAGAGAGACATATTAATCGCCTGCTTTTTATCAACAAAAAAAAAATCTGACATCCTTGTTAGAAAGAAAATATTAAAACTGTCTGTACAATTATGTGCTCGTAAAATACATTTGTGGGGTAAACTATGTTCAAGTTTATGTTCAACCAGAAAATAAAAAAAGATTCATGTTTACATGAAAAATAGTCTGCTTGTCATTTTTGGTTTCTCTGAGCTTTTAGCTCGCATGCGTGAGTGTCAAACAAATCCACATGCTTTGTCGAGATTCCGAATTTGATTCTGGCGGATAGTGTGCATTTTCTGCTCGCAGCACCAGCATTAAACATGAGAGATTTAGCAACTCCCAGCAAATTTCCCAGGCATAGTGTTTGTCAGAGCGGTATTTCACAGTGACTTGGTGAATGAGTGGTCTCTCTCTCTGAAGCCTCCAGTCACATAGCAAACCGCTGGTTTTACACAGACATCTTCCGGAGCCCAGTGCGTAATGGAGATTACAAGCAGGCAATGCACACAGAACCTTATCTTTTCACGTCCTGTCAGCTTCTTCTGGGGGTGTGGGGGGGGGGGGGAGAGCTGTATTTAGCACATTTACCTTGTTTTAAATATTTATTTTATTTTTTTAAATAAACCATCCAATTACTCGTTCATGAACCATTCATCGTCAGGCTTTTTTTCCTTACACACTCTCTCACACACAGACGCACACAAACTGGTAAACACACCAGTACTCCAGGGAAGGGAATATAAAATTAAAACAGGTTGTATCCAGAATACACAGGGTATAACAGCATAATTATTGCCTTTGGGCGGTCAGACACTTCAGCTCTGAACTCGTCTACACTGATCACAATGTCCATCCTCAAGCCTTTAAGACCTTATTCAATGTACGAGGGACACGCCGTTCGCGTGGACAGAACACCATCAACTTACAGCACAACGTGAATGGAGGAAAGTCGAGTAGCATGGAAAGACAATCCATGCTGGACCATTGAACCCATGTCGCGGTGGGTGTGACTGGATCCATCCCTGTTTTAGCTGTCTTCCCTGCCATTTATCCCACAAATTCTTCACCTCGCCTAATCCAGACTTAAAAAATGTATAATTTAATTTTCAATAACAAAATAACATTTTGGTTCTCTTAAAATATACATGGAAAAACTGTTAATATATTAGGAAACAAACGACTCGGTACAAAAGTACAGCGTTATTATTTTCATACTATATTTTAGTGCTTTCTATAATTAGCTGATACGGAACTAAACTCCCAAATAATTGTTCTTGCGTGACTTAAGAAAAAACAAAAAAGATTTTACTCTAAAGCTTGGAACTTTGAATAAAATAAATTTGAATAGAATTACTGAAAATACAGCAAAAATGCACACATGAAAAATGTTTTAAATTCTCACCTTGAGATAATAACACTGTTCATAAAGTAAACAGCACATCTAGCTTGACCTATGGGAGCTAGTGAGATTTTCCAAGAGGTTTGACCAATATCACATCCCTAATCAATGACTTATATTGCTAGGTCACACAACACAATGATGTCTATTTTATTTAACTTTTTGTGAAACTAAATTATTAAGAAACAGAACTCTGCAACAGAGCTCGCTAACGCTCACACCTAACTGAATTTTCTACAGAACTGAATACCTTTGCCATGACAGCAACAACCTTCCTTGCCACTAACGATTTATTGAATAGATAAAAAAAAATCACCTTTCTTGCAGCTTAGTCAACCTTTTCAATCCCAACAGGTTCACTTAAGTCTCACTTTGATTACACTCACCTACTGTACCACAGCCTCCCTCCACAAAGAAAGCAAATATAACAGTGTTTAAAGAACTGGCATAGATGTCGGTATCACAACTTAAAACAAGAGGGAGAATCTATGTAACTTGCTAAAGAACCATTTCGTTCCGGGTGATTCTGTCGCATATTCATTCTCTGATGCCAACATTACAATGATTCTTAATGGAAAATAACGGTATTTTTCCCGCTCCTTATTTTGCCGGTGTGACCATGTGAACCATATTCATTCTTTCACGTTGCTTCTCTCCCCTCCCCCCCCCTGCCCCCCTCCCCGCCAACCCCAGCCCAATTTTTTGTAAAAAATAAAATACCTGAAATCTGAAATGACCTGAAATTCCGGAGAGGAAAATTAAAAAAAAAAGTTCTCTGGCATTATACAAAAAAAGTCAAAAGATAAAAAATTAAAAAAAGCTCAAAATAAATAGAAAGCAAATAGCAGGAAGGGCGGAGTCTTTTGAGAGGATCCATGGCGAGAGTCTGTAGGTGTTTCATGAGAGAAGCTGGGTTCAGTGCCAGGATGAGGCTGCTCTCCTTTGCTCGCTTGACATACCGTCTTCCCAAAGTCCCCTCGTGGGCCAGGCTGGGGGGGGGGGGCTTGCATGTCCCCCTCCCTCGCACTCATTTAACGAGCGGCCCACCCAGCCATCGGAGCTTGCAGGCAAACCATCGCCTGAGGGGACAAAAGTATTCGTAATGGAATTGCTCAAACTCGGGCGTCTGTCGGATATCGCGCAGAAACGCCACGTCGAGGTCGGACTCAGTGAGGATGATGAGGAGGAGGAGCAAGACAAAAAGGAGTCCAACAGTCACGAGCAGCAGGCGGAGGACACTTAAAACAAACTTATTCACCTGTTCCGTCTCGCCTATGGAGGGAGCCTTGCTCGCCCAGGGGTTTAAAACTCTACCATCTGGTCCGAGCTCAGACATGTCCCCCACAGAGGGGGTGCCTGCCTCCGACTCCTTCTCCTCCTCGATGCTGCAGGGGGCGCCGTTGATCTGGCGTGACGGGGCCAGTTCCAGGCCGTGTTCCGCAGTCGGTGTGGGCAGCACGCTGTCGGAGGGGCTGTAGGAATCGTCGGCGATGACCGCAGACCCGTCGCCTCCATCCATTGATATCCCACGCATCCGCGACACAAAGGAGTCGCCGTGTGACACCGAGCGCACCGGCGTGGAGTGGGCGCTGTCCCGCAGGGACTCCAGACCTTGAGGACGAAAGGGAAGGGAAATAAATCACCCCCATGTTCAATTTATTGCAAAAGCATTAAAATGACAAAAATCAGAGGCACTCAGGAAGGATTGAATATATAAAAATCCTTTATTGTCACATGGCTATGAGCTAAAAAAAAAGGTTGCTGGTCAAAGTTCAGACTGACTCAGTAAGAAGATGATCCATAGTACTGATGCTGTGGTGTTAAGGTTTTAAACTCATCTCTGTATGTTATGCTGGTTTCTCTCAGGTACTCCAGCTTAATCCAAAAAACATGCAATTGCCCATAGTGTGTGTATGTGCCCTGCCATGGCTGGGATCCTGTCTGAGGTGGACCCTGCCTTGTGCTCTGTGCTACATGGGATAGACCCTAAAACCCTATGAACTACTGGGTGGCTAGGTTATGTATGTTAATTTATGTAAGTCGCTTAAGTGAAAGTATCATGTGAACAAGCAAATGACCAAAATTATCTACATATTGGGACACTCGACTGGTCGCTGTAATGGTACTGTTAGGCAGACAATTAAGTCTAGCAAGTGTGAAGAAAACTAATTCTTCACCAGTTATTAAATGTTTGCACATATATATTCCTAGGCCTTAAATGTCATTGAAAAATAAATGGGGCTATTAAAATGTGTTCACGCTAAACCTTCACACTAAAAGCAATTTGGTGAGGATATAATGAATAATTAAACCAAGTGAACTTGTGTTTCATGTGATGGATGTTTACACGATATGCCAAGAGAGAGACGGTGAGTAAAAGCAGAGAAACGCTCTCACCACTAAAGGATTATTCAAAGAACAAACACATTGATTGCAGACCTATGGCAAATGCCAGGCTGCTCAAAACACACGAGAAAACCGTTCCAGCTCACTGATGGGCATCCAAGCGAAATAGTGAGACTGGGAGGACAGGGTTAGGTCACGAAGCTGGACATGACATAGAAATATAAATACAGAAATGATGAGAAAATTGTAATCCATGCAATATAATGGACAAATGCGATTATTCACTGGGATTTTAATTGAAATAGTCTCCTTTTATTAAGAGATTTATCATGTTCCAAGGGTCACATATGAGATTCCTGAGGTCAGAATTACTTTGGTAATTTTTTATCCTTTTTGCAAATTAAACAGCAAACAATAATAACTATAACAAAAAACAGTAGCTCAGTGTTTAAAAGTGCAACCTCACCCTTCCAGGTGTGGGGTTCAATGCCAATGTCTTTGGCTCTGTGTGTATGGTGTTTACATGTCTGCAGGCTTACCTCCATAGCTCAAGAACAAACAAATAGGTGAACCGGTATTACAAATTCACAACTGTTACAGATCTGACAGGATTATGAACACCAGAGTGATTTTAGGACTGTTACACATCTGACAGGACTATGAACACCAGAGTGATTTTAGGACTGTTACAGATCTGACAGGACTATCAACAACAGAGTGATTTTAGGACTGTTACACATCTGACAGGACTATGAACACCAGAGTGATTTTAGGACTGTTACAGATCTGACAGGACTATCAACAACAGAGTGATTTTAGGACTGTTACACATCTGACAGGACTATGAACACCAGAGTGACTTTAGGACTGTTACAGATCTGACAGGATTATGAACACCAGAGTGATTTTAGGACTGTTACAGATCTGACAGGACTATCAATATCAGAGTGATTTTAGGACTGTTACAGATCTGACAGGACTATCAACATCAGAGTGATTTTAGGACTGTTACAGATCTGACAGGACTTCTCACACAGTTCTCAGGTGATCAGTATAACCAGTCCAAATGAGGAAGTGGGCAGCCTCACCCTCCATGATGGAGATGTGCACGGCTCTCCGGCGTGTTCTGGGCACACTGCTGAGCCGCGGCCCATGGGTGATGGACGGACAGCTGCGACTGGGCACCAGGCCGGCTCTGTAGGAAGAGAAGGGATCTCAGTCGGTGGCTGATACGTTTGGTGACAGGCTGGACAGGAGGCGCGTGATGACAGACGTGGCGCTAAGAGCCGAGGGTCAGAGTCACACCATACAACATTGTCGGCAAACCTTTATAGCTTCAGTCTGCTAGTCTGAATTGCAGACCACCTTCCAGATCCGCTGCTAACAGGCTCAACAAGGTCGACATGGAGTTATAGTAGGATACGGGATCTCTCTGACACCTGCCAACCACCATTTTTCAGGGATTGAGAGGGTGATGGAGCAGCAACCATTCTTCTTAAAAGCCGTTTAAAGCGTAAGCTTGGTCACTTATTTAATAAAACTGCAAGCCTAAGTAATTAAACGCCATCCACTGGTCCTTACTGCTTTTATGAAACGTTCCATAAAGGACGGACTACGATTACAGAACTGGCAGCTCATGATGCGGCTCACAGCAACTGTCCGCATGCATTTCTCATCACAACAAAATGCAGCTGGTCCTCAGCCGAGACAGGACAGGAATCCCCCCAAGTCCCTTACCTGTGGATCTCCGGAGGGTCCCGCTTGATTTTGGCACTCTGCTCCATCACCTCTTTTGCGACCCTCCCACTATGCCGAGACAAAGACACACATGATCGTGAAGGTCATCCGTCATCCACTGCACTTGTCTACACCCAAAGCACTTTAAAGACACAATGCATGATCCACAAGTGTCCCAGGACTGACAACTGTTATTCTTCTTCTAATTTAACGTATAAACATTCTCAAAATGACTGTCTTCACAGATGTTCTCCTCTGATTCAACGAAAGAACAAATACAGAAATGTCAGGCTAAATACTTAGTGTTTTCCCTGCATTTGATCAAGTTCTTTCTTTATAAGCACGGCATCACAGGACAAGGAAAGCAAGATAAAACCAAGAAGAATACAATAGCATTTCTGACAAATAATACAGCCTGTAGCCAATGGCACACTCCGCTAAATATCAGGGTAGAACACAGAGAACACCTAAATTATTCCATTCTATAGAACTGACATTAGTCTGTTACCACAGACAAACGCCTGTTTCTCTGCAGAATATCTGCAAGGCCTCTACTTGCTGTCAGCCGTTACCTGTATCGGAATCGACTCCCCTTAAAGAAAAGGTTACTGCTGGAGACAGTCCGCACTTGGCTTGACTTCTCCAACCTGCCAGAGCCAAAAGCAGAAAGAACAGGTCAAATGCAAAATGATACTAACAGCCCTACATATCAGGTTATTTCTGCTGTTTTCCTAACAATGGAAGTAGAAGGACTCCACTGGGTCCGTCTCGTCATGTATCATTATCGTCAAAAGGCCCCCAGTTACTATCCTGCTTCAGAACCCATGAATAGCCTTTTTTCAGACATGTGGGGGTCAGCACCCTGTGTTCTGTGGTAATCAAACAGAACTTGTTGACTGTCTCCTGGCAACCATATCACAGTGGGGAGACAGCATTCTTTAAGTATTTATTAGGGTCATATTAAACTAATAAGGTAGATACTTTCAGTCTGTTCTTCTTCCCCTCTAATAGCCTGGTCCTCTTGACCTACCTGCTGGCGGATCACACAACCTCTTACAGAAGCTTCCCTGACAATGTCGTTTGAAGCACCCCTACAGTCCTTTTCGTCTGTTTCTGACATTAAAAACACCCATCACTTTAATAGCCTCATTCCTACTGACGCAGAGAGCCCAGCCAGACCACTGGTCAGTGGATCAAACAGCAGCAAAGCTCTGTACATTCCACAGAGCACAAACCCTGCAACTTGGCAAGTATCCTTCCAAATGCAGAGACCACATTTTTAAGGACAGGGGAAGCACTTTCAGTGGCATCGCTAGCAGACACCCAACTATGAAAAGTGACAGCAAGAAAACATTTCTGCTACTGTAGACAAACTGCTACCTTCCAGAAACATAGGAGTATTCTCATAACAACAGGACTGAAGAATCTCCATATCAAGGTGGAGGCCTCATCAAAATGTGCTCTACATTTTCAGGGCTTCTTCTGCTGTCTATGAGTGGCTTCCTCAGAAGAAGCTTCCATGCAAACGAGAGGAGTAACGCATTAGATCTTCAGCTGGAACTCACTTGTAGAAGGCTTGATTCTCCACCCCGCACTTCCACAAGTGCTTGCAGGCCTCTGGCGTGGGAGCAAAGTAGGTCAAGATGATCTTTTTATCCTGCCCACAGGAGAGCTGGGTGAGGGGTGATTCTGCCTGTCATTCACAACCTAAGAATCAACAACACAAACCTACTTCTTTGTCTAACAATGAATTTGCATGTCCAATTCTGGTAGACTGTAATGTTCTGGAAGAAAAGGAATAATGGTATAATGGTATATTCGATTATGGCTTCATAATATACATTAGGTTCGTGTCTTTATTCAGCCCAACTAGAGACAAGCAAGAATTTCAATAATTTAATATCTCACCTCCTTCTGATTTGCATATATATGGAATGTCTTTCCTTCAAACTTTAGTTTGGTCACCTCATTCCTGTCCAAACAAAGATAACTGTTGGTATGTCATCTTGAAATATTCATCAGTATCACCTTCTGAAAATGGGGACTGTGTCATGTTAGTTATACAGAAGTGGCAGCATTTAGAAAACAGCAGAAAACTGGGAAGGTTTTTAAAATAATGTATACTTTTCACAGGCTTCCATACCGTAAACCAGAAGAGGCAATTTGATAACTTGTAAGGTGCTGGGCAGATGTAAATGCCAGTATATGTACAGTACTGTGCAAAACTCTTAGGCAGTCCAAAGAAATGTTTAAAGCTGTTTATCTGCATAGCAAGTGTACTTTGGCTTAGAACAAAAACCACGATTTAACAGTAGAACATGTGCAAATTAAGAGTAACACAATAAAAACTAGTAATAATTTCTTCTGTCTTTTAAAAAGTTACTGATATCTAGTTGGATTGCTAGATGAACACCGCTTCAGTTCCCAAACTTCTCCTCAGGGGCACCTCAGCCGTTCCATGAATTAGTTTAAATTCCCCAAATGGCTCAATTCAATAATTAAATATATTGGTTAAAAAAAGTCAATGACAGATTGACTAGCTGTATGAGGTGTGTTAGTGGCCAAGTCAAAAAATACATGGCTGCACTGGACGGTCGCTGCAAATACTGGGATGATTTTAGCAGAGGTTCTGAAATGGCGAAGCTGACACACTTCGACAGGCATAATATCATAGTTTTACACCAACATGAGGATAATCTAAACATAATCTTCTTTGCCTGCCTAAGACTTTTGCACAGTACTGTATATCATGGTCTGACTCCTCAATGGAAGGTAGCTTTACTATGGAATCCTACCTCTGCACTGGGGTCATATCATCCCAACCCACAATATGACAAAGTGATTTTGTTCAGAGAGCCTAAGTCTCTAGTTCTTCCTGCTGTTCCCTTTCCATGCCTTTTCTTACGATATCTGAACAGAGGAACATGCTTGGGCCACATCACTCACCACTTGAGGAAATGCACTCTCTTGTTCCCCTGAAGCACCACAAACCCAAAAGGAGTGAAAGCCAGGAAGGCAGGGTTTCCAGACACATCCTGGTGATAAATATTCACATTTGCACAACAGAAAGAAGATCCTCTCTTCCACAAGTCTTACTGTCGCACATTTAACCCATTTCCATGTTAGATGAAGTACTGGAGCCCATCTGCTTGACTACCTTACTCAAGGACTCAAGAACAGCATGGTCCCGCTCGCGGGCTGAAGGAGACACTTTTTGGCCATAAGCGCACTCTCCTTGAGGTTATACACAAAGCCAGATGGTCAAGGGTCATTTATGGAAGGCAATCTCACTATTAGAACCAGGGTGTCCTGACCCTGTCCTGGGCTGGACTGATACACCTAGAATGGCCTCCTACAAATGATAACCTTTCATAAACTGTGCATTCCATAATATTCCGAAACAAGAAAACATGCAAACAAACAAATATTCATCCATCCATCCATCCATCCGTTCCTGGGCAGGACTGTGGGGCATGGTGGATGTGATATAGAACATCTACAATATCTGGGATATGAAATGTAAAGTACTGCAGTAAAATAGAATTAGATATCTGGAGCAAAATTGCTGATGAATCAGTACTTAAAAATTACTAGTAAATATCAAATAATATAAATACTATGAAGAATAAGTACTCATCTCTCCACATGTGTAAGAGCCCCATTTTAGAATACATATGAAAAATTCTAAAGCATTCATTCCCCTAATTACTTAGTTAGTGTTTACGAGTCATAGTGACCGACATCTAACAGCACCTGTTGGCTGACCTTGCATGGGTGAGGATCCACTCCATAGGTCTCCAGCATCTGCGCCTTCTGCAGGAAATTCCGCTCTGATGTTTCGGGTGTCTGCCCACTAAACAAAAAGCGAGAGACAACACAAGCCGTGTGTGTCGGACATGAAGAAAAAAAAAAAACATACAGTCAATCCGCCAAAGCAAAGATAAAATTTTGACAGGAACACATTATTGTTAAAAAGAAATAACTGCTACAGTAACCAAGAGGTTAGCAAAGAAAATATCTGAAGCTTATGGTGGCAAACATTTCAAAGTCAATATCTAAAAAAAAGCGATTACTTCAGCACTAACAACGGAAATCCAGATGCAAATTTGC
Organism: Brienomyrus brachyistius; assembly: GCF_023856365.1. Lineage (NCBI taxonomy): Eukaryota > Metazoa > Chordata > Actinopteri > Osteoglossiformes > Mormyridae > Brienomyrus > Brienomyrus brachyistius. The sequence goes on along the minus strand of NC_064545.1, from coordinate 10,862,992 downwards.
CCAGAAGCAGGTTCAGGATTGAGCATCGGTATACAAAGACAAAGGAGCTGTACGTGGATGATCTCAGAGAGTCAGATAAATTGCAAGTGACAAGAAAAGCTGCAGTGAAGGAAAGAGCAATACTTCAGAGAGTACTTCCAGGGCCGTGAAGAACGGTGGCGGCGATGTCACGACCTGCCAGAGGCAGAGCCCAATCGGAAACGCGCTTGTTTGCTGGGGCTGAAGACATAACCACAGATGACAGCAACGTAATGGACTGAAAAGCCAACAGGAAACTCTTTGCTTGTCTACCCAGGAAAAAAAATGATTCCCGGCTCAATGCTCGTCACTTCATCTCAACATGGCAACGACACAAAAGCTACGAGACCCTGAAGACAAACATGCAAAATCTCACACATCCACATCTCATGGAACATAAGCTGATTCAAAGGTAAAGGCTGAAGTCAGCCTCACATTATGGACCAGTGACGTTTAACCCGGGCACTTTCACGCCATGATATGTGTATGGAGTCAGTCCACTTCAGCACTGTCTAACTCATTATCACACTAATTTACCTTTGCAGTGCTGAAGCAGGGAAAGTGCACACACAGCAGTGGGCCAATTCATGCCGGAGAACCACGTGACTAAACAAAGAATCTCAAGTGAATACACAATTGATGTCAGTGGGCTGCAGGCATAATGCCACTTTCATTACCAAGAGAGATCTGTGAACAGGCAAACTGCACACGCAGAGCAAAGACCGGGTTAAACCCCCAACCCAGGAGGTGTGAGGAAACAGTGCTACCTGCTGAGCCAACATGCCCCCCCCCCCCAAAAAAAAAATGTAAATTAGTTTTATATACATTCACTGGCCACTTTATTAGGTACAACATCTCCACATGGACCAAAATCTCTGAGGAATGTTTCAAGCGCCTTGTTGATTCGATGCCACAAAGAATTAGGGCAGTTCTACCGGCAAAAGGAGGTCCAACGCGGTACTAGCAAGGTGTACCTAATTAAGTGGCCAGTGAGTGTATAACAATAACACTTTTCAAATACATTTGCAAAACACTCTTTCAAAAGCAATAAAAAATCTAAAATCTTTAAAAAACTAAAAACAACACTGAAATATTACGGGAAGGATTCAAATTACCATTATGATATGTTGCTTGTAATTAGTGGAATAATTACATATATTGTATTTTTTACGGTCGACATGACATGTTTACCACTAGAGGGCAGCACAGGTTTTCATTACCAGTGAACACATCATTTGCACCATTTGTGCAGTTTGGCTCGCTGCAGTCATAACCATCTTGCTACCTTCTGGTTCTGCACTGGCTGGTGAACGGTTTCAGTAGATGTATATTCAAAGACCTCCCATGAGAGCACATACTGTCAGGGAGGTAGGAGCTCAGCCTAGTCGTAAGCAACCCAGCTCTGACTCACGCCTATCTGTGATACACACCCCATCATGTGATACTCATTTCAGAATATATAAGGTAGTAGTAATATTTACATCTGAGGCATTTCCAAATCACCCAACTTATATTTTGACTATTCCTCATAATTGTATTTTTCACTCAGATCTCACCTCACAGTGGTTTGCATACAGGCTATTGGAGCCAAAAGCAGTTTGCCAAGAATATTGCTGCCTTTGTACTGTAGGTCACATGATGCCTGAAGACCAACTGGAGAAGCAGTAAATTTCTCTGCCTATTCTACTGGCATGGAAACGTTTATACAAGAGCAAGGGTGGAATTCTGACATGATTTTCTTACATGTATTGACCTATCAGATTAAGGGCCACAACAACCACGCTAAGGATCACCCTAATCAAGGCACACACTGGGAATTCTGTGTACAGGGATATGTGTTAGGTGGTGATTAGGGGGATTATTAACCCAGTTCATTAGTCTGTGTAACGGTTATTAGGGCAATACGTTTGGGAAGTAAACAGATATACAATAAAATTTTACATTTGAAATGACCCACCTCGCTATTGTTGCACTGTTCTAAGATAGTAATTAGATTAGATTAGACCCCAGTCTAATCCAATCCTTTTTTTTTTGTGCAAGGAAGTAATTTGTTATATTCCCAGTTGACAGTTGTGTACCTTTGCATAAGCCACTATCAACCTCAATATTCAAAGACTAAATTAGCTCATTTGGGGAAAGTATTAGTTTTAGATTAAATGGAAATTTGCATATACATCAGCCTGGCAGAACTGGGATATGGGACTCTGGTCTAGCATAAACACACAGCACACAATCAATACGCCCTAGACCAGGGGTAGGGAACCTGATCCATGGAGAGCCGGTGTGGGTTTTTGGGATGACCTCTCAGTCAGCCAATAATAAAGCAGCGATTCTCAACTCCAGTCCTTGGAATCCACTCTTATTGGCTGATTGAGAGGCCATCCCAAAAACCCGCACCGGCCCTCCATGGATCAGGTTCCCCACCCCTGCCCTAGACAGTAAAATATGAAGAATGATGATTGTACTATAACCTTACATCAAGAAATCAGAAAATATAACTGTAGATGAATATAGAGCAATGTACAAACATTACACCAAAGCATTAATTAGCATTTAGCATAAACACTGTCACACCTGCACAATGCTTCTTGCACAATGTAAAATTCTGCATTACATTTAGTTCCAAAACTACAATTTTCCATTTACTACAGTAGGAAATATTTTCTTGTTTTTTATTTGGAACATTATTTGTTCAAACAAATATCCAAAAAGATCCCTTATAAAATAGGTCACTGATGCATAATAATAACAGGCACTATTCAGGCAACAGCCCACTGAATTGGTTAAAGGAAAAGCCCACAAACACACAAAAAACTGATACTTAGCCCCAAAGATTTAGCATAGTTTGAAGCTGAGGGGTTCTGTACTCCCTGACAGGCTGATTAAATCCATCCATCCATCCATTCATTTTCCTATCCACTTATCCTACTGGGTCGCGGGGGGTCCGGAGCCTATCCCAGAAGCAATGGGCACGAGGCAGGGAACAACCCAGGATGGGGGGCCAGCCCATAGCAGCTGATTAAATCATCCTGATTAAAACATCTACACTTCCTGACAGGCTGATTGAGAACATATATCTGCCAACACACACACACACACACACACACACACACACAAACACTATTCTGTAATTATATATTTGTGGGTACTCTCTGTTATTTCTATGGGAAAAACTGTAATCCCAACATGGTGACCCTAACCGCTACTCTGCCCTAACCTTAACCTCAAGTAACCAAACAAAATACAAGACTTTTAGCATTTTTAGTTTTGATTGCATTTTTATAAAATTGAGTTTCTGCTTGAGGGGGGAAAAAATGGTCCTCACAACATCAAAATATATATATTTTTTAATTGGGGGCCATTTGGTCCACATAATGTAATATATACATACCACCCCCGCACCCACAAACACACACAAACACACAAACACACATTTACACACACCCTACGAGAGTCAATTCCTTACTTGAATGCTTAGAATCAAATCATTCAGGATTTCTAAGCAAATATCACATAGTTATATGAATATAAACAGGAAATACTTCTTTAAATGGATTTTATTTGCTGACGTAAGACACACTGCACACTATCACCCTTCTCTCCTTCAGCAGCACCAGCAAGGCAAGTAAAAGAGGCACCAGTATAATTCAGCTTCAGATTGTAAAGGTTTTATGTTTCCTACTGAAACGGTTCCTCCATCCCTTTGAAACACACCAGAGAAAGAAGATCAAAGTCAACACACCAACTCCGCAGACAAGCCAGGAGAAAGGGTGGAGCGCAAGCAGGCAAACGAGGTTAAGGATGGAGCCGAAGCAGACCAAAGAGGGTAACTGTGCAGCGAGAGAAGGGGGTGGATGTGGGGCGAGAGAGCGCGTGCGGAGCACGCCCCCCAGCCCAGGCGACGCAGGTGCCCTCACATCAACTCCGTCTTGTGGATTTCGGCAATTCGCCGCTCCAGCTTCTCCGAGTGCTTGGGGAAGAACTGGAACTTGGAACTGTATCCTTCCGGGTGCTTCCCGGGGTCATAGTCTCCGATCTCAGCTGAGGGGGGAGAGAGAAGCATCAGTGCAGGACTCGGCACACGCCGTCCTGCACAAGCAGCAGCAGCAGGCTCAGTGCAGGCTCTCTTTATGGATCTCACGTACATTCAGGCACAAGGACACGCAGGCAGCCCTGATATCCCTCAAACAATCTGGCCTCATTTAGCAAAAACGCAAGCAGAAACTTAGTTATGGTAGCAGGACTCGCGGCAAGTAAATCCACATTTGCTGCAATTCAACATGACCCAGGTGAACCACACTGCATCATACATCCAACACCATCCATCCAACACTTATCCAGTTCAGGGTCACAATGAGCCTGGAACCTGGCTCTAAGGAGGGACAGGGCACAAGGCAGAGGACGCCCTGGACAAGACACCACTGCGGACACTCAACATTAGCATTATGTAAATGATCTTTCTAAGCAAATTTCTGAATGAGTAGAATGCTGTGCTGCACTGCACTGTACTGTACCAACATACGCAGAAATGGAAAGGAACTGACATCCAGGCAAGGAGCAATGGCAGTTTAAATAAATAAAATCAGTATATGACTGAGTGTTAAAAGCACACATACAGCACTGCACTGGAACTTTGTTTTCCTAACAGTGTTTCACTGGAGTTTTTGCTCCTGAAATCCTCCATCCAGTTACCCCATGCAAGATTAGTTCCGTAAATATCCATTAATTAGACAGAGGTGTCAGTAAGTCCGCACCATTTTTGAGTCTTGAATTATTCTGTTGCAAGTAAAGTGGTGCATCTTTTTCGGAAATCCAAGTCTATACATATGATGGTTAGTAAAGCGGACTTTTTCAGGAAATTCTCCTGTAATTTCTCACAGGCAGCAAAGAGCATTTTGGCCTTAGATAGGTAATTTCATACATTACAGCACAATAGAGAGACTCTGGTGGGTTTGATGTCTGTGGTCTGCGGTATGTCGATTGGCTTCCGTTCAAGCGGCCTGACGTGACAAGCTAAGCTGAAATGATAACGTGAGCCTTCACCTTGCAGAATGTGTGCGGCCAGCATGGCGGCGTCTGACGTCTTGCACAGGAGGCGGCCGTGGTACAGATCCCTCTTGATCTGCAGGAAGACGAGATACCTGCAACACAATGAGGGACAACAGCCAATCAGAGCTCGGCATCCTTCCTGACCTACCGAGAGGCAAAGAAGACCAAAGAATTCTGGGATGCTCTTTGGTGTCGCCTCAGAATGGAATAGCGAATGTCACCCGTGAGAGTCTCAGAAGGACACCGATTTAATCAGAGACCTCTTATAATGGTTTTTGTGATTTTAAGTTTCTATCCTTGGGAGCTGAAGATGTTTTCTTTTGTTTTATTGTTGTGCATTTGAGAGATGAACTGACATTACGTTGAATGGTGCAGTTAAAGTGTCCCAGAGGCTAACGATTACTCACCTGCTGCACGTCTGCAGAGGGCACTTGGAGGATGGACACAGTTCAAGCTGTAACACTGTGAGATCACTACAGACACAGGATATGTCCAACAATCTCCCTCACATTCTAGAAAACAAATCTCCATTCTTAGATTTTCCTGACTGAGATTGCTCTGTTTCTTCAATTTCAAACTAGATATTCAATTTCACATCAGACTCCCTTGCCGCTACAAGAAAGCCAAACTAGAAATAAATCATTCACACAAAAGGGCTTAACCTAATGACCCAGCAGAGTACTCGGCAGAATACCCAGAGTAGAAAAGAAACATGTAAGTTTTTCTTCATTTCTCTCATAATATAACACTTCGCCGTTCACTTCAGCAACCTTTCCTTGGTCTACAAGAGCTACAGAAACTGAATCCAGAGCTTAGGCAAGAGCACAGCACTCTGGAAGTATGTTTCTGTTCTTGTCTCCTTCACTTTTCAAATGCAAAAATCTCGAAACGATGCAATTTGCGGTTTTTGAAAACCCGAGGTGCTGCGCCGCTCCCTGCCAGCGAGTTTCCACCCAGATTTTTTGAACTGTCAACAACCTCAGTCGCGAGTGAGAGGGTCTCGGTGCAGAGAACATCATAATCGGTTCAGCTGAGTGCTTATATGTTCAAGTAGACTGGAGCTCAAACCAATTTTGCTTTTTATATGACTCCGAATTACCGTTTGCGCAGCAGTGATCTGATCATTAGGAATAATTGATTATAAGGAACTGTCCAAATTTGATTGGCAATAATTTAATTGTTTTTTTAGTCTTAAAAAAATACTCCAGCGTTATCAGAACTAAATAGAGTACCTCAGTGGTACTTAAACTGGGTCCAGGAATTATTGTACTGCCAGTAGTTTTGACAAAATAATCTTAATTATGTTAAGTAGAATCTGTCCAAAATGGTAATTAGAAGTAAGATATAAAACAACATTAGGCATCCTTGGGTTCATTTAACTGTGTTCTTTTAAATTCTCATTTTAATCATAAAGAACATAAACAATTTTTTTAGCATTTGAGACATACCAAACACCACTGCGTTGCTTGAATGTAAGTGCACAGCTATAAATAGCAGATAATGACTTGCTAATTGGACCTATTAAGCCAGTGAAATTGGCTTGAATAGAAACCCACTTGCATGGCCCTCTGGGGACTGAACTGGAGACCCCTGAAGAGCCAGCGCTGGCATGGAGGTGCCCCTCACCGCCCCATGCGGTGCTGGCCAGCAGGCGGACATGTCTGTTTGGGTCTCTGACGGGTTCCTCCATGAGTTTCCGGCCCCTAGAGCGAATGGCCCCCTTTGCTCAGGACACATGAACATCTTGAGCTTCACAAGTAGAGCACCTCTATGAACGCTAATAGTGCTTAAGGTGCCATATGGGGCTGGGGAGAAAAAAAAAAGCAATTATGGTTCCCCTATTCTCTCATGACAGCGGCAAGGAGGCTATTGCTGTATCCACCAGTCAATTCTTGCCCTATATTTCATGTCCCTTATCACCAGATACCTATAATACAACCCAACTTAACTCCATCCAATCCATGACATATTAAATGGCCTCCAAAATCAAGCACACCTACGACAGACTACTGAGAGAGCAAGATGACTTTCCTCAGATCTTTGGGATCAGGGACTGAGATAACTGGTACGCAAGTACGCATTCACCTTTAAATGTTTACGTATTTTATGTAGATTTGCGCCGATATGACAAGAAATTATCATGCATGCGTACTTGCATACCAGTTATGTCAATCCCTGTTTGGGATGCTTCGAGCTAACAGGAGATGTGATTTTAATGTCATCACAAAGTATTTAAAGTGCACAAAGTTAGTATTAAACATGTTAGTGTCAGAGCTTTAGTTGATGTTCTTAAAGGGCATGATTTTACTGGAAAAATGCAAATAGAACTCAACATACTGTTACCTCATGGAAATGGTCAGCTCTGACTCATTGAAAGTGACATCATCAGTTACTCTGTACTTTGTCACCCTCCAGCCCCTACAACACCTAGGACTAGACGCCGCCCCATTGACATTTGCCTAATTAGATAAAACCTCCAGAATATCCAGCTATTTTATTATAAAACCTCAGAAGACTCAGCTAAGAGCTCCTTTAAAGGATTTCTTTATCTCTAACCCGAAACAAAAACATCTCCCATCATGGACACCCAAACTCAAAATTCTTGTATCAAATTCTTGTATTTTTCTGTCCCTGCTACATTGTCAGAGTTGTCTTTTATAGGCACTAATAACGGTTGTCTGAAAACATTTTTTGCTAACTGTTGGAGGCTTAATCGGTACAGATCATGTTATGATTCAGTTAATAATAATAATATTGATCCCCGTGGGGAAATTGTCTTCACCCCTCCCTCAACTCAGTCTTTGTAGAGTAAGCCATCCATGAAGAGCAGCCACCTGTTGGGGCACCCAGGGAGCTGGGGGTTAAGGGCCTTGCTTAAGAACCCACAGCCATGCTGAGGCTGGGTTTGAACTGGCGACCTTCTGATGACAGGCATGCAGGCTTAGCCCATTGACCCACACGCTGCTCCTGATCAAACACAGACCCGTATGATTCCCCTGAAGCTATCAACAGACTGTCAAACTGTTCAGGCTAAGAATCACTAGAGATTCTAACTCCCCCATTAGCTTAGTATAATCAAACAATAACTTGGGAAGACTTTTCACAGACAACGTTGCCATAGCGACAGGAAAAAAGCATCCACTGGAAATCAAACTTCAATCAGCCACTATAGTCATACTTCTGACTCTCGTAATGAGTTTAAAAGCACTCTGTCAACTTTAATTATAATGACCCAGCCACTTGCATACGGTCCATTGGGAAAACCTCACATCCGCCTTTCCTCAAGCCCCTGAAGAAGAAGGATTTGTACTAAAAGGAAATGCTTAGGGATTACGAGACCTTGTTTTGATGAAAAGGGTCCAGGAGGTTTTTGTGTTATCCTAGACTTAGTTTCCAGAATACATACAGTATTTAAATATTCGAGAATTCCCAGTTTTGAGCTTGTTCTCATAAATTCTGATGTTTCTGAAATGGCTTTTTAACACCCAAATGGAATCTTGCCTTATATGAACCCCCCTTCTGTTCTCTCTCTCTTTCCTCATTTCTCTCTCTCTCAGAAAGTTTAGCAGACTATGAGAATGGACCCAGAGGCTCAGAGCAATACTGGCTAGGTAATATCAGTTCTTGAAGTCAATTTTAAAAAAAAAAAACAATCACTAACACATCCAAATACATAGAGTGTGACAGAAAATATTTCTGCAGGTCCCATATATTTGCAAGATACAGGAAGATGTCTTCATGTCTACACCAGGGTTTGACGTCCACACTTGCCAACCTAGCATTTTATTTACGTCTCTAAATCCTGCCAAGGCTCACTTCACCCAGAGTTTAAATACAGAGCCCAGCTCCGCCTCCTTAGGTTCAAATCAAACCTTGCTGGAGCGCAGCTCCGCCTCTTTCAACATTAACATTGTTTTTCGTAACAGATACAAAAGATTCAGTGAAACTTAATTTTCATTAGTAGTTCTGATAAAAAATATTTTTTTCGACTGGATGACACATTCCTACATGTCTAGATACCTTTTGACTTATTTTGCTCACTGTACTGCTGCCAAAACTTCACTTAGCTAGACTCTGCTTAGGGTTAGACGTGTTAGAAGAAGACGGTGAATAACTCCATGTTTTAATGCATTTCTATAGGACCATCACAAATGAAGCAAGAATTTTACTTGTACAGTAGCCATTCTGGTGCATTTTTAAGTTTAATTTACATGTAATGTTTTCAAAAATCCAACTACTATTTAACTACTCTGCAGTATATGTAAAATACTCATATCAAATAAAAATTATTTTTGGATCACATTTATTTGGTTTATTTTGTATTGCTTTAATGTGGTGAAACACGCCAACAAATGAACATAAAACATCTTTAACACTGTATTCATAACAGCAGATGATAAGTAATAAATTAATATACAGAGTGGCTTATTCATGACCCCCCTCCCCCCCATAACTGACAAGGCTCTCGCTCCTCTCTGGTTCTGCTTTGACCTCCGACGCCACCACACTCGCAAAAGCCTTCTTACCATCTAGGGAGGTTCCATTCAAGCTTAGATTCATCCTACCAGGCCTCACACAAGGCTAACAATAGCTCTGCCTCATCAGGTGTCTCAGCCTCTGGGCCATGCAGGTTTTACAGGCCAGGCTGGAAGAAAGGCCTATGAATCGGAACCAAGATGGCGCCAAAAAGAAAACCCGGGCGGCTTTGATGGTATCTGGAAATCTGATTAGCGATTGATATGTCCACGCAATACACTACAATACTGAAGGCGAGAGCAGACAAGCAGAATCTCACTCAGTACAGATATTGGCTCTGACCTCTGATCGCTGGACATGAAGCCCCTGGTTCCTTACCTTGTGATTTCCTCTTTCAGGGCAGCAGGATCCGGTGGGTAGAACTTGACACGCAAACACATGGTGAACGGGGGCTGGGCTATGAGGGCAAAACTGGGTCAGAACTGGAGGCACGTCAGAAGGCGGCTGTCTGAGCCGACCTGAAATCTCAGTCTCGGTGATTAATACCTAGGAATGAAACTCTACAATCCTTTTAACTACTGATGCAGATGAATTCAAAGTGCTGTGCTTGGTAAATACTGTATATTCTGCTCATCTGAGAGAACAAAACAGCACATGATGCATGAGACTAACCTGTAATAACTTAATAAAAAACGCAGAGACTGTCAGCTGAGCTGAAAATGCTGCAGTGCCTGAGCATACTTACACTTCATTTGTTTGGCGATGGACTTGGTGAACTCCAACCAGTGCTGAAAGAACAACACAAACTCCATTGGTCCCAGACCAGCTTCCATCCAGTTCCTGCTAGGTTTGTCCCGCAAGCGAGCCTCCACTTCTGCCGCTACCCAGGCAGATTACATGCACGTTTTTCATGCATAACTGATCGTTTACCAATTGCGCCAGTTAACTAATGCAGACATCTGTCTTTATAATAACATTGTTAGTGGTTTGTTAGTGGAGCACTAGAAATCCTGTATATTAGTCAGACCAGCAGGACTAGGACTGCAGACCCTTGTTCACATCGATTTTTAATGAATGTTTTTCTCAAGGTTTCTAATTACCTCAAGAATAAGCAGAATAAGCTCAATCAGGATAAGATGGATGGATGGATGGATGGATGGATGTTTTCTTATTAATTGGAATAGCCAATTGTTTTAATTAAATTGTTTAATAATCATTAGCATTTTCTTATAAAGGGTTTATGGATGGTTTACTATCAGGTTAATTATTAATAGATAATTTATAATAATTTGATTATTAATAGTCAATTATATAAGTTATAACTTTTCTTTTTATGAATGACTCACTACAGTTTATAAAAGGCAAAAGTGAGCCTTATTGTAAAGAGGCACCATTTCAATTAATGTGCAAATTACCATTTGTGTTAAGCTTCTATGAGGTAAATCAGAGATATACCCAGGGGTGCAGTAGGGGCACGGATACCCTGGCAGATTCAGGGGGCCCAGCACTTTACAGGGGCCACAGTAGGGGTACAGATACCCTTGCAGATTCAGGGTGCCAAGCACTTTACAGGGGCCACAGTAGGGGTACAGATACCCTGTCAGATTCAGGGGGCCAAGCACTTTACAGGGGCCACAGTAGGGGTACAGGTACCCTTGCAGATTCAGGGGGCCAAGCATTTTACAGGGGCGACAGTAGGGGTACAGATACCCTGGCAGATTCAGGGGCCCCAGCACTTTACAGGGGCCACAGTAGGGGTACAGATACCCTTGCAGATTCAGGGGGCCAAGCACTTTACAGGGGCCACAGTAGGGGTACAGGTACCCTTGCAGATTCAGGGGGCCAAGCATTTTACAGGGGCCACAGTAGGGGTACAGATACCCTGGCAGATTCAGGGGGCCAAGCACTTTACAGGGGCCACAGTAGGGGTACAGGTACCCTTGCAGATTCAGGGGGCCAAGCATTTTACAGGGGCCACAGTAGGGGTACAGGTACCCTTGCAGATTCAGGGGGCCAAGCATTTTACAGGGGCCACAGTAGGGGTACAGGTACCCTGGCAGATTGTGGAAGCTGAGCACAAGGTAAAGGCCACACCCCTGTACATACTCCCGTTGATACACCAAGACTACACCTCTTAAAGTGGAAATCAAAATTATTCCAAAAGGATTACAACCTCACATTTATTTAAATTGCTTTAATTGGATGGGGCCTCATAAGGAGACAGGGGTGGGGCTTGTGTGACATTTAAGTGGATGCTTTTAAAAAGGTTGCCAATGGGATGGAGCCAGATGGACACAGGTGTCTTGCGCCCACTGCCCTCTGCGAGGATCACTGACAATCGGAGGGAAATCCCAGGTGTGGGACCTCAGCTTTTCACATTTATTGGAAAAAGGAGGTCAATGGGGGCTTAATGCCTCAGTGATAACATAAATAAACAGTGGCAGTGAGAAGAATGATGGTAAAGGGTAGGCGCTGCATGCTGAAGGTCAGGGTTGGTCCTCCTGACCAAAGACCTTAAATGGAACTTTTGCAGTCCTACCATGAGTTGCAGAATGAAGTGAAAAAATGTCTAACTGAGGCAATCTAATTTATTTCATGACATTTTTTTTTTTTATCAATCAGAAGAAACAACAAAGTATTTTTAATATTTAAATATGTAAAAGACTACATTTTAAATACCAGTGACACAAAAGGCCTGAACATGAATCTAACATCAATCTTTTTGCCAGTGTACTCAGATTTAATGCCAGTTTACACTGAATATCATTTAAGTATTTACTTTTCACCTCTATTCAGACATATTGGAAGCATAAAGAGAGCTAGCTGCATAAGGAAAAGAGACAGCTAAAATATATTATGAATTTTCAAAAAGAATGGAATGCTGAAGCAATATGTGGAAATGATTCATAATTCATAGGGGTTGTGACACAGAGCCCTAGTGCATTCTGGGTAAGTAGCACACTATAAATTACAACAATTTTTCATCAATTCTTCATACTGTATATACTCCACAAGTGTGTGGAAGATGCATACATCACCTCATAAAAACTACAGAAATGTCCATAAAACATGTTTATTATGATACTTAAGTGAAATTTCTTCCATTTTTTTTGCTAGGTTTCAGAATTAATTTCAGCCTCAGCAATTTTAACAATAAATACAGGACCTTTTATAATAACTACATGAGCTTCTTATGTGTTCAGAGAACTGTAGTGCATTACGGTTATAATATAAGGCTGTCTTTTTGAATGATACACCTATTTACATCATTACATCATCACATCATGTGATGAAGGGCAGACCACCTTGCTGGGATTATTGTCTAAAAACACTGATATAATATAAACGATGTTCCGGAATCACACTGTGGCATTTTAAAAAACAGTCGAGAATATAAATTCTACACTGTGATGATGCACTTGATTGTGATTGGAAATCTGAGGCCCTCTCTTAACGTATCTAGAAAGAAACCTGAAAAGCGATTCCCCTAAAATGTGACATTATGCTACACCACCGGTTTAGCTTTTTAATTTAGGTGTGTAATGGGCAGAAGGAATAATTGGGAGGTAGGGTATAAACCGGTAAGGTAGGCACCGGTGACAGCAGCGGAACGTCCTGCCGCCCTGCAGAGGTTACAGCTGGATGCCGCGCAGTGCCGGTACTCTGACAAGAGCGAGGGGGAGGGCAGCAAGCCTCCGTAAGCACAAAATCGTCAGCTGGTTTGTGCCAGAGTTGGCAGGCGGTCGCTTCCCAGTTTCACTGCGAGGACTCTCCTAATAGAAACAGCCTACGCTTACTGTACTGGGAGTGGCCCCGTTCGAATACAGCACCAGGAAGACTAATCTACTGGACACAAACACAAGGACTGGTGTAGTTCGCAAAGCCAGGGGTATCTTCCAGAAATTAACCTCTAATGTGGTGGCATTTGGTTATAGTATTTTTCTGTTCGGTTAAATGATTTTTAGTACTTGACCGCGATTGTCATTAAACACATTTAGTCACTGGCTAACATCCTGTTTTTACCATAAACACTATTCATGCTGTTTTTCTAACGACCCTTTTTGTTGACTCCGTGTGCATCACTCTGATCTATTAAATAAATTTAAGAGAGAAAGTGCATTTCCCTGCATCGCCAGGTCCGATGAGGGAAGCTCACCCTCTGCTTGTCAGGGTCCACATATCTGATGCCGAAGTAGTCCTTTTCCAGGAGGTTCAAGTGGTGACAGATGAGGTCAAACAGGTACTGGCCTTTAGCATCTCGCTGTGAGGAAAATAAAAGCGACAGGGAGAATAAAACAACAACAGTTTAAATGCGCATTATACAACTCAAACCCATGGATAAATGCCATTTCAATATAGAAAAATGATGGGACGAGAATGATGCTCCGGGGAAGCGGTAGATAGGATCTGGCGAGAAACAAATTAGAATTACATGCACTAGAGCAGTTTTTCCAAACCCAGTCCTCAGAGACCCTTAGACCGTCCACATTCTTGCTACCTCCCAACTACCAACCTGACAGCCCACATTTTTGCTCCCTGCCTTCCAGGAGCAAAAATGTAGACTGTCTGGGGGTCCCTGTGGACTGGGTTAGGAAACACTGCATTAGAAGGCAGTTAAGGTTTGAACAACATTTGTACTGCCCCCCCCCCCCCCCCCAAGGCCCCACCCTCCCAACCACGGGGGATATCTGAACTTTATCAAACATTAATGTGCAGGTATGGCTGCCCTAAATGTCGTCCACGAGAACTCGGCAGCAGACACGGATGTGAGGCGAGATAAAAAGATCAGGGAATGAAGTCTCATACAGATGGCAGATACGGTTTTGCAATCCCTGTCTGAAGCTTTGCGGGCTGGCGGCTTGGCCTGCAGCCGAGAGAGAGATGGGGTGGGGGATCACATAGGATATGCTCCCCCAGCAAAGGATGCCTCATTGACAGTCTACAACCGTCGGGATTGATGGTATTGATTTGGTGGAGTCGGTTTGGGGTTTGGCATGAGGACACAATTTCTTCTCTCCTGTTTTGGTACAAACAGACACCGGGGAGCATTTATGTCCATGAGGGGACTTTTACACTCGCACTTAAATGCAATCAGCCATACCCTCCCTCTCTAACACAACATCATTACAGAAGAAAACGGATGACAGTGTTCGTCTTCTGAGTTTATACCTTTTCTCAAAATTTACCCTCATAAATAGCAAAACCTATAAACACACTCAGATACAGACAGACAGATACACACACACACACATTTGTAATTACATCTTTGTGGGGACTGTACATTTATTTCTATGGGGAAAACTTTAATCTGAACATGATGATCTTAACCCCTACTCAGCCCTCACCTCATCATAAGTAACCAGACAAAATAGAAGACTTTTTAGCTTTAGTTTTTTGGTCGCAGTCACCTTTGTGGGAACTGAAAAATTATCCTCAAAATTACAAGATAACAGATTTTCATTAAATTGTTGGAGACATTTGATCCCTACAATGTAATATAAGCATTATCCAAATACACACACAAGCTACAATTCCCAGCATACATATGTGCTTTCTCTGATTAATATGCATAAGGCTACAGCACAGTTTGTATATGCAGAAGGAGGCACTGTGCAGTAACCTGTGAGAACATTGAGAGGGAAAAGCCTGACCAGGACCACCCTGAGTCGGAGCCCCCCCCCCCCGAAAAGCCACACAGGGCAACCGTATGAGGGACTAGGAACGCCCAGGCAGAGATGGCAAAAAGTGGTTCAACCTGGTACCTTTAACCCAAATATTTTAGTCACGCAGCTCTGCTTGTTCAACCAAAAGGGCTTGAATAAAAAAAAATGACAGGCTTCACAACGAACGTACGTATGACGAAATGATGAAATATGGGCCATCAATCAAAACTCAGCTGGCACCTTAGACTTTACGGCCCGAATTCACATTTTCATGGGCACCCAACATTTGCTGTGGAGAGGAAATGCTTTGAGAAGGCAGACATTTAAAGTCACTTATGAGCAGGGGAATCAAAGTGCAGAATGAGTCATGTGATTGCAGTGGAATCAAAGTGCAGAATGAGTCATGTGATTGCAGTGGAATCAAAGTGCAGAATGAGTCATGTGATTGCAGTGTCTCCATAAATCCATTTACGCAACAAGCCTGAACCAATGATGGACTGAGGGTTTGGCTTAATCACAGTGTTGCCCAAGTGCTGATTCCTTGCTCCTTCATCAGAAGCAGCGACAGTCTGCGCCAAGCCACCTGAGGCACAAAAATTAAGTGGCAGACACTTAAACTAGTCCGTTCAATTACACTGGTCAATGGGCGCAGCTGCACACAAGCCAGTCAGCCTACTGTCAAGCATGGAGCTGTTTTTGCGAAGAAAACTCAAGCCTAATATCTCTTTGTGAATTAGATATAGGAGACACAGTGCACTTGCAAGCAGAACACGCCCGCAGTACTTCGTAGCCTTGAGTAACCAGATAAGCAACAAAATGTACACTGATACCCTGCTACATAAGCAGATATAGCGTATAATGTGTAAGAGCACAAAAATTAAATATCTCTGATTTAATGCATCTGGAACACAAGATGCCATTTCGCAGCGGTTTTGTTTGGGGTTTCATTGGTGCAGACAGGAAGTAGATAACATTTAGGCTTTTTGTTTTACTTGTAGGAGGGAAGTTAGCTAAGACAGGCAAGATCTAGAACCAAGAATCTGTACCGGTGGTGGTGATGAGGGGGTGGGCGCAGGGGGCTTAAATCCCAGAATTTTTTTTTACTCAACCGTTTTCCTTTTTGAAAGCCAGCATGGCCTCCATCACCATGCCACTGGACTTCTGACGCTCAGCAGAGATGACAGGCGAAATCCATTAAGCTCCACTGCCAGAGCCTCCAGAAGTCTCTGTCAAGACAGAGACGTCTGGCAGTTGGCATCACTGATTAAAACCCAGACCGACTCACCCACTGGGCACAGGCCTACGGAACCACTGGGCAACCCTGACCGCCTACAGACCCATCGCACAAAAAAGTCTACCAACAGTGCAGTGCCATGTCTTTCAAAGTGTGTTGCTCTTTGAAGAACATCTCTTCAAATACCACAGCTGCCCCTTTGTACAAATGCACCTTCATCTGTGAGGGCATTCAGGGGCTTCCAACGCAGTGGGCCTGCATGTGTTTACCAGACTTATGCGCAGAGTTAATTTCTAATCCACGTCTGTGACACAAGCCAAGCATGGTATTATGTCAGTGTCTGATACTATCTGGCTTGCTGGATGGATGGATGAATCTGACTTAACATAATGCTCTCACGTATAGTGCTCAAGCCAGAAGGAATTCAAATGAGTGATGAGACAGTCATTCATTGAAGGCTCAGTGACCACACAGAGGTGCATGACCAAGGAGTGACTCAAACTGAACAGGAGGTGCTGGCACCAGGAAGATCTCACTGCAGTGACAGTCCAGCACAGTAAATTAAGCAACCAGGAAGAGCTCACTGCAGTAACAGCATAGCGCAGTGAATAAAGCAACTTGGAAGAGCACTTTGCAGTAACAGCCCAGCACAGCGAATCAAGCAGAGCTCACCCAATGAGGTGATAGAAAAGTCCCTTGTTAAACATAAGAGGAGGCCTGAGACTCCATGATTGGCACATGGAGGACGTGTTCCATGGTTCTGCCATCCCTCTGACTATTCAGAACGAGACTGAGTTTGGACACCGTCACCTGTCTATCACGGGATCCAAGACACCTGCTTGTATAGATGAGTACAGCGTACTGATTTGATAAAACCTCTGACAAAGCATTTCGGATGTAGGTTTGTACCGGTAAAAACCTTTGAGTGATGGACCCGTATGACGCTTTTCAACTGCCATACAAGAACTGACCTACACCCAAGCCGTACCGCGAGAAACATTCGTTACAGTGCGGTTCCAGCTTGCTTCAGTTTTTTACTGCAGAAGCGTCGGCTCCGTAAAGGTAAATTGGCCGTGTGCGGGTGACTGGCCAGGGCTGGTTCCTGCCTGCTCCCCTTGTTTGCCAAGTTAGGCTGTGGTCCCCCCCATAACCCCAGTTGGGAGTATGTGGTTATGGTGATGGTCGGATCATCAAACGCTAGCAGAATTAGCATTTGCTTGCATTATGGATCCATTTCTTCGACAGTACCTTTTTAAATAAGGGAGTTGGAAATTTTCAGGTTCCTAGTTATCAGGAGTCCATCAATGCATTACTATATGTGATACTACTAAAATTAATAATATATACAATATACTCTCTTTCCTTCAGATAATCCATGCATATAAATGCAGACCACAGGTACCTCCATGCTTTTCGATCAGATGGTGGTGATGCAACCAACTCTGTTTGATCACGTAAGGCCATGTCAACGAGGGTACGGCTTGGGTACGTCTCCGAGGAAAAGCACCATTAGTTACACACCTGGGTCTCAAACTAGCCTTATTGCCCAAATGTAGGGCCTTTCGACTGCCCTGTATTGTGTTTACAGTGCAGCCCTCATCTCCACACACACTTAGTTCCTCCCACAGGAAATGGTTTAATAGAAGGGGAACCACAAACACCCAGAGAGGAAAACTGTAATTAATCATAGGGAGACTGGCAAATTGTTACTCCTGACCGCCTTGTAAATGGCCCCTTACACAGAGACACGAGGGCTGGAAAAATACATCTGCTGCTGTGCTTGAGCTTATTAGGAGCCAGTGAAGACACGGGTTACAGCTCTCTGCTCGTGAGGCCGGAACTGAAAGCTAATATTAGCTTTTAGAGAGCTAACAGGTATGGATATATGAACACACACACACACACACACACACTGTTTAATCTGCTGAGCATCACTTGCACTTCTCAGCAATATCATTCAGCGCAGATAATCCACTTCAGGAGGATGGTACTGCAGCAGCATGAAGCCTAACGAATGGGTTTGCCGAGGACCTCGTTAAAGCACCCTCATCGGCTGTGGGTAAAAGCTAAACTAACACAGTGCAAAAACGCTGAATTCTACAAATTACTGTGGAAATATTTTAAACATTAAGGTGTCTGTACTTTTCATAGTGCAACAAGAAATATTGTTTCGATGTATTGCATTAATTTGAATTAGTAAAAAATTAGTACTACTAAAATTGAATTGGATGGTACAGAGGCCTCACATGTCCATGCTGGCTTTTTTTCCATGATCTTGGTTTTTTATATATAAAAGAATCCATTTATATATATATATATATATATATATATATATATATATATATATATATATATATATATATATATATATATATATATATATATATATATATGTATATGTGTGTGTGTGTATATCGAAACAGAATCTTCTTCTTGTAGCAGGGAGGCATTTAAACCCATTGAACTGACAGCATTTGTGTTCCTGTGTGGGTTAGTCCCTGATTTGAGAAACTGCTGAATGCAAATATCAACATTGTTTTTGGTTTGTCGCTCTTGCTACAGTATGTGGCTGTTAAATAGATATAGTGGGTATTACATCCATATCCATTCATGTTAAAAGTTGCATGTACTGCACTAACATTTTATTATACAACAAAATATTTATACAATGGGACCCCAGAGCATTTCCCTCCTCAAGAGAAACCCTTTGTTTCCACCCCAGGCTACATTATTTGATACCAAATCTCCTTAAAGTTATTGATTATGTTAGGAACCACTTCATTACTGATTAGTTCAATGCGATACTCACTGTTTACTACATCAGAATATACTCAGAAATCAGTTCTGTGGGTTCGTACAATGGCTAAGCCAGTGAAGTTGTTTGTTGACAGGGGTTGTGGGTAGGAATCCTGCGCGCGTGTGTGTGTGTGTGTGGATTCAGTTTATATTACATCGCGGGGCCCAAATGTCCACCACAATGTGATAAAAACCTGTTACTTTGACATCGCGGGCACCATTTTTCCGGTCACCACAAATATCTGTGAATGCAATAAAAAACTAAATATCTCATATTTTGGTTGGTTACTTATGATTAAGGTTAGGGCTGGGTGGGGGTTAAGGTCATCATGTTGGGATTAGGGTTTTCCCCATAGAAATGAATGGAGAGTTCCCACAAAGAAATAAATACAAACCTGTGTGTGTGTGTGTGTGTGTGTGTATGTGTGTGTGTGTGTGTATGTGTGTACATCTTGTGTTTCTGTATATCCTGGTTTCTGCCTTCAATCCAAAACTAATTAAACTGAATCGAACTGGTAACTCTACACTGTCCTTATAGCATGTGTGTGTGTGTGTGTGAATAATCAGTATCCTGGCCAGGATGTTCCCTGCAAGCCTAATTTTGGAAGCAGATGGATGGATTTTTATCTTTCATTTCCTACAGTGCAGCAGGCTTTCCAGATCTCAGCAATTTGTATCATTTCAATGTTCCACCTAGATTATTCCTCATCGTATGACAGCAGCAGGGATTCGCGGATTTGCTTTTAATGTCAGGGCACTGGCGTTCCAACATTCATCATTCAGGAAACTCCAGGATATATGTGCCTAAGTTTAAGGAACATGAAGCATTTATTTGTCTTTCCCTGTTGATTTTTAAACACATATCATAATAGAAGCTACCCCAGGTATGTCAGGAACTGATATTTTGGAAAACAAAAGGCCAGTTGTCGGTTCCTAACATGAGTAATAGAACATTCTTTGGAAGTCTGGTCATTGTTGTACGACAAAGACAAATCATCTGCTTCCTCACTGAAGCCCATCACATTCATCCATTGTAGCTGAAACTGGCCACACACCTTCAGGGTTGGGGAACCCCTCCTCCATTATTTGAGGAATTTGTGTATTTTCCTAGTGATGTGTAGGTTTCTTACACATACTCCAATTTTCTCCTGTAGCCCAAAGACATGCCAACAGGGACTGGCATCCCATCCAGGCTGTAACCCCCCCTGGGGTGCAATACTGCCTCAATAACCTTGTCAGGGAAAAGTGGTCAGAAGACAAATGTATCTCCATATAGGAGAAGCAAAGACGTTCAGGTTCTTCATCTTCTTGACTCAATGAGACATTGCAGGCACTCGTTTGTGGATGATGCATTCGAGAGACCTGCAGTAGAGGCCAGGAGGCTTTGCGGAGGTCTTTTCCGTAAACTGGACTAACCTGGAGAAAAACATCATCAACAAAACATTTGCGGACTATTGATTAGCGTTCTTCTGCACCACGGGTTGATTCCATAAAGCTCGCGTGCCAATTCCCACTCTGAAATCAGGAAATTTTCGCATGACTGTCCGTATTCATTTACAGTTAAATATATATAAATAAATAAGGTTCACTGGGAGACGGGCGATTCTCAGAGTGTACGCAAATTAAGTGAAGCGTATGTCTGGAACCTCTGTGCCATTACCCGCCTGCTTGGAAACAGCCTTAGTGATTCTCATTTCCTTCGCAATATTTAAAAAACTACTTTGTTTAATATTTATTCATTTATTTATTTAATTTCCCCAGATTTTACTCCCAATGTCTGTGAACCCAATACTAGCATGGGCGACCATCCAAGGACACTCTACCCACCAGGGAACAGGAGCCAGTGGACATGGACCCTTCTGATTCCTGCACTGTGCATGAGTCGTGTGCCAAATGGAGAACCTGCTGCAATCCTTCCTTCCTGCAGTCTGCGACTCGCAAGCACCTGACCAGTGTCGCTGCTTAGCTGCAGACAGCAATTTTATTCTGGTTCTTTTCTGCTTGGACTGTGTCGTTTGCTTCTCTGCCTGTGGCCCTTTTGTCACAACTGAAAAACTGCCACACAGTGCAGATTCCAACCTCAATTCGGTAAGCAGGACTCCATGCGCAAGGAGATTAAGTTGGCCATGCGGATGGTGCACGTTGATCGTTATTTCAAACCACAGCCACTGCCTCCAAGTGCAGCACCCAGACCATGGCTGAAACTTGAGGTCCCCTTATTCAAAGGGATTCACCATCCAATGAGATGTTCCCCAGAAAATCTAGCATGGGCTAAGGATAATGGGCTAACGTGCTAATGGCTGCAGAGGGATTGTGGGGGAAAGACACTGATATGCTAGGTAGAGGCCTGTCTGCCACCGAACCCCATGTGCAATGAAAAAAAAGCAGGAGGGAAAGACCCACAGAACATGTGAGAGCTAAACGAGAAGCAGCATCACATCGGCGGCCCCCGGGTCCCTCTACACCACGACTCTGTTGGATGGTTCTCACTTTACATAAATTATTCAGATGGTTTCCGTATCAGCGAGGAAACCAGAGCATGAATAAATCATGATGTTGTGAGGAGCAGGAAACCAAAGCCACTCTGAACACGTGTCATATGTAAATGTGCGTGTTAAGCTCGGGAAGTTTCAGCATTCAGGAGTTTCAACAAAATTTAAGAAGAAGCCCGCATACACTTTCCACACAAACACATGCATATACACCCCCATGAGCCCTCTGCTGGTCAAGGGTCTGTGTCTTTAACAGGACCACCCAGCCAAGCATGCTTGTGGCTTCATCCTCCATCCTGGAGGTTAGCAATGTGCAGGCAGAGGGCGGGGATATCATTAGACAATCCCCCAAGCACTGATTGGCTAAGAGCAGCACCACGCTGAGTGGCAGCTCGTATTTTTTTATACTCACTCTGTAGCCTCACGCCTCCAGCTTGGGGGTTCAAATCCCAGGCTCCCTCTGTGTGTGTGGACTTCTTAACGTTACGTGGGTCTTTTACAGGAACTTTACCCCCGCAATCCAAAGACATGCAGTTAAGCTAATCGGTGTCTCTAAATTGCCTGCTGTGTATGTCTGTCTTTGTGTGTGTGTGTCTGTGTGGATTATGTTTATATTACATTATATTACAAAGATCTTCGAATGCAATCAAAAAACTATCCATCCATCCATCCATCCATTTTCCAAACCGCTTATTCTACTGGGTCGCGGGGGTTCCGGAGCCTATCCTGGAAGCAATGGGCACGAGGCAGGGAACAACCCAGGATGGGGGGGCCAGTCCATCGCAGGGCACACTCACACACCATTCACGCACACATGCACACCTATGGGCAATTTAGGAACTCCAATTAGCATGTTTTTGGACTGGGGAGGGAAACCGGAGTACCCGGAGGAAACCCCAAGACGACATGGGGAGAACATGCAAACTCCGCACACATGTGACCCAGGAGGAGACTCAAACCCGGGTCCCAGAGGTGTGCAGCAACAGTGCTAACCACTGCACCACCATGCCGCCCCTATCAAAAACTAACACCGCCAAAAGTCTCGTATTTTAACCATGGTTATAACTGGGTTTGGGTTAAAGCTGTGAAGTTGGGATTAGAGTTTTCCCAATACAAATTAACGGGGAGTCCCCGCAAAGATACAATTACCATAAATATCCATAACTGCAATGAAAAAACTAAAAATGCAAAAACTCTTGTATTTCGTTTGGTTACTTATGGTTAAGGTTTTCGGCTGGATGAGGGGTTAAGGTTATCATAGTTAGCATTAGCATTTTTCCCATAGAAATGAATGAGCAGTCCCCAAAAGGATATGATCTCATGACTGTCTGTGACTCTGTGTGTGTGTCTGTGTGTGTCTGTGTGTGTGTCTGTGTGTGTGTGTGTCTGTGTGTGTGTGTGTGTGTGTGTGTGTGTGCACCCTACGATGGACTGGCATCCCATCCAGCCCAACTCTTTTCCTCTGTTTTGTCAGAGAGAAACTCCAGCTTCCACCCATGTCCCAGACCAGGACACATGGCTGAGGGATTGGTGCTATATTCCCTTTGGGGGGACAGAAAGGAAAAAGACCTTATCAAAGCACTAGATATACAATTCTGTACGGAACTTCTGATGTTATGTGTTACTGTTGTCTTTGTTACAGCTTATTCTATCTAGACCATAAAGCAGTAACAAGCAGCCCGTCAAAGTACATGAAAGGCGACGTTTCTTCTTCCTCGGCGTGTAGAGAGCCTGTCAAAGAGCAGAGCGCCTTCCCCTGTACTCTCCACCTCCAGCCTCGACACACAGCCTGTCAAAGAGGAAATCACTCAAACCGCACGACGCAAGCCATGCGACCATTTTAAACTGGACACGTTAACCAAAAAGGAAAGGCTAAGCGGTAACCTGCTTATGGGTCAAGGGCCGTCTGTTACTAATGGGGTTTTCCATCCAACCCGTCCACAGTACGAGAGCCGTACCCGAGCTGTAACCATGCTGACATGGCTTACCAGCAGGGCCGAAAGCGCGACCAAACTCAGCCGGTTGTGTCACCACCATCTGACTGGAATCTCTGTGGACTACAACCAATGTTCTGCAAATGGATTATGTGAAGAAAAAAGGCGTATATTTGATATATTATTCAAAATTAGTATTACTGCACATCATGATGTATTGATTCATTGCTGGTAACTTTAAACTTGAAAACTTACAACCTCCTACTTAAAAAAAGTACCACAGAACAGCTAAACAGAATGGATCTGCAATGCAAATTCACACAACGACTAATTCCACAAGCGTTTAATACTAACATACGATTCTAGCAGAAATTAGCACATAGAAAATGATGTAAACCGTGTGAACGATCAATAAGGGTCTCTACGGTCACAGTTGCTCTCCAACCCCAGTAACGCCTTTACCGAACCGATCTTTCTGCGGTGGAAAATCGAAGCGAGTCAGAACCGTGCTGTGAATAGTGTGGTTTGGCTTGGGTACAGCTTTGATCCTGTATGCCAGCAGAAAAGCATCAATTGACTTCTGCTTCACCAAGGATTTCCTTCATTTCCCATCATCTCTGCTTCACGTGTATCACTTTAGGTAGAATGACACTCTGGTGGAAAATAACACTATTGTGCATAGTTAAAATTTTGCACTCCGTACAGATACCAGTTGGCTGTTTTCTGTAGCTGTATCTGTGTTTATGTCTGTGATTTGGTGCAAGTGACAGCCAATCAAACGCCTGTGTTGTTATGTGTGCTTCTGGCTAAGTTGTGTAAGCGAAATTCTATAGAACCCCTCATGTCACAAAGGGAAAAATTCACCGTAGGTGTGACAAACCGTCTGGAGAAAAACAGCAAGGATAGGATGAACGTGTTTAGGCCCTCATCCATTGGCATGGAGACTGCTTGACTATTTAAAGTCCAACAGTGTTCAGGTCAATTGTCATTGCAAGACTGGAGGATGGTTTTTTTTTATGATTTAAGCCTGTATCACTACAGAGATCCCCAAACCCATGATTTTATAGTTTCATACAAGTGCAAACACTACAGTACAGTACTGTAAAAACACTAAGCAGAAGCCAAAGATTTACATTAGGATGATCAGGACGTAAAGGTGAGAATACAGCAGCACTTTTTATAATAATAATAATAATAATAATAATGTTTGCATCCATCCTTTTTCCATAAGTGTTTATCCAAAATAGGTTTGCATAGAGCCTGGAGACTCCACAGTGCACAGAATGCCAGGCCATGGCAGGGCACATGGTCTCACACACAAGCACACGTTAAAGGCAATTTAGAGACAGCAATACCATATCCATTTGGACTGGAACATAGAAATGCATTTTGAACATAGAGAGCACATACACACTTCACACACAGATATATCTATATTATTTACTGAAGCCATTGAAAACCCAGTGAATTTCCTTTGGCTATTTGCATTTTATTATAATTTATGATCATGCTATATTAGATTATATGATATATTATAGAATCTCTTATAAAATAAGTATTATTTAATGTATGATCTATATCTCCCAAAATAATTTTTAATCGTGACAATTATTCTTAGTGATGTCACCCAAACCCTACTGACTCACCCATTCCTGAGCGATATGAGTAACCGCACCCACTCCATCTCAAAATGGACAAGGAAACAGGAAGCAGCTTGCAGTTAACAGAGCGGTTGGAGGCATGGCTTACAGCACCATTAGGAAGACCCAGCAATCCCTGACAGACACAGTGTGACAAGAATCCCTCAGCAAATGATCGGGAAACCAAACTTTTGATTTACTCAACACAGTCTGCCAACTAAACAGGCACCATCGAAATAGTGAAACAATTCTAGTGACACTGAACTGGGTCTGACTAAGAAGCTGAGCTTAAGTTTAGTGTATGTGTGTTTAGGTTACAGTATGTATATAATCACATTTTAGGTCCCCAAAATGTGCTAAAAACCTGTTATTTTTATGTCGTGGGGACCTTTTTTTCCAGTCTCTGGAAAGGAAAACTCAATTTAAAAGTAAAACTTCCAAAAGTCTTGTATTTTGTTTGGTTACTAATGGTTAAGGTTAGGGCTGGGTAAGGGGTTAAGGTTGTATTTGGGATTAGGGTTTTTCCATTAGAAATGAATGGGGAGTCATGAATAGACGACATGAATAGAAACATGCATCTTTGTGTGTGAGCGTGCGTGCAGTCGAGTAAATGCGTGTGTGTTTGCGCATGTCTGCAAGAGACAGCGAGAGCGACTGCGTTTTTGCTCACGGGCACAGCAGAGCTGAGCCATGACTGGCAGCCCTACAGGCTCCAATGATCAGCTGTCAGGACACACAGAACAGCACAATATGACGCCCATCGCCAGATAGACACATATGCACTGAAAAGAACCATCTGAGAATCTGACAGCCTGCCAAATGTGTGAGAGTGCATGTATGTGTGTAACTGAGACACGACACACAGCCTACATACACCAGCTACTCCCACACAGAGCTGTGACCTCATCGTTCACATCCTACATCCCCATAAAACCTGTATTCATATGCAAAATCTGTATTCATTACAATAGCGATGGTACTGCCCTTGTATCCTTACTCATCCAAAGAGATCTGAAAGAGTCTTTCTTCAATGGGATCACACTCTAACACACTTACTTGGTCCTTTGTGGCTCCTGGAAGTAAATGAGTTACTACATTCACGGAGCAATTTAGAAGTAAGGAAAGGAAGAGCAATTCAGTTAATTAAATGCTAAATCACTAGGGTTGTTTAAAGGATACAAGAGCCAGGTGCAAATGGGGGCATTTAATGAGGCTTAAGCGCGAGAAAAATTAATAAAAAAGGACGAGCTCCTGTGAAATATGTTAGATATCTACATATAGAACCATGGAGAAGCGTTTTAGGAGACCATGGTGAGACACATATTCATTTTCTCATTTTCTTCACATCTCTTCTCTTGGTGAGGGTTGTGCTGGTGGCATGCTAAGTTGGTCAGATCAGACCTCCCACATTCAGGCCACAGAGTTTAGCTCCTTCTGGGGCATCCCCAGACCTTCTGTAGCCAGCTGGGAGATACACTCCCTCCACTATGTCCTGGCTCTGCCCCGGGGCCACCATCCAGGAGGACATGCCTGGAACAGCTTCCTTGGAGGCCAACCAAGTACTGTAGCTTCCTAATAAGATACACAAAGCACCACAACTGGCCCCCTATCATTTCAAAGGAACAGGTACTGTTTTTCGAGATCCTCCTGGATCTCCTCACCATATCACAGAGAGTGAGCCCAGCACAATGAGAGGCCACTTCTTAATACTCCCAACCTTGTAATTTCAGTCATAAGCACAGGATAGGGACAAAGATTGACTGGTAAACTGTGAGATTCATCTGACAACTTCACCACCACAGAGCTGCCCACAAGGGTCTAAAAGGGCCACTCTTTTCTGAGAAAGCAGAGATGCTGATTCTCATACCCGCCGCTTCATATTTGGCATCAGACCACCGAGGAGTGTGCCGGGAGTTCTAGTTAGATGAGGCCAGAACAACATCTTCCACAAAGAGCACTGATGTCACCATTAGTCATTCTTCCCAAAGGCCCGCATGGCCATCCTGCCCATACAAATCACAAACAGGAGTCTGGACAAAATTGTATACAGGTATAATTCTTGCTACGTTTGTAGATGAACCAAACAACACCCAACAGTTTGCCCCAGTGACCCATATACCTGCAGCACCTGAAGTATACACTGAAGCATTTGGTCATATATCTTAGTATATTCCTACGAACCCACCCACACTGTGCAAAGGAAAAGCGTTCTGCTGGAAGTCCAGAATCCTTGCCGATCCCCCTGAATCTGATGCTCAGCCATCTCACAAGGAGCCTGTCATAGACATTCCCAAGGAGGCTGGGAAACGCAATGCCCTATAGTCGGAATGCATCCCGTGGTCCCACCAGCCCTGCGTGCCAGTCCAGAAGTATTTTACATGCTTTCCAGACAATGCTCAAGAGTTGTCTCAGCCACAATACTCCAACACCATTCAGTGCTTTCAACAACCCTAACCCTAATCCTGACCCTGAGGTCTCTCCACTATGGACGTCACTGACCTTCATAGCAGCATCAACTGCAGTGCTACTCTAATCTACCAAAGTTTCGAACACTGCCCCCTGGTGAGAGGGCTGGGTTGAGGAGTTCCTCAAGATGATCCTTCTACTATTTAACAATATCTCCACAGAACTTCCCTACTCTGGATGACACATCCTGAGCAAGATAGTACCACCTCCTTATGAGTTGTCAAATGGGGCCATCTCTCAATAGCCCCTCCAAACTCCATCAATACCACTTCCAGTGCCCCAAAAATCTTGTTTTTCAGCTTGACAGCTTCCTTCATGGCAGGGGTCCTGATCCCTTCGGGTAATTCCGTCATCCCCCTACAGTATGTGCACTGAAGTCTCTTAGCATGACCATAAAGTTTAACTATATTTCAGTTTGACTTTTTCAGGCTCTTCATCAACTTTCTTGAAGACAGATGCATCCTCCGAATTACCATTCGGTGCAAGTTCTCCTCTGTACAACTCAGAGTCACATAGAGGAAACCCTATTGTCCATTGGGAAAACTCCAGTTGCTCAGCCCACAGCCCGGGTACTTCCGAGTATCCCTGCCTCAGGCCCTTCAGAGAAGAAGAGACTCCAGCCCTGATCAAGAAGTCTGGTTTACACTCTATGTGAAGGTAAAACTGATTACATCCAGTCGATACCTTTCCATCCCCAGGCTCCTATCCTACCATAAAGGTAACACTCCATGTTTCCAAATCTGCTATTCATTGCCAAGGTGTGATCCATGAGTCCTTCTCAGTCATGCTTGCAGCCCAAACGACACTGCACCTCGCCGTTATGTGCTGAGCCCACAAGATGACTTCTCGCAGCCCAGTTGGACTATGTGGGTGGCCTGGCCCCCAGGCGCTCACTGCCAAGCAACACCTCCAGGCCTGGCTCCTGGCGTGGGTCCCAGTAACCCTATTTCTGGGATGTTACTCTTTTTTTGATACCTTCCACAGGGTTATTTTATGGATCGTAGTTTGTCTCCTGTTTGTCAAAGGAAGTCCTGCTAGGAGATCAAACTTCAAGCTTTAGAGGAGATACCTCTGGAGCAGCAAAGCACATACTGTAAGGTTCTCCATCTCGATAATGTCACAATTCTCAGAGATGTTACCGTCAGCAGAAAAAAAAAAGAATAAAAAGTTTAAATAAACCATTTTGGAAATCAAAAGGTCTTTTTTTTCATGGCTCAATAACATTTTTACTTCCTGCAAGTCTCAATGCTAAATAAATATAATAATTGCAAGACAATAACTACAGCAGGCGGCATTAAATAAGATTAACACCAGCCCAGACAAAGTCAGCGGGTACGTGTGCAAGAGCTAAGTTGAATTGTCATCTGTAGCAGGATTTGTTATGCAATTAGCGTTTGCTGAGTAACCTAATTGAATGCGGGCAAGCTAAAGAATCCCTGAACCTTATGGACTGAGTGCTTCAGGTCCTTTCCTGTCTGCCTCAAGAGAAAAGGGAGGAAAGTAGCTGTGTAGGGTGACAGGAAGCCTTCAAAATGAGCAAGTTAGCATGTTACACAAAGGCTCTGGTCTGGTGCAAGGTGCAATAACAGATATAAATGAAGACATTTCAATATACAAGAGACAGGCGTGAGGGAATGTTTCGGACGATCCAGGTTAGCAAGTGCTGACTGGCAGGCAGTAAGTTGGGTGCGGCAATATGGATAACTGGTAACTTAGCAGCGAGGTGGCAACAGAGATGCGAGGGAGGAGGAATTTAGGCCAAACAGTTCAGTTTTGTGCAACACTGGCAGAGCAGGCAGTACATGAATGAAGGTAGATATGAGAAGAATCCTGGCAATAAAAGAACAGTCTTGACATACATCATATTTCTGTCAAATCACAACAACACACGCAAATGATTCCCATGAGGCGCATTACTGCAGGCCGGGAGGTATCAGTGAGAATGTGCTGTGAGTTTGGGGAGTTTACGGGATTAAAATAAAGCTAAATAAGCCCAAATATGCTCTTCAGTGATCTTCTTAGACAACAGCTGTGAAATATGCCCTCAGCCAAGGAACAAGCCATGGCCAGCGATGATGACAGACAGGCCAGGTCAGAGGAACTTCAGCTGGAGGAAAATGAAGAACAGGCACCTCAGCATGGCATCATTCCTGAAACATTAGATAGCTGCGAGGAAGGTAAGCCTGTACACAATACTCTCAGGTCTACTGTTACACAGCTCCCACCAAACAGATCCCAGTAATCTTTAGAATGGACCATAAAGGGCCACTCGACATCCCTACACACTACTTTGCTGTCCAATAGTCCGTCTTTACTCAAAAAGTAATAAGATCACATGAATCTATATTACGAAATATTCGCCACTTACATCATCATCATCCCCGCAACGTCAAAGAAATGATCCAATGATATTTATGGTTGGATACATGATTAATGTGTCAGGAGATTAAGCCCAAGCATTATACAATATCTTATGTATTTTTTTCTATAATGGCAGATTTCCACAGATGTTAAGAACATGACCTTCCATGAGATTTGTGCTACTGTATGTAACACTTTGAGGTGTCTCTGATTAATGAACGCAAACCTGACAAAAACAGAATCAACACAGATTAATGTAACTGACAAGAATCCACAGGAAGGGATTAAAAAATTCCATCAGCTTCATAATATAATTTGCATGCCCCGTTATAGATTAATGATAAAATGTAATATTAAATAAACCATCCACCCATTGTCCAAACTGCTTATCCTGCTGGGTCACGGGGGGTCCGGAGCCTATCCCGGAAGCAATGGGCACAACCCAGGATGGGGGGCCAGCCCATCACAGGGCACACTCACACATCATTCACTCTCACATGCATTCCTACGGGCAATTCAGCAAGTCCAATAAGCCTCAGCATGTTTTTGGACTGTGGGGGGAAACCGGAGTACCCAGAGGAAACCCCACGATGACATGGGGAGAACATACAAACTCCACACACATGCGACCCAGGCAGAGATTCGAACCTGGGTCACGGAGGTGTGAGGCAACAGTGCTAACCACTGCACCACCATGCTGCCCCTTAAATAAACCAATCACTGGATATGCTAAAAAGCCAGCCTATTCGTGGTAACAGAGGGTACAGCAAACGTGATCCTGAATTAATCCAGGCATTCGCAATGCTGGCAGAAAGATATTGCTGTCTGTAGTTTGGGGCTCACATTAGGCAACCTGTAAACAGTCCATGAATATAAAGACAGATAATGAATGATACAAACAGATTTAAAGGTACTTCCCATCTGAGTGCTACAGAATGTGCCAAGCAGGAAAACAGTGCCTGGGCGTAGATCATGGAGTGAACACCTCTCAGCATATAGAGCAGAGACTGTCTGTGCCATAGACAGAGCTCCTCCCCCAGGAGCACTGAGGATTCCCACAAACATCATCAAACCAAAAAAACTGGGAGATATGCAAGCTAGCCAGACATTAACTGGGTCATCTACAGAGGCGAAAATAGGATAGAATACGGATCGGCCCCAGAACCATGACAGCAAGCATCCTGAGCGTTTCACCATTGCCTTAACGACGGAGGGTGGCACAAGTTCACGCAAGTGAAGCCTGTTATTTGCAGTTAAGTAGGAAACCCTACCAGACAATTGGACCATATTGGAGCTTCACAGAAGCTTGTACTCAGGCTTTAGCTTCTAAGTCAAATACTTTGTCTTTTGATATTCAGACACTGTAGAGAATAATGATGGTTCTTCCCACCCGCAGACCTCTTGGGCTCTTTGGCTAACGAACAATTTCCAGTGCTGCCCTCGGAAGGATAAGAAGGAAACATCTAAGCACCGACTCCATCGCTGACCACACTTACTTCCACTGTCACCTCCCTGTAGGAGCTCTAATAAGGACGGCTGGTGGGCAGGGCTGAAGGGAAAATACAGCAAGATCCAACTGAGTTTGCTCCTTTAAAATGATAAAATATGTTGCACTCAATAGCATTTAAGTGGAAAAAGACGACAGAAAGAATCTGGGTTAAGAAAGGAAAGGTAACACAGCTGATGGAGAGCGGTCAGGGTGCGCTGCAAAATCCAGACAGGACAATAAATTCAATATAGTTATCATTGCTGAAGTACATCAATCGATCAAGAATAACAGTACATTCAGCATTACACAGACGCCTGGTCCTATATAAGGAGCGACTTGTTTAACTTAATGAAGTTATTTCTGGTCTAAAATTATTTCTGACTGGGTCCAGGTCTGTAATGACTAATTTTCACAGGGATACTTCCAGAGCTTCATTAATCATAACTGGCAGAAAGTTAAGAGGCATCACTAGATTCCGTGGATGTCTTTGTGGAAAATGTCTTGCTGTATTTCAGAGAACAACATGCCCATATGGTCCTAATGGAGCACCGTCTATGTGATATAAATAGCATCTTTGTGGTCTTTGTAGAACAACTTGTATGGTCTTCGTGAAGAACGTACCCTCTACGGGGTAAAAGCAGCAGCTTATGGTCTTTGTAGATCCGCCTATGTGCTGTTTACGGAGCACCAACTGTTGTATTTCCAGAGAATCCTGTGAAGTTTTTATAGAGTGGCACCTTCGTTTTTCGCAAAGAATAAATAGATGTTTCCTCAGACTGCTTCGTAGCAGAAAGTACCTGAGCGAGGCTCTCTGTGGGATCCTGGGCTGCATTGGTCTTTTTTTAGACCTGGAATGCACACGCTGGCAAGCGAGCAGCCAGACATCTGCAGATGAGCACAGCGCACTGAATAAACACGCAACAGGACCGGGAGACACTGTGACGCAGAACCCGGGCAGATCTGGCTGCGCCTCCCCCAGGGGGCGTGGGGGGCCTCGGAGGGGACGCTCCGCAGTGTCGGCCCGTACTCCAGCGCACCCTTCCCATACGCTTTAATGGGACACCCAGGGAACGACGTCGCTTAACGGACCCCTTCGGTATGTGAAGCTAATCACACTCACCGTTCTGCGCCACACTCACCGGAATATTTCTCCTGTTGCTGGCCAGCTGCACAGCCTGATGAGGAAATTCAGTCACAATGATGAGATGCTCAGGGATTCGGGGAGAATTCAAACATGCAGAGAACAGCAAAGAGATTAACTGGGGTTTACCAGCCAGTTACAAAAGGCAACCTGAGGCCTGAATCTAGCACTCTAGATCTAAGGCACAATGCGTACAACACATTTGAATTACTGCATTCTTTTCTGCATACAAGATGGCACAGTCTTACCTCATTACCTTCCAGGGCTGTATTTAATGTCTGTTACAGATTCCTCTAAGCACACGTCTATCTTGACATGCAAAAGTAAGATCAGGTGGATGCTTGATAATAACAGAATGTTCTGTACAGTAAACAACAGCTATTTGTGCATTAATTGCCTTAAAACTAAAGATTTTCTCCTTGAGTCCCAAGGGTCTGCTGCTGTACCACTGAACCAGGCGAAATACTGCAGCAAAATGCCCTTAGATGGCAGCAGAAGCATAGAACGGGTGCGCAAATTTAGGGCCCAATGTCACAGCAAGGTGGATGTGAGACTACCTCCGCTGAGAGTGGTACTGTCAGAGCACATCAAGCCCAAACATCAGGATGACCAGCTAGGCTACGTGCAAGAGACAGAATAGCTCACCAACACGGAATCCTTCCCGCAGGGGGTACAGGAGCCACATCGACCATAACGCAAGCCAAGTTTTTGCTGAACTTTCAGTAATGAGTTTACTGTATGTTGTACCACCTAAGAATGAGTCATTGGGCTACAGAAGCCAACAATCATCTCTTATTGAACAACAAAAGCCAGTGGTTCTCATTGGGCCACAAAAATAAGTGATTAATTCATTGAACCACAAAGGCCTAAAATAGCCTCTCATTGGCTAATAACAATGGCTGGTGGTATGTTTTTTGGACCATAAACCCTACTGCAAGCCATGCGGTGTCACTCCTAGGTGGAAAAGTGAACCTTACACAAGCACGATGACTCAGCGATTCTTTCTGAGTAGAACAACAACCCCGGTGAAAAAGCTGCCCCCCGCAGCATTTCTGCAAATGTGTCCCAAGGAGTCTCAACCACCCAAAACGTGGCAAGTCTGTGAACCGTGACTACAGACAACTATCAAACACAGTAATGGATTCATCTACAAATTAAGTGACAGAATCGGTATTCATACGCATAGGTTCTGCCTGCATCTACACTGCGTGAATTGCTTCACAGTTCAGTCTCAGGTTAAAGCGGTAGGATATTCTGACAACACACTGAGAACCAAAAAGGCAGACGGCCCCGTTGCTGAAGGAAGAGCACCGAGGCAGAACCTGTTACCGTCACTCCTTCTTCAAAATAAAAAGGTTCCGCAAAGTTGAAAATCTTTATCCTTGGAAGTCTTAGAGTTGCTATGAATTTCCGCCACCGT
Organism: Brienomyrus brachyistius; assembly: GCF_023856365.1. Classification (NCBI taxonomy): domain Eukaryota; kingdom Metazoa; phylum Chordata; class Actinopteri; order Osteoglossiformes; family Mormyridae; genus Brienomyrus; species Brienomyrus brachyistius. The sequence continues at coordinate 10,828,813 of NC_064545.1, read as the reverse complement.
GACAGATGAACGCCATTAACATTCTACACTGGGCACGATAATTAAATCAGTCTCAATCTGGACCTAAAATTTTCATGCTGGTCCAGGACTTCATTATTGTTTGCTGGCATGCAGAAGAGAGAGCCGTGTTCCTCCAAATGAGAGCAGCAGAAAGCTCTGGACGTAAAATTTAAATTGTCAGTTTAACTAGAGAGCAATTAATAGCAAATAATTTTGTACCCTATATAGATTTAGAACCAGAATACAAAGCATGATGTGTTCTTCTACCCATCAACAGAGAACATCAATTTACTGCAACATTTCCTCCCCCTGGGGTGGCTGAATGAAGCACAAATTTTTGTGAAGACCTCCATAAAAGAGGAGCACGCTCGGATTCCTCCATTTTCCTTGCTGTTATGTGAGGGTCTGAAGGCTCATGTTGCACGAGAGAAACACCCAAAAGCTTCACCATCTGATTCATGTGCGTCACCAAGATGCGTTACTTTACACAAAGTAACCTAAGATGTGAAGCTTACTGACCTGTAAGGTGGGAGACGCGACACCTCAGGCTACGTCAGAGTGGAAGAGAAGTGTTCTGGTAAAAAGGGGACACGCTGAAAAGGGAGTGGGAAAAGCTAGACCCTGTCAGTGGGGGTAATCTTGGTACTGATGCGTATTGTGTAGTGAGGCAGGTGGCCTGGTTGTCAAGGACTTGGGTGTGATGGATTACATACAGGGTCCTTCTGATGCACACGGTAAACAGCTGAACGTGTAAAACTGAATCTGAAGCTGATTCCCTACTAAGACTGACGGACTGATATTTTGATTGCGTTAAAAACGTGAAACAGACACACACCCACTTTACAGTTTGAACCAGACCTGCATTGAACCTCCCTGTATTTTATAGCACTGAAATCCCACAGTCACCAAGGACAACCAACAAGCCCTAAATACAAAGCCTTAAAGCCATTAGTCATTCCAGATGCGCAGCCCCGCCCTACTAGAGGAAGGCCAATCAAATGAGAATCTGAGCAGGTACCGTCTTGCCCGTGACCATATGTGGACATGGGTTTATGGTCTTTGTTGCAGCCTTTGAGTTACTGAATGCCCATGATGACGGGTTGTTAAATAATCCGAAGTAGTAAAATCAGTATCAAAGGAGCCCAGATGCCACGGAATTTGCCATCGTTTCTATGGTAATTCGGTGGACAGCCCTACCACACTAAATATATTGTGCTCTGAGGACATTGGCTGTGTTTGTTTATAACGGATGTTTAAAATATATGAAAAATCTAGCATTGTAACAAAGAGAGAGGAGAGGTTTACAGTAATGAACAACCATATCCCCCAGACTTCCCTAAAAAAACAAACTATTACAGGATATTACCAAAGCAGTACACATAATGCGGTAGAACTAAACCTCCCCCAAGACACAAATTGAACGAGTATATTCTCCAGTGCAAGGAGTAATTTATGAATTGCCAGAATGCCCTTTGTTAATAGGGCAAAAGCATGTTATCTAAAGTGGAGGCTGCATTTCAGGAGCTAAAGAGAAAATTCTATTTTATTAGATTGGGAGCTTATTTAAAGTGCAACTTAATCAGAGGTAATTTCACTGCCCTTAGGTCACTGTTGTCAGACCAATTTTAAATTCTAACCGTCCACCCTAACAAAGTACAGATCAGGTTTGTTAGAGCGAAAAGTTTTTTGATAGTTTTTACTGAATATTTTAAAATGTTAGGGGAAAAAACAGGCAAATATCAGGCACATCAATGGCTTCATTTGAGAATAAAGTGACATCATAACTATTAATGCACACAGGTATGACTCACATCTACTCTACTGAGCTGCTTCACAGTCCAGACTCAGGTTAAAGCTGGTGGAAATTCTGACAACAAATGTTATGAGACATATTTAAGAGTTCAGTAGTGCACAGCTGATGTACAAATCAGTCCATGAACAAATAAAGCATTAACATACTTCATGAACTGCATCAAAACTCAAACTATTCGATGCCCCAATACAGAATCAAACTAGAACATACATTGTTCTGCATCCCAAGCATCGCTTGGATGCTTCTAAATGCTACCTTTCTATGTGCAAATTAATTATTTCCCTGATGGATACAAACTGAGGTGGAAAGTTCAGATCCAGAAAGTAAAAATCCAGGCCAAGATTTTGCTCCAAAAAACCAGTTGAGTATAAAGAGTCACAGTCACACAGTACTCAACTAGATGGTTAAAACAAAATCTTGGTCTAGATTTTTACAACACATCCAGATCACAGTTCAAAAACCCATCCATCCATCCATCCATCCATCCATTTTCCAAACTGCTTTTCCTTCTGGATTGTGGGGGGTCCAGAGCCTATTCCGGAAGCTATGGGCACAAGGTGGGGAACAACCCAGGATGGGGTTCGCAGGGCACACTCACACACCAGTCACTCACTCACACACACACACACACACACACACACACACACACACCTATGGGCAATTTAGTCACTCCAATTAGCCTCAGTATGTCTTGGGACTGTGGGGGGAAAGCGGACACATGTAACCCAGGCGGAGACTCGAACCCGGATCCCAGAGGTGTGAGGTAACAGTGCTAACCACTGCACCACCATGCCGCCCCCAGTTCAAAAATCATGCAGACCTATTCCATAGTAGATAAGAAATGCAATAACTAGACAGTGCACCTTGTAGGAAGGGATTTTTAAGGGGATGCAAAAACTCAGTATTTTCAGTTTGTCAGCAAAAAAAATAACAGGACTGTGTTCTAACAAGCCATGCCTTGGTGATGCACAAATGATGCTGCCATTCCCCTCTGCTGCATAAGGCTTTTGCTTTGCATAAAAATCAGTATCTTAAATGACTAGAATTTAAATGTAATAAATAAAGAATAAGGAATAATTATGTCCTAAACAGTAGCAGACGTTGGGCCAGCATTGCAGCTGGTATCTGATTCTTCTCTGGACTAACTGTGGAGCAAACCTCAATCTCTGAGACTAGGCAAAGCATCATGGGAAAAGTCACACCTGCTCCAGCCCCGCCGTTCATTTCTTTGTCCCGTTGATTTTCTCATCTCTTTGCATAACAACAATGATTTCTGAAAGATACAATGACATGTGACAGGCCTGACGCTGGGAACAGAAACTAACAATGCAATCGTAAAAAGCCATGCAGTACAAAACAATCGTCCATTTGTTCGGTATTAAAACGCGTCTGCGACGCTCTCTGCTTTCACATAGTGACAATATGCTTCCAAAATTGTCCATCTAAGATCTTCACTAGTTTTATGATCCTTAAAGCTCAGATAAATAGCATTAACCCCAACATCCTCATGACCTTCCTCAGACAGCAGAGGCTGGGTTTGCTTGGATGTATCATGCGACCACTGAGACCTCTCTCCCGGTCCGGGCGTGGGGCCGTGCGGCCACTGAGACCTCTCTCCCGGTCCGGGCGTGGGGCCGTGCGGCCACTGAGACCTCTCTCCCGGTCCGGGCGTGGGGCCGTGCGGCCACTGAGACCTCTCTCCCGGTCCGGGCGTGGGGCCGTGCATCCACTGAGACCTCTCTCCCGGTCCGGGCGTGGGGCCGTGCGGCCACTGAGACCTCTCTCCCGGTCCGGGCGTGGGGCCGTGCGGCCACTGAGACCTCCCTCCCGGTCCGGGCGTGGGGCCGTGCGGCCACTGAGACCTCTCTCCCGGTCCGGGCGTGGGGCCGTGCGGCCACTGAGATCTCTCTCCCGGTCCGGGCGTGGGGCCGTGCGACCACTGAGACCTCTCTCCCGGTCCGGGCGTGGGGCCGTGCGACCACTGAGACCTCTCTCCCGGTCCGGGCGTGGGGCCGTGCGACCACTGAGACCTCTCTCCCGGTCCGGGCGTGGGGCCGTGCGGCCACTGAGACCTCTCTCCCGTCCGGGCGTGGGGCCGTGCGGCCACTGAGACCTCTCTCCCGGTCCGGGCGTGGGGCCGTGCGGCCACTGAGACCTCTCTCCCGGTCCGGGCGTGGGGCCGTGCATCCACTGAGACCTCTCTCCCGGTCCGGGCGTGGGGCCGTGCGGCCACTGAGACCTCTCTCCCGGTCCGGGCGTGGGGCCGTGCGGCCACTGAGACCTCCCTCCCGGTCCGGGCGTGGGGCCGTGCGGCCACTGAGACCTCTCTCCCGGTCCGGGCGTGGGGCCGTGCGACCACTGAGACCTCTCTCCCGGTCCGGGCGTGGGGCCGTGCATCCACTGAGACCTCTCTCCCGGTCCGGGCGTGGGGCCGTGCGGCCACTGAGACCTCTCTCCCGGTCCGGGCGTGGGGCCGTGCGGCCACTGAGACCTCCCTCCCGGTCCGGGCGTGGGGCCGTGCGGCCACTGAGACCTCTCTCCCGGTCCGGGCGTGGGGCCGTGCGACCACTGAGACCTCTCTCCCGGTCCGGGCGTGGGGCCGTGCGTCCACTGAGACTGTGTCTCCAGCATTTATAGAATCTGTCATTCATTCTGGAGAAGACTAACTTATCAATGTCAGTTCCATGGGTGCATGTGAGGTTGGGGGGGGGGGTCTGCAGGTTTGCCATTCCACCATAAAGGTCACTGACGGTATCTGGACAGTCACATCCCCCTTGAGCGGCATTCAGAGGAAGATTAATTTGGGCATTTAAAGGACAATAGAGATGTTAGCAGCTATGCTGCTTGGACCACTAATAAAATGTCAAATAATAAGGATCACATATGAATGAAGAATTTTTTAAATATATGTAAATGCATGTGATTTTCGGGCGGCCATATGCCCAGCAGTGCTACACTACCTGCATGCGCTACACGCTGTACAATAGCTGTCACAGGAAAATACTGCACTGTGTGGCAGTGTGACCATCCCAGCCTCACACACATCTCCCAGTCTCATTCTCACACCTAAAAGTCTGTGAGATTATCCTGTTCCGACATACTTTAATTTTCACGTCTTTTGGAATGGAATCCATTCATAATTCGGGGACAGTATGTAACAGTAATAGTGACACCTTGTTCAAGGTTATGCGGAAGCTGGGTAGTTCTTGCACATCTCATCTTGCCCAAGACACACAGACATAATAACAGGTAAGAGCAGGTTTTGGGGTCAGAGCACAGGCTCAGCCAGCACACAGAGTCCCTGAATCAACTTGGGCAAAGCACCTTGTTCAAACCCAAAAATGACATAAGGATTTAAACCGACGACCTTCCGGTCACGGGCACAAAGTTTTAACTGCCAGATCCACATACTTCTCAAGGTCAAGATAACACATAACAAATTATTCTTGGAGACATTATTCTGTGGGGAGCAAGACACACAAAAAACTAAAAGGACGGTTTTATCAGGGATGCGTCCCTTAACCTTGGTCTGCTTTTCCCATGAGGTCGGCTCTGAACCGAGCTCCTTAAGCAGCTCTGTCTCTCTAGCTATTTAAAAAAATTATCATCTTCTTCACACCCATAGTATTTTGCATCGAAAAACAATAGGCCACTTGGGTGAATTTTTATTTATTTATTTTTTTTATCTTTTCGGGACTGTACTCTGTGGAAACCGCCCTGGGACATTTGCATGGAGTTATTAAATCGTATGAGACAAGGCAGCCCAAGGGAAACGTGACGCGGTTTGTCATCTGCTGCACAACATTAGGTCATCGCCCAATCACCAGTCTGATCAGCTTAGTGCCCAACAATAACAGGATGCAAAACTCACTTAGCATGGGGACCCTTAAAACCTAAGAGTTCAGTCCCATGATCATGTTTCATAACGAATCAGGGAAGAAATTACTTCATTATTGAAGCCTTAGCTACTGAAATATTTAAAAATATAGGTCATGATATGGCTGTCGAGTGTAGTGTTTCTCAGTCCGGTCCTCAAGGACCCACAGCCGGTAAACATTTTGGTCCCGCCCAGGACACCGGAACAATCAAGGAAGAACCAGTCAATCAAGAACATCAAATATCTGGTACAGGTGTCTTGTGAGCTGGGCGAGAGCAAAAATATGAGATATCTGGGGGTTACTTGAGAACTGAGCTGAGATACACTGTCTAACATGAGCGTTTCTGCTTCCTGCAGTCAGGAGATGATGAAAGCCACGCCCCCCAGGATGCGTCGGCACTGATTGGCCAGATGGTGATCAGCGCTCGGCGTTTCCCCGGCGACAAACATTTGTCGCAAATGGATTCCAAAGGTCTACCAAACAAGCAATGGCACCCCTCGAAGTCCAGCAGCTGGAGCAAAGGGCTGCATGTTTGTGAAGGACGTAATGAACGTCCTCAGCCTGTAGCGTGACGGGAGAGACGACAGCCAGACGAGGGCAGAACATGCTCTTCTGATTACGCTGGGAAACAGCCGAGGATAATAACGTCAGTGTCATTTTCAGTTATATAAAACCCCCATATCGTGTGGCATCAATTGGTACAATATGTGACAGACAAAACACACCCGTGCTTCAGTAAAAAGCATCAGAGATGCAGTTAGAACGATTATGTTTTAAATCCACCCTCTGAGACTGATTTACTTTGCCAATGTGACCTTCAAAACCACACAAGTGATTCCTACCACTGAACCAGAACTGGAGCACTAACCTAGTACACACATTTGGATTAGACGAAACATCCGTTTTAGTCCAAATCCTAACTTGTCTGAGTTTCAGGTTGCAGTTAATACAGAATGGAAAATGTACAACACCAGTCTGGGGCTAACGGGCTGCTTTTATAAGGCGGGAATCAATCATTTGACATGATGGCTCTCGAAGGTTGCAGATAAAGTCCCCAAAGACACCAGTCATGGCAGTAGGATGGCTGGCAGTACGACTGAATAATGATACGGGCTTCAAGTCGGTGATTAACGTTCGAGAGGCATCATGATCCTATATACGGGCCCATAACCAGAACAGCAAGAGTAGAACACATTCACATGATCAGCCCTCCCCCCATTTTTTTGATGGTGCAGTTGTCCATTGTCGAGGGAGAAGAGGGTGGCGACTGTAAAAAGGATCAACCGAGTGGCCCCTTCTGAGAGAGCGAGCTTGGGGGTCACTGTGCAGGGTCAGCTACCATGCAGCACCCCTGGAGCTGGGGGTTAAGGGCCTCTAACTGCCGACCTTGGGATTAAAACCACTGGCTTTCCAATCACGGGCACTGAGCCAGTGAAGCACATACTGTCCCCAGTGCTCTCTCTCTCTCTCTCTCTCTCTCTCTCTCTCTCTCTCACACACACACACACACACATATTCATATCTTTGCAGGAACTATGGGGAAAAACCCTAATCCCAACAATGATTACCTTAAACCCTACCCAGCCCTAACCTTAACCATGAATAACCAAACAAAATACAAGACTATTGGCATTTTTAGTTTTTTGATTGGAGCCACAGATTTTTATAAAATTGAGCTTCCACTTCTGAGGACCGAAAAGTTTATCCCTGCGATGTCAAAATAACAGATTTTTATCACATTGTGGGGACATTTGGCCTCCACAACGTAACATACAGTAACAGTACCATTGAAGGTTGGGCACAACAAGCTCCATATAAAGGATGATGACAGTGACCTGGCCATCTCACCTAAACATAGAATTAGTTTTGGAGGAGTTTGATCAGAAAGTGAAGGAAGAGTGGCCAGTGAGTGTTTAGCATATGTGGAACCTCCTTCAGGACAGCAGGCAAAGCATCTCAGGAGGCCACCTCATGAAACCGGCGTAGAGGAGACTGCAGGGTTGGCCAATTCCTGGAGCAACTGGGGCTAAAGGCCTCGCTGAAGGGCCCAGTGGTGGGATCATGGGATTTACAACCTTCAGAGTTCCAACCCACCGAGCTGCCCCCTTACTCCAAAAATGTAATATTTTTGTTTAATTCTTTTTTTGGTTAGTGCATAATTCCATATGCTATTTTAGTCTTTTATATGTCTTTATAATTATTTAAAAATTGTACAATTATGAATAGTACAATTAAACCTTTCTATGGATATGTGCGTCCAAAGGATTTTGACTGATATTTACCACCCCCCCAACACACACACACACACACACACCTGCCAAAGACATTTACTGTATGCTTCACGGCTGTTACAGCGTCATTGGCGGCCAATTGTAGATTCTGGGCGAACTACAAGAATTTCCATAGCTGAGCACTGATCTCTTCCCCTCCACATCATCCTCGCCGAGTTGATTCGCTTCGCAGACAAAAACATCTTAATAACACAGAACCGTATTAGTTTCGTGCCATTAAACACATTGGCCGCAGTCACCTGTAAGATGAACACATTCCCTTTTACTCTGACCCATTCTATTCTCCCCCCAAAAAGATACAGAAAAATTTAATTTCACAAAAAGTTATTTTAATGAAGCTGATTAAAAGGAGGGGTGGCATGGTGGTGCAGTGGTTAGCACTGTTGCCTCACACCTCTGGGACCCCGGGTTCGAGTCCTGCGATGGGCTGGCCCCCCCCATCCTGGGTTGTTCCCTACCTCATGCCCATTGCTTCCGGGATAGGCTCCGGACCCCCCGTGACCCAGTAGGATAAGCGGTGTGGAAGATGGATGGATGGATGGATAGATGATTAAAATGAAAGAGATTAAGAGGTGCCCTCTTGACTTAAACACAATCAGAAAGGAAAAAAAAATTGAAAGTAAAGACATTATATTAATTGCTTATGTAAAAAGGCACTGAATGTAAAAGTCCAACAAACAGTGCATCGTGGATATGGGGCATAAGTGAATTAAAAGCAGGGAGCAGAGTGATGCAGGGGACATGCAGTGATAAGTAACGTGAACAGCAAAGGGGGCTGTGCTGAGAGACTGAAGGCTGTCCCTTCCTCTTAATGTCCGCTGCCCCCGATCGCAGAATATGACAGATCAGCTGATGCCACATGGTACAGGGCAGGTCCGAGCGTCGGTCATGTATAAAACCGACACGGCCAGTACACTAAAGTGCTCCCACGCTGTCCAGGTATCATCAGACACGTTGGATTGGCTGAGTGATCCACCCAAGAGCTGCAACAGCACAGTGGAGTCACTCTGAGGGCACAAGCAGGTGCACTGAGAGAGGAGCAGCCAATCACAGCTTAGACGGCATCTGAGCCTATGGGAGCGCCGGCTGCCCGAGGAGAAAGCCATTTAATTGGTCGGGGCGCTTCATTAAAAGCGTTTTAAACGTTGATCTAATAATGGACTGAATGCTCTCTAAACTCCCAAAACAGAAAGACAGCAAAAATAGACATTAGTTTTAAAAATGGCATTTCAATTTAGAAACTTTTTGGTTTAATTTCTGGGACAATCTAACTATTTCCCCAAGAGAAGCACAATGACAGTGAATCTACTAGTATTTAGCTCCATTTCTCAGGGCTTTAACACTGTAGCAGATCATTAACTGAATCATAGCCTTTCACGGTCTCCACCATGCAACAATCACGGGGTTACACGATTCAAATAAGCAACCGCCTGACTGTGAACTCACATGATGAACTCTGCTTTCAACGCCCACCATTCCACCCTCTCCCCAGCACACACATATTACATACTTTTACATTTACAAATATTTAGCAAAGTGCTGTACAAATGAAGATCAGAGAAATCGGGGATCTGCAAGCCAAGGGATGTAAGCTAGCAACCTTCCGATCACAGAAACAGATCACGGTCCTAATAGCCAGAGTCACGCACCCTCCACATACCGACCCCCCAGCTGCCAGAAGCTAGAAGGACCACAGGTGTGCAGGTGGCCTGATGTTTGGTCCCCTGTGGATCAGCCCCATTTAGCAGGAGCGCAAAACAAGCTCGGCTCCATGTGCCGCCGAAGAAGAAGCAGCTACATTTTGCCGGCTAATGCAGGTGTATGTTAGTGCACCCCCCACAACCTCAACTCCCAAATACTCCCCCACCCCAAAAACGTAAATCTGGAAACGACAATGCTGCTGTTTGCATATAGCTCCCAGGTCCAACCAAAAGTGGGAGGGTAGAATCGCTGAGACGAGATCTCACGTGATGTCCGCTCTCCGGCCACGAAGCAGTGTTCTGGACGCACACGTCCACGTCCACGTTTAAATGCTACTGAACTACTGAAGGAACAAGCCATGAATAACACTAGTGAGATACTGATCTCATGTTTGTTCATCAGTAATGAATAATGATGCATCTTTTTTTCTCAAGTAGTGACTATATTTGTCCATGATTTGTATTTCAGTAGTAACCGAGTTATCAATCAGTGTTTGTGCCCCATCAATTAAGTGATACCAATGTTTTGCTTTCAAAGATTTTATACAATGTTTTTGTTATTCTGTAAATCGGCAGTTCAACTTCCAAAAATTAACTAAATGTTATCCATACATCCATCCATCCATCCATTTTCCATTTATCCATACAAGATCACAGTGAACTGGTGATGTTCAATAACAGGGTGATTTCATACAAAGGTCCTCAATGCCAATAAAATTATATTTTTTACTACATATATACATGTAAATTATTATATGAATTCTGATTATCTGTCAATAATCTACGCAAAAGGTGACAGGATAAAATATACAAGCTGCCTCATTGATGCTACGCTTCTCCAGGCCGAGGCATTTTGTTTGTCAATATGAGTGTAAACGTCATACCCATAAAGCTGGAACTGCTCCTCGTCATCTATCATTTCCGGAAGGGAGGGAGTCGCAGTCACTGGTGTTTTGTCCTCGAGTGAGTTGGGGTGTGGGTTGGGGTGCATTCCTGTCACACACTGAGACACATCGCACTGCATTGTCGAGCTCTTTATCCGAAGGCCATCAAAAATACCCAGGATCTCTCATATTTATTTCAACCAAAGCAATTTGGGTTTATAAGGAGCATACAATGTTTAAGGACAAATCACTTATGCTTATAACACTGCTATTTCGCAGGAGGGTTTTAACGTGGCATCACTCAGAGAAGATAACTATCCTGAAGTTAAACACTTAAGCTGACATTATCTTCATGAACAGAAACATAACAACTAAAGCAGCAGCATGGATCCCGCATGAAACACTCTCTGTAAAACCTTTTCTATAAAGAAAGCGTCTCTTTCTTGCAGGCATTCGTGTGCGGCAGACTTTCACTAATGGCTTCGCTCTCTTTTCATCAAAATGCGACAATGAAAATATGCAGGACTGTTCGCTTACAGGAAACCATTAGATTTCTCCAGAAAAACACTTCACTTTACTCCTGCCAGTATACAGCTAATCTTACATTCATAATTAGGGCTGAGAATCCCAAGCTGTAACTCTCCCAGAACTGACTACAAAAAGCTGTAGCCAGTCTCCTGTCAGGTAAGCGTGATTGGAGCGTTTCAGCAACATCTCAAATGTGAACACAAGCACAGCTCTCAAAGCTGATCAACCCCCCCTCCCTGCTGTCTCACACCTGCCATATTAGCAAACAAATCCGCTAATTGGTTAATATCCAATATCTGCTGAAAATGCCACATTTTGCACATGAAATGTATTTTATGCGCATCTGTGTTTTTTAGGGTGAGTCACTGATTCTGCACGTACTCTCTTGTCCACTTGAAGTGCCTCGGTCTCTTTGAGACTCCAGTGACTGAAATTTCAGTGCATCCTTAAGTAATCTGATGCACTCCACCGCCTAACACAGACTCCTCAAAAATCGTCCATCCTTATTAAAATTGAACACCATCTGTCTGCATCAATATTAACTGGCCACAGCATGCTTTCCACTCCCTTCCTTCCAAAAGCCTACTTCTAGCTACCGTTTTGTCAGAAGATGAGGCTCGACCCGCTGATGCAGGTTCCAGGCCGCTTGGTTCTCCCCGCAGTCTGCCTAACCCAGCCCAGCCCAGCCTGGCCTTAGGAGGCTCTTCCCAGGTACGCAATGCCTTCAAACTCTTGCAAAATGTTGCCATACGTTTGAAGATCTAAATAACAGGAATAATTCACAAAAATTCCCTGCGAGTAAAGCTTCCTACACCCTCCTTTTAGGAGGTTTCATAAATATTAACCTTTTCTTCTCACAAGCAATGGCTCACTTTGCCGAGAAAGAGGCAAAATACGACAGATGAGATGAAAACAGCAACTCCTGCGGTCACTTCCTCATTCCGTCCCTGGAGGCTTCGCTCCAGTCCCACACAGTACGAGTGTCTTCAGTTCACTGTCTGCAGCTAATTACACTGTGCGGTTGTGTGTAAAAAGGCTACTCTACGTACAGCTCAGGTATGGCCAGAAAGGCCTTGTGCAATCTTGAACCTTTTCTTCTAATGGGTTTAGGCTGAGGAGCTAACAGGCCCTGGATCACCATCACCTGCAGCCCAAGACCATGACAGTAGGGGGAGCAAGTGAGGCTGACGGTGTGAGACCTCAGGTAATTGGACTGCCGTCCTGTCCTTCACGTACTCAACCTCAAATTATAGGCTGCTCTTCTAGCCTGCCCTCCTCATCGCTCTGAACAAGAGAATAATTACCCAACTCTGAAGAAGTTCGGAAATTCTGAATGGAGGGTGTCTTGTGGTGACCCCTCTGCTTGCTATAAAAATTGTGATTCCCCCCACCTTAACAAAAGCACCATACATGCCCTGTTCCACAGCTAAGTGAAACTAATCATGCAAAAGTAAAACAAAAAATGACAAATCCTGTGTGACACAGAAGTCCCCAAGAATGGGACACGGCACAATTTAGGCTTTATGTGGGGAAGCACAGCAACAAAGCATCAACCATATATGCAACTGTGGACCACTGACCACAAATGTACCCGCAAATGTTACTTCCCAAAAGATGAAAAAGACTAAGACAGACATCACAGTAGGGAATGTTGTGAGATTGCAGTCACATGTCTTATGAAACAAAAGGTATAGGCTTTGACAGACCTCTTTGAATGCTCCTCACATTGGTCATGGCTAATCCTCAAATATGTCCATGTCAGGATTGAAAGGTTAGAAAATTGTGAGATGTTCCATTGTTCTTTTGTTCACATACTACATATCACCATCATGTGATGTAATTTCAACAAAGCTAATTGCAGAAATCGGCTGATCTAATGAGAAAGCTACCCCTACCCATTACAGCCAATCTAAAGCAAAGCTCTGAAACTCTCTTGACAAAGTTTCCTATTATAATATTAACCGTCCACTTCCCCATCTCTCTACAGTTCTGATTTTCATGGAACTGAGCTTGACGTAAAATGATCTTCAAGCGGCGAAAGCTAACTTCAGCAACAAGACAGTGAAAGGTACTGCAAAGGTACTCTCATTAAAGGTACTGCAACAAAGCCTGAAACCTGCAAGGGAAAGAATGCAGGAATGACAGAGACCTTCCCAATAAACTGCCGGTAGCAGCATCACCGTTGTCAACACCCTCCTGTCACCATAAAGATATGGAGATGCTGAGGGTGATCTGCGATTGCTCTTCCGGTGACTGATCAGTGCAGAAGTGCCGGTGATTAATAATCTTGCTTATGTATAAGATTATTAATGCAGAGAAAGGCAGGAGGAGCATAAACAGTGTAAACAGTCCAAAGAGGGATGTGAAAATGCACTGCACTGTCATTCCTGGACACTGGATTCTTTTGCAGCTGCATTGTGTCACTGTGAAGGGTTTGGAGAGCCTCCTCTGGCTGTGTACTGTGTATTATTATAAAATAGAGGTGTTGAAGCGATGGGGATGTGGGGGGAGGGGGGGTATCGGGCCACCCTCACAGCAGACGAAAACGTCCATCGGCTGAACTCCCAGTTGGGAAGGACGTCCTCGTTATCGCCACCTTGACTCCCCCTTACCTGCCAAGGCCTTCAAGGACAAGAGGAATGGATCCCGGAATGGCTCTGGGTCCCGCTGGTACTGACACTGTCATTTTCCAGCCGTCCCTCTTTTTTACCGCGGTACACCTCCGTGCCGCTTTTTTTCAGAGTAAAACCTGAACTCGTGCACGAGGCTTGACTTCATTAATCATGGCTGGTAGGCAGTTGCACACGCTTTCCGGCGAGCTATTCGGCGTCATCTAGTATCCCGTACCCCTTACCTCGTTTCATAACAAGGAGAATTAACAACTGGGAAAGAGTAGGGGGGTGAATCGCAATATGCGTTCTTGACTGTACTGCCGAAAACCAATTTGAATACTCAAGAACAGGGGTACAGAGGATGGTAAAAATCCCCAGATGCTGGTCCTGCTCTTCCCCAAATATCAAGGATGCATAGGTTGCATCCTGGCTGTATGAGACCAATCTCCCTGGTCTTCCCAAGACCACAAGTACGGTCTTTAGCTTCCTGGTATTGAGATTCACCCCTGGACTTCATCTGTGAAATGCATACATGCGGATCTAAGAATGTGTCACATGACACTTAAGACCACAACATCAAAACATGACATTTAAGAATGTGGTCTTGTCACTCAGAAACTCTCTTTCTCAGGGTCGCTTTGTTGTAGTGCCCTTCAGTAAGGTCAAAGAAATCTTCCACAACATAAATGGGTAAAACAATTATCTTTGCACTAAAGCATCTGCTACGCACATTAATGTTAATGTGTTTGTTTCAAAAGGCTTCACTGAACAAATTCACTGTTTATTTCATTCAAAAGCCAACAGCCATTGTATTCAAAACAAAATACATCCATATATGCTAATGAGCATCTGATTACACGCCACTAAGATCAAAATACCCATGCAGCATACAAAAATAGAAAGTATTGGAGGAATTAAACAAGGGATTGTTACTCTAAAGCAGTGATTCCCAACCGGGGGTACGCGTACCCCTAGTGGTACGCGAGCACATTACAGGGGGTACGTGGAAAAAAATTTTATATTTAATTTCCCTGATGATGGGTAAATATTATCAGCCATTCCATTAGCTGTGCCCTGGTATAGAAAGAAAATCTATCTGGGATGTGTTGCTTAATGAATTAAATGTTCAAGTTATTGAGATTTAATAAAATGTTTTAAATTTGATAATCAGTTGTACGTTCTACTTTTATTGAATCATCAACACATTTGACAAAGGGGGTACTTGTGGTATGAGAAAATCTCTCAGGGGGTACACAATTCAAAAAAGGTTGGGAAACACTGCTCTAAAGAACATAAACAGACAACAGCACTCTGTGTGAGAACGCCCGGCCAGCCAGTTCAAGGTTATCTCGCCATTGCGGAGAAGCGAGCGAGTAAGGAGACCGCCTTGCTTCGCTGGGACGTCCTGTCAGGGAGCCCTGAACTCACAGAGGCCAGCAGACTGCAGTGAGATGCTGTGCCAGTCAGCCGGTCCACTCTAAGGCCAACGGGGCTCCAATGTCACCCCTGCAAAGGCCCCCAGCAGAGCAGCGCCCCTCCATTCATCACTGTGCTGTTAGAGGGGCTCCCCAGGGAGGGGACTAACAGCCCAGAGCAATGTCACGGCTGCTCTCGAGCTTATTATCACAACACACTCATTCATGTTCCATGACGGCTCACCATTTAGGGACACTGTGCCCTGTAACCCTTCATGCTGTCTATGGCCTGGCAAATTTCTACAGCTCCACCCAAACAGACCAAATATAGTAACCAGCAGGTCATGGGTTAAATAAGTCAGAGAAGGACAGTGCTTCCTGGGTGTGCAGGGCTTGTTGTGGACGTACCTGGAGGGAAGGAAAGAACGGGTGACAAGACCCTTAATGTTCATGGAACTGATGACATAACCGATCTGCTTGGCTTCTCAGCTGGAATCCACATGCACAGAATTTGTCGTCCCATCTGTAGACCCAGAGCCCCTCATCCCTTAGTCTGTTCAATTCAAATAAGGTAGCCATTACTTTGGGATTAATAAAGTATCAATTTTACATCCATCCATCCATCACTTCTGCAAGGATCTGTTCATCGTCTTGCCTACAGGAAGTTTTACGTCTCACTAATCCACTCACAATCCTTCAGACAATTCTCTAATTTAACTCTCAGGTCAAAAAAAATCATGCTGTTTTTATGAATGCAGCAGAACTGGATAATGGCTGATGAAAATCACAGAGTAATTAGCTCTGTGCGATTCTAGGCTGAAACAGCAGCACCATTCTGGCTGCAGCTCTCCTAGCATAAACAGACTAAATTTCCTCTGAAACATACTGGGATATGGTGCAGCAAGCAACAAAATCCAGACTGCAAAAGCACACAAAATCACTGATGGGATACAGGTCACAAACGAATAAATCTTCTTAAAGGATAATGTCCCCTAAAATTAGTTTTGCTAATCCCAGCAAAGCTTCCGATTATGGGCGTACTCGAAGTCGTACTGGAAGATATTATAGGTAGACCAATCACTCCTTTGACAGACTGATCTTATAAAGAAGAAGACTGTGTGATAATTCTGTGATGTACAGAACCAAATCTCCAGGCAAAAGGACAAAACTGGATTTAAAAGTAGTTTCATCACAACTGACCAAGCTAAAACTAAATGGACTGGTCCAGTCAATCCCAGGATTTATGGCAGAAAGGGACCGCATAAAGCGATTTCCTGGACTAACCCGTTAAATCAGACCATCAGCTTTGTCTCACGGGTTCAGTGAGTGGATCTACTTGCCAGCATACATCAAGTAAAACATCTAGTTTTGTCCCTGGAATAAAAAAACCTGTTTTTACCCTTATGTTTATGAGCAGAACTGACAGGGTGAAACAGACAAAAGGAGTGTTGGAGCGTTAGTCAGTAGTGACACCGCGGAGGCGCTGCGAGACAGCGCGCCTTTGAAAGGGCCTTGAGGCTCTGGGAGCGACGCCGAGAGTGTGGACGGCGTGTGGGATGGGCGTCATGGCTCTGTCCCTCACGGCTGCTGCTGAGAAGGCAGCGTGGGAACAGGAGTGCGAGCAGGGCACGCCGGCATCGTCATGTCGGGGCGGATTTCATCCTCGCCGTAGGACGAGTCCAACTCTCCAGGTACGGCCCACGCCTTCCGTGGTCCGCCATGTTGGCAGCCTACCCAAGAAACCTCCCCCCGATTCAGCTCCCCCCCCACTCCATCCCCATGTCCACCACCCTGGGCTTGCCCTTGCCTGTGACCCACTGTGATGCTGCCACCTTCTTGTCACCTAATCCAGAATGGAAAACACACCTGCATGGTAACCTACAGCCAGCAGCTGCCATACAGCAGGAGTCTGCAAAGCACTCAACACGTTGGCAGGAAGACGGGAGTAAATATTGGAGGATGCTGGTAATAGCTCAGCGACCGAGACCCGCCCAGGGAGGGGGCCCAGCCCTGGCTTCTTAGCATCCCATCCAGTGGTCCTGCCACACAGAATCAGCTGCCACACCCACTATTCAGCTACATCCACAGCAAAGGCTCTCTCACAGGAGGAATGCTTGAAATTTTTAAGGTAGGGGATAACCTTACCATAAGAGGGCCCCTAATTCATACAGAGGGGCCAAACTCCTCACATTCATTAGTCAATGATATGTATTGACAGGGGAGGTGGCAATCCAGGTGGCAATCCAGGAGCCAATCGGCTTTCAGCTGGGGCCAGTGGCCCCACCCCCATACATACCTCCACTCTCTTAATGTACAGATTTAATCATTAAGCCAGGGTCCTCATCATATCAGCACTCCTGCAACCTGGATGAGAGCCTGCTAGCTCTCCCTGAAGCATGTGCAGCCACGGTTTGTAAACACATACCTCACACAGGCAGACTGGCATACGGCTACACAGGGCGGCAGGCATGAGTGTGGACACTCCATCACAGCGCAGGCGGCTGGCTGTCCCGCAGACACGTCCGCGCCGCTCTGCATCTCACCTTCCCTTAGGCCTCAGGAAGAACTAGGCCAGACACCATCTCCAGGGCAGCGAGCGCCGTCTCTACATTCCAGGAGGAATGACAAAGTAACCGTGACCCGCATTAGCTTGACAGGGTAGTGGTGCGGGGTGGGTCTTTGTCCTATCTGTGACTCTTACACCACATAAGAAAGGCTTCTGACTCACTTCTCCATACACCTTTCCGAAATGGGCCGGAGACTGTCCCATGCAGAACCTCATGCTCTTTACCTGCACTTCCGAAACGACTGCTTCGGAAAGGTCCTTTCCAGGCCTACGGGCCCTTCAGCACGGAGCTGTCTCGCTGGATTTCACGCCACCTCCGAAACGCTGACAGCAGGCTTTGCCGAACACGAACGCGGCGAGCGCAAGCAGGACACCTCAGCGCGACATGCCTCTGAAGGCAGCGATAACAAAGCAGATTCATTAGATGCGTAGGCAGGAACACGTGTCGCTATCGTGGCTCTCAAGGGAAACGGGCCAGACAGGCATCTCTGCAGAGCGCTTCTCGAGAACTGACACATGTGCATGACCACTGTGATTTGCTTAATTCTGGCTGCCGCAGAGACACCTTTGTTAAGCTGATCTCTCACCTCCTGGTTCCGAAAGGGTCAATGCACGGTGACGGCGACAGGGAGGGAATGAAGAAACAAGCTGTTGCCGTGGAAACGGGAAGCACCACAGCATCGCATAAAACCAAGGACAGGAGAATGTCATTGTCACAGGCTTCAATTTGGAGGTGCCAGTTTCCTCCGCTATGACTGCTATTAATTTTCTCCTTATACTTCACATCAAACCATAGTCTCAGCCCTCATGTCAATCCTTTCATTTGCCCTGCAAAAGCATTTTATATCCAGGAGTGTTTTGGTAATTATTTCATTTTCCCATCAGTACATTCTTGGTAGGGATGCAACAGCAACTGTAACAATTTTAGGATTAAAATCTGAATGAATGCACACTGTCAATATTAAACATAAGATATTTCAGGTGTTAATAATACATTATTAGTATATATTTGTGTCTCAAGGATATTAACATGTGATGTCATCATTTAAACCGTGATACAGCAGCTCGAACACAAACTTTTTCACATGTTTGTATCATGGTTAAGGCTGTCGTGATCACGTCGCAACATAATCGCAATTATATGGCGCATCGCATTTGTCCGGAGAGCCGGGATTTCGGTACTTTGCGCACGTTTACTTACGCACACAACTTAGTAGGCAGATTAGTAGGGTGCCTGAGATATTAATGAGATGCTTATTGTGATGCCCAAAGGTCAGTAGTCTGCATAAATTCAGCGTGTCCGTATGTTTATTAAATTCAGTTAGCAGACCACACCACATGCTATTGTTTTAGTAAATCATGGGAGCGATAAGCACTGAAGTGGCACTGAAGAAAAGAGCAGCTCGACAGCTGCGTAAGATATCTTCTGAAAGAGGAGACATTATGGATAAACAAGGTAAAAAGATGTTGGTAATGCGGTGGTACTTCTGGCAGGTTATTACTTAATTTGGATTGAAGTGCATGTAAACCAGTACAATTTGCTTATGTGGTGCATATAACTTGATTAGACATGAATATTGTCTCTGAAAATCCCACAGCCCAGGCTTTAGTCATCACCCCCAATCACCAGTGCATCTACACCTCCTCACCTGGGTGTCTTGCAGGCTTTTAATAATCTCAGAAATGTCTAACCAGGAACATTTTCCATCCTGTACCTTCCATTAAGACCTGACGCATGAGGTAAAGTATTATTCATGAATTATTTGAGCAGTGAGGACCACACGTTGGGATCTGGTACCTTCTGCATGTTCCATCTTTAGAATTTCTCATAAATCCCATAAATTGTTTGCTGCTGACATACATTCAGAATCAGGCCAAGCTCAACAGGGACATCAGGACAGGTCTGGCCCACCCAATCATGAGCTTGCCCCACCACAAGGCTGGGCAAAAGTCAACCAATCACAGATTTCCTTTATTATTGTAAATAGAAAGGTAGCCATGTCCTTTACCATGGGCTTCTTGAACCCAGACACACCCTGGCCCCAGCCCATCCAGAAAGACCCAGAGCTGGAGCTGGGCCCATTCCAGCATCAGTGATGAGATCATATGAACGTCATGCAGCAGCAAATAAGCGATCACGTCCTCAAATGAGAGTAGCTGACCTTACACCATTCACTGATGCTCACGTTATCACATGCATCTTAATTTAGTGATCAGGAGGCACTGATCACTCTAGCCAATTACATGAAGCCACTCCAAGGACTACAGTGCTCCACCGTGAGGCGCTGTGCTCACAGCAAATGAGGAGAGCGGCAGCAGAGAGCGGCTGGCAGGCACTGCACTCAGATGACGCCTTCTTTAGTGGATATTATTTTCTTGGCTTTGGCTGAAAAAATGGCTCCACAAATGGATTTTGCTGCATCAGTAATTAGTGGCAATAAACTGCACAAAATGAGCATTCCCCCTCGGTCGTAAGTATTTTTAACACCACAGGGGGGACACTCAGTATTTATGATTAATAGACAAAAATGAAATTACAGAACATATTTGTTATTGACCTCAGTGCTGCTGTTAATAAAATGTAAAAAGACACAAATCTAAAACAAGTCTTACAATGAACTGGCCATCCGAAATAGCACATCTATGACCCTGGACTGGATAAACAGTGATGGATGGATGAAGGGAGGGAGGGATGGATGGATGGATAACATTTAGTTCATTTTCATGAGCCCATTTACACATAAATTCTTCAAAAACAAATATGGGTATCACTTGATGAGGCACAAATACTTAGCAATAACTCTGTTACTACTGAAATACAAATCATAAACAAATCATGAAAAAACATAGCTGCTAATTTAAATAAAAGATGCGTCAAGATTCATTAATGGTGAACAAACATGGGATAAGTATTTCACTTGTGTTATTCATTACTTGCTCCTTCAGTGATTCCTTCAGTAGTTCACAAAGGTTTACAGAATTAAGATATAGTAAATATAGTAACAGCCAGAGATAAAACATGCAATCGCAGTTCCTTAATGATGTCCTTACATGATTAACTACATGGTTAATTAATTCACAAGTAATGAATCATATTCTAATACTATATAATACTATGTTACTTGTACCCTGTACAGTGTTACCCAAATATTAATCAAATGCATTAAGAACAGTGTCCTCGTTGAGAAAATCAATACTTTGTGCAACATGGCCACCGCTTTTTAGCCTGCAAAAAAAAGTAAAGCAACTCTGCTCATCTTCTCAAAAGTTAATTACCCTTGATATTATGCAATTAACACAGCTGTGATATCGCGCTCTGTAATACCACTGGCGAATGGCCGTGTTTGTGCGGCTCTCGTTCTCAGATGGCATTTTCCTCCCCCTCGATGCTCAGGAATTAGCCACTTAGCCGGAGCGCGGGCTTGCAGGGGATTACAGAAAATGGAAGATCGCGGCAGGTCCCCCCCCCCCCCCCCCCCGAGAAACGCCGTCGCCACGGAGATAGACTGCAGCATTTTACGTGACCCTTAAGACAGGGCACCCTCTGCTAATCCGAATCGGAGCCGGTGACAAACAGGGGACAGGTAAACAATCAATAGCATAATAAAAAGTGTTTTTGTAGCCTATAAAGTCAGAAAGAAAACAACTTACTCAGCCAGTGAGGTGAAATGAGATCCTATTCCACAGTTGTATCCACAGCATGTATTTCACAGTCTACACCTGCTGTGCATATAATTCCAATTAAATTTCCACTTTACATACATTTAGACCCAACCCACGAAAAAGGGACCCAGTACCCATAGGAAGGACCTTCAGCTACATGCTGCCTTCAAATCCAGGATCACGATGGTCTCCTCAGAAAAATGTCCAGCTTGCTCACACAGGCAGCAGACAGACTGGCAGCTATACACCGACACATTATGGATTCCAGGAAAAGGGTATTTTTGCAAAATTCCTTTTTCGGTTGTTTTGTGATGAGACCACCTGAAGTCAGGCTTCCTCATCCTATGTTACAGTGTCAGTAACCGAAAAAACTCACGCAGTTCTCATGCAACCCAACAAAGAACTTTGACTATATTTGCAAAACTCACTAGCTCTACAAACATGGTACTAACTTACATACTTATCCTATTTACAGATCTCGCTGATTAACCGAGTTTTGGAAATTTCCTCTTCAGTTATGAGGCCACGAATCCATTCAGCAAAGGCACATGTAGAGCACATTCCTACAAGCCCGACGATGCAGACACACCATCACACCCTGTTGCCGTGACGCAGTGCATGATGGGAATGCCAGCAGTCCCACTTCTTCCCGCCCTCCCGGCAGGAGATACCTGACAGCCCCCCTCATTATGAGAATCTGAATGGGTCCTTCACAGATTCCTTATCATTTCTATCCGCAGCTGCCATTTGGCAATTATATCCCAAAAAAATGCAGCAGTAGTACGAGGTGTTACGAAGCCAAGGTGTCAAGCGAAACTGAGAAAAGGCGCAACCGAGAGTGTTTTTCCACTTGTCTGCAACTAAGGAAATCTGAAATGCAGCAATTAAGAGGAATGCTGCTTACGGAGTGATGAGAATCGCTTCTTCTTTTTTTTTTTTATTCCTTTGCAGTCTTAGGTGTAAAATCGGAGCCGTCTACAGCGGAACGCGAACACGCCCTGTAGCGGGACAGGAGGCGGTCTGCAATATGCTGCGTGACTGAAGAGTACGGGATCCGCTGAAATGCGCCGTACAGCTGCAGATAGAGCACTGAGGCTCCCTCACGTGAGAGATGAGGAGAGAGTGACAATTTTAAAGAGAAAGCAAAACCAAACACAAAGCCTGCAGTGATTAAATAACAAACACACGACAATACTGAGCAAGGGTGATTCAAACTGGACGTCCTCACGCTGATTCTCTGCGGTCTTTTCCTCCAGGTAACCTCGGCTCAGAAAATCAGGCTGTTCTCTCCCTAGATCAGCTTTTTCCAACCCAGTCCTTGAGGGTCCCCCAGTCCATGTTTTTGCTGCGGGTCTTAGCCCTGTATGTAGGGCTGGCGTTTCTCCATGCGCCCGAACATGTGCCTGTAGCGGACTGGCATCCCCATCCAGGGGCCGGGGCCCCTCAGACACAGCATCAGGTTAGAGGTTCAGCACCATTTACATACACAAAGCTGTTTAGCCAACTTGCACGTAGCAGGATAAAAAAGGAGTAGCAAAAGAGGAATTGCAATGAATTAACTCAGATATTCAGGCAAATTAATACTTAGGTATCAAGTTAATTAGTCAGAGCCAATAAAATGAAATGTGAATTTTTGCGAGTCTTGCCCTCTCTTTCTGGGTTAGTGAAATCCAACATCCCAAAATCTAATCTTCAGGGGACCTCAGGAAGTGAGCTGCAAAGGTCATCAGCCATAAAAGCCCTATACTGTATATTCATTTTATTGGGATTTTGCAGTCCAATCCATCTGGGAGACACAAACGGAGGATAGTGTGCATCATTACTACAAATGGGAATGGGCATCAGCAACAAGGATCCCCGTCATGAAGTTGACTATCCAACTTTATACCTGCAGAAGACGATTCAAGCTGATTCATAATGGCAGTCATGTGAGGTCATCCAGGAGGGAAACATGCTTCTCTTAAGTTTGCAGAAACCAACAGGGTGATGCTGCAGTTTTCTGGAAGATTACGGACGAGTCTAAAATAGACTCATTCTAAGCACATTTTCTGAAAATGCTCCCTTACCACCAAATAAATGGTATTATCAAACGTCACATACAGTGAAAAGACTCGAGGTGACTGGGGGAACTGTAAAATCCGAGTGACTCACAGTTCGGTAGAGGACAAATGAAGAATGACAGCGAGAACGGGTGCTGCCGCGTGACAACAGTCCAGCAAGTTCCACATGTTCCAGAAAACCTCCCCAGAATGGATCAGGA
Source organism: Brienomyrus brachyistius (assembly GCF_023856365.1). NCBI lineage: Eukaryota > Metazoa > Chordata > Actinopteri > Osteoglossiformes > Mormyridae > Brienomyrus > Brienomyrus brachyistius. The sequence goes on along the minus strand of NC_064545.1, from coordinate 10,805,203 downwards.
GGGGGGAACTTGTGTTGGAACAGCTGAGTCAGTTTTCAAGTCAATAGAAGTGTGGAAAGACCTGAAGCAGGGTTTTGAGGCAGAATTTCGTCTAAAACATAGGCAGACAGTTTCTTATACGTTAAGCTTCCAGTGCAAATATAAATTTGAAGACTTTTCCAATGAAAATAAGTCATTAGAAAAGTTTGATAACCACATTTTGTTAGTGCAACTGTGTTAGGAAATCAGATATTAACAAACACTTCAGATATTTTCCAATGACTGTGTTCTACTTGATGGTGTCTGTAACGTACCGGACTTGACTGAATGGCAAATACTCTAAATAATCCATTTCATCAAAAATCGCACATTAAGCATGTTTCCACTATAATTTCTACCCTTAAACATTAAACCAAACCTCCCTTGTTTCATTATCATGAACTAATATTTGTGTTTCTCTGAGAAATGCATGGCATTAGTCCCCTAATCGACTACAGTTTCCCTGTACATGGTTAAGTTGGTCATTACAGCGCAGAAACCCAAAATGAGCGTCCAAGTCCAACATCTGTAAGAAGGTGATGCACTTACAAGACGAGGGGAGAGAAAAGCACAGCATAGCAAACTAGGCTTTCGTTAGTTAAGTCCCCATAAAACACCTGCTCAGGACCTGTCCTATCTTAGGAACCGTTCTTGGTTCTAGTCTCCTGCAAATGGACATGCGATTGTAAACTGCAAGAGACGCCATTATTCTTTGTTGTATATAACAACTAGCAATTGGGTTAAACTACTGAAACTCCCATCATACCAGAGCCAAATAGTTTAACTGATTAAAATTATTATTCGACTTCTCCAGATTTGCCAGCTAAGCACCAAACGAGGACTGCCACAGTCAATTGGGTGGATGAAATTTATCGAGCAGGTGGGGAGGAGGGGTCCACAGAACAGAGATCATCAATAGGTTTGATGAAAACACTAAACAGAGCTTAGCAAGCTTTGCAATTTCAAGCTAAAAAAAAATGAGTGTAAAGTTTACCGCCACTGCTTTTACATGAACTCGGCATGCGCTCTCCGAGCCAGTCATTCTCTTCCTGCTGTTTAACTTACTCCTGGACAGTGTGGAGCATCTGTGCAAAGTTTAGCAAAAATGACTGAGGAGGAGAAACGCAAACGAGATCAGGTCACTGAAACACATTCGCCTTCCGCTTGAATGTGGAAATTTTGGATTCCATAGAAACAATATTGACCATACCCCCCCCCCACATAGGACATAAGGACGAACACCAGCACTAAATGTGTGCTCTAACTTTACCCCCTTTCAATTCAATTCGGCTTATTTTTATATAGCGCCTTTCACAACAGAGTGGTCCCAAAGCGCTTCTTGACAACTTCCTTTATATCAGATTTCACTATTATTATGATCCCCCTTTGAAAGGGGATTCTTGACCGTGTTAAGCGCAGAGATTAACAGTAATAGGTCCGTAACTGCACATCTTTCTGAGACAGTTACTATCAGGCAAAAAATACATTTTAAAGGCCCATTACAGAAATGAATGTGAATGACCTGATATCTTGTGTGACGGCTGGTCCGGTGACTGGCACCGGAGGAAGAGAAAGGTGCCCAAAACAAGCCTTTTGGGGGGCATCCGGAATGAGCAGTGGCAGATACTGTGTCCCTGCAGCTCTGTGGTCACTGCTGTGAAACAAGCTTTACCTACTATTACGTATTTATTAATCTATGTCCATTTATGTACATGCAATGCATTGGACACCAACAGTCCGAATGTCATTATACAACAGTAGAGAAAAATAATACGAGACTGCCTGCACTGGTAAGACATAGATGTGCTGCTAGCCTGCAAAAATTTCATGGTGTCATGGCAAACACTGATGAGATCCCACTGACATCAGAGGTCAACTACACCTCTGAAATTTGGGACCATTGTTTGTAGAGCCTGGCCCCACACCGGCATGTAGGCTACAGTCGGAGAGAGCCTTTCACAAGGCATCGGCAGCATGCAGAGCTGAAGGTCGCAGTGCTCCCAGATCACTGGAGAGGCTCTGCCGTAGAGCAGTGTACTGGAGAAGGACATGGCCATCACCTCGGCGCCCACCAGGGGGCGCTCTTTTCCATACTAATGGAGGAACTCAGGTCAACCGTGTCAGCATGTAACTGGCGACCGTCACCAAGAAACAATTATAATTAAATAAGAAAGAAAAACATGGTGAGGTGCTTTAGTTAATTCATGCAAAGGCTACCCTCAACTGTTCCTGAGAAGAACCTTTTATTGATTTATCCATCTGTCCATCCTAACCAGAAGAGGGTTACAGTGAGCCAGGAGCACAGGGCTGAAGGCAGAGAACACCCAAGCGTGCTGCCAGTCAATCACAGAAAGATATCTTCAATCTGCTATTCCAAGCCCCTTACTTGCTTCATGCTCCTCTTCCTCAGTATGCTGGATGCGAGCAGGGGAATTAAGGAGCTGGTACTCAGGGTCGGGAAGCCAGGGAGTCCGGAATATGGGGTTTTATTCCCAGCAAACAGGCAGACAGGTACAGAACGATAAAACAATGTCAATGACCGGACAGGGGAAACAGACTTGAACGCAGACTTAAATACACAGGACTACTCAGAAATAACAAGAAACAGCTGGTAACAGTCTGGGATTCACATGAGGTAAATGAGGGGGTGTGGCACACAGGAGGATCGAAGGAGCAGGTCATGACAGCTTCCACGTGAGGAATAAAAAGACAAAGCAGAAGGTGACATCAAGAACCTTCCAGTGAATAAAGAGAACCTGAGATCCACCAATCCCCAATATACATAAAATCATGGCGAACAAAGAGGTTCCCGCGGATTTGAGTCCTAATGGGTAAGGCCTGCTGCATGGAGTGTTACTGATAAGATACAGCAAACCTTACAGGCAAATCGTCAGCTGCTTCAGCGCTATGCAAAAGATCTGTCTGTAATACTGCTTCTTTGCAAACATTTAATGTCATCTGTTGTCTACTGATACACTGAGCCCCAGTGATAGGTTGCAAAAGACCACATCTTCACACGTAGCGCTTTTGACGATGAATTTAGAAAGTATAATTCATCATAATCCCTTTGAAACCGTTATCATAGATCTATTAAAGATAGAAGTGAACGAATGCATTTCTCATTCCCAAACGCCTGGGTTTCTGTTCATTCCCGAATCAGTATTAGGTAGCTGGTGCTGCGATACCAGGTGCTGTAGGCATCTCTGTCTCTGCTAACAGCTCATCAGTCGTGCCGTGGGACGAGCCTGGGCGAAGGCTGACTCAGCGTTCAGCGGAAGATAACACTGTGATGAGGTTGCTTTGAACCTGGTCACAGCACCGGGAATGAGCCCAGCAATAACGAATCGGCGGCGCCCCCTTTGCTCAGCCGCTAGAAGGACGGCTAAAATGCTGGAAAATCTCCAGTGTAAGAGGCTTTGAGCCCCTCGGCAGATGGGAGCGATGCACACCGTCGCTGACTGGCTGCTTGAAGCCAATGAGGATGCATAGTACAGCATTCAGTGATTAACAGTGCACGGAAATTCCACCCGTAAGAGGCTTTAAAAACCTCACATCGACATCGCCAGCTTCTACAAAACGCACTACAAATGCTCTGCAGAATGGTCCAGACATTGGAATACATTTACACTGGCTTGAAGGAGGGAGTAAATTTTCCAGGAATAACTGATCTCAGATCAGTGCTGCACCCACCATATGATGACTCAGACCTATGGAGTAGCCTACTCAGAAATGGCTCATGTACCATCACATCAATAACAAAACACAGAACACAATAGGACCAGAAGCATAATTAAGTGAATTAAATGCTCAGAGAACACCATAATTATAATTCAATACTTAAAACTAAGAAGGTATTGTCATATTGCCATAGAACTGAAATCCAGTAAAGATATTGAATTTGATGTCAATGTCAACAATTCACGTTCAACTGGCCACGCCCTTAAAGACCAGAAAGGCGCAGCGGCAGGGTGTGGGAGCTGAATGGGGCTGAGGGGCTTCTGCACACAGGATTTTAAAGTGGCGGAAAAGACTCTCCTGATGTGCTAAGGAAAGACATCAGGCTGTTTCTGCACATCATCAGATGGGATCGTTTGTTAGGGTGACTGAGCAAAAAAGGGCTTTTGCTCTCTCTCTCTCTCTCTCTCTCTCTCTCTCTCTCATACACACACACACACACACACACTCACACAGATTTCTAATTATATTGTGGGGACTCTCCATTCATTTCTATGAGGAAAATTCTAATCCCTGCAATGACGACCTTAACCCCCACCCAGCCCTAACCTTAACCATAAGTAATCAAACAAAATACGGGATACAAATTTGTGGAAACTGAAAAAAATGGTCAAAATAATTTGTTTTTATCACATTGTGGGGACATTAAATCCCCAGAAGGTAATATATACATGACCCACACACACACACACACACACACAGACACCCCAAAGCCCGTCCTGAGGGTCTATGAGGACTTCCTTTCCCGCTGCTGTTCACTGTGTCCCCAGTGGACACCCATTCTCCCGCCATCTGCCGACACTCAGGCTTTAATGGGAGCACAGCACACTCCCCCAGGAATGACCACCCATCACACCACCCCCCCGATTCTAAACCACGCTCCCCCAGCACAGGGGGCAACTCCCTAATGGTGAAGCAGACCTCCAGGCCTCTTTTAATGAGCCTCCTGTCAAACAGGACCATCAACAGTTAAAAAAGACTGACCACATAAATAAAGAAGGAGAGCAAAGGCAAAGGAAGCAGACCGTAACTTTTTAGGCTAACATGATGCGCCCCTGAGACCTTGACCGGGATAATCAGATGGCAGTTGGCTAGGCAGCCAGATGGATGAATAATGCCCTGTGCCCCCCCCACAGAAAACAGCTGGACGACACTAGAGCCCACGTCTGACACAATGACTCCTGTTCCTCATTTAACTCTCTCCATACGTGCCCTCATGACATCGCCATTTCCAGGCACCTATCAGCACGAAAAACTGCCAAGTCTGCACCAAACTGGAGAGGAATGTGGAGTGACACGCCATGCTTCACTTTCACTTTCAGGTCTGTCACAGGAATCATTTCGGCCACGACACCCAGGATCCACGGGGCTCAGTCCTTCAGAATCACACAGATGGAGACGACGGGAACGGGACAATCGTTTCTCAGCCCTCCCTCCAGAGCGAAGCATACGTCCTTCTTCGTGTCTCCTTGGCACACAGCTGTGGAACTTTTTGGTCATAGCGCCCCCTTGTGGTGGGGTCGCATGCTACCCCGAGACTCAGCTGCTGGGTGTCCACTGGCTGACTGGATGGCATTTCCAAAACGTTCCAAAGTCCATCGTTTGGCCCAGGTGTGTCAGGTCTAACCTACTCATCGCCCGTAGCGCTTTTTAATCGGCGCTCCGACTCCTCAACCTGGACAATGTGGCAGAAGAGGACAGTGCGAGACACACACAGGGAACGAGGGCAGCCATAGCACAGGCAGCATGTACGGGTACAGCAATATAAATAGCAGCAAATATGTCCGTTTCTGCTGAGATGCAGAGCTCCTCACCAGCTGGGGGGGCGGGAGTTAGACGGATGAACAGCTGCTGGTTTTGTGAGAGTCAAGCACAGGACCCCCCCTCAACCCCTCAACACACATGCATGAGCTGTAAGCTCCCCCCATGTGACACACAGCACAGTGCCAGAACTGCATGTTCAGTGCACAACATACACACACATACACACACACACACACACACGTTGGTGTACCTATCTAAATGGGAAACGTCCATTCATTTCTATGGAAAAACCCTAATCCCAATCACGACACGCTTAACCCCTACCCAGCCATAACCATAACCACAAGTAACCAACCCAAATACAAGAGTTTTGGCATTTTTACTTTTTTGATTGCATTCACAGATTTTTCAGGTTATTCAAATGGGGGCCTGAAGAAGTGTCCCCAAAAGTAAGGAAGTTTCAGGTTTGGGGACAATTTTGTCCTCAAATGTGATCTATGCAAACCCACACACCCACACACTCACACACAGACACACACAGACACATACGCCAAACACGCAGACACCACACACACACACAGACACCACACACACACACACAGACACCACACACACACACACACACACAGGCACACACCACACACACAGACACCACGCACACACACACACTACACACTCACACACACACATGGCAGTGGAACAAGGGCCTCAACAAAGCCAATTTAGGTTGCATGTTTCACCTACACCGTTACCGGTGCCGTTTAGTGTCCAATGACACAGATAACAGGTGACGAGCCCGGAAGGACATCAGTTTCCTGGATACTGCCCGAGGGCTGTGTGTGTGTGTGTGGGGGGGGGTATAGCCTCACCCATCCTGACACAAACACAACTGAGCGAACAGGTTGGGTGATGAAGTAGTTAATGAACGCGCGCTGAATCACCACCCCCACTGCAGAGCCTATCAGGCACGCCAAGCACGTATTCTGAGCGTTACCCCCATCTAACGTGTGGGACAAAATAAACGTTATTCTCCCATCATCATTAGGGGAGCCAGTCTAGCGGGGACAATGAGGAATAACAAAGAGGCAGAGCTGAGCACCCTCGCTTCCTCGCATTCTGCTACTTTACATTCATTTGCTGAAACACAGCGTAAGCTCAGGGCTTTTGTGACGTCCCTCCGTCTCCGAGCACAATGACGCTGGGGGGACAGCAGGACGCGGAGGGGAACCGGCTGGTGTTTCAAACCCCCGACTCTCCCCCCCCCCCCCATTTTAGGGCCGGATTCTATTGTTATGCAGCGATGAATCTGCGTAGAGAGATAAATGTGGGCGCTGGTTATCCCCAAGCCTGACAGAGCCAGATCGAGACACACCCCAGCCCAAAGGAGCAAACAATGAGGACCCCCCCTGGCTGTATGCGTGGCCAATAGGCACCAGCTGCTTACAACCACCCCCCCCCCCACACATCCAATCCTCATATGGGCTTTGATTCATTGCTTACCGCACAGCGGGGGGTTGGGGGGGGGGGGGTCTTTGGTGCGTCACAGTGAGCTCGCTCCACCCAAACCGCTTTGCCAGAGCTGAACGTGAGAAGTGGCGCGACGTGGGGGCCGGCGTGCTGAGAAACTCTCCATCCAATCACCACGAGCGGCCTGCAGCCTGCAAACACCGGTAGACCAGACACTCGAAGTCTCCCCAGGGCCACAGTACAGAGGGAAATAATCTCCTCTTGCACAAAGAAGAGTGTGGTCAGTGTGGTGGACGAGCAGCTTCTGATCCCACTGAAAAGATCCTCAGCGGCAGTCGAGAAGGGACGCAAGGGGACCAGGAGGCGATGGGATCAAATCCTAATTTCACACAGCAGAAAAACATTCAGGCGAAACCGTTATGCAAATATTCGGCTGCGTAAATGAGTATAAGTGTCATCTGTGCCAGTCACTTAGAGTAAAGGCAAAGCAAATAAACAATGAAATATTCATCAGCTTCAAGCCTCTGCCTGTTCATTTGGTGCACAGACGGTAGTCTCTGGTTTCGGTGGAGAATCCCTTTCATGGTGTGAGTTTCAAACGCCGCGCTGAGTCCACTCTCTGTCTGCGACCAAACTTCCTCCTAACTGCCTCCCTCGAGAGGACATGAGAGACCGAAGACCGATACGACGCCTGCTACACGCTGCCCATTGGGGAGGTCAGAATTTGCATCGGCCCCATGCCCAATCACGATCAAGGATCAAACACTAGAAGAATGTCATTGATTAATAATACTTATGGACAAATCAGGTAAGCCATCCAGTCACACAAGATGACACAGATTCATGCAAACACATGAATGCAAACTATTCCATTCACCCCTGCTACCCTTATACTGTATCTGATTCCCAACTCATACATTAATGTAGGAAAAATATATTAGCTTCAGAATACAACTTGATTAATCAAACAAATCTCATTTTAAGCAACTCGCCTAGCTCATGGGAGTTTGTTACACAAAAATGTTCTGAGGGCAGAAAGAAAAATGATTATTTCAGAGAGATAACCAATCAGACTGTAGAGGAGGCGGGACTAATCAAACAGATGTCTTTGGTCCTGCCTCCTCTACAATCCGATTGGTTATCTCTTTGAACACATCATTTTTTTTGTACTCCCCTAGTAAAACTCCCACAAGCAATCCCCTACACAAGAACTGCTATAGCTCTTATAGAACACAAAGACATAAGATCAGTAAGGAGTGACTATGCATGCGACAATGAGGACGAAAAGGTGTCCCTAACGTGCATCCGGCCCGCGGTTCCTAACACCCCACCTCCTGCCGCATGCTCCTGCAGGAAACATCACCTTTTCTTCCATCTGTGTTGACAAAGACCTGCATCTCCATCAGGAAGGAGAAGCCACATGGTGGGCAGGAAGGTGGAGTGTGCCGAGTTGCAATGGAACAGAGAAGGAGTGAAAGGAGAGGTATGATGAAAGGAGGCGCTGTGGAGGAGCGGGCTGGCAGTCAGGCTGCCGTTTCGGGGAGGGGGAAAGCCTTTGTCACACATCCTGTGCTGGCTCCACTGAACAAGCTGTTTGTCCACAGCCACTCATATCTCCTGGGGTTCATGCAAACCCCTTACGATGGCTTCATTTATCTAATTAGCACTTAAAGGAGGTAGCAGCTAGCGCGGATGATAAGGACGCCAACCAGTCTCGAATTCTGCTTGTTCCCTGTACGTAGGACCCTTGCAGCACCAATCTCGAAGTACTGCAAGGGTCCTACTGCCGTAGTCTGAAGGGGGAATATGATGTGAAAGTGCTCCAGTAAAGCCAAAGCTGTGGAATCACACCAGCGAGACTTCAGGAAGAAGATAAGCCCTTCAACAGCAGCAGGAGCGACACTTAGCCCCACACAAGAAGCCCGTCCCATGTGGCAGCGGCCTGCCGCATAAACGCAGCCCTATTCACCCCCTGAACTGGGTCGGTGGCTGACATTCACACACCCCCCCCCCCCCGGTAACGAGACACTCACTCCCCGGTTTGGTGGCCATGGCCGTGTCTGGGCGCTGTGGGAATGGGCAGAGCCCATCTGCTAGGCCCAGGAGTGCAGGAAGTAGTCGACCACAGTGAAGGCCAGCGACCGAGAAGCAGGCCGGTTTGCTCTGCTAGGGGGGTGGGGGGGGGGTGGCACCACTGCTCTGGTGATGGTGGGAGGGGCGGTGCCATGCGGCCCGCGCTCAAGAGGAAGCAGCCAGAGGCACTAATTCTCTGCACACCAGTGACTGAAACGATACAACTAATAAACGAAAGCCCAGGGACTGCAGGCCACAGCAGGCGAGCGCATAGCGACTACCACCGAACACGAGATACAGGAAGAGCACAGAATCCACCCTGGAATCCACCATTACACGTCAGGAACCCATCCGGCACATTCCGGAGGTAATCAGCCACCTGGCTGCGCAGCGGCCTCAGTCATGCCTCCCCAAACATGGGCTCCCGCCACACCTGCTGACTTCACGTCTCACCATTTCCTCCCGGGAGGAGGGGGGGGGGTCTCTTTCCCGGGGCCCCTCACACCTCGTTAAGCGATCCATCACGCGTACGAGCCGTTTACATCCACAGACTCAGGCCGCCCGTTCCCTGCGCTGCCATCCGCCGTTTCCCGGGAAACGATCTCCAGGTCGCCGGCCTGCTGTAAGGATGCGACACCGGGGCTGAGAGCGCTGAGGAGGCGGCGGGGAAGAACGGGAGTGATGGATTGCGGAGAGGCTGGTCATCATGGAGAGGAAGGCCCCGGCGATAGTGTCACAGGAATCAAAAGCTCTTTATTCGAAAGTCAACAGGGCGACACAACACACACATGCACATGAGGGGCCTCAGACGAGACAGATGGCGGAGAGCTGATCTGTCTCTCTCTTCTTAGAAGCACCCTCCTGATTCCAGTGACCAATGACAACGCGCCGTCCGTTCTCCAGTAGCCAATGAGCATCAACACTGACTGGAAGCAACTGGAATTCCACATTCTGTAAAACCCAAGGACGGCTTCAAGTTATGGTCTGTGCCTGGTGCTAAGCAAGCAAAATAGTACAGAGGAACTACAGCAGTAACAGGGAAAACCAGCACAAACCAGTTTCAGAGTCATTCAGTGGCTACCACTGCATGCAAACATATAATAAGTGGAATAAAACAGTAGAACAGCTGCTAGTAATTTGTTTTCTCTCACAAAATCCTAACAGATAATGATCACTGTCCTTTCCATGGACAGGCTCCTCTTCATCCACTGTTTGGTTTTGGTCATTCACACTAGGCTTGGGTAGTATGACTGTATTACTGTATACGCCGGTACTGTAAAATCCCAAAGGAATTATTTTTAATACCAGCAAAAAAAAGTTATCTGAAACAAGGAACTGGTTTTTGTTTTTTGTTTTTTTAACTGATGGACCATAAATTTTAAATTCAATGATTTTATTGCAACAGCCAACAGAAGAATTATTTGTAAGCAGAAAAGAAATCATTTGCTTACAATGAACACTTGCACACAAAACCAAAAATTATATTATTTGTCACAGTTGATGTGAAGGTCCATGCACCTGTCATCAGATAGAGACACCGCAAGTTTACATGAGTGGTGTGAAAAGACGAATCCCCTGCTGTCAAAAAAAACAGACCAAGACTTAGACCAAGACCAGGACTTTTGGAGTTATGTGCTTTGCACAGATGAATCTAAAATTGAATTATTTGGGCCCAGTAACAGAACCCATCTTTGGAATAAACCAAACAACCTCATACCAACTGTGAAGCATGGAGGTGGAAATGTCATGGTTTGGGGCTGCTTTGCCGCAGCAGGACCTGGCCAACTCACCATCACAGAATCCACTATGAAGTCTTCATCATATCAGAGGGTGCTTGAGGACAATGTGAGACCATCTGCCCAGAAGTTGAAGCTAAAGCAGGGGAGGACCATGACAAAACATTCAAGTAAATCTTCTAAGAAATGACTCAGAAGATAGAAATGGACAGTTCTGGAATGGTCAAGTTAAAGCCTGGATCTGAATCCTATTGCGATGCTGTAGGGTGATTTGAAATGGGCTTTGCGTGCATGACACCGTTCAAACATCACACAGCTTTAGGAATTCTGCATTGGAAAGTGAGTTAAACTATCTGCCAGGCGATGTCAGAGGCTGGGAATGGGATGTCAGATGGCTATAGGAAACGTTTCATTGAAGTTATTTCAGCCAAGGGGGTCAACTTTTTCCTCAGTAGTAACTGGCTTCTTAGTTAATTTCTTTTGTTAATTAAGTGAATTTGTTTCTTATTTTTGCGTAGGTGATGCCATTACATCAAATGTATCTACAGATATAATTTGAAAGATTTAATATTGATATGTTGATATTTCTTAATAAAGAACTAAATATTTAATGGGGCATCCTGATTTTTTCACATGACTCTTTATTATTTATGCCCCTTTAAGCAAAGTGTTACCATAAATTGGTTGACTACAGTTTGGCACGAAGGCTGATCTTTTTGACTCTTCGTTTCCCTAGTGTTCTCCTTTCACACTGAGCCCGTTTAGGGTCTCAGATTTCAGTAGCCTAAATGATTTACGGTTTATTATTATTATTATTTAATACCGGGGCGAAGTATCTAGAAGCTATGACAGTATAAAGAAGCAGATAACACTCAAACCAAATTCAAACACTTCTTTTGGGTGGTACGCAGACCGTAGGTCATTCCAAACATATGTTGCTCTTTTTCACGTCCAAGTCCATAGCAGTGCTTTCTGTTGTCTTGTCGTCAGCTATTTAGTATCAGTTGCACACGGGAATGCACACTAGGCTCAAAACGAATAACAAACCTGAATATGAAAACAGCAGATGAGCACGGAGGCAGATCAGAGGTCAGGCCGAGAAGGCACAGGACATTTCTAAGGACGGCTTACAGGCGGGGCGTGTTGCACAGTCAGACACAAAACGCTGCTGATGTCATGGAGGAGAGTTACGGTACCACATCCAACGATGCTACTTTAGAAACACATTTCAGTGCGTAGACTCGGGTTCAGACACAGTGCCGGCGCGTTGTAGAGGTAAACACGCCATGCGTAGGTTAATGACGCGTAAAAGATGCACGGCTGGCCCACATTTTAATCTGTCATGACCGCTCAGCAGTGAGTGGCGGGGGCCGTAACCCCCCAGGGGTGGCAGTCAGGCAAAACATAATCCCAACATCGAAAGAAACTGACAATGTGGTGAGAAATGACAAATATCACAATAGGAATGACAGAAGTAACAAATATATTTTTTATTGCCCCACAACCCTGCAAAAAGAGAGCAAAAGTATATGTGCATGAATGCATGTTATCTTTTTAACTCTTTTTATCTTATTTTATTACCATAGACCAGGGTTCTGTATCATGAAACTGCCGTAACAAAGTCAGGGTTAGTAGATACATTTCGGCTTCACAAAACTAAAAAACCGCAATCCGAAGCAAAACGGTAACACGACGCTGTGTCAAGCCGGGGTTTTTTACTGAAACCACGATGACTTCCCGAGGGATTGCACACAAAAGCATGCCGTGCCCAATGATCAGCCAACCACATAAGCTTTGTTCACAACAGGACAAAGTACAGTAGTTCTATTAAGTGGAACAGAGAATAATTATAGTAAAGTATGAAGAATTCTAAAGTACAATAATGATAAAAAGCGGGCACTGCTTGAGATCCGTGACTCTGAAATCTAACCTATTCCAGAGCAAGTTATGCATATGGCATATAGTTACCAGGGTGAGGTATCCCTCTAAGAAATAAACCAGCATCGTGATATCGGAAAGCCAGAGTTACCACTACTTAACCTCAAAGTTATCTGGCTAAGCAAGAAATCTGGTTTTTTGAAACTCGTTTGTGGCAGTCAAAGTGAGTTAGTATTATTATTAGTAGTATTAGTAGTAAGAATTAGTATTATTGAATGTTTCATCTTGATTTTTGTCAGTTGTTTGATATTACTATACTGCGGAGTTAGGGGGGAGAAAGGGGAAGATGTTCAAGTGCCCTGACACTAGAAACTAGAGAACTGTAATGAATGGTCCGCTGGCATATGCCATTCATGTCAGACACACACAATGATGCTCAGTTAGGTGTTGTAGGAGCACTGACGACAGCACAAGGGTGAAAATTTTAAATAAATTTCATAAAATTAAAAATTCTACTAACTACAAAAATTACGGTTATTGTTATGTAACAATAATAATATTTGGGTGGCCGATGGGGCAGCTATGCCTCAGGTTAGAGTGGCGCTGGGCACCCCCAGACACTCTTTAGCTCTGCCCCCGGTGAACGAGGTATTGGATCTCGCCCAGAAACCATGAAACCACTGCCTTATTGACAGTGGGCAAAACAAAATAAAAAATCGCTGAGCCACCAGAAGCCCAAACCATGACGCGGATCGACATTGTCTGGATCTGCCCCAAAATCTCAGGCAGAATATGCTATTTCACCGGGAAGGGTCAATGCTAAATTTGGTGCAGTACCTTAGCAGTCTGCAGCTATAAGGTCCCCCCGGCCCACCGAGTGCTTAAGAGTTACAGACTGTGTGAGGCAAGGAGCCCAGCAGTTGTCTTTGCCCCAGTGAGAGATGCCAGGATTGAGATGGACGTCACATGCACTGAGTTTGTCAACATAACCTTCTAGCAGTTAAGGAGATATGGAAAGTAAATGGATGGATGCAAAAAAGACATGCAGAATATGAAATGCTGAAAACTGGCAAAGTTGTTGTATCCATCACTGTGGATTTTTGCATGCATCATGGGTACAGAAATACTACATGCACTGATATCCATCCAGTTGGTACGCTCCTCCAGTATGGTGGCGGGATATTCATCCAGTTGGTATGCTCCTCCAGTATGGTGGCGGGATGTCTATCCAGTTGGTACGCTCCTCTAGTATGGTAGCCTGATATCCATCCAGTTGGTACACTCCTCCAGTATGGTGGCGGGATATCCATCCAGTTGGTACGCTCCTCTAGTATGGTAGCCTGATATCCATCCAGTTGGTACGCTCCTCCAGTTTGGTGGCGGGATATCCATCCAGTTGGTATGCTCCTCTAGTATGGTAGCCTGATATCCATCCAGTTGGTACGCTCCTCCAGTATGGTAGCCTGATATCCATCCAGTTGGTACACTCCTCCAGTATGGTAGCCTGATATCCATCCAGTTGGTACGCTCCTCCAGTATGGTAGCCTGATATCCATCAAGTTGGTACGCTCCTCCAGTATGGTAGCCTGATATCCATCCGGTTGGTACGCTCCTCCAGTATGGTAGCCTGATATCCATCCAGTTGGTACGCTCCTCTAGTATGGTAGCCTGATATCCATCCAGTTGGTACGCTCCTCCAGTTTGGTGGCGGGATATCCATCCAGTTGGTATGCTCCTCTAGTATGGTAGCCTGATATCCATCCAGTTGGTACGCTCCTCCCGTTTGGTGGCGGGATATCCATCCAGTTGGTACGCTTCTCCAGTATGGTAGCCTGATATCCATCCAGTTGGTATGCTCCTCTAGTATGGTAGTCTGATATCCATCCAGTTGGTATGCTCTGCCAGTGTGGCAGCCTGAACCTTCTTTGCCTATTTATGGCCTACGTATATAGTCAGGTGTTCACACAACTGGTACGCAAGTACGCATTCACCATGTATATTAAAGCGATACGCGCGGTGAGTTCCAGTAATAGCAGCACAAATGTGTAGCTATTTTATGCACATTCAAGCAGTTATGAAGAAATCAAATTGCATTTTTACCTTTATGTAGCTAATTTGTACTTCTTTCACAATATAAAAGTTAAAATGATTATTTCTTGTCATAACAACGCAAATGAACATAAAATAATTACGCATTTGCGCTGCTATCACAAGAAACTGCAGAGCTTATCACTTTATACGGCAAATACATACTTGTGTACCAGTTATGTGCAGCCTTGTATACCATATATTATAATTAAGTCTATTTGATATTACTTTAACTTCTAATCAGCACAGAAATATATTTTACATGTGTGTGATTAGACGATCTTGTGAAAATATTTCAGTTACAAATATAAAATATTTTACAATATTGCAGTTATAAATATACAGTTAGCTCTGCCGTTGCCCTTTGCTAACTTGTTTGTAAAAACATTTCACATTAACTGGAAGACATTGTTTAATATATCTTGCTAGTACTTATAGGCTACATCCCAGACGGCTCACAAGCTAAACAACTACAAGCTAAACAGTTAAATGGGTTAAACTCCAAAGTTAAATGAGAAAATATGGGGGTAAAAAAAAAAAAATATGTGATGTCTTGGCCTAATTCACCTGCCTTTTTGCAGCATCGGCCATTGTGTCATTATGCCTCAGAACTGAACTGGAAGTTTTCCTCATTTATTCGAGTTAACTTCAAGTATGCACTGGAAGAATTTAGCTGATTTGTTTAAATCAAGGGTTAGAGTTCAAAAGCGATGTACAAGTGAAGCAGAAAGCAAACATATAGCCGTCGAGGATCTGACTGGGCGCAAGTGCATGCAGCAAATTAAGCAAGTAACTCTGCACCCTCATAAGTATCTTGAGGTTTCCATGTAAAGAAAGTGTAAATTTAAGGGCTGTTCAACTGCATCTTCCGTGTGTGAAGTCTGAACACGCACACACTCAGCAGAAGTGGCAATATCTGCGATGGCAATAAACTGTACACTGTAAATTGTATGAAAAGTCAAAGTACAGCAATGCTGGTCACTCTGCGGCTATATTTTGTCGTATGATACCACCTTACCCACCCCCCCCCCACCCCACCCTGTAGGTTTTCACATTTTGTTCAGTCACACCTTAAAATTCATGAAATGATGGGAGTACAAAATAATGCATAAAGGGGTTTTTGTACCTGCATAATAAATTAATCTATTTTCCAGCACTTAAGCTAATACAGGGTCACATGGAGCCCTGGGCCTGTCCCAGCGTCTGCAGCATGAGGCAGGAGGCAGGATAAGACTTTAAGGGAAGCGAGTAAAAGTCACGGCAAACACTCACTCACTCTCGCTCACACATTCACATCCATCCACCCGTATATGCCCTGAGATTCCAGGGACTCCGGTTTCCTGCAATAAGAACTGAGGGGAGAGGGGAACACAAAGGGGAACATACAGGGAACAAGAAAACCTCTCTCTCTCTCTCTCACACACACACATACAGGGAACAAGCAAACCTCACACACACACATACATACATACACACGGAACAAGCAAACCTCACACACAGACACACACACACACATACAGGGAACAAGCAAACCTCACACACAGACACACACACACACACACATACAGGGAACAAGCAAACCTCACACACACACACACACACACATACATACACACGGAACAAGCAAACCTCACACACAGACACACACACACACACATACAGGGAACAAGCAAACCTCACACACAGACACACACACACACACACATACAGGGAACAAGCAAACCTCACACACACACACACACATACATACATACATACACACAGAACAAGCAAACCTCACGCACACACACACACACACATACATACATACACACGGAACAAGCAAACCTCACACACAGACACACACACACAAGGAACAAGAAAACCTCACACGCACATACACACACACATCCTTCAGAAGTTCAGAAGAACCTTCAAGTTCAGAAGTCATCCGGAACACGAACATGGGGCAAAAATGTTTCTGCTGGGTCTTTTCAGTCACTGAATCATCATACTGTTGGTACATGATGCTCAAACATAGATCTCAGGTAGAATAAACCAGTTTCTCCTTCAGCATTTGTCTCAGTTTGACCGCATTGATGTCGCACCTCCCAGTACTTCCTGCTGATAAATACCCCCATAGGAAGGGGCTACATCCCCCATGCTTGAGTGCACGCTGTTACCTTGGCGATTAGCTGTGTTTGTTTTGTTCCAAACATAGATCTTCGTATAGAGCTCGAAATCAGCTACACCGCAAAGCCACCTTCCTAACGGAGTCTATGTGGTACTGCAGAGGCTGCTCATCTCGAGATGGATATTCCCACGGCGGTTAATCAGCTCTGTCAGTGTTGTAGCTGCCCTCTTGGTTACTGCATGAACATTCTCAGAAGGTGCTCGTTCTGGGCAGACGCATGTCAAGTGTCTGGGCCAGTTTGTTACAGCAGACTGACTTATATTCTTTTACAAGCTTTAGTAATATTTAAATATCCCAGTCCTTTTTTTTCAACAATTTACATTTTTAGGGTTAGTTTCTTGATCTTTTACTCATTGCTACATTTTATAAGACACTTTTGGGCCAAAGCAACATATCAGAGAACAGTCACGGTCCCTGGAGTCACTTGCTCAAGGGCCCAATGGTGACATCGCTGTGCCGACCACAGGATTTCAACTGGTGACCTTCCAGTGATTTTCGTTTTAATTTTTTTATCTACCCATCAGTTGTCCGGTTTATTTGTCCTTGTCGCGATCATGTGAGACCTAGAACCCATCCCAGGCAGCACGAGGTACCAGGCAGGGTTACAAGGGCGACCCTGACCAGGGCAAGCAATGAAAGTATGGATGGATCGAACATAGCAAAACAAGATATAATCAATGGGGAAGAACACTTTCTCATGACATGGTAAACTACACGATGTTTGGACGTCTGTTTTCAAGGGATAATTCTCAAATCTAATTTGTCCAGTGTTGAGGTGCATAAATTATTTCTTACCTCCTCAAGCTGATCCAATGTGCCCCCCTGGGCTCGATAAAGGACGTCAAATCTTATTTTTAAAAGTTATTATTATTATTATTATCTTATACCCATAAGGTCATGATCTGGCATAAAACAGCCGTTATAAAATAAACACGGGGGGAGGGGGGCACCATGCTTTGGTACATTTACGGGTTTATCCCCTGAAAAATTACATAAAATGTCTATATAAATGGCAATTAGTACACATGCAAATACGATGAAACAGAGAGGAGGTGACATTATAAAAAGGTTCACATGTTAGATGACTTCTTTCCGAAGGCAAAAGCGGTTTAACACCCTTCCATGTTTAACCGTGTGACGGGGGCCAGGAGGGCCTGCGCGTGTCTGACCACGGTGTCCGGGGCACGGGGACGCGGTCCTGGCCGCCGGGTGCCTCACCGCTGGGCTCCGCGGAAACGTCCCCGCGCGGAATAGCTGCACAGCAACAGCTCTGCTGACGGTAAGAGCACAGCGCCCTGCAGACCCCGACGCAGCCCGGCGGCACGCAGCCCAGACCCACTGCAGTCCGCATGGCAGCTGCTCCGCACTGCAGCCCAGCCGGACAGGTGAAGCCAGGGTCGGCCATCTTGGCCAGCGATTACACAAACCCCCACCCCACCCACAGCCGTATGGGAAGCCAGTACCTCATTGAGCCGACACAGGAGGAGGAAAAATGTAGTAAATGTATAAAATTCACCATAGTCATTTGGTTAAAAAATGTGGGCTAGAAAAAAAAAGATTATCATGTAAAAGGCTTCACCATCTACAAGGTGCTGCTGCTGCTGGTGGTGGTGCTACAGGAAACCCACACTGAGTCTGCGGGATTCATTTAAACAAGACACAAAGGACTCAACAGTGACCAAATTCACGGCTGCTCCGCACACAAATCACCGCTTTCCAAATGCTGCCCACTCTCAGGTCTCAGCCAATCGAAACGTCGCCCGGGGGCACATGACCGCCACCGAGATACAGCCGTTTCATTCGTAGGCCACAGTCACCATTCAGTACTGGGGGCCGGTTACTTTCTAAACAAAAAACAGTGGCAGTAAAAGGAAAAAGCTGAGGCCTTGTTGCCTCAGATAAAGTTAAACTCTGGGTAGATGTCTCATTTATCAGGGGGTTGTCAATGTGGGGGGCAGACAAAGGCATAAAGGGAACACAGCGAAGAGGAAATCAGGAGGTGCGGTACAAAGCAACACTACGGTCAAAAAGTGTCAATATAAAACTCCAAACGGTCAGAATCGGAGGCCGTCTTGTGAATCATGCTCTCCTTCCCATAATACACTAGCGACTGAATCTTCCAGCACTACACATCTTAGTTGTATAGGATGTGTAAATCCAGGACGACACTAAATGTTTGCAATGTCTCCAGGAAGTCACTGTGGCAACGGTACAAATGTGATCTGCTTAGTCTGTGTGATCAGCTGTCACCCCCCCCTCCTCTTCTTACCCTTTCCCATATTTGAATCACCCCCCCCCCCCCCCCGCACCCCCCGTGCCCATTGCTAATCACCTAGGAGACGCTTTGCACCTAGGAGCAGTGGGACCAACCTCTGCCTTCTCATAATCCCACCAGGATTCCAAATAAGTGATGCAAAAAATGTATGAGCACCTTAAAAGAAAGTTCAAAGGAGGTTTCTGTATAATGTGAGCAGAAAGTAGCTTTTAAAGGGGAAAGCTCTAAAAAAAACTGACAGTCCCACATTCTGTGAAAGTCCATGATGATACTGTCTGTCATTCCATAGCTCTTGGGAAAGATGAGAACCCTACCGTAACTGCGAACGGCTGCATGTATAAAGATCTGACTGTACAGGATTGTATAGTATGCATGAAAGGTGTGGCTTTAAGATGCAGTAAGTGTGCAGCGAAAATGCAGGTAAATTGTGTGTTTTTTAAAATTACCCTCGGGGGCCCAGTAAATTAATTTCATTCCTCAGTGAATCAAATCTTTCAGGGACAGATTTGTTCGCATTTCATTAGAGGAGGATTGAATAATATTTCCCCCTGAAGCCTCAGAAGAAAATATTTAGTAGATCACTGATAAAACATACTTAATGCTGATTAATCAAGTCTCTGACTGCAAAATCACTAATGTGATTGTTAGATGCTTAAATCTGCTATGCACTTGCACTCTTTATAGAATGTACCAATCAGTCAGTCAGTCAAAGAGATAAATGATATTTTAAATGTGAGCAATTATAACCTTAGATTGACAGGATTTATTTTTGGAGAGAAATCCCACAAAGATGAAATGAGATTAATCTTTCCGGTCACAATGAGGTCTTGTTTGCATGCTTAGTATAATATATTACTATAGTAAAATACAACTGACATACCCACAGCCACACAACCATAATACTGGCTGTATTTGCATCACACTTAATCCTGATGAGGTGAAATGCTTTAATGAAATTCGGGTCAATATCTTAGTTCTGATGATAATATTTCAGGTTGCAGATTAACGCATTTTTGCGCATTGGGATCAGTTCCGGCTAAAGGTTCAGCTTTTTCGGGTTCAGCCTCTGCACCTTCGCCGCTCCTTAAACGAATCTCCTTAGAATGATCCAGGTTCTCTGGGATATCTGGCATGGCGACACCTGTTCGAAAGGAAATCCACAGTACAGTCTTCTCTAGTGCCAGTTCATTCCGACTAGGAGACATTTCATAAGAAATGGGAGACGAACCAGAATCCATTTTAGGATTGGGTCTGGTAGCAGGGCAGCCGTCTCAAAAAACGCTCCCCACGGAACCTGACTTTCAGAGCACGATAGGTGTCGGTTCCACCAGACCCAGCCAGCGTAGCACCACCATCAGCCTTGGAAGGGGGGGTAGTGAGGCAGCGCCAGCCTATCAGATGCTAACATGAGCTGATGCTGATTTCCCCCCAAACTTCAGCTGCGTTCCGCGTTCCGCGTTCCGCGCTGCAGCATCTCCGCGTACGGTCACGGCACTCAGGGCGACCCGGCTGGTGGCTCGCTCTGAATAATGCATCGCCCAAGGACCAAATTAGACCGTGGGCTCGCTTTAGGGACCAGGCCTTCAGGTTCATTATCAGCCAGCGTAGCACACTGGGTGGGAACACGGGAGGACAGTCGGGGTCAGCAGAAACACAAACCTCTAACTCAGTCCCAGGGGTCAGGGAAGTGCACCTGAAATGAATATAAACAAATGCAAAATATAAAATGGTAACCCACGGGAAATGATGCTCCTAAGCTAACATGCTACAT
This sequence comes from Brienomyrus brachyistius, assembly GCF_023856365.1. Classification (NCBI taxonomy): domain Eukaryota; kingdom Metazoa; phylum Chordata; class Actinopteri; order Osteoglossiformes; family Mormyridae; genus Brienomyrus; species Brienomyrus brachyistius. The sequence continues at coordinate 10,784,225 of NC_064545.1, read as the reverse complement.
CCATCCATCCATTTTCCAAACCGCTTATCCTACTGGGTCGTGGGGGGTCCGGAGCCTATCCCAGAAGCAATGGGTACGAGGCAGGGAACAACCCAGGATGGGTGGCCAGCCCATCGCAGGGCACACTCACACACCACTCACTTTTTTTTATAGAAGTGGAGCTGTCCTATAGCTCTGTGCTCCTCATCAGAACCTTGCCCCCAAACCACACATGCGCTATGACAAACCGTCATTACACAAGCGTCAGACCCTAAGCTGTTTAGCACATGACCCTATCGCATAATTCCACAGGAAGTATTAAGATCAGAATACCAATAATGTGACTTGCAGCACCATGAGCACATCGCGGTGTGCAGTGAAACGTGGTGGCGAGGCAGTACTGGGATGTGCCACACAGTATGTGTACAGTACGGAGCAAAGATGTGGTCCCACGGCATTCTGGGAAGGAAATGGAGCATGCAGCCCTTAAAGCGGCAAGACAGAAAGGAGAAGAACATGACAGTCATGGAGCAGGCAAGCCGCAGATGACGACCTTTGAGTGAAGTCGCTGTGCTTAACAACTATAACAAGAGATTAGGAGAGACAATATTAAGGGGCTTTACAATTACTTATGGGGGGGGGCAGCAGGCACTAGTACACCTCCCCCTAAATATTCCCACAGTTTGGTTAATATTAACTGCATCAGCAGATCCAGTCACCACAGTCCACTTTCCTTCTCAAGGACCATTCCTAAGAATCAGCCGTTTTGCATGGGAGACACACTAGGGGGCGCCGCATCACTGGCCAGCAAACCAAAGAGCCCAAAAAAACACACACGGCCAGGAAAGCGGTGGCTGGAATCTGACTGCACTGCGCAGTGACAGTGACAGCAGAGAGGGACACCATACTGGCTTAGACAATCAGAACCTCCCGGGAAGCAAATTTCCCGAAAGCGAAGACAATGTGACCGCCGATGAAGAGGGGCGGGGTCTCCTGCAGGTAGGTGGAGTCAGTGCTGAGTGAGGCGTGGCTTGCATCTGGAAGATAAATGCATTTGGGAGATACACCCGGTCGTTTTAACAATCAACCTCCTTGAGGAAAACAGAGGCACGTAATCCCCACTCCAAAATCACTGAGAGCTAATCATGTCACAGAGAAGAGGAAACAGCGTGATTATTTGCGTCAAAAGCCATCACTTCAGTTTCATTATGACTAAAAAGACAATGACGGTAGTTTTCTGCTTGGCTGTCCTGCATTTGCTAAATGACGGCCATGATGATAATCATCATCACAATCATTATTATAATCATGACACAGGCCAACACCACAGGCTGTGAATTCCTTACAAATCATGGATCCGTGCAGATGGGTGGAACTCGGAACTGGAGGCGAAAAAAAACGCTTAACAGCATGGAAAAAGAGATCCTACAGGGAATGGCCGGCAGTTAGTGGCAACAAAATACAGCATAGGAAACAAAAGAATGACCTAGTTCTACTTTTCAACTGCTCATCCTCTCACCTAGATGCCCTAAAACCCTGGTGGACATTTTCTGGCAGAATATCAGCATTAAAAAAAATTTAAATGTGCATGTCTGTGACCATCGATGCTGTTCCCTATTGATGTTGACGTTGATCAAACAGACCAATCACCAGTCTGCACCTGAAAGGGGTGTGGCCAAAATGAACCCAGTCATTGCTCCAGACTGCATCGGTTGCAGGCTGGCTCTCTCTGCTGCCATGACGTCACCCTCCCAGACAGGAGAACATTCTTCCCGCTGCTGCCACTGTGCGCTCAGGACCTCATCCTGATGATGCCCTACAGGCTATTTCAACAACACTAACCACAGGGGGTGCTAGACCACTCATCCAGCCACATAATTCCCTGTGTCCAACTACTCGGCTCTGTGTCGTTTATGCAGATTCCGCCGCATCTCTGGAAAACACGTTTGCCTCAAAGGAGCACAAGAAAGGTAGAATTAATGTGAAAAGCACAAGTGAGCACCGCCCCCCCCAGGGGGACACATCAAGGCACTGTCAAAATGGTGGAGAATCAGTCACAGCTAAAAGCAAAAACAAAGACAGCGGTCAAGACCTGCACCACCCATATAATCAAAATGTACATATAAAAAAAAAACCCACCTGATTGTAATGGATCAGCCCCTGCCCTCTCGTTCAGAGCAGCGCGAACAAAGCGACATTGCGAATGAAAGGAATCTCATTAAATCTGTTCACCTTTTCGTGCTGCTGCTGCTCGCATCCAATGACTTTTGCGTTTTCTCATTCACCAAAACGCCTCAGCGCGCATTTACTGCGACTGCCAGTTCTGTAAACAGCCCCAGAAACCTGAAACCAGCTGTGATTATTCATGCAGACTGCATAAACGCATGATGAATGGACAGCCCTCCGCAGATTACAAAGAGGATGCGATACAGCACAGCACTTATTGTTAAGCAGTTTTTCTGCAGTCATCTTTTTCTCTTACTATTGTTGTTACATATAGTAATGGCATTAGTAAGATCCTACCAACACAAACACTTGATAACTGCATAACATTCCATAACTGGGGGTTAATCCTGCCCTGGCCAGTCTTCCAGTCGTCCACACGGATTGTGAACACATGTACATATTCCTCCAAAAAAAATCTCTCATTCGTGCAAAGTGCTTCGATCCCCCAAGCCGACCAATGACGACACTTTCTTCCAAGCTGATTCGCAATGCTCTGCCATTAATACAACCAGATATTAGTTCATGACCTTAATCACTAATGATACCGCAGGGTACAGTGGGGGGGGGGGGAACTGAACCAACAACCTTGAGGTTCACAGCCCCTGTCCTTAAACGCCTCACCACACCCCCTCCCCTACAACCAATCTACAGCTAACACAGGATCCCCCCCCCTCCCAATTCTTTAACAGCATTTACGGTTGCTTGGGTACCTATTAAAAGCCTCTTAGTTAGATTGAAAATATATTGGGCTGAATAAAACTAAGAAATCAATACAATATTGATTGTTTCTTTGTGAAAATGTAAGAAAATCATCATCAAAATTTGTCTTATATTGGGTTACTTCCAGATTCCTGGAATGGGAATCCAGCAGATTGAATCCCACTGGGAAATTGGGATTTTACTCCGGTCGATAATTTTTGATACCATTGATGGGACTATCATAACATCATGGCACAATGTCACACGAGTATATAACAGCTCTCATATTATGAGGTCTGTGGAATACCCCAGAATGTCTTCCTCTAGAGCTTTCTCTCCTCATCTCTTCTGTCAATCTTGCCTGCTCAGTGACTGAATATTATGAGAAAATACATGCTGCTGAATACCTGCATTACAAATAAATTAAGAAAAATACAATTACGGATAATTCAATTATGCTCTCATTCATAGATACAATTCATTTACAAGTAGCCAGTCCAGCTCTTTTCTAAAATCACAACATTTAAACACACTGCCCAGAAACAGCCCCCGGTAGGTAAGGTACAACCAAGACCACGCACGCCTGACGGCGCGCAATTATTATACCATTAGGAAATGAAATTGGGCACTGCGTGAGTGAACACTCTTACTTGTTTTTGTAAAAAAAAAAAAAAAAATTGAGAGTGCTCCTTAAATGTATAAGTAGGCTATATCATATGAAAATAATGAGATGTAGTCAGACACAGCACTGCAGGGCTTAGCAGAGCCGAGCCGGAGGCGCGCACCGGCGGTCCGCTGCCGTACTGCCCTTCAGAGGAGTCACTGCATGCGCACAGCGAGCAGAATGAATCTTAATAGAGGCACTTTGGGATGCCTGTTGAATAGCAATAAGCCCACGAGTCTGTCCCTATGCGCCGCCTGGGGTCTAGTTTCCTTGTAAATATAAACTAACTATCCCTTTTCCTGAAAAATAATGTATTTTCAGGGCTCGGATTGTGACAGACCATCAAGGGACGTACCTGAGCGATAAGCCGCGCACAGCGGCACGCCGGTCTACGGCTGTAAATCAGCTCGCTTTCAGTTGGAATCACTGCAATTATTAATTGTTACGAACAATACAATGGGCACTTTCTGATGGGAAAATCCGACAAGGTCAAACCTTTCAGGGGCGGAAAATGTCCTGCAAGTATGCATACATATGTTTAATTGCCCGTGGAAAGACTGAATAGGTAAAAAAAAAAAAAAAACTAAAATCATAATATTTATAAATGTAGACCCCTGTGCAGGTACGCGTTACATTATTTCTCTCATGTGAACATGATCGGGTCAGATGTTTATCTGACTTATGCAAGACAACTTGAACACGCTTAAGCAGCCCAAAAGTGCCCGGTCCTTATTTTTACATGCATTTGACGAGAACGAACTGTTTTCGGCAGCCGGTGCAAGTTACACAGGATAATAAATTCGTAATGATCTCTTCCTTGTTTGGGGATTTCACCGTGTCCAAGGTAGTAAATTTCAATGTCCCATTAACTGTGCAGCTAATTTCTTTTGTGGCTTTAAAAGGCACCCGGGTCGTAAGCCACAAATACTTACAAATCATTCCCCTCGACAAAAATGTTCATGAACCCTCTCTAAAAGGCCCCATGCAAGTATAAAAACTAAACGCATCCAATATCACAACAATGAAATACAGCGCGGCCAACTGTTCCTGTAACTATCAATGAACGATCCCGTGAATTTTTGGGGATTCTGGTCGGCGCATAACCAACAAACATTTTTACCGTTTTTAACTAGGAAATATTTGTTGCAGCAAATGCATAAAGCCGCTTGGTACGTGTACACCGACTGACCTGGATCGTGCAGGTATATTCCGTATCGTCCAGAAGCCTCACGGTGCAGTTGCATTCTCTTTCCAGGTTCCTGATGCTGCCGCTCATCAGACGACTCAACATCTTCTCACACGATTGCTGGGTCTGCGTCTGGGACCAGAACAATAAGCCGAGCACACCATAGAAAGTAATGTCACATTGATCAGCTTCTTCGGCCACCGGGCTGAAGGGGGACTGAGGCGCAAGGTTTGAGCATCGCTACCAGGTGGATGCGGACATGCTGCTTTCTAGGTGACTGTTCTGTATCACAAGCCTGTCATGCCCCCCATCCCAAGGCTGGCCACTATATCGTAGCTGCACGGCACCTTTCACCATTCATCGCTTGTTACTTAAAAAAAGTGGGCGGGGATTAGGGGCGCACAATGACGTAGGCGAAACCCGAGAAGGCTGGGCTTCTCAAAATGACATTTTAACCAACAACACGGAATTTAGCATATTTCCCCCTTTTGGGTTCATTTGCGCCTATAGGAGTGGGGATTGGCCGTAGACGTTTTGGAGCTCTTCTCCGTCATCCCGATTTCATGAAAGATGTTTGAGACAACGAACCGAAATTGCGGTATTGTGCCATAAGTACATGTTTTCCCCATTCTTCAAATCGATGATTATTTTACAGGTTATGTTAATGCATTTTTTATGTCCTTTAGGATAATGCATTTTTTAATTCCGTTAAGCTTGTATGAAGCTGGTTTTGATAGGTACGCTGGAACGTTTTCTGCGGCCGCCGCTTAAAGACGCCCGCGTGTCGCAGAGGAGGCGCAGTGCTGCGCCGCGCACTTCAGACGTTCATTCCATGACACTGAACGATACTTAACAGTTTCTCTGTGTTTACAGTGTTTACGTAAAAATTGCATATAACGAAATGGGCGTATAACACCACTCCAATACAAGATTACAGTTTAATGGAGAATTTTATGGCATTTCAGAATATTTTTTTGCATTTGTGTATTTTTTTTTTATTAGACTTTGATTTATACTTTCATGTATACTTTCATGTACTCTCACATATCCATTCTAAATGCTCCCCCCCCCAAACGCTTATCCTGGGTCAGGGTCACCTGGAGCATAAGTCATAAGTTGGTCAGCACAGGTACATCCTTGACAGGATGCCAGTCCATCACACGGCACATACATGTCAGACTCGGGAGGTGGAGACCAGAGAACCCAGAGGGAACCCACGTCCCACACACAGGGATGCACCACTCATTCCTTATTTTTAAAACAGTTAAATCATGAATAAATATCAAATTAGGGTTATACCCATTTTGCACCAGAAGCTACTTACGTGGTGGTTTTCCCTGATACTAACAGCACAGAAAAATAAATAGTATTCCTTAATATGAAGAAGGCGACAGAGTAGCCAGTGCTACTTGCTGATCAGAAATATGTTCATTGCATCTCCTTACAACGGGATCGAGCGCCCCCTGTAGCCTTCGTGCTGTAAATGCATCTACCTGGTTTCTCTTCAGTATAGTTGACGTAAGATAAACAATAAAGGGAAGCCGGCGTTTATTCTTCTAGTTATCTAGGTAACCAACAAATATCGCTTCGTAATAAAGGTCCTTTGTAATATGGAACGAGTACGTTGTAAAGGATCCCAGAGCTCTATGCAAGCATGACGAATACCATTAAGCGCTGAGTTCCCACTAGTACAAATATATTGCAGAACCGGTACGGTCAAATGTACTCTTTCTCCATACATATGCCTTAGTTGATAGGGATATTTTTCCCTTTGAAACAGGTGTTTGTTATTGACACACGTAGCATTGTAAGGTTTGGGACCATAAGATGAAAGAGCTGCATTTTACACGCGAAAGAATCTGATGTATGTATTCTTGATTGATATTTTGTGAGTGCCTTTGTTTTATGCTGTCTAATTCTGTTAGATATTACTGACTGCATGGTGTAAGTAAGATTTCCTATGTGTTGACTTACCAAAGGGAAATAAAGAATATTGAATCTGGAACTGCTCTGGCGAATTAATTATTCATTAGCTGTTCACCTGAAATCCAAATGAATGACTGGACACATTTAGATTTACATATTTAGCAGACATTTTTTTGTCCAAAGTGACGGTGAAGTGAGTCAAATCGCACATTGCAAACGTTCATCCTGTCAAGGGGTTAGCTATGCGTAAGCACAGCTAGGCTGAGGTTAGAATGAATGCCCAGGTACAGGTGTGAGCAGTACTGAAGCAGGAGCTACCCAAAGCTAGAAAACAATGACACATACAACTATTAACAAAGTAGAAACCTAATAAAACTATTCAATGTCTAGGGGTTCCTTGTGAAAATCAGTGACTAGTGATTTTTTCTAAACTTTTACTAAAACGTTTCAGAAAATGGCACCAGGCATTAAATGCATAAAATGGGGGTAACAGGCACTGCAGACTTACAGTGTGTTTCTAAGCGTGTTTGGTTAGCTCATTGACGTTTTCCTTTTGCACATTTCATAGCAACATATTGTAGCGTTCTTCGTGACAGCACTTCTCGGTCTGTGTTTTTGTGCAAAATACTGGATTTTATAACGAGTATTGACTTGACTCCTGTCCTTCGAATTTTGGGTTTCAGCTGCCCTGACATGGCACTGACTATCTGTCAGACTTCTCATTGCATTAGACCGGTGGTTCTCAAACTCGGTCCTCGAGCCCCACTGCCCTGCTTGTTTTCCAGCTATCCCTGCCCTACACACCCCAAAAACTAAAATGAAGCCTATTGCCGTGACATTGTTCCACAATGCCGTGACTCGGATTCGAACCGAGGTTGCTGCGGCCACAACGCAGAGTACTAACCACTATACGATCACGGCGAGCTACATAGGCTTTCAAACTACCTGGCTCTTTTTGCGGCTAAAGACTTAATGAGTTACATTACGAAATTATTAGCTATGTTTTTAAGTCTATTATATATCGGCAACTAATACGAAATTCGTATTGATTTACTAATATAATTAAGCTTTTTCGAAAAGAGGGCTCCTCATTAGAATTTCACAGAAGTCTACTACGATTTAAATTCCGTCAGCGACGTCGCAAAGTAAAGGTGCGGCTATCGTGGAACGGAGGGGATTAACTAGTGCTTCGGTATTGCTGCAGACCGGAGTCCTTTTAGTACCTATCTGCATGGTTTTTTACTGAGGTGGTAAACGGATAAGACAAAGAAATGAGTGATTCTTTAGAAGTTGCATTGGTTTTCATTTTTTATTTTTGCTAAGAAAAGCTAACAATTTTTAAAATACATTCTGCATTGAGATATGAAAACAAAATATTACAATACCGATATACTTAATCAAAATATCCAGCTGATCTTATACACAGAGTTACAACACTGAGATGAGTACACAGGACTGACATAAGGTAGGTAAACTGATCATTAGAGTTTCTCCGAATCTACTCATTTCACAGAGTAGACCTTAGTAAACATGCTAAATATATGATAAATAAATGGATTACTTATATCATTTAAGTATTTTGCATTAGCTGCTTAGTTGATACTTAAAAAATCATTTTTTACCCATTTCTATTATATCTTAATATTACGGTGGACCGATTCAGGTTAACTGCTCGGCTGTACTGCACAGCAACAAGATTCTCGTCAACCGAAAAAAACCTTTCAATATAGCACACTGGCTAATTAATTAGTTTAAAACCATTGTATGCAATTAGCTACCTATAATATTGTCGTACTAAAGTTTAAGATTCGTTGTCAAACATTGCGATTAAGTGCATTTGAAGACTTTCCAACTAGGATACATCTCTGTAAACATTTGTGATTAAGTCACAGTTCAAGCTATGAAATACTACGATTAAATCAGTAATATATATACACAACTGATTATATTCACATATATATAACAGCAATGTTATAAGGGCACACATTTTATGTAGATTACAAACATCTGATAAAAGTTATTACTCAACATAATTTATTTTCAATTTTAAATGGAATGATTTAAATAAGAATCATGGGGGGAAGCTCAACAGTCATATTTCAGTGACAGAAAGAGTATCTCAGTAAGTAACTTTGAATGTGGAGGAGTTTCTTGAGGAGTAAAGAATGTTTCCAGGTGGTAGATGAACCTTGTATTTAGTGGGCTGACACAGGGTTCCACTACAGACCCTATGCCCGAGCGTGTTTCAGAGGGCCCAGCCCAACGCCTCACTTTCATCATTTTCCTCTGGTTCATTGCCCCTGGGGGAGGAGCTCTGGGTGGGCCAAGCCACAGCGTTCTCTGCCTTCCGGGTAGAAGGCCGACAGGGCTGTGATGATGGTGGGCGGGGCCGCGGCTTCTGGTCTGTGTGCAAGGTGCCCACCGCCACTGCTGCTGCAGCCCCCTCCGCCACTGTCCTCTTATACAACTCGCAGCGGGCCACCAGGGGGCGCCCTATGTTCTGCTGCCTGTTCTCCGTGAGCCGTTGGTGCTGCCTGACGCGAGTGTAGTGCAGCTCCACGGTCAGCATCAGGGGTTTCTGTGAAAAGGAAAAAAAATAAATGAAAAGATCAGGCAGCTCCCGAGTCACGTGTTCCAGCCAAGAGCAGCCGGATCGGAAAGCAGAGGGGGTGTGCGGCTTTTTTCTTACACACCTGGAGCTTCTGCAGACCACACAGCCTCAGGCTGCAGTCTGGAGCGTCAGTACTGTCCAGCAGCAGGGAGTTCATTTCATCGGACCACCCAGCGATGGAGAAAATATCCTCCAGTGCCTGCAGCGACCACAAAAGCGGCAGGAAGCGTTAAAATTCCACTTACTGTACGACTTACTGTACTGGTCACAGCGTGCATTTGTTCGCATACATCAGCTAAGGAACATAAAGAATGCAGATACAAAACACACAACACAACACTCATGACAAAGTGCCAAGACAGTGCAAATAAGGCTGTGCAGAAATACATAAAGAAATATATTAACAAGAGGTATACATGCGATGGAGTGTCACAGGATGCCGTTGGTTTTGCCAAAATAAGAGCAATTATTTCATTGGGATCCATGCGCAGTCTGAGGTTCTTCCCGCATAAATCAGGCTAATTATGTGTTCATATAAGCAGATGATTTGAAATGCGGGGGGGGGGTATGGTGGTGCAGTGGTTAGCACTGTCGCCTCACACCTCTGGGACCCGGGTTCGAGTCTCCGCCTGGGTCACATGTGTGTGGAGTTTGCATGTTCTCCCCATGTCGTCGTGGGGTTTCCTCCAGGTACTCCGGTTTCCCCCCACAGTCCAAAAACATGCTGAGGCTGATTGGAGTTGCTAAAATTGCCCGTAGGTGTGCATGTGTGAGTGAATGGTGTGTGAGTGTGCCCTGTGATGGGCTGGCCCCCCATCCTGGGTTGTTCCCTGCCTCTGGCAGAGTGTCTGAGAGGAGATGCTGAAAAAGCTTCTCAGCATCATGGACAACTCCTCCCACCCCAATCACGCAGACATGATGGGTCATCAGAGCTCCCACAGCAAAAGACTAACTGCCTCCAAATGCAGAACCGAACGCCACAGGAAATCCTTTCTACCGGTGGCAATAAGACTGTATAACTCTTCCTCATTCTGTAGATGACTTTTTCAGAATCTGTCATTGAGACTCATTTGGATCGGGCAATATTACTCCTCTGTTTGTTATCGAATGTTTGTTTTATCCATCATCACATGCTGCTATTGCAATTATTCAAGGCACAAACACTTAGTCACTTTTCATTACACATGCACTAATAATCTGTTATTTTATTATGTTTGTTATAGCTTAGTTATAGTTTTTTCTTTTTTAACTTTTTACAGAGTATGAGTATTTATGTGTATTTATATAGTTACAATACAGTATCACTCATAGCTATTTTGCACTATTATTTTCTTCACCTTACCTTTACTCCTATTGTTGCACTGAGCATGTAAAGGACAAAAGAATTTCCCTCGGGATAAATAAAGTTTTTTCTTATCTTATCTTCTTATCTTATCTTATGCTCACTGCTTCCGGGATAGGCTCCGGACCCCCCGCGACCCAGTAGGATAAGCGGTTTGGAAAATGGATAGATAGATGGAAATTGTAGTGGACATAATGCTGTATTTGTGGGAGCTGGCTAGTTTTGCGACTTTGTTTAATTTTACTGCTTTACTATATAGTGGCTGCAGGTTGAGAATCACTGCTCTACCACATGTGTTGAGTGTCTGTGTACAGGAAGTGGCTAAGCATCCCTTGTGAATACTATTTTATACAAACCCATGTTTCATCTGCTCTCCACCAGAATTATTCTTCTGAATAATCTCGCCCTGCCTTTGTGTTTGTTTTGCAACAACCGCAACAGCTTTTAACACTTATCATCACCACCAATCACCGTTTGTCATCGCCAAACTGTTGTGCATTTATCTCTCCGCTAGGGGTCAGTATGCAGCAGGAAATGACAGCATTATCTGATGTTTTTAACAGTTTAATCATAGCGTTGAGCAATATCCTGCTTTCGTTTTCCTTTTCTATATTAGTGCTGCTGAGAAAGTTTTCAGCTTGTCTCTATATAGTTACTATATTTAATTTTATATTGTACATGTAAAGATTACACAGTCAATTACACATGTTTGGAAGTATTCATGCCATATGCTGTATAAACTTGTGTATTAAAACAACTGGATGTAACTTTCTGAAAATAATGAGTTAAAATTTGAAATATTTGGGCTTCCTTGTATTTATGCTGCAGAGGGTGCATGTGCAGGAGCTGCGCAGGTGTCATGTCCTGCTAGGCACGGAGGAGAAGAAGCTGTGTAATGGACATCCACAGCAACCTAAACCAGCATGGCTCTTACACCAAACTTCAAAGATGTGCCATTCGAAAAGGTTTTTTGAAGATAATTGGGCAGTTTTTCATTCTTTAAAAAAAAGACAAACCCCCTAAAAGCTGTACTGGAAAAAAAGAAAAGAAAGTACAACTCAAATTGAAGCCCAGGTCTGCCCAGTCTGCAGACATCAATGCCACAGGACAGGAGAGTCGGAGCAAAGCAGCCCAGAATTACCCCGAATCTCAGAATATTGCCGCAGAACAGCTGAGATTAGTTACATTGACTTTTAACGCCATGCCAGCAATCAGGGCTATATTCATGGAACAATTACTGTTACGAACAGTCAAAGTAATCTAAAGATGTTTTTAAGATTGCTAGTTAAAAAAAATCTTGACTTTACTAAAAGCTTCAGTTAAATAACCAGAAAGATGATAAACATGCCAAATGGAGCTCAAAGAAAGGCAATACAACTAAACGTGGATCTTCAACTGTAAGTAAAAATACGTGAGTCAGCCGGTTCTGCCCAGTAAGACACCTTGTATAAATGATCTGGTCCCGTCGGCTTTTAAAACTGACTGTTGCACCGTTTGCAACAGGCGTAATTTCAGTTTGTTAGTAATGCAATTATCTCATTCATTTTGTCACACTTATGACATAACCATACAACAGAGGTCTGAGGTCAGATGGTGGCAGCAAAAATTTCTGTGTATCTTAACTGAGTAGCTCTTAGTGACCATGTCTGTTGGTTTACTGCCAAGCACACAACAATGATCTGAGCCCCAGCAGAATCAGACGAGCTGGGAAAATGCACTTTTTGAAATATCAAAACTCAATCTCCTATCTGGCTTTTCACATTGACTGTGAAGCTCATGAAAAACACATCAGCTTGGTCAAAGCAACACTGCAGGCACAGGGAGCAAGATCTAGGGTTATAACCACAAAATATTGTTGGTTTCTTCTACATGTTTCTCATGTTTTGACTCACAACAGGAAGTGGACGGCAGAGTTGCACTTACAGGGGAACTTCTCAGGGCAACGGAGCAGTCTTGGGCCTGGGATCCTGTGTCCTTCACCGTGGCGAACACCACCAGAACGTTGGAGAAGAGTGCAGAGAAGCTGAGCTCCACCACTGCGCCACATGGGAAGGTCACTAAACACCGGGCCGGTAAATCTGAGGAGGACAAGACCACGGCATGACCATTAGCAGGCAGGCAGATGGAGGCGATTTCAGTTCATCCAAACAGCTCACTGGGTCTCCCTCTGTTCAGGTGACACATATCACTTCCAAGTCCACCAGCCTAACGCATGGTCTTAAAAATCAACTTCTACATGCAAATAAAAATAAGTGAAAATTCCCTGTCATGCTAAATGCCCCCATTTCCATGCCGGCCCTCCTCCCACAACTTTCACCATGACTCAACCCAAAAATCGCTGCATATACCTCGCCTCAAGATCAAAGTGTCATGTGGGAGTGTCTGATCAGGGCCCTTAGAAGAGGGGGGTGCTCTTCAACCTTTCATTTGAAGCGGACTCTATAATCCCCGGTCCTGGGAATCTCCCAGGTCATCATTTAGGGCATGGGGTTAGCAGCAGACGTTTAGACTTTTTACAAGCTTTTCTGGGTTTGTGCTTAGTAAACAAAGCATGCGGTTAAGTGGTCTACCAAGTGGGACCAAAACAGTGACAGACACACAGCACCTGGCAAACTTTCTCAGCCTGAGCTACTCGCGAGTTCACAGCTACAGGAACCACAGCTTCACCGCCAAGCCTGGCCCGGGTCGGGTCGGGTCAGCAAGCTGTCTCGGGGCTGCAGCACCACGGGGACGCACCGTTGGCCTGCTTCCAGCACTGGTCGCGCAGTCGCAGCTCGGCCGTGTGCCCCGCTGCGCTGATGGGATCCGCTAGCGAGCGCGGGTCCTTCAGCGTGTGACGGATCTCCATCACCTGCTTCCCAGTTACCAGGGGGTCTTTACCCAGATCTGGAGGAGGAAGGACAGCGATTACGTTACAGCGATGCTGTGGAGGAACACGATGTGGGCGTCACTAGTGCGGGTGGTGGTGGCGATGCTGGGGGGGGGGGGGGGCACTTCCTTCCTGATTCATAGTTAAGCCTGAAAGTTCCCCTGTGGCTCACCTCAAAAACACGGCCGTCCATGACACAGGGACTCAGGGGGCAGAAGTAACTGCAAACCACATTTGATATCTAAGTAAACTTCCTTAGACAGTGAAATATTAATCTGTTTGACCTCTAAAAAAAAGGGGAAAAAACAAGGAAAGTCTCATATTTCCTGAATGATACGGGATCCTCTTGCTTGAGTCACATTTGTCATTTTGAAAGGCGGCAAACAGTGCAGTGGAAAATCTACTCCCTGCTTTACAGATATTTTAAGCAAAGAGAGAAGCAGCTTTTTCCCCCCCATGGCCACATTCTCCCAGGTGGGATCGACTCTGACACAGCAGCAGGGTGGTCCCACAGCGCAGATGGTATAAAAGTCCGTCCACCACAATGGAAACCCAGCAACGTCTCTCCATTCAGGCCTCATTTTAAGGATAGGATGAACACCGAGTTTACAAAGTGTACCGACAGGCAAGTGCCCAGCGATGAGTTTCTCATTTTACCATGAACGCTAAAAGAAGGCTGCGCTAGTTTCACTCTCTTTAAATAAACACTTAAATAATCCAACCATGTAGGGTGATGTAGCTTTGATACAAAAAAATCGGAATCTTGCGGCTCTCAAAAAAAATGAATGAATGGAATAATTATAGGCATCATAAGGGACGAGCAAACCGGTCAAGCAGCTTGCAACAGAGAAACGGCTGCCTCCGGAATCCAGAAGGGCTGTAGATCTTACATCAGTGAAATGTGATTCTGGATAAAAGATAAAACATATTATTGTGTGTTAAGCTCTAGAAAAAATATGTGCCACACAGCCTGATAAGCGGGGAGCCTGAACACCAGCGTTTCCTTTTACGATCTCGCTAACGTCAGAGATAAGTGCGGCTCGGGGGGGGGGGGGGGGGGGGGGGGGGGGGCCTTGGCCTTTTAATCGTCGTCGAAGCATCTGGACCAGCGAGTGGCCCCCGGACCGGAGGACGCTCACAGGGTGTCAGGTTCCGGATGCCCACGCGGGTCGCATCCTTGGCGCTACACCGTGCTCCGAGCTGCGCGTGAGTGCCCGGTCCATGGCCCCCGTGCGGCGACCATGGAGTGAGCGAGAGCAGCTGTCCCTGGGACGTGGGCACTCGGGTTTCAACAGCAAGGAGGATGGGGGGTGTGAATAACCAGGAGATGAGGTCACAACGCCCCTGTTCCCGGCATGCAGCCATGTAACCATAGAGACTCAGAAAACAGCAACAAAATCTTCTCCCAAACCGCCAGTCTCGCACCTCCATAAGGATGGACGAGCCAGGACCAGTCACGCCACTCCAACTGCCAAAGCAGGTCCAAAAACACACACAGTCCGTGACCTCCTGCTGTCCCACCCTAACTGCCCCCCGCCCCCAGGTGCTCCTGTTAACTGCTGCGGACACTAAACCTCGGAAACGCCCGATTAAGAGCCAGCTGTAAAGGTGGAAGACATCCACAGAGAAAGTAAAAATAAAAATAAATTAAAAAGTGCCTAAACAGCGATATAACAATATTAAATGTAAACTTACGGCAAAAAAAGGAAATCATAAAACACAAGTTCCACAAATGACTCTTCTGTAAAGTGTGATATAGAGGGGAATTAACATGCCTCTTAAACGGCTGGATAGATCAACAAGAATGCAGATAATGTAGGCAGGCCGCTATCATTGCTGTGTTTCCCCCTATCGAGCTGGGTTCATGCATGTTGCCCAGCTTACAGACACACAGGCGCCCCCGAGATGGGTGGGCGGGTTCAGCTTCATGAGTACAGAATGGCGGATGAGGAGACTGACCCTCAGACACCCGCTCCAGGACACACGTGATCTTCTCGGGACGCAGGATGTTCATGTTCAGGTACTTGGTGAACACGCCTGTGCTCCGGCTGCCGTCCTGCACCTCGAATGCCTCTGCGCCCTCGCACCTGCAAGCGGAGCACATGTCTAATACCTCCCTCTCCGTATCCGTACCATATACCATGTCAAAGCCCCGCCCCCTCTAATATTTAGTGGCGGACCCAATCAAAACCGCCACACCCTATAATATATATATATATATACATATACACGTAGCGGCTCACCTGGTCAAAGCCCCGCCCCCTGACGTATGTAGCAGCCCACCTGGTCAAAAGCCCGCCCCCTCACGTATGTAGCGGCCCACCTGGTCAAAAGCCCCGCCCCCTCATCTTTGTAGCGGCACACCTGGTCAAAAGCCCCGCCCCCTCACACATGTAGCGGCCCACCTGGTCAATTCCCCGCCCCCTCACACATGTAGCGGCCACCCTGGTCAAAGCCCCGCCCCCTCACGTATGTAGCGGCCTATCTGGTCAAAGCACCACCCTCTCATGTATGCAGTGGCCCACCTGGTCAAAACCCTGCCCCCATGAAATAGTCTCTCAAAGCCCACACAAGGCACCACTCCCCCTTCCTTTAACTCACGTGGCAAATCCATATACAGTGTTGCCCAAAGGGTCAAGGGACTTAATTTCTGATGGGACACAGTGCTGGTTATACCTGAAAAACCAAAATGCCAGTCAGACACATGCCAGAGTTACCAATAAGACGAGGACTGGGAGTCAATCAAAGGGAGGTCATATCAGTGGCAGCGGCTGGAAACGCACCACTTCCTGCAGGTGTCCAGCAGGACCACGTTAAGTGCCGTGTGCTTCTCCTGCATGTGCCGCATCACCCGCTGCACGCTGATGCAGTTCTCAGGGCGGTACGGCTGCGGGGCATCAATGGGCACCAAATAATTCCTCCCCGAGCACTCGTACCCATGCCCTGCGTAGTAGAAGAGGGCTGGGGGGGGGGGTGGGGGGGTGCGGAAGAAGGTTGGTTGAAGTGTTGAAACACATATGCACACAAAATAACCATGAAGGCCTGGAAAGCTGCGTTTCACTTTCATTTTGAGGCCTGTCTGCCTTTTTCCCCCCGTGGGTCAGAATAACAGACGTCTTCAATTAAGTTCAGCTCATGATTCAGAAACGTAATAAAAACCTACCATATGACATGCTGTTAATCATGCGGTAAATACGCCCATTGAGATGGGGGGGAGGGGGGTCACTCCTGTGAGGGAGTACTGCGATTTTTAAAGCCAAGATTAGTATCATTAGGGAAGAATTTGAATTTGCAACAAATTCTTTTCCAGAAATATTTAGTATTCAATAATAATTGCACAGGATATTGTGCAACTTCAATCTAAAGTCCTGCATTCTTATTGCGCAATTACCGGATGATAGAAAACACAAATACAGTCACCGGTACATTGCCTTTTATATTTCTAAATCATGCTTTCAGTTCAGGGATTTTGTTGGACATCACTGCCGAATTACACAAAAAAAAGGTATGTTTGCTTACACCTGCTTTGCTGCGGTACTGCAGCATAGCAAAGGACCCAAAAGAGCCAATCAGTTCAGCTCTGCTGCATGACACAAGACCCGAGAACAGCCAGTCAGAGCAGCTCAGCAGCGTGCGACAGGATCAAAGCAGAATCACTCCATACAGTAGTAGCCATTCAGTGAGCTACTGACTCAGAGGAAACGACAAGAACTATTAATGGTCATGTCACACTGGCACGTATTGCAGAAGTTATCTCATCTTGGATGACCACTCACCAGCTAAAACTCAACACTAGTAAAACTGAGCTGCTTTACATCCCGGCTGACTCATCCCCCCTCTAGGACCTTGCGATCTCTTTCGAAAACTCCCTGATCCGTCCTTCGGTTTCTGCTAGAAACCTTGGAGTTACCATAGATGATCGGTTGTCATTTTCCTCACATATCGCCAGTCTTTCTCGCTCTTTCTCGGTTTCTCCTCTTTAACATCAGGAGGATACGTCCATTTCTTTCCACTCAGGCTACCCAGATACTCGTCCAGTCCCTCGTCATCTCACGCCTTGACTACTGTAACTCGCTTCTAGCGGGTTTACCACTGAGCACCATCCGTCCCCTCCAACTGATTCAGAATGCAGCTGCTCGTCTTGTTTTCAACCTTCCCAAGTTCTCCCACACCACTCCCTTGCTGCGCTCCCTCCACTGGCTTCCTGTAGCTGCACGCATCAGATTCAAAACACTGATGCTCGCATACAAAGCCAAAAATTCTCTGGCACCATCCTACCTAAAGGACCTCATCACACCCCGCTCTGCACCACGATCTCTCCGATCCTCCAGCACTGCTCGACTGGTCCCACCTCCCCTCAAGGCACAAGGAAGACACGCATCTCGGCTCTTCTCTGTCCTGGCACCTAATTGGTGGAATGAACTCCCCCTAGATGTCCGAACAGCTGAATCCTTGACTGTCTTCAAGCGACGACGCAAAACTTTTCTTTTTCAGAAATACCTGACGTAGAACTTCTATATTCTTACTCTGCTCTTTTTCTGGTGTGTGTTTAAAAAAAAAATAATAATAATTCTGCACTACTCAATGGAGTTCTCAGAGATAGTATTCATAGCTTGGGTCCTTATTGAGCTAGCATCGGAATTCATTGCAGAGTCTCAAAGCACTTATGTAAGTCGCTCTGGCTAAGGGCGTCTGCCAAATCCTGTAAATGTAAATGTAAATGTAAGTTCTGTTACGGACATTTTCAAACCAAAACGTTATCACTAAATGGATACAATCACTTAGAGTCTTTCATGTTTCTGAATCTTTCTGGTATTCTACTGACCCTAAGACACAAGCCTCCAAAAGGATCTCTCTGATGGCTATATACTGATATATCGATATGTCTGTTTGCATCGTATTCATTTCAGTGTGTCCCCGTGTCCTCAGGTCCCCAGGACCGGAAATGCTCTGTATGATCTGTAACAACTGTTGGCTTCGTTTTACTTCATATTATTATATATCTGGGGGGAAACTGGAGAACCCGGAGGAAACCCCACGACGACATGGGGAGAACATGCAAATTCCACACACATGTGACCCAGGCGGAGACTCGAACCTGAGTCCCAGAAGTGTGTATATATGTGAATAATAATGTGTATAAATAATAATAAAATAATGTGATTGACAGATTTAATATAAATAAATAAAATGTCTTATTTCTTTGTCTTTTCTTTTTCCTGTTTTTGTACGACTCTTAATGATGTCGTGTCAGCACACCCATGTACAGTGCCTTGGGGTGACTTGTGAAAGGCGCTATATGAAAATAAGTTGAATATAAATGTCATTAAATCTGTAATCCAGAATCACGTCACAATTTGATCTCAATTTGGTTTGTCTCAAAACCTGACTGTTACTTTGTATTATTTAAAGATTACTAAGAGAGTAAGAGTTGATATTGCGACAGAATATCTCTCTCTCTCTCTCTCTCTCTCTCTCTCTCTCTGTCAGTCAGTCACACACACACACACACACACACACACACACACACACACACACACACACACAATTCAGCATATTCAGCATTTTCCTAGCAAGCACATGACAGAAGTGGTCCGGTGCTTTTTTCTTCTCACTTATATTTTCCATTTTTGGTCACCAAACTCGCCAAAAGCCTCGAAGTCTCCCACACAGAAAACTACTGCAAAAACTTCATAGAATCCAACCAATCTGATTTCTCATTAAAATCAACTGGCACTATTTCCCTGAACACCAGTGAAATAATCTTTAATGGTAAAAACTGTCATTTTAAACAGGCATGATGAAGCCGGGGCCCTTCCTCAGGGAATAGGGGGTGGGGGTCCCAGACTGACACAGTGGCACTGCAAAACACTGCAGTACATACCAGCTGATTCATACCTTTACAATCGCAGAAGTATTGCATCAAAACAATGGCAAAAGGAAGTTTTGATGCGTTTGACATTTCCCTGTATGTGACGTCACAACAGAACTGCTACTATAACAGGAGGTTACTGCACAAAGAAAAGGTTTCGCAACTGCATGCTAGTATAAAAACAAAAACAAATCTACATCAATGAATCGGCATCACTTCCTGTGTAGTGGGAAAGGCTCCGTTTGAAACGTACCGTATACCCCTCTGTCCAGCAGCTGCAGGAACTTCTCAATGGACGCCAGCATCTCGGCCTTGGTGAGGTCCAGCAGAGACACCACCCTGAAGCCAAGCCCTCGCAGGAGGTTCGACAGCTCGTGCACGTCCACCATGGGGGCCATCAGCACAGGATGGTGCTGGTAGTTCAGGTTGCCGATCAGCAAAGCCACTTTGTCAGTTGCTAGGTAAGAACCAAGGCACCCAGGTTACCTAAACCCTACGCAAAGCCTCCAATCACTTCAACGTATTCATCCATCAGTTTGGTTTACGTCTGATTCAAATCTTCCACCAAGACTGGCCTTTAATAAACAAAAAATGTGGAACAATGCAGAAGGCAGATGGGATTACTGTTAAATCTTGCATCAGACTATAGCTATGCAGCGGGGAAAATATAAAACAGATAAAAAAATAAAATTGCACTGCCCCTTTTTCTGTATGAAATTTAGGCCACTAATAATAGCAACTTACCAGCTAGTCTCTTTAAGGTGATGTTTTCGGGAAGCGCTAAGGGACAATAAATGAGAGAAACATATGGTCAAACTTTACAGTTTAACTATTTACCTCTTTTCAGAAACCAGTTGTTTTGACCAATAATCCGGAGAAAGTGATCAGCTGTGGGATGACTCTAGTAAATCTGTTTTGCATGCACTTGACACAGTACAAAATAATATAAGGCTGGAATTGGGGAAGTACGTATTTTAAGTGCCGTTTTCACTTTGCATCACCCTGCTGAGCAAATATTCACAGATTCCAGTGTTCCCTGATACTGCAAGACCTTAAAGGGAAAGTACCCTCATGGCCTCTGGTGGAAATACCCATTAAATGGCATTATACTAAAACAACACACCACGTGATGTATGCCGCGTAAACGTCAGAAATTTTCACAATAGCTCTTATTTCTTCACACAAAAGGTTATAATGGACTGACTATTGTCCTCAGTTCCTCCTAGCAAAAGGAGACTAAATACTGCAAGTATGTTTGGCTTTTTGCCAATTTTAAAATAAGTTTCCCCAATTAAAGAAAAAGAAAAAGGCAGTGTGGGGTGGTCAGTCATCTGCTACTATAGCCCCAAATACGTTCCCAGGAATATAAACGGGCCCCCCTCGAGGAAGTCGTGCAGTCAGGGCTCACACATACCCGTGTTCCCCCATGTCACTGGGCCCCAAACTGACCAGATATCCTGCACATTTCCTACCTATGTTAATCTCAGCTGACTCTGACCACTCCTCTCCAAGGACATTTGATGCAGAGCAGAGGTAAGACCCTGCATGCTCTTCAACTGCGTCTTCAATCTGCAAACGAAAAAACAAATACGATTTGCTCAGCAATAGATTTAGTGAAGTATAATATTTCACATATACTGCTACTACATATACTACATATCTTTAGCATCAAACTCACCTGGACATTAGATAATTGGATATTCTACTGGATGACCTAATTCTTAAATTATTTTTACTATCATTACCACCTAACAATAAGCAAAAAAAAAGAAACTTAAATAATAATACAACAGCAACTAAAACCAGTTAGACAATTTGAAAATGTCACTCTTCTGATGTGATGCAGCATATTTTGTCTGATTGATAATGCAAAACGGTCTCATTGACATCCCTTCCCATTCTACATCAATGTCACCTGTACAGTTTCAGTGACGTCCCTGTTGTCCTACATCAATCTCACCTGTACCATCTCAATGACTTTGAAACTCAACCTACATTTCACATGTAGTCTCAGTAATGTCCCTCCCCATCCTACATCAGTCTCACCAGTACTATCTCAGGAACGTCCCTGCTGTCCTACACCTGTTTCACATCTACAGTCTCAGTGACATCTATCCCTGTCCATTTCCACCAGTGGTGGAAAAAATACTCAATTTCCATACAGAAGTAAAGTTACAGACACTGCACCAAAATATTACTCAAGTAAATTATCCACTAATTTACCAAAATGCCTCATTTTTGAAATATCAAAAGTAAAATACTTTCAAATCTACTGATCTATACCTATACTTTTAAATGCATTAAATACAAGTTTGAATATAACAATGTTATGCAAGTTACAGTGCATGACAATAAGCAAAACTGAATTGCAAGAGGATAAGTGAATATTTTCTTTTTATTCCAGAAAAGAAGTTGAACTTGTCGAGCTTGCTGGTGCAGATCAGCAGAGTCAAGTTTTTATTCCGTGGAAAATTCAAGATCGATTTACAGGCCAGATTTAATAAGGAATTATAAACATTTCGAGGGCTGGTGTTTTTAGACCCCTTATAATTGTGATTAAGCTGACGAAAACCCTCTTCCTACACTATAGAAAATGGCTGATTCTCCAATGCCGTCGTCTCCATTACTTTAGTAGTGGTGTCATTACTTCTGGTGGTGCTAACGTTGAAAACTGATAAAGCTAAAATATCAAGCAACAATATCAGTATATTAATCGATAGATGATATATATCTCTACATATTATTTGTTCCGTCGGCATAAAGAGAATATGTAAAGCAAATTGATATGCTGGAATAAAAACGAAACAAGTCGTGATTCACACATTGGCCAGAATCGTGCAGCCGTCCTGCAAGCAGTTTTTTATTATTATTATTATTATTATTATTAAATGAGAAACAATGGTCTCATGCAGAATATACTTGACTGAAAGCCATTATTTGACTCAGAAATATAGTGAAGGGCTAAGTGAAAGAAGATGATGCAACTTAAAATTCTCGAGTTAAGTAGGTTTTCCTGGATTTATTCTGAAGTATTTGCACTTCATCACTTCACACCTCTAATGCTGCTCCTCCGCGTCCTACTGCAGTCTCTCCAGCAGGATCTCCCCAACCCAAGCAGTCCTACCTCCAGGGTCTCAGCAGTCGCTCCCTGCAGTAACAGCCCATTGCGATACCACTGCAACTGTGGAGCTGGGATCCCGAAAGCCCAGCACTGCAGTGTGACGCGGCCCTTGCGTTGGACCCTCTGCGACTCAGGCTGTAGAGCAATATGGGGTTCCCCCCGCCATGACGCATGAAGACCTGTGGAAGAGGTGTCACACAGAGACTGTGAGATCAGTAAGATCATCAGAGAACCCTACAGATTTAACCTTTAAAAAGAAACCTGGTTTGGTCTTTGACTGGACAGACCAACATAAAAAAAAAAATGTTTACGTAATGCCTTGTTACTCTTCTCAGCATTCAGAAAAGCTCACTTGGAACACCAAGATCCAGGATCAATACCTGTAAAAACTTCAGCCTTTAACACCTTCACTTTCACCCAGTTGCTGAATACGCAGTTATTCCGCTGGTCGTTGATTCGGCACACGAAGTACTGCTTCCTCTGAGCGCTGATGACCAAATCAGACCTCGTACCACCGGGAACCTTGGAAAAACAGCCCAAGCCATTTAGTTCTCCACTTGCAAAGGGCAAGTCAGGGATAGCAACCAGTACAGTGAGTTATGCTTCTCTAAACTGCACAGATTGTGTGTATGTGTGTGCGTGTGGGTGCCATATAATTGATCGGCATCCCATCTGGAATGTACCCCTTGATCTGTGCCCTGTGCTACCTGGAATACGACCCTGACCAGGGAAAAGCCACTGACAGACAGATGATTAATGAATGTCACGCATCAAAACCTGGTACACATCAAGCCAATGGCAAAACGCGAGCACCAACCAATACCAATGACTGGTCGGCATCTGTCGATGGTGAAAATCTCTGCTGGAACACATCAGCATGCCTAGAAGTGGTGGTTGACATACAGCCCAATCAGAGAGCTCGCCTACTAGCTCTGATGCTAATTCAATATGCTAAATCGGCCAAAACAGTGCCAACTGTGGCCAACTGTGTCCGACCACGTCGCTCACACCGGCACGATGAGCAGTCACCGACTCTCATCGCCACCCCAACAGCTTCCAAAGGCCAAAGATCGGCTCGGTGCGTTCCAGGATTATGACCACTGCAGAATGTTTTTTGGCGACTCACCATTTCCTCTTCAGACTGGAACCACTGGTATTGTAATGGCTCCAGTCCCACAGCCCGAACACTCAGAGTGACCGTGTAATTGTATGGGACACACACGGACAGGGGCTGCTGAACTATCATGATTTCTGCCAAAAAAAAAAAGGTAAAGGAGGACAATATTCATCTGGTTTGGGTTTCCTTTGGTATTCGTTGAAACGCTCAGTGTACAGATTACGATGGAGAAATGCCTACCATTTATCATGATTTTCAGCTGTGGAACGACAGCATGAACACCAGCTTCAGATATTGCTACATTGTGCCACCTGTCAAAACAAAAATATATGCAATGCATTTACAGCACAAACTACACACTCCCTGGCTTTGACAATTGTACAGTCATAAAGGCAATATTTTGGTTTGTGTGACATACTGTACTTTCCCACAGCACATCACAGAAGCAACCTTCAATGCGAGAAATCCTTCACTCAGCATTTTTTTTTCCATAATAAATTACATTCCTATATTGCATAACACAAACATGACGCTTCATGAAAATATTCTTCCTTCTATTGCGTTTGGTTACAGATGCCTGTGACGTTCGCTGTGTACATCGTTATGTACACAACTCGTATTTAATATTGATATCTGACTGCTGAAGACTTGATGGTTCCCATCTACAGTCAGACTTTGACTTGTACCTTTTCTGGTCGTCTTTCCCAACAACACAGCCAAATGCTGACAACAGAGACTTTCTGTTCACGACAGTCCAACAGCTGTACTCAGATACTTGTCACCTTGGGTTAATCAGTTCCCTCACTCAGCTGCACAGAGCATTTAACTTTCATACTTTTATGCCATTTTCTATAGAATATTGAATAGTTAAATTAAAAATAAAAATGTTATGACTCATTTACATACTCAAAAAGCTTAAATATAATTGTATAATAGTAACACACATAAATAGAAATACCTAAGTGCGTTGCTAGTATTTATAATCATATAACCATTTTATATCAAATATATAAATATTATAACAGTGTTTATAAATTTATACATCTTAACAACCAAACATTACATTACTAACATCAATCCAAAAATTGAATGCAACGAAATTTAACAAAACATTTTAAGTGTTATAGATTTTCGGCTTTAGTCTCATTACAAATAAATACCCATATGTTCACTGGAATATGATAGATACTAAATCTCGCAGACAGCAAACGAAACAACATTGAACAACCCTTAAAAAGACACACGTAGCAGGTAACAATTTTATTATTCGATTTATGCTTGTATATTGCACACGTCTGACGTTAGAAAGTTAGCACTGAGTCAAAAACAAACTTGATAAATATTTTTCTCAATACATACCGGCTGCAAGACGCCACAGCACACAAGGAGACATTATGAAAAGCATTACTGTCAGGTCTGCGCTACTATACGGCAGTATAGACAAGTGAAATGAATTTACCTTTCTACTGAAACTTTCAGTACGCTTGATCATAGAACAACCAACAACTAATACAAATCTCTTCTCTCAACCAAAAAAAAATCCTTCCCTTTCCGGAAAGCATGTGTAACCACACCTATTACCGTATCATCTTGTATATTGGTGCCAAAAAGTTACATTGACTGAACAACTCAGAAAAAAAGAAACGTGGAACAAGATTCAATGTTTTTACTTCACATGTCATATTTATATTCGAGACGCTTTCTCTAAAACAGTAGTACTTCATTAAACTGTTTAGTATAGAAAACATGAATGTGTCCTGTATTTTTTTTTCAGGGCATGATTTCACCAGTTAAAAATGAGGCGAAAAGTCTTCAGATCATTTTTTCCTGGTTGAACGTCAACCAGCATTCTTGTTATATCTTTTGGCAACTGTATGATATAGAAATTACAAAATAAGACTAGGATTATCTATCTATCTATCTATGTTGGTTTGCTCATTTATTCATTTGTTTCTTTGCCTATTTATTAATTATTTATTAACATTTTTTCTTGTTATGAAGATGACAATCTTGACATGAAACCTTAATGCTTTTTAGCAGAAACTACAGGTTCTTGCAAAAGAAACATGTTTTGTTATAAATTTCAGGGCAAGGTTCGTTGCCAGTCCTTTTCAAGGTCAGCGTGTAACTGAAGAACTTTTATGTTTGTCAAGCAAACCAATGTGACAGTAGACTTAATAGAGTAGAACTTATTTCAGGGGTTTTCAAGGGCAGGATCCCGGCCTAATTAACAAGATCGTTTCAAAACATTTGTTATGCAGTACGGGGCTTTTCATCATCAGCGTCTTTAGTTTGAAAGCCCACAAACAAACAAAGCCCATAATCAAAAAGCAGTAAAAAAGAAAGAAAGGTACCAGCAAACAAATATATATCGCTGTTATTTTTAACTTGTCACTTCCTAATTATGCACAATAATTTTATTTTGATGCGTATATGTTAATAAATTTACGTCTTTTAAGTTTTTTTTTTGAGACAGATGCTTTCTGTCCATTCCTTTGAGTTCTCTCTAGTGAGGACACTGGTATGAGGCAAGTAGTGTAAAATGTGATATGGTCTTGTGTCTATTTATGGGCGTCCTATAAATAGGGTCAGCTCTTGGGGGAGCGCGTGCACATGTTTGATTGATAATTGCGAACCCCCTCGGAATATCAGCCTCTCCAAAGGACAGTAAGAAACATACGAATGGTAAGTTTCACAAAAAAAAAAACGCAAGAAAAAATGGTGTAAAATAAACGAATTAGTTCAGAGCAAAGTTATTCAAGTTAATGCGAGACTTTATCTGGATGATGGAAATTCTGAAAACAAGACTCCTTGTTTTCAAGTGATTTGTTTGTTTCGGTAGCAGAATATGTATGTTACTTGTACTTTATATGACTAGACACGTGTTCTTTTTTCCAGCAACGATTGTAACACGGACGCCGTTTTTGTAATAGGACTTGATTTCGGCGCATCACGGAGGCGCTGAGCCGCAGCACCAAGAGGCTTGAATTTCTGCCCTAAACTGTGATCCGTGCAAGAGGCTGATCCACGGCACCATGAGCTCCAGGAGACCTATCGGCCGCTCCTTCTCTTTGAACGGGAGGAGCGGCAGCGAGAATGAAGAGGATGCGATGGTCCCGGCTGTCAGGGCGGACAGCAGGAACTACCTGATTAACGTCAGACCCGAGAATCGGTAGAGCCTCCCCTCACTTTCTAGGTTAATTATAACCATGGGACCAAGCTGAAGCGACGTTTATTTAAATATTAATAGGACATGTATAATCAAAAACATTTGCTCAGGGTTAACGTTTTTAAAAAATAATATTTTCAAATGGTAATTATGGCATGGGCTGTCTGTGATCACATAATTCCACCGAGTCCCTAAATTTAATACTGTTCCTACGAAGAACTGCATAAAAGGTGAATCACCGTCGTTAGCAGAAGCTTATTGGTTGGTTTAAAAACTGGCCATGAAGGCCATCTGGTTAAAAATAAACAGTATCACACTAAAATTAGCTTTTGGAAGTACAGTTACCAAATACTCTCCAGCGCAAAAGTTAAAAGTTTGAAAGCAAAATGTAATTTCATGAGAACTGTAGCCCTCCACAGACTAACTGTATTTAAAAATCGTATAATATTAATTTTAGACAAAGGACAGCGCGTATGATATCGTGTCTCAGCAGGTTGAGTTGGCATGTCCTAGTTGGTTGTTTGCAGGAGCTTGTAGATTAAGTCGTTTGCATGGGGTTCCTCTAGGTAATCCTGTGAAATGGACTCTAGTCAATGTATGTGCACGTATGAACACGTGTGTGTGTGCGTGCGTGTGCGTGCAGACCCTGTGATCCTGTGATGGGTCGTTGATGTTGGATCATACTTCACCACTGGTTATAGGTTAAACTTAGAATTTTAGGTTTATGTTGCTTTTATATAGAAAAAGCCCCTTTTATTATTCTCATGTACGTTATAGTTGACTAGTTAAAAAATTTCCAAGACTAGTATACATAAACTGTGAAAATTGCTATATCGTGTGGTGATTTAATACTGAAAAGAATATACATTATGCTGCCATACATCAGTGCCTATATAGGGCATATTATACCAGTTTATTTTAGATTGTTTTATCCTTTTCTTTGCATGGCTGATATAATCAAAGGAATTCATTTATGTCTCCAGACATAAAACGCTGAAACATATTGTTTTTGCAACATCCTTCCAGCTCTTCTGAGATCAATAAATTTTTTTTCGGAATATTAAAAAAATGAAGACATGCAGACTACATAATGGCAGCGTGATGAGCGTCTCTCGCATCTGGGGTCGTGCATGTGACTCCCAGCCCAATGTGCGTGGAGTCTATATGCCCCTCCCCTGTGGGTGTGTGAGCTTCCTCCCCGCAGAGAAAAAATAATGTGATATAGGTGAACCCGAGTACCTGAATTGCCCCCGGTGTGTGAGTGTCTGCATCCATGCAGGGAATCCGCTGCCATCTTTCCTGTGATCACTTGGGTAAGATCCAGGCTCTGTGTCATGCTGTTCTAGATAAGGATGAGGATCGATATTATGAAATGCTGGTATTATGAATATATGAAGACAATATTTACAAACACATCTATAGCTTGTGATCTTTCTTGAGCACTTACAGCCATGAAAAAAAATTTAAGAGACCACTCTATGTTTTTAAATAAATCTGCATTTTTAAATCCTGGTTTAATCCTGGTTCTGCTGGCAGAAGGCTACGCTGAGCAGCAGGTTGATTCCAGGTTCAAAATTTCCAAGACAGCAGCACACAGGAATAAGGTGAAGCAGGACAAACTGCGAACAACCAGAAACCAGTCAGGTAGAGGGCAGAAGCAAATTTCTAATGCCAGAGATGACCGTTAACTTATCCGACAGTTTCTCAGGAATTATAGCATGACATCAAGTGACCTTCAAAAGGAATGGGAAACATTAAGTGCAGGTGTGAAGTGCACTGCTAGGACAGTTCATATCAAGGTCCTAGAAGCAGGACTGAAGTCCCAAAAAGCAAGGAATGAAAAATGGAGATGAACCAGGCTGCAGTTTGCAAAACAAAAATATTATTTACAGACACACACCCATAAACTGAGAAATGAGAAACAAAAAATTGGACCGTGGTCTCTTAATTTTTTCCACGGCTGTATTTGTATAATGTGTTACTTCAGTTGCCCCTGTCAGTAAAAATTACACAGTTCTGCTCCATCCTTCACACACCATGGGCAATTTAGAGACACCTATTAGCCTAAGTGCATGTCTTTGGGCTGCGGGAGGAGACTGAAGTATTCGGAGGAAAGGAATCCTGCACGACACAGGCAGAACATGCTGACTCTACAAACAGAGAGGGATGGGATTCAAACCACTGACCTCACGGCTGATTTATACTGCCGTGTCGGGGCTACGCAGAGCTTACGCCATGGCCTACATAATCATACTTGTGTGCTGTCTATCGCGCCGTGCTGCGTAGTTACATTTCTGTGGAGATGCCCGTCAGACTATGGTGTAGGGCACGCGGCTTTGCCGTACTTACGCCCATGGATGTCGCCGTCATTAAATCTAAGGGGGACGTGTCCCCCTCACATTTCATAATTATTCCACATTTAACATAAAATATTAGTTTTATGCCAGTGTGTGTCTCCCACCCCCCACCCCCCCCCCCAGTCAAAAAGCTTCTGACGCCCCTACTTACGCCGTAACAACGGCGTAGATTCTACGCAGTTGTATAAATCAGACGCCTTCAGAGGTGTGAAGCCACTGCGCTGCCCAGTGATTACAGTTGTTTCCGTTCATACTTCTCATAACTGCATTTCATTTAATAGCTAGTCAATTAAAATTGCGGGCTTGCTGTGAGCATTTATAATTCATATACATTTGAATTTTAATAACAGTAAGTATGTTAACAGACTGCGGTATGTTTAATTTAATTTTTCCATCTCATTATTAACATGAATAGCGATTTGGTAATTGTCATCCAATGTGCTTCTTCATAGTTGACTAGGCGTGCTGTAACAAAAGTATTTAAGGTGACCCTTCCTGGGTTCTGCAGGAGTACATTGTCCAGTGTGATGGCCCATCTGACTGAGGAGACGCAGCCCTTGTTTGAGACCACCTTAAAATCCAGGGCAGTGTCAGAGACTGCCAACGTGAAGTTCACCTGTGTCATCTCAGGTTAAGCTTCAATGCGAATGTGAATACGGCAACTGACTGAATCCTTGCTTGTATTATTTCAGACACATACACCTGCATGTGTGTTCCGAAGCTGACTTCCTAACATCTAAAGCTGTGTGGAGTTTAAACAAAACTTACCTTAAAAATAAAGATACTGTATGTCTTTTTAGGAAATATGTGTACATGCTACGTTGCAATGCATTATAATTATGTACTACATTTATATTATAAATGCAGATTCAGTTTAGCCACAGCAGCAGTAACCATGCTTAATATGCCATCCACGTTGTCTCTCTCTCAGGCTACCCAGTCCCCGAGCTCACATGGTACAAAGATGACATGGAGCTGGATCGATACTGCGGTCTTCCTAAATATGAGATATTTCGCCATGGAAAAACCCACACTCTCCACATTTACAAGTAAGTCCAGGCTTTTTGGCTATGAAAGATTCTAATGAAGAATTCATATATTATTGACTGTGGGAAAAGACAGATAAATAAAAAATATACTCAGTTTTCATTATACACAATTTCTGGTAACACTTTACATTAACTGCACCTTCATATGCCTTTATAATGCCAATATATTTGTAATTATCATGTTGTAAAGCTATAAGGTATATTAGGATGTTAAGGTATATTTACATGTCACTTTTGAATGTTCTGTGAATCCATTATGAATGCATTATGAAGGCGCACTGAACGTTCTCTGAATGCATTATGAAGGTGCAGCTAATGTAAAGCATTACCAAAAAGATAATAATAATTACAATAACTATAGTCAGATGTTAGGTGTGGAATGGAGTGTGAGTGCGCTATGTGATGGGTTAGGGTTAGGGTTTGTGATGGGTTAGCACCATGGCTGGAATGTTCAGGTTCAGAAAGTACAAATCCAGATTAAGGTTTTGTTTCAACTAACCATTTGAGAGTAGTACTCAACTGGTCAACTGCTCAGGACACCCATGACCTTGAATAGGACAAGCGGGATTAGAAAATGGATGGATGGATGGATGGATGGATGGATGGATGGATGGATGGATAGATGGATGGATGGATGGATGGATGGATGGATGGATGGATAGTCAGTTCTCATTATACACCATTCTAAAATAACATCATGTATCCCCATATTCTGTTTAAGTTCTGGGGGCAGCATGGTGGTGCAGTGGTTAGCACTCTTGCCTCACACCTCTGAGACTCAGGTTCGAGTCTCCGCCTGGGTCACATGTGTGCGGAGTTTGCATGTTCTCCTCATGTCGTCGTGGGGTTTCCTCCGGGTACTCCGGTTTCCCCCCACAGTTCAAAAACCTGCTGAGGCTAATTGGAGTTGCTAAATTGCCCGTAGGTGTGCATGTGTGAGTGAATGGTGTGTGAGTGTGCCCTGCGATGGGCTGGCCCCCCATCCTGGGTTGTTCCCTGCCTCGTGCCCATTGCTTCCAGGATAGGCCCCGGACCCCCCCCCCCCCCCATTAGGGTAAGCAGTTTGGAAAATGGATGGATGGATGTTTAAATTCTGCCGAGTGAGTCAGAAACACATGAATTCCATAGTTATTCCATTTTTATGTATTTTATTTCTCAGTAAGGGGGTGCTTAAAATAGGCACACATTTCTAGAATGCAGCTCCCCTCCCCCTAAATTGAGAAACTTCTGTATTGTATGAATCCATTGGCATTGTAAAACTTTCTAAATAAATATACAGTCCTGAGATGATCTGCTTGCTTTACTGTAATTTTTTTGTCCAGCTGCACTGAGGAGGATGCAGCCGTTTACCAGGCCTCCGCCAGGAACTGCAAGGGCATTGTGTCCTGCTCGGGGGTGCTGGAGGTGGGCTCCATGAACGAATACCGCATCCACCAGCGCTTCTTCACCAAGCTGAAACAGAAGGCCGAGGCCAAGCGTAGAGAGCGGGAGGAGAGCCGGCTGCGGGGGGAGAAGGCCCAGCCGAGGGTGGGCAGCCCTGAGCGCGTGCAGAGGAAACGCCGCTCCCCAGGAGAGGCACACCCTGGGGTGCCCCCCCTGCCCCGAAAGGCAGGTGTGCCGGCGGTGGCCGAAGGCGCAGGGCATCCGGTTGTGGAGGCAGAGATACCCAATGGGTATCCCTCTACAGCTGGCAATATCCCAGTGGACGTGCCCAGTGATGCGGGGAAGGAGGAAGGTGGCCAGTTCTTCCGGAACATGGGCAGCCCAACCAAAGAGCCGCTGGCCAAAAAGAAAATCAAAACTACTAACGGGACAGCCAGCGAGAACACCTTCCAGAAATCAGCACCAGGATCTGGACCCGAGAAAGAACCTAGAGATGGAGGAATGAGCCTGTCCCAGTATCTGGCTGCCGAGTCCCAGCAGGCTCAGGTGTCACCAGAGGAGACACTGAAGAGGGGCAAAGAGAGATGGGAGGCCGTGGAGCAGCTGCCACCGAGCTCCAAAGGCTCACCAGTAAAGGCCAGGGTGGCCTGTAAGGAGCCGGAACAGCACAATGCCCAGTCTCCTCTCACCTCAGTCTTCTTCTCTTTGAGGGACATTTTCTTTCGTGGCAAGAAGAACGCTGAAGACGTAGTGCAGGATGGTACTGCCGGCCCATTGCTCCCAGGTACCGACTCCCTGCCAGATGGTATCCTGGTGGACTCTAACCAGGTTGCGGAGGTTGGAGAATTGGTGGAGCCTGAAGAGATGGAGCATCAGCCAACTGACGCTCATGTGACCCACTCAACCTCAAAGGCCGTCTGCCCTGATGTCCCAGACGGCCTCGTGCAAGGACTCATGAGTAGGGAGGAATCTACACAAATACTTTCTGAGAACCGGGCCACCTCAACCCAGTGGGAGAACGAACAGGACAAAATTATGGCGTCCGTGAAGGGCGGTATCATCAAGCCAGATCCTGTCCCTCGGCCATTGCAGGAATGTACGGTGAGCATGCTGTCTTTTTCTGCCTGAGCTCAGGAGTTCTGTCTCCAACTCTAGCTAGGGAAAGAAACACGATGGGCACTCGGAGGGTATTTATAGAAATCTGCGTCTATGGAACCGCACCATGTGACACAAGCTCCGACTGACAACAACACATAGTTACACCAGCAGCACATATCATAAAGCCCAAACTCAAGTACACACAAGCCCCAGTCGTTTATTTGCAAACAAACATGTTAACATGAATTCGCAAGGCTGGGACATACCAGATACTTATGACGAGCATGAATACCCAATACATATGACTTTTAAATGATTCATTGCATTAACCATTTACATCACGGGAGGCCAATCTTACCTGGAATGGGCCGCTGTATACTGTATATGCTTGTTTTTGCTGCTACTCCCTAATTAGATTACTAATTAGAGGACTGAATGATTGAAGACTCCTTACACCTGGTTTTGAACAGGTGACCTAAAGTTTATCCCAAAAACCTGCACATGCACTAGCCCTTTGTGGGTAAATTTGGCCACCTCTGATCTAGATATATTGCTCAAAAGAACCGGGCAGGAATTACTGAGAAATGAGGACAGCAGAAGATGCAGAGATTTATGAATAAGCTCAGAATACGGAGGGAGAATCCAGTCTGTTTTTTTTTTTAAACTTGGGCATTCACTGTGATTTTTGTCATGCTTGAGTGTTGATTCTACCTTAAATGAAGATCAGGGGGATCATTGGTCAGTGTAGCGTGGAGACGTTCCCTAATCTTGACTTAAAATAGACCTCTGTCCAAATGCTGGGCTGGTCTCAGTCTGATCATAATGAGGGTCAGTGTGAATGGGTGCCTCTTATGGTTACTGCTGTCAATATCAGAGTCCCATACATTAATATAAAGAGCTAATGTCAATGGCAAAAAAAATGCTGCTTCCCCAGATTGCAGTAGGGGAACTTCCTGGGGAGCGAGTACTTCAGTTAATATGGTAAATACAGACCATTGAGTACCTACCAGCTGTATATGTCATGGGAAAAACAAGTAGATACCAGTTTCCAAGTCTTGGTCCTGGTTGCCATTCATATTCAGATGGCATCCTGGGTTGTTCCCTGCCTCGTGCCCATAGGCTCTGGACCCCCCGTGACCCAGTAGGATAAGCAGTTTGGGAAATGGATGGATGTATATATTACTACAAATGCATCTATCCCATTTTAAACATTTTTATCTATTTTAAGTAGAAATAAGCTTTGTTCGTAACCATACATTATCTGCATGCCCCGATCATTTTTGAGAGAAACACCCATCTGTCCACTTTCCAACCACTTATCCTGATTACGGTTGGTAGACATGGGGCACATTTACATCCTATGTGAAATTTGGAATAAATGGGGGAAAACTCACACAACAGAGGGAGAACATGCTACAGCACGCAGAGTGAAAATGGGGTTCAAACCATCAGACTGTGAGAGTAGGACTGCAGTGCTCCACACTGAGTAACATTTAGAGTAGTATTTCTCACCCAGGTCCTCAGGGACCCCCAGATAGTCCATGTTTTTGCTCTACAAGAACAAAAACGTGGACAGTCTGGGGGTTTCCGAGGACAGGGTTGAGAAACACTGACTTGAGTGAATCGACATAATAAATAATACACATATAAACAAATGCTTTTGTTTTAAATTTGATGTTTATCTGAAAAATGCTACTGGTGGTTTAGCTTGTAAAACGGCTTCCTCTTTTCCACAAAGGTTGTGAGTGTGATCTTTTCAGTAGTAGTAGGTGTGGAAACCGTTTCTTCCTGCAGTGCGTGTTGCGACGCTGGTGCCTCTGAGTTTCGGTCTCTCAGCCTCTGGGTTCGATTCTTAAATTCTGACGGAGCACACATCTGTGCTGTGACCCATGTTGCGGTTTTCCCTTTAATAGGGAACTGCAACAGGTCGATCCCTGTGCCCACGTGATGGGTGCCACTACATCTTCACTGTGCATATATGCTTGTGAACATCTAACTTCTGCAAAACGGAAACTGATTGAAGCTGCCCCTTTCCTCCCATGAAGTTCCTGTATTCGTTTCAGCGTGTTCTTCCATGTGCAACTCCATTATTAATCTTATACCACAAAGAAGGAGTGTGAGCATCACTACAGAATGTTGCTGAATCCAGTTCAAACTAGTCCGGCGGGTATATATTCATTGCTATCTAGGTCTTATGTATATGTATGTTATCCCATGAATCAGAAGTTAAAGTCAAATGTCTGGTGAAGATTTTAGATTTCTGCCACCTGTTTGGGCGCTGAGCGTTTTCTCGACAACTCAAGATCAAGAACAACAGGGGAAGCAGGTGTTATTTTGGTTAAAGAAACTGGTACTTTAAAATCTTGTGGTCCCTGGCAGAGGTTTTGCTTTCTGGAACAAAGTGATTAATCTACATTCCTCCGGTAATAACGTGCAGCTGGACAAACTGATCATCAGTAGAAATTTATGAAGTATAAATCAGTTTGGATTGCTGCTATTTTGTGATCTTCTTAAGCTTCAGACTAGGGATGACAAGACGTCTCTTAAAAATGGCCACCTGAGTTAATTCCATTTCTGTGCATGATTTATCACATGCTAGGGAGGGGAGCTGGGGAGGGGCTGCTGTTTCATTACAAGAAACCTTTGCTGAGTGCCATCAGCAGCATGGCAACATGCTTCAGACACAGGCAAGGAAGTTCACATGCTGCCCAAGGACCTGGCTCAGTACCAGCCTTGCTCCACCCTGCCAGCCTGACCAGCTGCAGTGGCTCTTGGCATCAGGGGCCAAGGTGGAAAAGGACCGTCATTGCACTATATATAGGGCCACAATCTCCATTTTGCCTCTTTAGGCTTTTCACTTCTTCTATGTCTGTGAATCTAGTGAGCACCAGCATCAAGAGGTCTGCAGACCTTTCACAGGAGCTCTGATGCCTCTGAGCTTCAGCAGATGGGCAGATGGTACAGTTACAAAGGTAGATAGTGAGTTGTCAGTCACTGAAATGACATGAAGGGGTCAAAGGTCAGACGAGGCCCCGCTACTTCACCCATGACAGAGATTCCTGACTCCCTCAGTAACTGTACAGCTGTTAAGATTCATACAGAGAGGAAGCAGCTAAACACTGAATCGCTCAGAGATGTCTGCCGGTAATCATGTAACAGTGTAAACCGGCTATTTTTAGCTCATCTTGCCACACTATTTCTGATTGTGCGAGAGATGTATGACGGGCACAGGAACTGAGAATGCTTTTAAACGATATTGTGATACTTGAGAACAGCTTTTCCAGTGACATCTTTAATATGTGCATCGGATGTCAAGAGCAGTATGTGATCTGCATATGACAGGTCGTAAATATTGAAGTTTTTCCATTTTGTTTCTATTAATCAATCTGTTGCGAAACAGCAGCATAGCAAAAGCTTGAAAACAAACTCAAACGCAAAAACAAGGCGTTTGTTCTGTACTTACAGTCTCTTATTATTGGTATTTCCCCTTGGTACCAGTCAAAAGTGTTGAAAGTGCTGAAAATTATACATTTTTCAACAAGATAATGACCTTAAGCATATTTTGAGGTTATATAGTATTATCTTGTAAACAAGGAAAGGGATGGAATGACAGATGATCAGACCCCCACAA
This sequence comes from Brienomyrus brachyistius, assembly GCF_023856365.1. NCBI lineage: Eukaryota > Metazoa > Chordata > Actinopteri > Osteoglossiformes > Mormyridae > Brienomyrus > Brienomyrus brachyistius. The sequence continues at coordinate 10,747,926 of NC_064545.1, read as the reverse complement.
TCCCCCGACCTAAACACAATCTCAACCTAATCACCCAAACTAAACACTTGTCAAAACTTTCCCCAGCCAAACATACTAAATATCTAGGACCATTATATAATGTCTGACTATATATACTGTTCTTCAACTAGCAATTCATAAAATAATCCCATCTGACACTAATAAAATTATACATATGTTGTTCAAATATTTGTTATATATGTATGAAATGCAGCTACTCACATTAACCTCAACATGCATCTGTCCAGCAGGAAAACAAGATTTAAATCAAGATGACATCATCAATGTGTGCAATGTATTTGTTTACAGTGTTTTACAGCGTTCTAGTACATACTGTTTGTTTGTGTCTCAAGGTTCTACATGACCCATTGCCGACAGAAGGGCACGACACACATGGGTCCAGTGAGATGGAACTGGCCGTGCAAGTGATGCAAGAGGTCACTCCAACAGGAAAGTGGGCCGCAGTCCAAGAGATGGAAACGGATAAATCGCGTGGGGGTGTCCTGTCAGCCTCGAGTGAGCAGACAGAGAGCACGCCAGTGTATTTCAAAGAAGTGGCAGATAATTCTGAGCCAACAGCAGAGCCACTGAAGACTGATCTTGTAAATAACCGCGTGACCTCGGATCTTCTTGACAGGGAGGACTTTCATATTAACGAGGGTCTAGACAAAAATGCAAATAATATGTTTGAAACCCGTGGAGATGGTGTCTCCATTGGGGATGGGAAAAATGAGATGGAAATAAAGGAAACTGCCATCAATGGTGATGAACTGGGCACTAGATACTTTATGGAGACACCAGTATTTTTGCAGCTGACACCTCAGATTCATCAACATGTAGAAGAAACCATCCAAAATGAGGTGAAAGACACAGGAATCCAGATTAAAGTTATTCATGAAAGCGATAATCTAAATCCAGTCTCCCCTAACCTATTTATACCTGAAGCACCTGAAGCAGAATTGTCTGCAATTGTTCCCAAGGTAGACGTTGTGATGGAAACCAAAAACAAGTTGTCGACAGCTAAGGATGCAGATCAGTCCCATTTACAGAGACAGGAGAGGGAAGTTTCTGAGCTGGTGGCAAAGGAGAGTCATGTACTGGTTGCTCCAGTGGCCCCTGATGTTGCTGCCAACCTACAGAACATGCGGAATGATGTAGCACATTTACTATCAAATGAAGACAAACCAGAAATAACACAGCAAGGTGAAAAAGACGGAATGGAAGATAAAAGGCTACTTGAGACACGCAACAGCAATAATGTGCCGTTTATAAATGTTTTCTTCGAAGATCCTATTTTGCTCAGTAACACTATCTCTGAGCCTAGTTCTGCCTTAATAACTTCAGTACTGCCACATAATACTGAGAAGATTATAGATGCAAAAGATGACTTCCACAGCAAACTTACACTGGCTCCAGACAATGCAAAAGTACCCCAAGAAGCTACCGTGGACTCGAGGTCTATTTTTGATGAGCTCCATACAGATAAGTCTTCAGTTGAAGTGCTCAGTCCTACCAACCTCAAAACACCTCTGTTGAGTCCCACAACTTTGCGGCGGTTTGCTTCTCAGAGAGCTGATGATCTGGGGACTCTGCAGGGATCTGGGGTCCCTGCAATTCAGGTTGAAAGCATCCCACTGGAAAGCACGGAGCCATCACGGACCCCATCCGCCATCCCGTCCTGCGAGAGCAGCCCGAAAATGAGGAGGAGGGACAGCCTGGGCGGCATCCCATCAGCCACCCCAGAGGAACTAGCATCTGGGGCACGTAGGAAGATCTTTGCCCACAAAGCTAAAGGAGAGGACCCTGACGGGGCAGAAGAGCAGGAAGCCCCAGGGAAGAAGGAGCAGGAGCCCTCCTGCAGGTCACCTCCCCAAACTCGCAGAGGATCCACCCTGCACACTCCGACTGGCCAGAACACTCCTCCTACTGAGAGACGCTCCCCTTTCCTGAGTCGCAGGAGAAGCACCCTTGAGGTACCCAAAAACCACGAGGAGACACTCAGGGAAACTGAAACTCCTAAGACTGATACCAGACCAGCAGAGAAGGAGAAGCTAAACCCCTTCAAAGGTAATTTTTTAAGTGGTTGCTTTTGACACTGAATGCCAAACTTTTACCTGTAAGGAAAGAGGAACTGAAACTCATGGACATAGTAGACGGAAAGTGAGAAGTTTGTCTCTCTCATGACAGCTCCACAGGTTATCCGCAAGATTAGAGGAGAGCTCTATTCTGATGCCTCCGGACACCTTAAGCTTTGGTGCCAGTTCTTCAATGTGCTCAGCGACTCCACTATTAAGTGGTACAGAGACGAAGTGGAGATCGCCGAGGTGAAGAGGAGGTAAAAACTGAAGCGACCAAAAGATCTACACCCACAATAAAACTGCCCCAGCTGTAGAGTCAGCATGCTCATCAATAGCAACATTTCACTCCTGGAGGATGTGTGTGTGTGTGTGTGTGTGTGTGTGTGTGTGCGAGCATGTATACCTATCCTTATGGGGACTCAATGTTTCCCGGTCCCCATAAGGGGAAACTCTATTTTATAAAAATCAGTGACTGCTATGAAAAAACTAATGCAAAAACTCTTGTATTTTGCTTGGTTACTTATGGTTATGGTTATGGTTATGGTTATGGTTATGGTTATGGTTAGGGCAGGGTGGGGGTTAAGGGGTTATGGTTGTCATAGTTAGCGTTAGCATTTTTCCCATAGGTGTGCCCTACGTGTGTGTGTGTGTGTGTGTGTGTTCATTTCCTAATGGAACATCTGTGTTTTGCTTTTCCGCTAGATTTTTTTCAAATGATGTTTGAAACCTGCATTGTCATATCATGCAACAATGCAGTCATTCATTTCCTCTGCCGGCCCCTGGAGGTTGGTCTCCCCCTTTGAGTCTGGTTTCTCCCAAGGTTTCTTCCTTCTAGGGAGTTTTTCCTTACTACTGTCGTCTTGCTCACTGGGGGCTTTGGGCGGGGATAATGTAAAGCGCTTTGAGCCGACGTCATGTTGTGAAATCAAATCAAATCAAATAGAATGGAATAGTATTATAAGGCAAGTGATAGACACTATTACAGCATCGAAAACTTTGCAGTAAGCTTTATGTGTATCCCCAGGCTCTTGGTGTTTCACAGTTATTTGCAGTTTGCAACCTCTTGGCCTTGTGACTATGAAAGCCCACATCGGTGACACTGAGAGGTACATGCCCAGGCCATGTAAACCAATGCTACTTGATTGCACCATCCCAGCCTGGCGGCTCTAGTTAATATCTAAATCTGTTCTGTGGGCTGCTGTGTCAGCTAAAAGCTCATGCTCCTGGTGGGCTCCTGTGCGCCAGCGACCCCTGGAGGACAGGAATGGGTAGCATGCTGAATCGTACTGGAACATGACTGGTTCTCTCATCTTGATTCCCCAGTGCAGGTGACGAGAGGCCACTGGCACTGGCCATTGTGCAGGTGAACACGTGGGACTGTGGTGTGTATGGCTGCTCCATAAAGAACGAGTACGGGAGCGACTCCACGGACTACCTACTCAGCGCAGATAGTACGACTTCCTCAAACCAATCAGCATGTGCTTCTTGTTTTGACATACAGAGGTTAATTTGACTGTCTCTTGCTTATTACAGTACTGTCTCAGTTCTTCTTCAGGGAAGATGTAGAAGGTAAACAGATTTTCACGTCCTGAAGTATTTTCTGAACAGTAAGCCCAGGTCAAACGGGACATTGTTACTCTATCTGAGCCCTGAGATTGTGTTGTCTCATGTGTACTGCAGTTGGAGAGGAGGTGGAAATGACCCCGTTACTGTTTGCCAAAGGCCTGGCAGACCCCGGGTGTTGGGGTGCCAAGCTATTTGGGCGCATCATGAATGAGGAGTCCAATGTGGGCGAGGGCTGCGGTCGCAAGACCAGCCGGGTGAAGGCCATTTATGGCCTAGAGCCCATCTTTGTGTCGGGAAACACCTGCATCCTCAAAGTGCGCAACCCCATCACTTACGGGAGCCAGGAGGAGAACGCCCTCACCGAGAGGAACGTGGAGATCACGAAGCAGGTCAGCGTCATGGAATACGATCTGAGTTATGAGAGCCCTGCACAGTAAGGGGGATCTCCATCTGAATCTGATTGATGAATTATATTCATAATTTTCAATGAAGTAGGAATGAATATAGATTAATTACGGTGCTAAAATTGGCATTCTACTTTCGGGATGTGTGGATCAGTCAATGTGTCATCACCTGCTCTACACCTTTTAATAGCTTTTAAAAGATCAGAAGATAAAAAAGGCTTGGGATCACGGTCTTTAAATACGAAAGGGATCAGGGTGTTGTTGTTTTAAACTCCAGAAACAAATTGAGCCCAGCAGTTCATTTACTGTATGATATAACGACAACACAAGTTAAAGAGGAAACGTTTACTGTATGTACCTCACTGTATATAACTGACTATATATAATAGCTACTGGTCTGATCGACTCACCTCTGAATCCCATAAGCTTCTCAAACAAGGTTTGAATCTTTAATTTTGTGATTATTAGCTGTGGCCTTGAGCTCAGTGTTGAGTTTTTTGTACTATACGTGTGTCAGAATTGGATTCAGGGGAAGTGGAGGAGAGGATAACTGCTTTAAAACAAAGTATGACAATGAGCTGGATATCAGGATGGAAGAGAGTAAGTGTTCGTGCAGAACTCAGTTGATGTCGGTGAAGGTAATTATTGCTGTTCAGACTCAGGAAGCCATTATTGTTATAAGCCATTATGCAAAACCTTTTGTAAAATCTGGTGGATATCTTGGTGGTTTACAGAACTGCTTCTTCCCCACTCTGGCTAGCATGACCACTTAGCGCGCGAGGGGTCCGCCTGTGTTCGACCGTGCCACATGGAGAGATCCTTAGAAAGGCAAATCCATGGCCGCCTGCCTTATCTTGCCTCAAACCTGGGTGAACGTGAGCCCTCTCTCCCTCTCAGGAGTGTAAGATACAGAACACGGTGCGAGAGTATTGCAAAATATTCGCTGCAGAGGCAAGAACAAAAGAGAGCTTCGGCCCCTCGTTGGAGTGAGTATGGTGACAATGCCGATGATCAAATGATGGTGATACAAGTTTTAGTGTCATGGAGACAAATTTAAAAATACAACTATAAAACTAATAATTAAGGATAAATACCAAGTATTAACCTGAAACAGTAACCAGATTCATTCACAATTTCATTTTTATTGCTGTTATACAGTTCAGTTAGGTCCTGAAATTGATGCTCTTCTGTCTGTTTGGACCTGTGCAGAGTGAATCCTGTGTATCTAATGTACCGGCCTGCCAACATGGTCCCCTACGCCACAGTGGAGATTGACCTTCAGGGCACGTACGTGAGATACTGCCGACAGGACAGCACCGGGAGGCTTGTGATGAGGAACTCATCCGAGACGGAGCAGAAGTGTTGTGCCTTTCAGCACTGGATCCACCAGTGGACCAGCGGCAACCTGCTGGTCACCCAGCTAGAAGGTAGAACAGGCTGATCGACCCGACATGCTCGCCCAAGGGCACCTCTCCCAGCTAGCCGTCCTTTGGCTAAAATCCCTGTATTCTGTGTTGCAGGTGTTGATATGAAGATCACAAATATTTCAGTGGCCACCAAATCAAGGGGGTAAATCTTGTTTTTAATACAGATTTTTAATTTTTATTTATTATTTTTATGCATCATTGGCACACTTTTGAGATTTTTGATGATATGGTGCACATTTTCTTATGTCTTCAGGAAAAAATAAATCAATACAATACTTTATTGCGGGGTGTCCAACTTATAATATTACATGCTTCACATTTTAGAAAAAGACATCTTAAATCCAAATGACATAACTTTTGACAGATGATTTCCCATTGGTCATCTGCTGGAACGGGGAGGGACATCTGTGTACTTGATGTCATTAATACAGGGTTATTGAGCGCAGTTAGTTTGTCAGATTTAATTTGCACTGCTTGTTGTGAGTTTTAAACGTGCACCTTAGAAAGGCTCAAAGCGCAATCATCACACGCGTGTGACATGTTGGGGCCCCCCGTTACAGAGGAAACATCTGTATACTGTAGTTAAAATATAATTATGTCACATATTTCTAATGGGACAATAATGAATAATCATAGTGTATTATCACCATTATTTTAGCAATTGCAGAGGCATTCCAGACATTTTCAGAGGACCGTTTATTGAATTTTCTGTTTGCTCTGGGGGAGAATTGATAAGCCCCTAAAGGATGTCTTTGTGTTGCAGGTACCAGGGCCTGTCAGATGAGGCTTCCCCACAGGTTTTTGAGCAGTTCCCCTCCTTACACCAGTGTAACTACTATTGCGGCCTTCTCGGCCTAAGGACCCTCCGGTCCACGGACTCCATGCAGCAGTCTGCCAAGACGAAGCCCTCCAGAAGCCCCCTGATCGCCCGCAAGATGGGGGGCACGTCAAGCCCCCAGCAGCAGAGAAAAGGCTCACATAGCCCCCAGACCGCCAGGAAGAGTACGTCTAGCCCAAAGGTGGTGAGGAAAGCGGGGGAAGTAGGTGAAGGAAAAGCCACTAAACAGAAAACAGCAGAGATAGAGCAAGATGTGTAATGCAGCATCACTGATCTCTCATATAAGAACCCAGCACAGACTGACCTGTTTACCTGACTGAATTTTTCACACATTGGCCTTTTATTCATTAATGGAAGATGGTTGTGAGCTGGGAGGGAGGGTCAGCCTTTGGTTGCCTTTGACTGGAGAAAATTAGGCACATACAGAATGTTAGAGCGTGTAATGAAAGAGGCATCTCATCGACAGCTGAAATCCTGGACTGTGGTGTTGAGGAGCAGACAGCATAGTGGAAAAGGAGACAAACCTGGTATCAAATGGCATGAAAGTCTGGGAGAGATGACGCTCTTGTAACCTAAAGGAAGACGTTTAGAAAAAAACGTTCAGTGTACTATAAACCTGTATATGTAGGTAAAGTGTAAAACATTTAGAAGTCACATAAAGAACAGAATATAACACAATACAATAATAGTAATTCCAAGACTTTTGATTGTCTGTGACAGTACTAGGACATTGATAGCGACCATTTTCTTTTGTGTGTTGGTCACCGGTTGAGTCAACTGCTAATTGAAGAAGTAAAATTCTTTAATGAAAAGTTCTCAGTGTCAGACCAGGTGCATGCTGGGAATTTATGCTCTGGACTAGATGAGCTGACATGGTAGTTTCTCTTTGCCTGTATAAAATGTTGTGTTTTTCCTCATGTGACATTTTGATTTTCTAACTGCTCCCATTTCCACATTAATTGAATTCCTACTAACGAAAGAAAGCAGCCGGGATAAGCAGGATAGATGGAAATGAACAGAGATCGGATTGATTTAGGTTTAATCATGAATAGGGATTTGAAATTTCCTTTGATTAATGAAATTTGTCCTGTAAAAAAAAAAACTGAATTTAAAGCTGAGATAATTATGTGGTTCTACTGCAGGACCACTGAACATGTAGGAATGGAAATATTTGGGAAAATCTTTAATGTTTTAAAAGCTTGTCTGACTATAACTGTTTTTGTTTTGCACCCAACTCAAAGCAATTTAGAATTTAGTATTTTTGATTTTTTTTTTTTTTAGCTGTACAATAACAATGGGGAAATTAAATAACTGTCCCATAAAGGCATGTAAACCCTTAAATGTGCACTTTCATGGCACTGAGTTAGTAACATTGAAGTCACCATGAAGTTCTCTCCGGAATGTGTAGACTGGGGGCGTACTTGGGGCCTGGTGTTTGTGGCAGGTACTACAAATGTTACAGCTACTTGTTCTTTGTCTGAGTGAGTGTGTGGGATCAGGGCTGGTTTTCCTGTCCTCTGTGATCCCGGTTTGACAGTGGAAATGGACACTGTTGCCTCTTTCTGTAAACTTGTACATACCAACTTGTCATTTGTGAAACTGTGGCAATATAGCAAATGTCTTTAAAAATGATTCATGTTTTGTGTAAGCATCATTTCTGATACGAAAATAATGATACATTTTTCATTTCCGTTGTTTTTATCTCTTTATTGAAAACACTGAACATAACCATACTCTTATTTTCTAGATACAAGAACTCAATTCTTAAATCAGATAACGATAAACAGAAAAAATATATATTTTATCATAGAGGGACTATGTGTGTAACATAAAACTGGTTATTCTTTTAAACCTGGTAAATGTCTCATTATACTCGGTATTCACTGATTCGCTGGTTAAGCGGGTGTAGCGCACGGGCAGGCAGGGAGGCGAAATACGGGGAAAACGGAGGTTTATTAAAGGTACGGCCAGGGCAGGACGGAACACTAGCACTGACGCGAAAAAACATCAATGACGGACCGCAAGATAGGACAAGACGTGGACTAAATAGACAAGACAGAGCAAAATAACAGGGTGTAGCTGGGTACGATCGGGGAAGCACACGTGGATAATCAGGGGGGCGTGGCAAACACGAGGATCGTACGAGCCGGGCGTGACATTCAATAGTTAAATATTATATGCAATAGTAATTTATTGTAATAGACCCCTTTGAGGGTGCACCTCTGTTTTGTTTCCATGCTGCCTGTGATAGTTTCCCTAAGATCCTGATGGTGATGAACTGTTGTAATATGGATGGATGGATGGATGGATGGATGGAATTTATACAAAAGTAATTTTAAATATTTATAAGATAAATCATATAATAAGCAGTAGGCTGTGATGCAGCCCACGGATTGCAAGGAGTGAGAGTAGAGTAGGAAAAAAGGAACAGAAAAAGACTGAACACTGAGCGGAAACGGGCATTAAACAAACGCGCGTCTCAGTCTGACGTATGTACATAGAAATGGTTCTTCTTTACTGGGCCGTGTAGTAAAATATTATCAAACCTTTACTTTCACTGGGGATAAAGTAATGTTAAAATAAAGTATTTAACGCTTATAAGTTATGAAACACACAATGCTATCTGTTAAAAAGATACAAATTTGAATGGGTGAAGATTATTAAAAACGTAATAATGATGACAAGAAAACAGTAAAATACCAAATTATATATTGTACTTTTTTTTTTTTTACTCAAAGCATAAATTACATTTCCCGCTAAAATCAATAAAGTTTATTAAAGTTACTCTTGGCTTTCAGAGCTATATGGATACCCTGGCAGATTCGGTGGACCACCGCTTGGCTGAGGATCTTCAATACGTAAAACGTAAAGTAACATTTTGTCAGGATTCTAGAACTTTTATTTAAGGCCTTGCCCACGCATTTTAACTTCTACAGTACATTTTTCCTACTAGGTGTCAGCGCTATACAACTCTCTTTTTAAAATCCTTGGCCAGTTCCAGACTGAATGTCTTTGTACTGCGGAAAGAAACCGCTGAGACTCGGGGAAAACCTGCAAACTCCACAAATGCCACAACAGCGCCGCCCACAGAGCTACCACAAGAACATATGCAAGCACGGGCAAATTTAGCGCGGCGTGTCGTTTACGTACATGATGCAAAATCACATTTAAATAGCAGAATGCAAGCCACATTATTTCAGTAATACTGTGCTCATGCGCAGTTTAAAGATTCAGGGATTGAGTTATGATGATCAGAAGCCATTCTGTAGCCCAGACGGTTGCTTTAATAACAATACTATTTTACAAGCTGACGATCTGGACTATAAGTGATTTTGATGAATTTTAGGGTTCGAAAAGTACAAGGTATTACTCCATGTTTATATAACTTGCATCGATGTTAAGAATTTGATATGAATTTCAACCGCTTGGGGTGTGACACACCTTTTTCTTCACAATTTGCAATGACATGACAAATACAATCTCACACCAAGATGAAACACAAAAGTTTAAAGAGTGTGAAACTAAGTAAATTTAGTAGATCTGACGAATGCGAGTCACTTTACTGAAGCCATGACGACCTGAGGCTTCTAGAACATGTCATTGAAAAAGCGAAACTCAAGTCTACCGAGTGAAAGTAATGACGTCTGACTACAGTGTCATAAAGACTGCACTCTTCACTCCGCAGTAAAGCATTTTAAGACCAACCAATATTCATTTGCATTCATGCCATTGAGAGTCATAGATTAGTAATACTGAAGCACTAATCACCTCAATTTGAACACAGAATAAAATAATTTAAGTTAATGTTAAAGTGACATAGAACATTTTAAAAAGTGGTCTCACTTGATTTTTCAGTCTTTCTTTAGTATCAGTTGATTCGGTTTTTTAAAAAACTTATTCGAATAATGATTATTTTATGATGAGACAATAATAATGACACGTTATTCATTGCTGTGGGGAAATTCTCTTTTTACCTATCCCATCCTGCTCTCTTTGACACACATGTAGACAAGAGCAAGCTTGGCAGCGAAGGACAGCCACCAAGAATAGCACCTACGGACCTTGCGGTTAAGGGCCTTGCTCAAGGGCCCGCAGACAGCTAGGTGACTCGTTTATCAAAGCCAGGCTCCAAGTGGCGACCCAATCACAGGCACAGAGGCTTGGCCCACTGAGCCACACTGCACCAGTACCTCAATATTGAAATTAGATCAAGTAAACAGCAATTAAAATGAGATTTAGGGTTTAGCTAATGACTAACATGTTGAGATCAGTCACCATGACATGCATTTAATTTTCAGAAGCTAACAAAAACTGTAAAAGCACAATATTATACACAAAGCGATTCAGAAACTGCCTTCGATCCGTTCATTTGCTTCAGAATTCAGATGTTTGCATGTTCTATATCTGAATACAGATTATCTTGACCTCTGCTTCTTCCTTCTTCCTTGCCATCTCTGAATACTGTCTATCTTTCCCTTCCCCTGAAGAGTGAAACTTTAAGGTCAATTCAAACTTTTTATTTATGACTTGCCAATTCTCAGTACATTTCCGGAGATTATTATTTTTTTTTTTATGAACTTTCTTCTTTCTTAGTATCGTTGTGCTTCTCGATGTTCTCCATCCTGTCTTGGAAACCCTCCAAACTGAATGTGCAGTCTCTTTGGCAAAGGGTTACGATTGCATTTAATGAGCTCTTAATCAATAACGCATACGATTTCATAATGTGATGAAAATTAACTTTCAGCCTTCCATCACTCCCTAACATTTGAACCGCGCAACTGTGAGTTTTATATTTTGGGCATTTTATTATATAATTTTCTGCATTATGTAACCAAGATATCTGCTGATCACTGTACAAGCTACAGTGCAAGGGTCAATTTGGCGGACGGCAGAAAAATGTGGCATCTCGGAGGAGCCAAGGATTTCTGCGGAAAATGAAATCGGAGCATGTGTGTGTGTCCTGCCACAGACAGGCAGCAGGACAGAGTGGGCGTGCCTAAGCCTGCACACACCACATGTAGGTTTGCCCATCGCCCAGCTTAAAATATGTGACTTGGGTTATTTTTCGAAGAAATAAGACATCGGGTGGCGCTGGTGTGAACGGGGCGCTAATTGGGGCTGTAGAGCCAGCAGCTGCCTCCCCCCCCCCACGGTGCAGGGTGCGGTAGAGGGCTTTGATTGGCTGTCAGAGCAGCAGAAAGGTGTGAGCAAATACTGTGTGAATCCATCATGGGAACTGTCCCTCAGAAGTGCATGACACTTATGCAGCTCTCTTTCAATTGTCGTCAAACCCTCTCATTACAGAAGGACAGAATGTCCACTGAAGGGAGCCAGTATTCAATACAATAATCTTCGCCAGTTCTTAATATGTTGCAAATGATTTCCTCTAACTCACCCCACCCATGTTTCACAATCTGGCTTTTCTTTTGCAGCCTACAAACCCATATACCCCAATTCATGCACACTCTCACAGAACTCGACAATGTACCCTTCTGCCTCACTGGTGTATTCTATTAGCATCAGGTCTAGTGTAAATCAACCTTCCTTTTTGACACAAAGGATTTTTTTGCACACTAAACGCGTTTTGAAATCAGGTGGAAAAACCTCCATAATGAATTTCACAAAATGAACATGCAGACACTTCTACAAATACCTGGGTTTTCTTGTTAGCCTTGAAACAAATAGAGAGAGGATCTGCTCAAACAGTATATCAAGTATACTCTTGTGTTATGTTGTTAAACTGGGCTTTGTTCAGACTGGAAGTTACTCCCTACCAGTGTACAGACAATGTCATTATTATTTCATATACTCTCTCTCTCTCTCTCTTTATAGGAATGACAATTATAAAGCCTATGTATACTGAACAAAAATATAAACGCAACACTCTTGTTTCTGCTCCCATTTTTCATGAGATGGAGTTAAAGATCTACAATTCATTCCAGATACACAATATTACCATTTCTCTCAAACATTTCTCACAAATCAGTCTAAATGTGTGATAGTGAGCACTTCTGCTTTGCTGAGATAATCCATCCCACCTCACAGGTGTGCCACATCAAGATGCTGATCTGACATCATGGGTAGTGCACAGGTGTACCTTATACTGCCCACAATAAAAGGCCACCCTGGAATGTGCAGTTTTTTGCTTTATTGGGGGTCTGGGGACTCAGAACCGGTCAGTATCTGGTGTGACCACCATTTGCCTCATGCAATGCAACACATCTTCTTCGCATAGAGTTTATCAGATTGTCAATTGTGGCCTGTGGAATGTTGGTCCACTCCTCTTCAATGGCTGTGCGAAGTTGTTGGATATTAGTGGGAACTGGTACACGCTGTCGTATACGCCGGTCAAGCACATCCCAAACATGCTCAACGGGTGACATGTCCGGTGAGTATGCTGGCCATGCAAGAACTGGGACATTTTCAGCTTCCAAGAACTGTGTACAGATCCTTGCAACATGGGGCCGTGCATTATCTGTCTGAGTGGCTGGTCTCAGACGATCTTGGAGGTGAACCTGCTGGATGTGGAGGTCCTGGGCTGGTGTGGTTACACGTGGTCTGCGGTTGTGAGGCCGGTTGGATGTACTGCCATATTCTCTGAAACGCCTTTGGAGACGGCTTATGGTTGAGAAATGAACATTCAATGCACGAGCAACAGATCTGGTTGACATTCCTGCTGTCCGCATGCCAATTGCACGCTCCCTCAATGCTTGTGGCATCTGTGGCATTTTGCTGTGAGACAAAACTGCACATTCCAGGGTGGCCTTTTATTGTGGGCAGTATAAGGTACACCTGTGCACTACCCATGATGTCAGATCAGCATCTTGATGTGGCACACCTGTGAGGTGGGATGGATTATCTCAGCAAAGCAGAAGTGCTCACTATCACACATTTAGACTGATTTGTGAGAAATGTTTGAGAGAAATTGTAATATTGTGTATCTGGAATGAATTGTAGATCTTTAAGTCCATCTCATGAAAAATGGGAGCAAAAACAAAAGTGTTGCGTTTATATTTTTGTTCAGTGTATATCTGTCTCTTGGCTTATCACCTTTACCCCGTAATTTACCAATGTGGTTTTTTCCACTGCCACTATGAACCGAGCGCTAACCTCGCTGATCTGGGCCTGTTAGTGAAAGAGTCACCAAACCTAGCTGAACGTGAGAAAGTACCACAAGAACAACTAAACGGAATGCATTCGTAATGCAAATTCACTCAAGCCAATGGTAATTCCATTAGTGTCTGATGCTAACACAGCGGTTCCCGCGGACGCGCCAGCGGAAATTAGCACCCAGTAAACAAAAGAAAAAAAATGCACGTACTAAACCGTGAGGTACATCATGTGGACAGTGCATATGCCTCTCATGGGTTTTATGTCAGATAACTGAAGCAAGCTGGAGCCATGCTGTAAGTAGTCTCTCTTCACGGTACACGCCGGTTCCCATATGCCAGGGGAAATTCTGTCCGAAGAACATAGATGGTAAGTAACAACAAAATTTAAACTGTGTCTGAAAAGGTATTCTCTTTGCCACAACCTGGACCAGGGGAAGTAGCTAGAGGATATATGAATAGATGGATGAGTGGTTGGATGGATGGATAAATAGATCCTTAAAACGTTTTTCTTTAAGTGTCTGGGCCCCAGTCCAAATCTGGATCCAAGATCCACCTCAGTCATCAACAGATCCAGTTACCCAGTCATCCTTACCAGTTGTATCCGCCCATGTTACATTTCCTGTTTGAGCAGTTAAATACAGACTGTTTGACTCATTCATTGAGGTAGTTTGAGTGCTACGTTCTACTGAGCTCAGCACCTTAATATATTAGTGATGGGCTGGTGAAGCTTTTGAGGCATTGCCGATATTGTATTTCAACACTTCAAACCATTTTTCAAACCTTAAGAGACTCTTAGTGCATTGTTTCTCAAACTGGCCCTCAAGGATCTCCAGAGTCCCGGGAGTTAGGAGGGAGCAAAAATGTGGATAATATGGGGGTCCCTGACGACTGCATTGAGAAACACTGTCTTAGTCCATGGGTTTTAAAATGTGCAGCAATGGTTTGAACAATCTGAGGATGAAGTCTTTGTGTTTGCATCGAATGAATGATGTTGTTGGTATGACAGTAGGGTTTAACTGGATCATCCAAAATAAAATCTTATAAAATACTATGTTTCTTTGTTAAGTTATATGTGTGTGTTCAGTCATTATGTATCTACCATAAAATATTGAAATGTAGTGTTTTTATAGTCTTTTTGTTATGAGTTATAAAAATGCCATTTTGGGTGTCCATTAATGATAATAGAATAATAGAAAAATATTATAAGATTCATTTGGAGATTCATTTGGAAGATGCTTTTATCGAAAGTGACTTAATACAAGGGAAACACACAGAATTCTCCCACTAAACCACCAAATGGTACCAACTGCTATAATAAAAACAATAAAGCAACAACAACCAATTAACAATGATATTAATGATGTCTTTATACATAATAGTATATTTCAATATGGTAACACAGTACCACTTTACAATAAGACTACCCTTATAAAGCATTTATGATTGGTTTATAATCAAGTTATTAATAAGCCTTTAAAGCTTTACAAGTCATTAATAGACAATTAGAAACAAGTTTCAGTGTTTTTTTTTATTTATTAATGAGCTACGGCCATTTATAAGTAGCAAAAGGGAGCCTTATTGGGTTATAATTACTTGACGGGGCACAAGTACTTATTAATGATTCAATTGATACCTGCAATATTTATATTCATTTACTTTATTTGGAGAATTCAACTCAAATACTGCTCATTCCAGAGTCATTTACCATAATGGATACAAAGGTGTTGCATGTAGTACAAATTAAATCACAATCAATCTCCCCAAATGTAAAAAAAAAAACATGATTCCCAAAAGTTTCACCTTGCTTTTATAAAAGGTTCGAAGAGCTGACAAGGATTCGAAACCTCTGACACTTCCGAAGTCATCAGTCACGTGATAAAAAAAACTCAAGACTACTTGATTTTCTTTGATGAGATAAGCTCCAAAGTCTCGGTACTGTCCGTCCGCTCACTGCTCACGATCGATCACCACCTTTTGTTCACCTACTGCCCGCTTCTTGACTTCTTCTTTTTCATTCTGCCCAGTCACACTTCTTCGGGCTAATTGACTGTGTATGACATTTGTATCCTACTTTGATTAATAAATGGCTATGGAACATTGTGCATGATGATTCATTATATTAAGTGACCAGGCTTTGAAGCACATGAAATGTGTATGTAGCTGTCTAAATTTTGACACATTCTTATCACTTCAGAAAATCAAAATTAATCAAATACTTTTTAAATGTATGTTCCACATTTAAATGAGTGTCTCTCAGCTACTTCCCTTAACAGGGTGCATGAATAAGATGTTTTCATCAAACCCCTAGTCTTAAATTCCAGATCTGCTACGGCGCACTGATCAGAGCTGTTACCACATGCGTGCTGAGATGAGCACTAACAATGTCTTTTATGTGGACATGAATGACTGGAGTGTGAAGGGTTTCCATCCACATCAATTACCATGATCAGGAAATAAAGAGTCACACCAAGACCTCTTATGTGTGGACAGTCTCTAATTAAAGTTAGCCTCTGTGGCGCGGAGGGGTTGGCTAGTAACATAATGAAAATAGAAATTAAAGTCAGGCGACCATTAGCACTAACAATTTCCAAGTGTCCTCGGGACACACACTTTCCTGGGTTTCCTGTTCAGTTTTCTTTTAAAGGACTGCTGCTGTGCTAGAAAATCTTCAGGTATCCATCCATTTTCTGCAACTACTTGTCCTGTGTAGAGTCACAGGGGTTTGGAACCTACAGATACAAAGCAGGGAACAATCCAGGATTGTTAGCAACAGTGCTAATCACTGCACCACCATGCCACCCCATAGTTTACATACAATCCGTAAGTCCACGTATATACAGCCGTATAAACACAAAAAAATTACAAACAAACATAACTTTGACGCCTACTGTGTTTCTCGTCATACCGACGATGCACAGCTCCCGTTTAAAAATCTGTTTGCAAGGCCATGTATCAAGTATTCATTAAAACACCATGCAGATTTAATGTCAGTATCTGACATTAAAAATTAGTTGATTCTGTGTGAAAGTAATATTTAAGCTACTTATCAGGACAAACCATTCTATAATACAAAAGACCCGCGTTTGCCAAGTCGCCTTAACAAATAATAACCCAGAACAAATGATGGCCGTGTAAATGTCTTACTACATTTCTGTTAATAAGATATCACAAACGATTTGCGAGAGGCCGTTCATAAATGGCTTTGGAGGTGCAGTCTGACCAGTCAAACCGACAGTGTGAAAAGCATGTTGAGCCTTTACAATTACCTCGGGGGCAGATGGCATTTCAGTAACTTTTTAATATCAGGTCCACTAAAAGCCCATTGCGACTACTGCCGAAATGGTATCGCCGAAAGCGGCCGTCTGCGTGTGCGATAAAACGCGGTGATGAGGCGCCCTTTGTCCGCTGCAAAATGATAGCGTGCTGGCAAGGTCCATAAAACCGAGGCATTATCTTCAGGTGGCAAACGAATCATATAAGGAAAAGAACAGATCGATTATAGGGAAAATGTTTTTTTTTATTCTTATTTATTAGCACTCAGTTATTATTATTACTTTAGTTTAATTATTAATATTTACCTTTCTATGTGTTTATGGAATCCATTTTGCAGGTTAAGGGTTTGGCTAAGAATTAGATTGTTTTATAAAACAAAAAACACAAGTCACGAAAGGATTCTGTCACAATTTGATTGAGGTTACGGCACTATTAAGACTGGAAATATTGTTGCTATTACAAGCATTTCATAAACAGATTGTGACTCTGATATTATTACAAATTACAGCATATGGATTTTATATTTCCAAGAGGTGTTCCATCGCTATGAGAAAAAATGTCCACCCTTTATCTCCAGATTAGATGATCAGATGATGTGGCTGTGATTACCACCCAGCGGACATTAACACGTATAGGACAGTGTCATCTTCACACATGAAAAGGGTGAGTACAGGGCAGCCTGGGTCTCTCTCTCAGCTGACAGCTGTTAGGTCTCAGCTGGTGACCCAAGCTGCCTGCTCCACAGGGACCCCACCCGCTCACACGTTTACAGGGAACTGTGAGGCAAGAAGCTCTGATGGCAGCAAAACGGCAATGTGCACCAAACCTACATGTAAGGCTACAAATGACAATGAAGAATTACATTACTGCGAGACAGGAATGGACTAGGATTAAGAATCATCCCGCAACATCTTGGTTAATGGATTTAATGTCCTTCTTGTCCGTAGAAAAAGCTAAATATCCTCTAAGAGGCTCGTCTGCCAATTTTCCCAAAACTTGGCAGACTGTTATTATATATGTGAATTCCATGTCGTCTCGGGAGCCCAGCTGACTTCAGACATCAGTTTTTTGTGAATCCTTTTCATTTCACTGCAGGGCTTTGCAGTCTTGGACGGAACAGTTATCAAACAATGCTGTGATACTCATGGTCAGGATGCTCATAGTCAGGAGCCCTTAAACCTCCTTTGTTGCCTCAAATGATAAAGGTGTTGCCTCGCTTTCGTAATCTGTAATCTGTCCATGTATGTGCATGGATCAGCTGAGGTCTTCTGTGAGCTGAGCCCCAAGGTACTTAAAGTTGCTTACAGGAGCCCCAGTGATGCAGAGGGAGGATTGAACAAACATTTAACATTTAACAAAGAAGCCCTATCATCCCATGAAGTCATTTGTACCAAAATCTGCATTCATGTTTTGTATAAGTAAAAATTAACCACTAAGCCACGTGTTAATTTCCATAACAGTGAAAAAGGGCAAAGTGTAAATGAAACATTTTCTTATCTTTCTCCAAATACAGGATTTACTGAGTGACTGAGAGAACCACATAAATGAGATTTATACAGAACAGAAAAGGTCGTGCATTTATACATTATGCTTGTCCATGTTAAATTCAAAATGTGATTTAAGTAGAATTTAAAAACCATAATTTATATGTGTGACGGACATGTGAGAGATAGTTCCAGTTAGAATACACTGAGATACTCTGAGATTTATAAAGAGCAGCACCACCCAGACAGGACAGTAGCTTAGTGGTTAGTCTTATAAACACCCACCTCAAGGGCTGTAAGTTCAACTCCAGCCTCTTCAAATGAAGGTTACATGCAGGTCACTCTTACTATGTAGCGCATTTTCTAGTTCGTCCCCATCAAATATGTCTTAAAATATTGATCAATTTAAATTCTGAAGCTGTGGAAGATTGTTTAATAATCATATTTGTTTTCCTTTATGATTGAAATCACAAATAAATGGTGTCAAGGTTAATTTAAAGTCATTCCACCATTTTAGCTCGAATGGATGCTGCCAATTTTGACAAACAGGAAGGAAAAAGTTAACAGCAATAGTAACAGAGGAGAGGTGATGGGAGGAAGTGGAGGAAAGTAAGGAAAGCAGCAAAAGCAAGAGTGTGCCGCAATACGTCAGATCTGCTGCTCAAGGGCACAAAGCAAGTGTTAGGGCTGCCAAGGTTAAAATGCACTTCAAAATCCTGTTATAAAGATCTACACTCTCATTAAACAACATATTACTACTATGTTATTATGCATGATGGCTTCATACAGTAAATTTTTCTGACCTGGTTTATGGTAAAACACCTTACTAATTAACTGAATTAGGCTTTTCAGATTCCATTAATTATTTTAACTTAAGAATTTTGAAATGTTGGCAGGTATGCATAGCTAAACATGATAGACAGATTGAGCTCTGGCATAACCGTTTCAATACCATATGGTGTCATGTTGACAAATTTGTTTCAGGTGCGTAATGATTATTTTTGGAGAATAGTAACAGCATTTAGGGAGCGATGTGGCTCAGTCGGTAACAATGCTGTCTCCCAGCATCAGCATTGTGATCTCTGGGCCGTGTGTGTGTGTGTGTGTGTGTGTGTGTGTGTGTGTGTGTGTGTGTGTGTGTGTGTGTGTGTGTGTGTGTGTTTCCGCAGTATTGTGTGGGTTTCCTCCCACAATTTGGCAAAGTGCCCCTGGCCTGTTTGCGTGCGTGCTTATTGCAGATTACATTGTTGATTTTGACACAGCTCATACCTGTCAATCTTATTAGATTTTAGCGAATCTCCATTTTTAATTATCTTAAGGTAAAAACAATGCTGTGTGGTTTCGTAATTTTATCGGTACCTAAACGTCTATCATGGCTGGCTTAAGTATGAGATACTGAGGACGTTTAACCTCTCGCATGCTTTGGTCATCAGCACAAAAATTACATTTTGAATATTCTGAAGTTGACAAAGACAAAGCAATCTGGTACTAAGCAAGTACAGTACTTAAAAAGACTGTAATAAACAGGCTCATTTTTTCTTAAATGAAAAGTATATTTTAGAACACACTTTTCAATTAGGCTAATGCTGAACTGCTGAATTTCAGATAGATACAGTTTCGCACGCACACACCTACTTACTCTTGGGTAAGGTTTTTTTTCCTTGTAATTTTAGAGCACTCGATGCACTGTACCAATATCGATCCTCCTAGACAGAATAGCGAGCGCAGTTTGTCTGACTCTACTAGTGACTGTCTACTGTCCAGTTAAAAACGTAAACCTGGTGCTTCAGGCATTCTAATCAAACAAAAATTAATTTACAATGCGCAGCAGTAGTTTAAACGACACCATGTCCGACAAACGTGCGTTAACTAAATAGTCGTCTTTATTGGACAGCTACACATAACACAACCTGTAGTAACACATACGTTCTAGGTAATACACAAGACAATAGAACTGTGGGTGTCGTTTCATTATTTTAACAGCGCTTACCTTTTTATAATCAGGCAGTACGTCGGACATCCCTGGCAATTAACATATTAATACAATTTACTGACACCCCGTACTGAAAAAACGCTCCCTACTGACCTTTATATTTATACCTGACATGCACAGCAATGTGATTTACATTAATATTTTTTTGCAGTAATGTGCCCATACGGCGCCGAGTGAGCGGGGTCCTGACATGAGGCAGTCGCGCGGCCGCCCGCACAGGAAGCGGTTTCTAGACGGGCGAGCCTGGACTCCAGCTGCGGCTATGTTGCTAGCGCCTACACTCTTCTCGGCTGCGTCGGTCGGTCGCAACGGCTGGCCTTGCTGGTCGGCGAGTTTTTAGTCTTTGCTGGGGGTGTTTGCGGTATCCGGCATTACCGGGTGTGTTGTGTTCAAACCGTCTGCATCCAGTTACGAAAAACGGTTTGCTAAGCACAAAAAAACACCCGGCCGAAAAAGGCCGGGCCTCGGGGAAGGGAATGTTAGCTAGCTAACGTTTTCTAACGTTAGCCGAGTGTCGGCGGACTTGTAATGAAATTTACCGGCTTAAAGCTGTGCTAGGTGACTAATAAAAGTTTAAATGTTACTCCATGTAAATACGTGTGTGTGAGATGCCAGTAACACTAAGTATAAGCTACCTGCTATAGCTGCCGATAGCTCAGAAGGCAGGCCACCCTGCCTGCAAGTTAAAACATCTGCTACCTTTGGAGCGGTGACGCATTTAGTATTGTATTCGTACAAAATTTAATTTACTTCATTTGGGGGGTAAAGGAAAGGCGTTTTATACTGGAGAGTTGAATTACATCCAACTGGTTGCCGACGAGGCGCTTGCTGGTGAAAGTGGGAATATACCCGCGTCTTATTAGCATCGCTCGCCCTAAAAACATTTTTTTTATTTAAGCGAGAGGATGGCGAAATAGTGGTGAAAATGTCCGGAAAAGTGGCCCGTCGCTTCGTCTGAGTTATAAACGCGGTGAAAACTGGCGCCAGGCTTCCACGTTTCCTCTGGACGTAAACGTCGAAAAGCAGCCATGAAATCGCCTACCCTTCAGGAGCCGCCACGGTGAATATACGGAACCCAAATGGTAAATAATGCTTTTGTTTTCTGGGTTGTCACGCACGTGTAGCTGCTGACATGTATATCTTACTTAAGTCGTCTTTATAAATCCGTTATCCATGTATTGTCGTATACGTCTGGGGTTGCGATTTGTTTGCAAAGTTATATAGAAATGCTTTCAGTCAGAGGTCTTTTGCTTTTGAGTTTACCAGTGTCCATAAACCATAATTTCTCATGACCCCAGTGAGCTCTGAGTGATTACAGGTCAATGGCATGTTGATTGAGCCCAGATCAGAGTATTATGGGTCTTAACAAGTCCCGTAAATCGGTCGTTTGTAAATTTGGAATATAATATTCAATGATCATGTTTAGTAGGTAATCCGTAATCAAGAAGGAAATTACATAACACGTTAAAATGAAATCAATGCAAATATAAATACGTATGCTAATAGTTCAGGAAATAAGTAAGGTAATTATATTTTCAGCGAAATTCTTGCTGGACATTCTAAATTCATAAAATGTAATACCCCACTGGAATAAATTGAGCGTTTTAATTTTCATAGATTAATTTTTCTAGTTATGCAGTTTCCTTATTGAATGAAATATCTGTCGTACTTTTAGTAAAAAGTTCTGATGTTTCAGATTAACAAAAGAGTAAGGAAAAAAAACAATTCACTGTTGGTAACTTTCGTGCCAGTGTTTCACAATATCTGTGCCTGTTTAACAGGGTCTGAAATTAATGCTTGTTTGGCCGACTCCACATTTCGGTTCGAGCCTCATATGAATATGTCGACAAAAACTGGTATATTCCTGGAGAAAACGCCAGGTTTTAAGAATGTTAACCGGCAAGTTTGATTATTTAGGGAATATCTCACAAAGCCAGGTAAAGCTTAATGCTGCTCTGACGTCTTAGATCTATGGCACGATCTCTGGGTATCTGTGTCATGAAAGTCAACCTTGGTCATGTGACCAGTGTTTACAAACATTCAAATAGTTCAGTAGCTAACTGTAGTGCACATATACTAAGCAGTTAGTATAGACTAACCGTTATGTATAACAATGTTTTTAAATCTTTAAATGGAACTTTAGTTGCACCGATTTGCCAGTTTTTCAAAAAGTCAAATCAGACGATATCATAAATTTAATTATATTGAAACTGAAATTGTTATAACTAACCTCCCAGACTGTTGAGCTGCTTGTTTTTAATCACATTTTTTTTTTCACAAAAATTAAAACTCTTGGTTTAGTGAAAGCATGAGAAGTGTCGTGCTAATGTTAATGGAACAGATGATAGTATCTGTGCACACCATTTAGGGATTAGGGGAAGTGATGTAAGTAAAAGCTATCAGGTGCGCAGTATATTTGTAGATGTTAGCTTTGAGTCTGATGGGCACCCTAATCATTTTGTAGTTCATAGAATTTGTGAAGTTTGTCTTCTTTTTTTGTTGCTGGAAAAGTGTGATTGCACTAATAGTAAATTTTTCTAATACACAGCTTTCACTTATTTTTAAATAACACCTTAATGCAATCTTTGCTTATACTGTCATCATTGCTGTTATCATTAAATAAACAAAAAAAAAGAAATGCACGCTGTTCAGTTTTGTATGCATCTTCTAGTTTGGTGTTCTGCACATTAAAGATTTTAAAAACTGTATTTTTCTTTTAGGTTTTTCTACGTTTTCAAACATGGGTGACATGAAGACCCCAGATTTTGATGATCTTTTGGCTGCTTTTGATATCCCTGATGCCACTGGGTTAGATGCTAAGGAAGCCATCCCAGACAACCACGATGAAACTGAGGGCCAGCCAAAATCTGTAGGGATCTGCTTGGAGGACATCTCCACCCACAATATTGCCCAGGCCCCAGATGTTCCTGCTGTCAGTGTGATAGTGAAGAACACCAGTCGCCAGGAGTCATGCGAATCTGGCACAGAGAGAGAAGGGGTCCACCTTGGACACCTCCTTCAGAATGGATTTCGGGGCTCAGGAGCCATCCTAGATTCCCATCACATGTTGCATGGGAACTACGGGAAGTTTGAGACCACTTTTGTAAATGGAGATCGTTCAGGAGACTGCCCGGATTTGTCAATGGCACCCCATCAGCCTTGTGGGGCATCCTTCACCCAATTCAGTCCTATCTCAAGTCCAGAACCTGAGGATATCCCAGCAGATGGGATTGTTGGTCATCCAAAACAAGACGAGAGGCCCTATTTTCCCTCTGGCTCTGTATTTGGGTCAGAAGAGCAGTCCATGTTGGACAGTCAAAGAAAATTGCATGGGACCGACATGTGCCATAAATTAGTTGCTGAGCGCGAAACTGCTAATATGGAGAGAATCAGGGAATTTTGCGAAACGGAACAGCCCTACTCAGAGGAAAATTCTGTTTGCTCGAATGATGGCCATGTTGAACAATCTAGCTTTAGCAGTCCAGCATTACCTATGGGTGACAATTTTGGAGACACTCAGAATTATTTTCCTTTGGAGTCCAGTATTGGCTTATCTCAGCAATGCATCAAAAGTTCAAGCTCCAAACTGTCATCCTGCCTTGCAGCACTTGTGGCTTTGAATTCCAGGAAGGTCATGGAAGATTCTAAAGATGATGTAAACTCCAGAGATCCATTAGTGTCCATGAAGGAAACTGTGAAGGTAAGCCCAAAAGTGCCCAAATCTCCAAAGAGCCCTCGGAGTCCACTAGAGGTCGTTAAGAGGTTTATCAAGCCTCCAGACAGTCCTATGAGCATCTGCAGTGACAGTAGTGGTAAAGCATCCCCCTCTGTGACTACAGGTTCGCCCCCAGCAATTCCGAGAGTTCGGATAAAGACGATTAAAACCTCATCTGGGCAAATAAAGCGAACAGTGACAAGCGTGTTGCCTGATTCAGAGCTGGATGAACTCCAGTCTCCAACCGGTTCCTCTCCCCCACAGATCACCGCTGTTGAAGAGCCACTGACCAAAGCGGCTTCGCCGCACCTGTCACATCATACAGTGAATGACATCGTCTTGGAAAATGGAAGGAATAAAACATTTGACAAACCCACAGCACTTGTATCCCAGCCCACAAAGGTTATTCCCATCACATCAGATGGCAGCTCAAAGAAGAGGGCCAAGGCACATTCGGGCACCTTTTCGCAGAAAAGTAACAGCTCTAACCTGAGGGTTGTAAAGACATCGCAGCAGAAAAAGGGGGTCTCTGTTAGATCTATGAAGACCCCCAACACCAATTTCATCCCCAAAGCGGTACACTTGGCCAATCTAAACTTGGTCCCTCATAGCGTTGCAGCGTCGGTCACGGCCAGATCTACCACACCACGGCAGCCCCAGCTTCCCGGGTCCATGGTATGCAGCACGGTTCCTCTCGTGCACCAGGTGAAAAGCCCTGCCCCCACGCTGGGCACCACAATTTCCTGCGGTGCTGTGGGGACCTTGAACAGACTTCTGAATGCCTCCAATCCCATACCGACGTATGTGCCCAACCTGAACCCCCCTTCAGAGTCTCAGATCAACTTGCCGGCTCGGGGCCACCGGTGCCTGGAGTGCGGGGATGCCTTCTGTCTGGAGGCCAGTTTGGCTCAGCATTACGGCAGGAGGAGCGTGCACATCGAGGTGGCGTGCATGCACTGCACCAAGACACTCGTCTTCTTCAACAAGTGCAGTCTGCTGGCCCACGCCCGGCAGCACAAGAGTCAGGGCGCTATCATGCAGTGTACTCAGCTCTTCATGAAGCCCGTTGCCGCCGAACAGATGTTCTCCTTGGCTGTGCCCACCCCCCCTGTGGCCACGCCTCCAGTGCCCATGGGGTCCCAGGTCTTCCCAGGCCCAACAAATTCTGCCAAGAACGCACCAGCCATGCCTTTATATCCAGACAAAGTGATACCGCATGGACTCAAGTGTCTGGAATGCAACAAGCAGATGTCAGATGACAGGTCACTGGCAGGTCATTTCCAGAGACTTTCCGAGGAAATGGAGAAACTGGTAAAGTGTCTTGTCATCTTATCATATCAGAAGTAATATGAAGGTCACTGTGAATTATAGTTCATAATTCACAGGCCAAAATGAGATGTTCTCTTATTCTTGTAGCCTTTGTCAAGACTGGTTATTGGTTGAGGGATTGAGGTTGAAAGTCTTTTGTTTCTTACCAGCTATAAGTTTAAGTGTTCGAGCCTTTATTGGTATCATGAAGTGTCCCCCCCTTTAATTTCTGCTCCTGTCTTTCAGGTCTGTAAGCTGTGCATGATGACACTGCCCAACAAGTGCAGCTACAGGGCCCACCAGCGCATCCACACGCATAAGTCCCCATACTGCTGCCCCGAGTGTGGGGCAGTCAGCCACTCCACGGACATCCAGAAACACATCAAGGAGAACTGCCTCCACTATGCACGCAAGATCGGCTACAAGTATGTGAATGAGCAGCCTGGGGTCGGTGCGTTGGGGCTTCGCGTGATGCTGTGGCGTTACTCATTCTGCATTATTAATAATAAATCCCCTTGGTCTTGTTTTGTGTTCTAGGTGCTCACACTGTGATATGTTTCACTTGTCCTTTCATGTTCAAAAGAGCCACATTATGGAGAAACACTGTGAGATTTTCTATAAGTGCTCTCTCTGTCCGGTCGCCTTCAAGTCTTCAGATGGCTGCCTGACACACGTCAAAGGCAAACATGACGGCAGTAGTGTGCCTCCGCAGTGAGTTTGACTCCCAGAGTATCTTTATTTTCCATGACGGCTGAATCTTTTTTGGTGTACAAACAATGAATTTGTTGAATATCCACATATTTGAATTCTTATTGCACGTCGTCTGTCTCAGTCAGAGTGATTTGTTTGATATGTTTGATTCTCTAGAGTGATCTATAAGTGCTCCTGTGAAATGGTTTTTAAGAAGAAGCAGCTGCTCTTCCAGCACTTCCAGCAGAGCAGCAAAAAGCTCACTACCTGTGTCTTCAAGTGCCCTGACTGTGCAATGGTCTTCACACAGAAGCAAATGCTAATGCAACATTTCAAGGTTGGAGGCCACGTTTTTAAGGCCTGATAGACGGGCTGATTTAACATTCTGTTCTCTAAGCTGTATTTCAGGCAGCCTTATTGGCTGAACTTATGCCTGCTATAGTGTCACAGTCCTCCTCTGCATTTCAGGGAGTCCACAAGAGTGCCCACAGGGCAGCTGTGGATGAAAGTGCCAAACTGTCTGAAGAGCCTTCGCCGCAGCCGCAGGGGACGTCGCTGACCCCCGTCCAGCCGCAGGCAAGCTGGCTTCTCCGACGTCTGGCCTCAGATGACCAGAAGGACCCAGCTTCCCAGAGGCCGAGTCAGACCAATCTGAAGAATACAGGCTTGACCTGTGGAGAGTGTCTGCAGTGGCTTCCTGATCGCGATGCCTATGTGTCTCACATGAAGACCAGCCATGGGAGGGTAGGGCGAGCATCACCATCCTGCACTGGACTGCACCTTGATAAATTTTTTTAATCTTAATGTCATTTTAGACTAAGATGAGTATTGCATTCAGTCGTATAGACGGAAATTGAATTGCAGAAGATTGGGATTAACGAGAGGTTGACATTCTCTCCTTGTGGAACGCTGGTATTGAAGTTCATCCTTCTGTGTAATGCTACCCTAGAGCATGTCAGTGTGGCACTTTCTGCCTCTGCCGTGACCGCGTGGAGTGATGGAGGAGCTGAGGATTTGACAGTGGGAGGCTTGTCTCTTATTGCGCACTTAAGCTCTCTTTCAGTGCCCCACTTAAAAACATGGAGGCTGTTACTACCAAAGCCACACTCTCCACAGTAAGTGATGGCAGAAGCGAGGCTTCAAAACCATCAGTGAGTGAGGTTACCATGCACCAATCACAGTGGTTTAACCAACTTCCTATTGGTTATTAATCCGGTATTCAGTGAGCTAAAGTTTAGTGCAGATAGGTTTAGTAAAACCTGGAAGCCATTGTTTGAGGTCAATAATTCCTGATTATTCTCTACTGTTTCCATCAGTACTCTGAATTATTGTAGCTGGCATATTGGAGGTTAATGCAGGTATATCGTATGTGCATTACAGCAATAGAAGAATTCACGGGAGATGGTCTGTTTACACAACAAATCGTTTGACATTAGTGGAAAAATGGACTTTTATTCACTACGATATGGCTTGTTCATGTTGCCCTAAAGAGAACTCAACTTGCTGTTTTTCTAGATATTTTGATAACTGCGTTTGATGTGGTCGTAGCTTATTGGGTTCTGCTTTTGAGCATGACTGAAGAGACACTTTGATCATTTTAAGTTCTGCAATTTAACACTCGTGGATATGTAAACAGAATCCTGACAGTGATGGTCTTGCAGTATTTTTTATATATATATATATATATATATATATATATATATATATATATATAATAAAATATGAAAAAAAAATCACTGTTGGAAAAACAGAAAACACTATTTTAGTTCTGTTGTTAATGTTTAATATAACTACTATGTTTAATTGAATCCAGATGCCGATCTCTGTTGTTCTTTTTCTGCAGTCAGTGAAGAGATATCCTTGCCGGAATTGCGAGAGGTCCTTTAATTCCACTACAAGTCTCAGGAGACACATTCGCAACGACCATGGCGGGAAGAAGAGAACCTTCACCTGCTGGTTAGTCGCAGCTTTTTACAGTCCGGTTTTTTCCTTGGCTACTCTGAGCAAGTGATGTCTGCTTAAAAACAAAAGTTCTCTGCTAATGAAATGCATGGGTTTTGCAGTAAATGCATTATATCCGTTACTTCAGGCTTTATACACATGCATTGTTTAATGGGGTTAAACGATTACCTTCAAAGGATACATTCATCTTCACTGAGATGTATACATTGAGACGGACTGGGCAGCATAAATCCAGCACAGCTTGGCGTTTACATTTCCAATTTTCAAGGAAACATCCAGCTCAAGTTAATTCTGCTATAGCCGACAATTAAATCTCCCACATCTCACATCACAAACTAAAATAGTTATTTTTTTTTTTTTAACAAGATGCTGGAAATTTAACCTCTCTTCAGTATTAACCTAAAAGCCAATTTTGTACTATAAAGACATTCTTCCATATGTAAATGTAACCAGTGGTGTGTGGGTGGTGTGCAGTTAGGTGTTGCATGTGGAATGAATCATTTGTGGTCCATAGTTAAGTAGTTTTAGTTGTACAGATGATGTTCAGAGGTTCAATGGGCAGACACAAAATCACTATGTGAAGTGGACACAGGGATTGTACATTTTGTTGTAAGCATTTCCTCATGGCTGAGAGTGCCCCAAAGTTGCAGTCATTTGCAGACAGCAAAATTTCTCAGTAATGTGTTTATTAGGGGTTGCTTGATATCGCAAATGTTAAATTTCTGTAGCAATGCAATATTTATAAAACAAAAGATGAAATGACCCTATGTAAACTATAGTCAAACAAAACTTGCACCATCAAACTACCAGTAGTGTGTCGAATAAGTTTTTGTTGTGAGTAGGACTGCAACAATTAGTTTAGTAATCGAGTATTCTATCTTTTACTTCATCGATTAATTGAGTAATCGGATAAGAAATACTTTTCTTATTAAACAGTAGTAGTAACTATTCAAAAGAGAAAAAAAGACGAGTCTCAGAATGAACCCACTCATTGGTTTTCTTTAGTGCATTTTAATGGTTAAACTGCATAAAATATCTGTCAAAAGAACTAAACCCTTTTAGTACTGTATAATGTTTCATAAAGGCTGCCAGGCAAAATATGCCTTCCAGTTTGTTTACTTGTATAAAAAAAAACAACCATCTCTCAGGTGTCCAGAGATCAAAATCCATTGTCATTCTTTATCCACAAAACAAGCTAAATTGGGCTAACATTGCCATAACCACCACCATATGTAATGTCCCACTCACACCTTGAGTGACATCATCAAAACATCATATTTTGTGTATCAGTGACAGCTAACGTATTAAATATTTATTAAAAAATATTTTGTCAACATACCACTTAAACTGCTTGGTAAGAAATGGAAATGAACATGATTCTGTGTTGCCAATGTAAACATTTGGAACTATTCACTATCCCCAAGACCCAGAAGTTTGCTGGAAATTTCTCTGGCATTTTTGACAAGGGTTCCTTATGGGAGATTCGCCAATCTTTTTCTTCTACTGCTCTGCTACACTTAATGCAGCGTAAGCACTCTGTGCAACAGTAATAATTCTTCTTGTGAAACATGGTGATCACTGAGCAGTATAGTGGCGTGGATTAAACGAAGCATCGAAGCTAAGAATTTGCATCAAGGATTTTTTGTAATCGAGTTGTTACCCGATGAATCCTTGCAACCCTAGTTATGAGTTATCAACAGACACAAAGCAATGTCAATAAATGCCATGTGATAACTGAGATACGCACAATACATCACACAGCTTCAATCCAGCTTAGTTTTTCAACCTGATAGCTTAATCATCCTTCTCACTGTAACTGAACATGTACTGTGCTGGTCTCTGAGCCAGATCTAATGACTTGAATACTGTGCCTTTAACATTGAAATATTGTAACACTTTTTTTGTAAGTATCCAGAGAGCAGGTGATTGCATAATTAGAAACCAATTAAGTGAAGTGTTACGTTTTCCTCATTGTGACATTGAAGCTGAAATCTCTTGGGTTTGGGAGCACATGTGCTGTTCATGGAGTGGAGCTATGCTCACGAGTAGGATATGGGAATAGCTGCAGCTATGGAAATCACTTTTTAGTGCCCTGTATTTTATATACATTCTCTCCTCTGCGTGCTCTTCCCATTGAAGGTACTGCACAGACAAGACGATGACTTTTACCAAACACTTCATGCTGAAGAATCACATCAGCCTGATGCACGGCATTAAAAACCCCGATTTCAGCCAGATGCTACAGGCAGCCCTTCAAGAGAACAGGACAGCCCCCGGAGAGGTAGTGACCCCCCCCCCCCTTTTCTTTTTACTGCACCAGTTCTAAATTATCAGCTTACAAGGGCGTGATGCAGGGTGAATGGTGCCTAATGTCTGTACACCCAACGCCCAGGGTCCTGTGGTGAAGAGACCTTCCGATGAAGCCCTGAGTGTGGGAGCACCCGACACCCCCCCTGCCAAGAGGCCTGCACCTCAGTTCCGCTGCTCCAAGTGTGGCTTCAGCACAGAGGACAGTGGGTGCTTCCAGGAGCACATACCTCAGCACAAGGCCGACGACCGCACCCCCCAGTGCTCACACTGCGGCCTGTGCTTCACCTCCCCGCTGGCTCTCAGCAGGCACCTCCTCATTGTCCATAAGATTAAGGAGCCAGAGGAGGAACAGCAGCAGGATGAGGAGGAGGAGGAAGAAGAGGAGGAGGAGGAGGATGAGGAGGAAAGGGAGCAGGAGTCATCACCTCAGGCCAGTGACAAGGAGGTCAGTCCCCTCCCTGCTGGACAAGGCGGGTCCTCTGTAGCTGAAGAACCCAGGAGGCTTCATTGTGACACCTACAGCGAGGCCTTTGGCTGTGAATCTGCTCACAGCTCCCACATGCAGACGCACAGCACCTCACACCCAAAGGCAGTCCCTGAGCAATGATGGTAAACACCGATCCCCCCCTTCCCCCCCCAAAAAAGCTGCTATTGCCCCTGCGTCCTGGGAAGATGAGGACCCTGTAAAAGCTCAATCAGCATCACAGCGGCTTTAAACTCTTGTACCTCAGTGGAATTTGCCTTATTCTTCTACATGTATTCTGCCACGCTACAAATCACAAATCACTTACTTTAGCCGCAAACACCTACACCAAATATAGATACATTTCGAACTCACTTCATCCAGTTGGGTCGTTGTTGGTATGTCAAGTCATTTTTTCCCTCATGGATGCACAAGACTGTTAAATGATAAAGACTAGACCCAGTGATTTTGGTTGAACTGAAAACAACATTAAGGATAATGGGTAGTTCTACATGTGCCCAGTGACCCACACGGTGCTCTTGCAGACTTGTTCACCCATTGGAAATACAAGCAGTATTGCAGATTTAGTGGTTATCTATATCCCGAAGTAGAAATTTCTTTGCATACCCCTCCATTGGCCATAAAAGTAAATGTATTTTAATATCTGTTCCATACCAAAAAGAATGTGTGGCTGTTTTAATTTTAACAGTAATTCAGTGAACCATCCTTGGAACCAAAGTCTCACTTCCCCTGCAAGGTGATTGTGTATGGATTGCATAAAACATCTAACAAATGTTTACTTTTAATTTTGACATGGACTTGACTGATGTCTGAATATTTAGCATACAATTGGAATTGTATATCAGAGGTCTGTTTCACGTGTTTTTGCAAATGAAATATTTAATGTGTGGGAAGTTGCGTGACAGCCATGAAGCATGCAGTGGGTACTTTGGGGAATCGTTTGCTTATTTCACTGATGAGCTGAATATAATCAGGATGCGGCAGTTATAAACGAATATTATCATTTTAAATGTCCGTTGTCATTTGTAAAAGGAGATCAAAAAAATTAAATGGTTATGATTGGGGTGGGTGTGTAATGAGCTATAGTTGGTGAGAACGAAAATCATTTCCACCTCACGTGAACTGTGGAGACTCTTAAATGAGGCTCTTGCAGATAATTGACTATTGTACTGCTATATTATAAAGGGAATGATTTTCCTTAATATATTATCTCCCATATTACTCAATTTTATAAATTACTTTGGAGATTTATCTAGTCATATTGACTTCTTTCCATGTGAAATTTCCATGTAAAAGCTGTATGACATTTTTCTTTTCATGTTTGTAGTAAATGTTATTTTCTTTAAGCCCTCTCCAGTTTACTGAAGAGTGGCTAATTTAAGATATCATGAACAGAAATTATACTCCTTTAAATATCAGTGTTTTTTGATACAGCCTCTATTCAGAGCAACTTTGTACTTTTTGATAATGTGTATTGGTATGAAAGTTCTGGTACCGGCAAGCCCCTTGTACATAGCTAATGAATTTCACATGTCTATATCAGGGTTCATTTAAGCCATTACACATCTATTTAACCGGTATTGGCCTTTGTGCCTTGCTGTTATGTTTACTTTTGATTATTTCAAATAAAATGCATATGTCTGTACTGTGTGGGCCTGATGGTATTTTTTCGCATTCAACCTTGTACATAAAGTTTTCGGCTAATTCTTTTTAATCAGATGTATTATCAGTTCATCTGAGCTTTCAAAGGTTTTGCCATGAAATAGGCAGCAGGAAAATCTATCCATCATTGGCAGATATTGAAAAGGACCACAGTTGTGTATAGTCGGTGTTTTAGCGTCCATAAATTGGTTTTACATGGAAAAAGTACAAATGCTCAACTTAGAAACTTAATTTTAGCCAGCTAGCAAATTTCGCTAATAAACGCATCTTCAACTGGATTTTTAAGACGCCTAGCATAGGTCCCTAGAAGATAACGGGAAACCAGCCTCGATTTGCCGGGTCTCAGAGCCGTCTGATCCCGGCAGACACCCACCATACTGTCTTTGTATTTCCTGGACGATGGGCGGCGGATACATAAGCACCAGGTATGGGTAAGCGGTGTGCTTGGGGTGTTCAGCGGGCTCATTTGGCTCTGTTTTATGGGAAAGTCGGAGCGTACAGTGCGGGGAGCTACACCACCGATGGCTGATCTGATTACCAAAAAGAAGTATGGCGTGGGAGTGTGGAGCCAGCCTTCCACCATGGAGACCTCCTGTTTCTGACCAACAGCAAGGAAGGTCCCATCAGAGCTGGAGAAATCCACCAGCGTTTAAAGCGAATTTCTCATTGAATTTGGATTCATAGGTTTACCATAATGGGTTAGTTCATCTGTTTATATTTCACTAATAGGATCTGAACAAAGCTCATCGCCAAATAGCTGGCATTTTTCATTAAATTTATATATTTTTGTTCCATTTGTTAAGGTTTGGGTTGTTATAATTCACATTAAAGGTACAATTTCAAAAATGAACTTGCAGCAATAGGAGTCACATCCAGCATAGCTACAGTCCACATGGTAAAATCAAAATTATATGAATAATATTTAGAAATGAAGACAAACTGTAAAATGTATGATTATGAAATTCAATGACATCAGTATGAAAAAATATGGGCTCTGTTTACTCT
This sequence comes from Brienomyrus brachyistius, assembly GCF_023856365.1. Classification (NCBI taxonomy): domain Eukaryota; kingdom Metazoa; phylum Chordata; class Actinopteri; order Osteoglossiformes; family Mormyridae; genus Brienomyrus; species Brienomyrus brachyistius. Next base: position 10,714,615 of record NC_064545.1, on the reverse strand, counting down.
TGGGCCCCTGTGTTATGGGTGCTTCTGTAACCATCCTGAGGCCTTAAGATAACCTTTGACATCCCATCTTTTGTGAAGATGAACAGAGGTCAGATGCAGGACTGACCTGCCAATAGCTGGAAAAGACAAGCCCTGTCAGAAGACCTTAGGCAACGCAGAAATGTTTTATTATGTTTTACAAGCATGAGATAAGCATAGAAATCTGGCAAAGAAGCTACAGCTAGCATTAAAAAAAAAAAACTCAAACGTACAATTCACTTGGCCAAATGTAACTCAGCCAGCTTCTTTAAGGATGTTTACTGTATCTTTGGGAAGGTTTGTTTATAAACTTACTGTATTACATGGGATAGGATCTGGGCCATGTATGTATGGATGGATGGATGTGTGTATTACATGGATGAACAAAGTGCTATACTAGATGAAGATTTCTTCTACGGTTGATTTGTTTTGGAAATCTGCAGGAAAAGTACTAAGGTTCAACTATGTTTTATAGCTATTTTGCATTTGATTTAAAATGTGTCATTTTAGCTGTCAGAATGATATTGCTGAATGAAACATGTTACAGTAGCTATACTGTGAAATAAGCTTTCATGGCTATGAAGAAGGGGAAACAAACAGCACATGTTAAACGTCACACAGAGAGACCCTACCTGTCAGAAATTTGATATCACTCAGGATATTTCACGTTTTCCATGAAAAACTTTCATTCATCAGATAAGTTACAAAATGAATGGAAAATATCGAGATATTGACAAGGTTAGAAATAATGGTTTTACGCTTGAATTAATTTTGCTTTCATCAAAGAATCCTTCATTTGCAGCACTGATAGTCTTGCAAACCTCTGACATTCCCACTGTCGATTTTTTTTAGGTAATCTACAGAAAATTCACTCCATGTTTTCTAAAACACCTCCCACCAGTTGGACTCGATTGACTTATTTGTACCATACAGTCAAGCTGCTCCCAAAATAGCTCAATAGGGTTGGGATCCTGGCTCGTCTATTACAGACAGAAAACCAGCTGACTGCTTTCTTCCCCAAAAAGATCTTGCATAATTTGTAGCAGAGCTTTTGGTCACTGTTGTAGGGTGAAATTGTAGGATTCCTGTAACACTGTACAAATATCCTGCATCCCAAGCAAAGCTCCCCCACGCCATCATATTTCCTCCACCGATGCTTGACAGATGGCGTCATTCCTCCAGCATCTTCTCATTTGTCCTGTGTCTCACAAATGTTCTTCTATCTGATCCAAACACCTCAAACTTTTATTTATAAGATTTTATAACACTTTTTTCCCCCAATCATCCTCTGTCCAATGTCTCTGTCCTTTGCACATTTTGATCCTTTCCTGTCTTTTTTCTTAGAAAAAGACCACTTCTTAGAAGACCAGCATCTGATGTTCTGTGGCTGCTGGTTGACAAATAAAAAAGCACGGTGGCACACTGTGGTACTGTTGCCTCCCACCTCTGGGGGCAGTGTTTGAGTATCTACTGTGGCTCTACATGTTAAATTTGCATGTTCCTGCCAGCCCCCCCCCCCTCTCCCCCCCATATCAATAACATGCTAAGGCAACTTGAAGATACTAAATTATGAATGTTGTGTGTGCCCTGTGATGGATTGGCAGAACTTGGTTCCCTCTCCTGAGTTGTTTCTTGCCTTGTGCCTATAATTTCTGAGTCAGGTTCTAGACCCCACAACCCTGCACAGGACAAGCAGGTATAGAAAATGGGCGGGTGGTTAATAGAGCTGCAAACAGAGCTCCTCTGTTGATTATAACCTCCTGCATACCAGAGCCTCACACTTCTCTTAGTGTTCTATTTAGAGCGAGTCTGTGCTGTTCTGTGAAGGGAGTAGAGCACACCTTCAGTTCCTTCAGTATTAGAATGGCATTCCGATTTCTCACGAGAAATAGCTGTCATCTCTCAACGCAGTAGATGAGTCTCTGAAGAAAGTTCACTCTTTCTGGCCATTCTGAGACCATAATCAAGTGCAGAAATGCTGAAACTCCAGATACGCAAGTGGTCCAAAGAAAATGAGCATTATTTCTTCCACAGGTACAATGGTCTTCAGCCGTGCTAACATAGTTGCACAAGGATTATCTAATGATGAATTAGTCTTTTAAAATAACTTAGCACAAGTTTACACAATGTGCCACTGGAACACAGGAGTAACGACTGCTTTGTAGATTGTCCATTAAAACCAGCCACCTATAATCGTCATTACAACATTAACAATGTCTAGACTGTATTGCATTACTTTCTTTTTTTTTTTTTTAACAAAGAGTCAAATTGTGTCATCAAATTGTGGAAAAAAAGATTATAAAATCAACCCAAAAAACAAGCAAAAAGATAAATAAATAAACAATAACAAAAACACAGTGAGATATAACCATGAAGTGATATCGTCCAGTGAATGTGTGAACTTGCATACAATACTTCCCCCTTTATGGTGGGCATGTGTTGTGCATGAGCATGTGTGTCTGTGTTGGGGACTGAATGGGAGGAAGGGTGTCGTAAGGTCAACCAAGGAAAGCTGGGCTCACCGTCCACCGTGGGCAGACCAGAGGGAGAGGAGTGGCAGCCCCTAAGATAGCACCTCACCAATGACAAGCCTGCCCCAGGCAAACTGCGCCTAGCAATGACCTGCTACCCCTATTCCAGAATGGAGTTTGTTTGGTTTTGTCTTTTTTCTTGGTTTAATGTTTGGTTGTTTTCTGTATGATTAGGAGAGCAAGTGCTGATCTAGTATGGTGCATTAAGAGAAGCAGGTCATGCAGGTTGGTCCAGTCCAGGGCAGGAGGGATTAATAGGCAGGAAAGCATCCACCGGAGGCCCACCACCCCAGACTAGCTCAGGGGCCCATGCCCAGTGGGTCAGAGGGCCACCACCCCAGACAAGCTCGGGGGCCCACCCCCGGCGGGCCGGAGGGCCACCACCCCAGACAAGCTCGGGGGCCCACCCCCGGCGGGCCGGAGGGCCACCACCCCAGACAAGCTTGGGGGCCCACCCCCGGCGGGCCGGAGGGCCACCACCCCAGACAAGCTCGGGGGCCCACCCCCGGCGGGCCGGAGGGCCACCACCCCAGGGGAGAGAGGGAGGGGGAGGGACTTCCCAAAGTGAAAAAATAATTTAAGAGATTTTTCCAGTGCATAATGCTGGCTTTCTTTCTCGTTTTCCAGTTCCAGAGACTAGTCTTTCTGGCGACAGCTGGAGTCACGAGGAGAAGTCTGGTAGATTCCTTGCTTAAATTATGAAATTATGAGTTCCCTAGTAGGCAGAGAACGGGTGGCAGGGGCATGTGGCAGCCCAGGGAGAGTGATAGTGAATTTGTGATATCTTCCCAAAAATGGTGGATGAGTGTGCATAGCCAGAAAGCGTGGAAAAGGATGCCTGAAGCATTAAGTGTGCATTGAACAGATATCAGACTGTGCTCATCCCATTCTAAACATCTTGTGACCAGTGAGGTGGACTCTGGGTAACCTTCAATTGCACAAGCTGAATGTTTCTGAATGCATTTTTACAAATATTAGTCCAGAAGTCTGAGAAGACAAATTCTGTTCCCATTTAGACGTTGGGAGGGAACATGTCAGACCATGATCTGAAAGATTTTTTTCAATTTTAGATTGCAGTTTTGATGGTAATCTGAGATCAGTGGAGGGAGTTCTAAATCAGTGTTGTCATAATAATTTTGTGTCTAACAGAGGATTTCAAGTGAAGATATCTGAGGCACCTCAGTACCACACCGACCAGCCCCGATCCCCAACAGGCCAGAATGCTGACACAATTTTCAGAGATAGACCAAATGATAGACCTTAGCTACAGTGTGGCGAGCATACTGGTGCAGAATGGCTGCTGTTACATCATTCGGGGGGGGGGGGGGGGGGGTGTTACACAGTGGTGCTGGTTGAAGTGGCTCCCCATTGGATCAGTGAAAGCACTGTATAAATGTAATGTTCATTCATTCAAAACTTTAATATCACAGAAGAATAAACAGGAGATTTATGCACTATAGCAACAGCATCTATGGATTTAATCAGCCTGTCTTAACCTTCTCAATCCCATATCCCAAAAAGAAGCCTCATTTCAAATTATTTTTCGACAAGTATAATAAAATAAATTACAGTAAATCATATTCAAATTATTGTGACTGTGAAAATATCGGTATTACAAGGAAAGTACATGGAGCACTTTGGCTCTATTGTGGATTAGCAGCGTGAATCGAGAATGCTGCCTCACTATTTTACTAGAGGCGTAGGAAAGAAAAGCACATTAAAATCCGCTCACGGAAATGTCACACACAGAAATCTAATTGTAACGGGATCGAATATGCCTACCTAAAAATGAATAGCGGCTAAAAACGTAGGCCTACTTCATTTGCCATTGGATTATTGGATTTTATTGTTAAAAGTTTTAACTGAGCCCCTTTGCTGTATCTCTACTGCCTTTGGTAATTGAAATAGGATACATTGTAGCAGTAAGGTCTCTTCAGGGACTGAAACAGTTATACTGAGTCCGGAACCGCTTCCATTTTACACCTCATCAGGCCTCAAACATCTTACAGCCACTTATCTCTAACAGCTCATCTCAACAGCTCATGCTGGATTCAGTTAAAAGGTTTATTGTTGTTGTTATTGTGAGCAGTGCGGTGGGTTATTCATCTTGCACCCGCTTATCCTGGTTAGGGTGGAAGGGGGCCTGCAGCATATCCCAGGGGCACAAGCCTTTTTACACCTATAGCACAGCTAGAAATAATAGTGTAGGTGTGCCGCCATAAATCCAGGTGGACCAGTCCCATAACTATTGATTCGGGAACAGTATTCCACTACACACATATATACATATATACATATATATATATATATGTATGTGTGTGTGCGTAGTTGAGTGTATATGTATGTATGTAAGATGCATATGTGTGTTTGTATGTGCCGTCACACCCACCACGCAATAAACCGCCTCAGGGATGGGAACCTGAGAGCAGCCGTGCAGCAGGTGATACCTCAGCACCACACAGGTCCGAATGGACCAATGAGAAAGGAAAGCCTATTTGCCTCTCAACAGCACATACTCTGCCTGATGTAACCGCACACACACATACACTCCACGGACAAAAGTACTGGGACACCTGGCCATTACACCTATGTAACCTTTTATGACGTCACATTCTAAATCCATAGGCATCAGTATGGAGATGCCCGAATTGCGTTCGGCTGCCACTCTTCTGGGAAGTTTTAGGATTGTGTCTGTGGGATTTTTTGCCCATCAATCTACTACTACTACTACTACTACTACTACTACTACTAATAATAATAATAATAAGCTAATTATTCATTTTTCATATCTGCTTGTTGTATGCATGGTTGCAAGGGTCCAGAGCTTATCCCAAAAGCAGGGGATGGAAAGCAAGGGATTAATCTAGGATATTATTATTATTATTTATTATTATTATTATTATTATTATTATTATTATTATCCATAATAACAATGAATTGTCAGTGCATATAAAATGTCAAATTGAATACAACCATACATGGTTACTTACAGAAATTAGATCAGATGTACAATAACGTCTTGCTTCATGTAGATCAATTTCGGGCGTCCAAACTTATGACTTTATTTCAGAAGCCCCCGCCCCCAGCCACATATAAATACATGGGTAGATATGCAGATATGAAACCGTAAGCGACTCTGTAGATCTGGAGGAGAGAACATCGGTCTCTACACAAGAGAAGTATCCAGGGGTCGTAGAAGATAGGTGGGAAATTCGACACGCACATTTTGGAAAAATGGCAGAAACTGCGTGGAGACAGATCTGTCACTTTGGATTCCTCACTTATTTCATCGTTTTCTCTTATATCTCTGTGACCAATTCAGTGAGTCTTGATTTGACAGAACTGAGAAACAGGGTGTCAAAAATCAAAGTAAATCCAAGAGGAAATCTGTGGGCGACAGGTGAGACAATCCATCTCCTGTCACCGTTCCAAACAAAATGCATCTCCTTCTGCCTCTACAAAAGACGATTGTATTGAAATTAATGAGTAACTAGATGTAGGCTGTTATTGTCGTATTCAGCAAACTAATTAATCCCACCATTTAGGGAACACTTGTCCATTGAACAAAACTGTCAGATGAGCAAGAATATGTTTACAGAAGTGAGAATATAAACGAAGCATGGGCGTCTACGAACCAAAATACGTCTCATTTAGAAGTACTGGACGGGTATTTCTGTTCTTACTTTTGCATGTATATTTTACTGCCTGTAAAGCTTACTGATATTTTATCTATTAGGTCATTTCATGGGAAAGAAAAATGCTGTGGACAGCTCCTCTCTTGAGTCCACAAATAAGCAGGCGCTGAACGCATTTCGTTCAGCTTTAATACCCGAGCAAAAGGCGCAGGACTGGAGAGAGTTTATTGTTGAGCAGATGATCAAAGTTGCCGTGCAGGACCATCTGCAGGAGACTCGAGAGAAAATTGATACCGATGAACCGGTGAGTGAACTCATTTATATGCCTATAATTAAAATGCTGTAGTACAATTCAGTGTGATAATGTCCATCCATTGCTTTTTGTAAGTCGAATTACTAATATTTAAGTAATTGTATTATTATATTAAGAGTTATAGTAAAGCATATGGAAGCCAAAGCCGTAGAAATGCGTCTGTTGTAATTACAGATTTATTGTTTATAGGGTAGTGGGATACGCATTTGTATTTTCGAGCACGTTACTACAAGCATTATATCAACAAATATGAGATATAAGAAAGCTGCGTGACGGTTTCAGTTAAATGATAATACTGTGATAACATGTCTGGGAGCAATTACCCCATTTTACGATAAGCTGGAAGACTGCACCAGCAAAAATAGAATCTAAAACGATTTACGCTGCATGTAGCAATACAACTGATAAAGATCGCTTTCTGATCATTGTGTGAAACTGTATAATTACCTCAAGAAATGAACTGCTGCCAAATTGTTTTCCACTGCTGTGTTTATTTTGCAGGAAGCAGACTCATTGACGAAGATATTGGAAAATTACTTAAGGAGCAGAAAAAAGTGACATCAGCACCAATCTGATTATCTTCTGACATTTTATCTTACATTACCTGCTTTATCATTGAAACGTCATGTTAATAACTTTCTGTCGGTAGCATTTCATTATGACCACATGTACTGCAAGTAGTACGTCAATAAACAAAATGCCTCGCGACTAGACTGTGGAGCGAGTCACATTAATCATCAAGCTCAAATACAGCCTCTATGCCGGAGTTATTCTAACTGGGGAGCACGGCCCCCTAGTGGGGTGGGAAGGAATTGCACGGGGATTCGGGTGAGGGGAAAGAACTGAGCGCTACCTATAGAAATATGAAAAATAACGTGAACACGTTATGTGCCTGTACAGAATATGACGCTAGCAAATAAAATTAATTAAAAGCCTAAATTGTATGTGTGTCTCCTGGGGGTAAAATCAAGACAAATTATCCATACGGGGGCCTGTCGAAGTTTGAATACCACCGTTACGTTGTGCGAACAGGACAAGTTGACTTAATCAGGGTTCCCACTCTTTTTGAGGAATCGTTTTCCAAGACATTTCCAGGAGCTTTTTTCCGGAAATTCATGACAGGACCTGGTCACAGTCATACACTTTAGTCACCATTTAAATTTCTCTTTTGATTATGCAGGGATTTAGTGTCACCAATATGTTAAATTACATAAAGACAACACCAATTAATGCAGTGATGTATAATGGAGTTGTCTGACCTCTTTTTGTTACACACTGTTTTAAACTGCAAAACTCATTTAAAGAAATAAATGCCCGCTTGTGTGCAAAAAAGGTTCCCGGTACTATAAAGAGAAAACCACGAATTGTCGATACCGCATACATGTGAGTACTGCACATGAAAAATATAAACACGCAATAACGTTGGCGTATATAAAAAATGCAAAAACGAGGAACGCATCTTTAAACCCCAAGAAAAATTCCAAGAGACATTCCATTCGTGAGGACAACGCAGAATACGTAAATATAAACTTGCGAACGTCATTCTACGTATTATGCGTAACCAATCGCTTTTCACTTCCGGTTCAATGTAATCGGGACTCTGCGTTTCCAAAGCTGCATCTCATGGCAAAAGTTGAATATGCCCTTAATTGTGATGTGTGGTTTCCCATGTAGTGGCAAAAGCCGCAGAACGAAAGAATTAAAGGAATACTTTCTAAGATGTACCGAAAGAAAGGTGATTGTTGTTGGGGATGAAACTGTGGGAATGGCCAAAAACACCGCATATGCAGGTGAGACGTCTGAGTACATGCTGACATGTGTCTCCAAACTCAAACCTCTTTAACATATAGGACGGGTCACAAATTATGATTTAGAGATCACTCATGTGGAAGCCGATATATGTGCCAGATAGTACCAGAACTCCTATTGCGAAAAAGAACACAACCGGTTTGTCGCATCTGTTGCTATATCGGTAGGAATAAAATATGGTGTCATTGCTTTTTTGATTTTGAAGATATCTGCCATGTGTATTATACATAAATTTCAAAGCTCAAAAATGTTTCCTGTTTATTTAAAAAAATACTTTTGAGACGTAACGCATTTTCTGCACCGCGGGCAGGGAGTGGCACCAACTTTTTATATATACTGTTACAGCAGCTTGAGTCTGCTGTAGGGTGACCACCTAATCCATGTCAGGAGGAACACCATGGGCTACTTCAGGTTGTACAAACTACTTTATAACTGACAGTCTCCCGAGCTCAGCTGAATTGTTTGTCTCGTCTTGTACTTTTTTCTAGTTTGTTTCCTTGATTAAAAGTGTCATCCTGCTGTTTCACATTTAAATTATTGACCCACGCATGATTTTCGGAGTCTAACCAGTCAGCACACAGCAAGAACTCAGTGCTTATATGAAATCCAGGTCCTTTTAATTGAAGTGGCTGTTTAGCTCGTAGTGTCCCTCCTGACATGGATTATCTGGTCATCCTGTAGCCTGCTGTAGCTCACTGGAAAGCTCAGAAAAAGTTTTGTTCATGGTTTATTATGGTTTATGGTTGTTCATTTATTTAACTTTTGCATAAATTAAAATTTCTTTCTTCGAGGTCAAAGTTCATCCCATGAACTGCATTTTTTACTATTTGGGTTATTAAATCATTAAAAACCTGGATTAACAAGCCAGTTTATATATATATAAATTTGGATTACATATGTATGAGCAGTACTTGCTCTATTATTTGGTCCCTTTCACGTGATAAGAAGCTTAAAAGCGTACATTTTTTTTAATGCTATTTTTGAGAAACGGCATGTGGCAGGAGTAGTTAAAATTTTTTTTTACTGAATTGGGAAGAAAGTACTCTTTACGTGCCGTCCAATTGTAGGAGTTATGAGGCTCTGAACTTCTGAAGAAAAATCACTGAAGTGGTGTAAAGTGTTTAGGTAACTTTTCAGAGAATATCTGCCTTGTCTTGCAAGGTGAAGTCCAGGCAGGCCACTTTATAGCCGATCTTTACTCCTGTTGACATGCACAGGTGTTGCTTTGATCATATACATACATTTTCCTTGTGCTCTCCTGTGAAAATTAAGAAGACAGAAAAGATATAAAGGCCGTTTCTTGGATTATAAAATGGAATGACACTGTGATCATACAGCTTGACTGGCTGTGAAACCTGAATATTTGGATAATGGGTGATGGATCTGTGGGCAGAGTGATCTCGCTCTTGTGCTATTGATGGATAGATAGATAGATAGATAGATAGATAGATAGATAGATAGATAGATAGGCAGGTGGATACATACACAAGCAAGCAGCTTGTGTATTCTTATTTAAACAAAAAAAATATTGCATGAAAAAATTTTCGAAAAAACATGCAAAATTATACAAGTTGTATAAAGATTTTCAGTTTTAGTTTAATTTCTACATAAAGAGAACTACTTACCAGTGTACTTTTACAGTAAGATTCCAGTTTACAGTAAATGTGTGCACAATTACTCATCACTGCATCACTGATAATGATGACCTTTTTAAATTGTGTTTCTTGGCAGACTCCCAAATGGAAAAAAGTCTGAGGGCGTCTTTAAGAGCCGAAGTAGAGAGGTGCGTTTGTCTTCTTGCTTTTAGGATGCTAAATGCACAAGGTCACTAGTTTTACCTTGATTTAGAGTAGAAAGGGTTGACGATTGGTTTGCTATTGATTGATGACACCTATGTGCTGCCTAAATATTAATGTTGGTGCTGAGCAATAATCATTTTATATATCATGAGCATAAATGGATCCTGATAGGAAAGAAATAATGAATTGTTGAATATATCGATTTATGGATTATATCATGATAATTATCGATATTGACAGATTTGGAAAAAAATCATGATAAAATATTTACCGATTTATTGAATGTTATTAACTTTAGCCTCACATAAGTGTCATTTTTTTCCCCCAGACTAACCCTTAACCCTAATTGATCCAGGGATTGATTGATTCTTCCTTCTCACTTGCACGTTGCTTTGGATAAAAATGTCCGCGAAATAAATCTTAATGTAAATGTTTCCTTGTCACTACTGGAGGCTCTTTGTTTCTGTGAATTTTACATAGACTTGCTTTCCCTCGGGAGTCTCTCTAGAGTGAAGTTTTTATGTCTAACGTTTCTGATTTAAGGTTGGGGTGCTTTGACTGCAATTTTCTTGGCCAAGTCAGATTTTTATTATTCTTTTTGCAAGCGTGACCTGCCAATTCCAATTTTTCTTTCTAAGAACTATAATTGACAGCATATACGAACAATAATCGACTTTTCTTCAATGCAAAATTTTGTTTTCATAATAAAAGAAATTGCTTCAAACAATTTCAAATTTGAAATTACTACAGTTTCCCCCAAACTGCAGTAAGTTACAGCAGCATCTCTCACTTAACTTGCTGTACAAACAACTTTATCTGAAATACTCTTGTTTGGTAAAGTAAAATAAGGGCAACAGATTTAAATAACAAATGTATACTTGTATCATTTTCCAGTATGTTTAAATTCACCAGATAACAATTTTTTTTTCTTTTCTACGCGTCTTAAACTCCATAGGTTACAAATCTCTAAATAAAACTGTCTAAATAAGACTGTTGTCTTCCAAATAATATTAGGTGCAGGGTAATATTATTCATATCAACCTTGCACGTTATCTGCATACAATTCTTACATTGCTAGTAAGCTAGATTAACATAATGCTTTTTTCATACCTTTCATAAGGACATTACAGCATAAGAGGTTGAAATTTCATTAAAACATTTTTACTTTTTCGTAGGAAAAAACCTCAACTAGCTTTGCAATTTGAATGGTTATGCTTTTTCAAAGTTATGTAGTATATGTTTAAGAATCAGTTTAAAGTTCACCTTCGATGTTTCACCACGTTATTGGTGGTGAAATTACTTTAGCATTACCTGTGTTGCAAATTGCAGTCTTTGTGTCGTCTTCACTCAAAGTGAAGAACTTCCACGCTAATGACATGTTAGCTCGCGGCTTTGAACGTGCACGAGGCTGTGAGGTTCTTGGCATGACGTGTACTGCATGCATAAAACACACCGGTTTGATATCTGAAATATTTGTGACTTGACCGGCCGGTCTCCGGTCCGAGCTTGTGACTTGACCGGCCGGTCTCCGGTCCGAGCTTGTGACTTGACCGGCCGGTCTCCGGTCCGAGCTTGTGACTTGACCGGCCGGTCTCCGGTCCGAGCTTGTGACTTGACTGGCCGAACACGCTGAAAATCGGTCGATTTTGGTCTCTGGCCAGTCGATCGGTGCTCTCTAATTTTAGGTGTTCAGCAGTATTCACATTGCTCTTTTCCCAAAATTATCTTGCACTATTATTGCTCACTGGAGTAATAGCCTCCCAAAACTTCAGAATGCTTGTTATCAATTACCGGTCTGCTAGTAAATAAATGTAAATGTATTACTTGTATTTATTATCAGTGGGGAACTTGAATAACTCCTGGGTGACGTATTGATTGCATTTTGAGCGCATTTTGCTTCTTTGTTTGTCTGTTACTGTAGGACGGTCAATAAAGATGATGTCATCATCTTGGACTCCATGAATTACATTAAAGGTAAACTGTGACATAGGCATATCTATTCAGCACTCTATGACTGTCCTAATGTTTTACATTAAATATGATGTATGTCTGTCTGTTGCCATAATATTGTTTTCTTTACAGCTGTATAATTAATTTACGTTAGACATCATTATTCTGCCCACAACAATAACAAGCATAAGCCGATTGAAGATGGACGAATCATTGTAGGGTCCATAAATAATAGATGACTCTAATCTCATTAAGGGAAGTTTAATCCTCTTAACCTAATTCAGAGCAAATGCACCTTAGTTTTTAAAACATTAAAATAATACTTAACTCCCTGTCCTTATGTACTGTTTTGTTACGTGCATATTTCCCTCAGTCTTATCTGATTTTTACATCATGACCTCCTTAGCACAATTGTCCCAAATTACTTTACAAAGGTCTGATAAGACGAGCATAAAGACCTTTTACAGCACAAGTGCGAGCCAAAGGATGACAGTGGAAAGTAGAGATGCAGCGATATGATATTTAGATCGGCATTGGTGCCGATCCAGACTTATTTGAGAGCTCGGGAATTGGCCGTATGTGACCAGTCCACATCCGATACTGACTGATTTAGTTTTCGCAGTCTGTAAAACGAGAGCTCCAGTTTCATGTTAAATCTTTTTATAGCCCTTTCTCATGTTAAATATCTTTTTGCAGCATTCAAGCTAAACGCTCCCCCTTGGTTTTTTAGCTTATCCTTTGTAGTATGAAAAAATCAGATAAGATGGTGACGATCGAAGCGTTTTCCACTTTTAACGGCAACCGGTTAGCACAGCAATTCGCAGTCTTTCTAAAAACACAGTTTTGAGAGGTGGGAGTAGCATTTAGTGGAAAATCCCACGAAACAAATCGAACGCAGTGGATGATCTGGGTTTCGCTAGCTTGGGCCGTTTGCTGCACTTGCTACAGCTTTTGATACATGAGGTGCTGCTATCGCGACAGTGTTGCCTGTGGGGGAAAAATTGTGGAGAATTTTAAGCATTAGCTACTTTATTTTTTATAAATATATATATATTAAAGTAAAAAGAACTGTTGGATCAGAATCTGTATTGGTATCGGCAGTTGTGTATCAGAATCGAATTGAAATTAACAAATGTGGATCGGCCCATCCCTAGCAGAGAAGCCAAAGCTCCCATTGGAGATTTAGGGAAGTAAATCTCTGTTTCCCCCCCTGGTCAAGATCTGATGTGATACCATTCAGGAATCGGTGTGGAGATGCTGCTAGAACTAAACTGATGTTTTACTTCCAGGTTACAGATATGAGCTGTTCTGCCTTATCAAACATGCTCAGACACCTCATTGTCTGGTAGGAAAACAACTTCTGTGTTGTAGCTTTTATTCCTTCGGTTGTATTTGTTCATGCGTCATTCAGTGGCTTCTGCTCTGATTAACGTCTTCATCTTTTTATTGGCGAACACGAATGCATTCAGGTTTACTGTCTGACATCACCGGAAATGAGTTCCCAGTGGAACGCGAGCAGAGGCGCTGAGGAGCGGTATGCCCAGGAAATGTACGTTGGGTGCTTCCTCTGTTCTGCTGGCCTGTTGGTTTATCATGTTGGCATTAGGTGAAAAATGTCTAAATATGAAAACTTTCATCCATGACTGCAATGCGACTTACCATAAAACCCTGTGCAGCTTTTAAACTGACTGTAAATTAAATGCAATGTTTGGCTTTTCTTCCACTAACAAGCATGTAGACGCAATGTGTTTTGATAAGCTGTTGATGAGCGTTTTCTTCATGGATTTGAGACGAGTACTTAAATCTGCTTTAACCTATTTGCCTGACTTGCAGACAAAACTCCCTTCATTCCCATTAAAATGGACTTTCCCTTGTGAGAATTACTCACAACCTGCGATTAATAGCATTATTAATACACAACTGCTCCAGTCTTCCACTCTAGCTGTCTCCGTTGAGGGAGCCAGTTTTAGATGTTCATGTCGGAATGTGTGAATCTGTAGCTTGGATGCGCTCGTGATGAGGTTCGAGGCCCCAGACTCTCGGAACCGCTGGGACAGCCCCCTTTTCGCGGTCCAGCACGACGACAGTCTGCCGTTTGAAGCCATTTCAGACGCAGTCTTGCACAGGAAGGCCCCGCCCCCGAATCAGTCGACACAGAGTGTGAGGAACGTCCTTATGCCTTTGTGCACATGCTTACCTTGATTCTCTGTGTTCGCTACTCACTCCATCGTCCACTGTGTCGCCAACCACAGCAACCCCTGTCTTCCACAAACTTCTTGCATGAGTTGGACAAAGTTACTCAAGACATACTGACGGTAGGCTGTGTCTTCATCTGATTCTCCTCTTTTTCCTTTTAGGATACCCTGCGTTCTTTTATTGTGCCAATTTGTATATGACACATAAGTAAATGTTTCATTTGCGCCCATTCCATACTTATTTACCTCCTGTGGTCTGAGGGAGGTAAATGTTGCCCACATTTGAACTTACCTTCCTCACAGGCTATCCTAAACGCACAGAAGACATGGGTGCCTGGAGATGTGATCGCAGTGCCTGCAGCTTCTGAAAGGATATCCTTCCGGGCGTGTGGGTGCATTCAGCTTACCTGTTTATTTTGGTCCATGATTTTGGGACCTAAAACTCTATCCTCACGGTGTGTACGGGCCGGAGCCGGTCCCTTCGTGCGGCTTTTACGTTAAAGGGACGGCTGTGCACGTTTGCCCCCAGTTTGCGAGTCTCGCATGCCATGCGGCGTTCCCTTAACCCATGTGCACGTGCAGGCAACCCGGAGCCTCAGCATGGCAGAGCTGCGTAAGCTGCGGCGCCAGTTCATCAGCTACTCCAAGATGCATCCGACTGAAGACAAGAGCCTGATCGCCAACATGTTCGTTCAGTACCTGAACAAAAGCACGTGCTGATGACGCCCCCCAGTGGGCCGTATTTATGCTCCTTTTCATTTACTGCCACTTCCCTTCGTTTTTCTGCCTTATCCACATGTGGGCTCCCTTAAAGGATCAGTCTCTGTTTGTCATGGAGTTCTTCTTATACTGCATCTCGATTTTTGGCAGTTTTATAAATTACTTTCAGATACATTTACTCATATTAAAATTAAGTGGCACAAATATGCATAATTCACATTTGCCAAGTTTTGTGTCAGGTGTTTATTTTATTGGATAAATTATTCATTTTTTTATGATTTTAAATCGCTCTATTGCCTATTGCTCTATTGTAAAGTATTAAAAGGTTGTTTGGAATCTACCTGGTGTAAAAGCTCATTAGACCTGCGGAAGTATAATGCACGTAGTTTCTCCATGCCTATAATTAAATAGGTTTCATGAGGGTCTTTAGCCAGCATATTTTGATATACATCAAATTGCAGGCAGATTACTGGGCTTAGCTCAGTTTAGATGTACTGGGTTCATGATTCCCAAGACCTTTTATGTACCCTGTGTGTCTATCATCGTACTTTTTTTGAAAACTCCCCCTCTTGACTGATAGAGAATCAAAATGACTGAAGTGAAGTGTATCTTGGGGGGGGCATGAAGAAAGTTCACGCTCCAAAAGTTAATGTTTTATAAGAGAACTTCGAACTTAGTGAGACGTTTTGAAGTGAACTGAGTTATTTTATATGCCAGAAACTACCATCAGAATACCTTCCTCTGTTTACTTATGTAATTTTTGTCCAAAGTGACTTACAAATAAGGATCAGAGAACAGGATCAGACGGTGCCCCTGGTGCAGTTGGGATTGAGGGCCACGCTCAACAGTAACATAACTCTGCCAGTCATGGGATTTGATCCATTACCTTCGGTTTACAAGCAATGAGCCATACACCGGTCTTTTTATTAGAAGATATTAATTGGTTGAATCCAGTCTGTAGACAAAGCATTTAATTTACTAGATGTTTTATTGAAAGCTATATACAACTGAGAAAGGAGGACAGTCAATCACTGGAGCAATTGGGATTTAAGGGCCTTACTCGGGGCCCTTGCAGTGAAATTACTCTGCTACCCCTGGGCTATGAACCAGCAACCTTGCGGTCGCAGGCATAGAATCCTAACCCATTGAAACACACAATGCATGTTTGTATTTAGTTTGAATATATCACTTGATATCTAATATATCATTTGATATATAATTGATATACTATTATGTTGTAGTAATATATTGTACTTGTGCTGCAATGGGCTGGAATCCTTTGCAGTGCATTTCCCTGCCTTGTGCTCTATGCTGCCTGGGGCACTTTTTAAGTGGGGCGGTGGCGTTTCATAGCAGATTGAAACACATTATTCAGACATGGTTGTAAAGTTGGCCTCTTCTTTTCTCATCATCCTGAAAAGTCTCTGGAGCTGAAAAGCAGCCCCATAACATGTTATCACCACTATGGCAGATGGAAAAAGCCTGTTGAGCGGTTTGATTGGCATTTTGGTTTGTTTTTGAACATTCCAGTCAATGTTCTACCTGTCAAGATTCTGATTTGCAAATCTGATTCACCAAATACTACATTTCAGAATGATCTGGTAACAGTTTCGTATAGAGGAGTCAAAGCAGGACGACTGAGATTGTACATTGCTTCTATTTTCAGCAAAGCACGTTGATTAATTTTTACCACACATGTACTAATAATGCAAGAAATCTTTCAGGGTAATTGCAGTAATAAAGGTTTCCGTCATATCACATTTGTGCAGAGCCAGATGGGCCCCCAAATACGGGTTAGCAGCCCAACCCAGCCTGCACATCGGAGAGGATAAAGAAATGGCCCCACCACTCCCTGGCTGTAATTCCCTGTCAGACAGCACTTCGGAACACACACCTCTCGGTCCTGATGGATAGAGACAGTGGAGAGCTTGAGATAGTAGATGAATTGTTCACTCTGCTACTGAAAAGACTTTTTTTTTTATTTAACTCCTTCTGGCAGGGATAGAGAACAGAGCTTGTGTAAGAAAGATTTTAGTTAAATTTGGAATGTGTCGTGCATTTCAGCTGGTTAGGTAACACTGTTTCTGACATGAGGCCATATCGGCAAACCCTTCAATGTACTGGGCTGCTGTCCAGCGACGCGCTAACATTCCTCCCCACTTTCCCAGTGAAAATGCAAGCTGGGCAGATAAGTGCTTAGACTGAGGTCAGAAGTTCTCATCCCTAACCCTAATTCCTCACTATACTATATATACAGCAATAAGTCACAAGGACAATCAACGACGATTAACTTCTCATGCTATAATGCTGTTGTCTATTCTTAAATGTATTCTAACCACTTATCCTGAGCAGGGTCTAAGTGAGGCGTGAAGCACGTCTCATACACGATGCCAGTCCAACGCAAGACAGGCATAGAAACACTCAATGTGGCTAGTCGAACTAGCCTAACAACGTGTCTTTGGACTTCAGGGAAAGCTACACGAGACAGAGAGAGCATGCACACTCCGTGCTCTTCCCGGACGGAGGTGGGACCCCAAACCTGGAGATGTGAGCCATCATGCCACTACAGGAAAAATTAGCTCATATATTTTGTCTGCAGCAATATGCAGGGAAATTAATTAATATAAATTTTTTTCCTTTTGCTATTCTTCTTTAATCACATTTGCATTTATGTAGATTTGAAAATGACAATATCTAAAAGAAGCATTTAAATGTGTTTTTTATACATGAAGTTTACATAAGTTTAGGACCTAAACTTAAACTGGTAGCCCTTCATATGGCTTAGTACCCCTGAAGTAGCTCTCAGTTTCAAAAAGGCTGGTGACCCCTGATGTAGATCATGTAGAGAGACACTAAAGTGTAATCATCATATTAGACCCATATTACAGGATACTGGGATGTGTGTAACTGCAATGTTAGTGGAAAGAAATTGAAAACAAGTCCCAGAAATTTTAAAAATGACTTCTTTACTTTTGGGTAACACTACTCAAGGGGATACCAGTAAATTAGTAACTAAGTTGCTACTCACGTACAAGTCATGAACAAACATAGTAACTGCATGAAATACATTTACGGTTATATTTGATTAGTACGAACATGGCATCTTTTTCCCAGAACTGTGAAATCATTTAATTGCTTGAGACACTGCTGTAATCATGCTTTTTACTGCTGTGAGGAAGCAGCTCAGTCTTCTGTGTGAAATGATGGCCACCGTGTGGTGGGACGAGGAAATTACATCTAACCTGGCAGGTAGGGATGTAACGATACACTCAACTCCACAATTCGATACGATTCACGATTCTGAGTTCACGATACGATTTTCTCACGATTTTTTTTAACTGAATGAGTTGCTGACAAATTTATTCAAAATATTCCTTTATCTTTCTAAACTGTGCAAAACGTGTCCTCTTCTTAACAGTGCAACTGAAATTAAATAAAATACTGTAAAAAAAAAAATCCCAAATCAAAATAAATTTAAAAAGTCTTCAAATAAATAAACGCTTTACATTAACTGCACCTTCATAATGCTTTTATATTGCATTCATAAAACGTTCCGTACACCTTCATAATGTATTCATTAAGTATTCAGAAATCATTCATAAACATCATGCATGCACTAAGGAACCTAATCCAACTCCATACAACCCAATACCATTATCCCTCCTCCACCAAAACTTTACAGCTGGCACAATGCAGTCAGGCAGGTAACGTTCTCCTGGCATCCCCCAAACTCATCCATCAGACTGCCAGGCAGAGAAGTCGTGATTCATCACTCCACAGAACACATCTTCACTACTCCAGAGTTCACTGGCCGGGAGCTTCACACCACTGCAATGCTCGATCATGGGAGCCAATTCCATGAAGCTCCCAGCGCACAGCTTTTGTGCTGGGGTTAGTGCCAGAATCTGCAGTTAGAGTCAACAGAGTGTTGGCGACTTTTGCGTGCAGTGTCTTAAACATCGTGTGTCTCCCAACAATGACCTAGTTCCATTCTAAAAATGCTCGTCTGTAAGTACATAAGTAACCGTCAAACATAAATTATCACTGCCTATTGAGCATAAACCAATTTATAAGCGACAGGATGTATAAAAGCCAGGAGCAGTGAAAGTATCCTTTGCAACCCTGTGTTACCGTAGTGTACGTAGAATAGCAGCTTATATCTATGTGTCTTGGAGGTCTCGGGACTCACAGATATTCAGAGACTTGTGGATAGTTTACCAGTGTTTTTCAGCAGGAAATAGTTATTACTACAAATTGTCACGCCCCCCCACACACAGAAACTGGATCTGGCTATAGTGGGAAAATCTTTTTTTTTTTTTTTTTTTTATTTGTGAGAACTTGAAAGCCCTTAAATTGCTTTCAGCAAAGTAAACAAAACTTGGAAAAAATATATGTTCATTCATCAACAGTTTCTAATCTGGGGTCTAAAGTGGTCAGGCTTGCAAGTGTATTTGGTTATTTGTCTATCCTAGCCTGTTGCAGTGTATATTTCCTGTATATTTTGCATGTAAAAATGTTGTTTGTTATGTCAGTGCTTAATATTATCATTTAGTCTTCATGAACTTTGTTTTAACCCGACTTAATGGCTTTCTTCATCTTGGCCAGGGACTGCATTTGAAAAGTAGCCACTTGATTAAAATTGGTACATTTTCAGAAATGCCAGCAACAATACTGATAATGATCACCCCTCTAACTGACTCTCAGTTGGTTTAGAAAAAAAGACTTTTAAGAGAAAAGAAAGCCTTCCTTTGGTTTTGCATTTTTCTCTTTTTTGTTAGCTGTGCACAACATATCAGAAGAATACATCACAATTAAATTAGTTAAGAAATAACAGATTGCTTATATACAATATTAAGGTGATAACAACAACCCTCACTGTCTCTAGGTGCTGCTTCAGACAGGGCATTCTGCAGCAGGGACACCACCCGTCGTGCAGCATCCTGCAAATCTCCCTATCACAACAGCCCACATAACAGAATAACATTAGTGTATGATTCAGTAGGGCTAGTCCAGGTCTGGAAAGTAGTTGGGCCAGATTTTCAAACCAAGAAATTTAGCTGGGCCAGACATTTTCAGCGGCCCAGTAAGCAGCAGGTAATGGCATTTTAAACAAACACAAATCAAGGTACATTATTTTAAAAAGGTACAACTGAACAGAGTCTGAGAGCAATATTTTTTTCCACTTCTGAAATAAGGAAAATATTTTGGTCGTATCTGACCTAGACGCATCTCAAAGTGCATAAAAAGAAAAAAATGCCTATTAGATGGTAAACTGCCAGACATAAAGAAAAAGGGAAAAATCGGCTATAATCATCCGCTTATCATCATCCGGGCTCACCTGGAGCTGCTATGACCGCTATGCCTCATGGGTAACATGCCGGAATGGGACGGCACCTGTAGGCTGAACCAGTTGTCATGGGACGGCAACATGGACAGACAGGTAGACGAGCTGTCTGAATAAGCAGCTGCAAGTATAAAACAATAAATGAAGCAGGTATGTGGTGGTCAGTACAGAAAAGGCATGTCATCATGTTATGTATATACTGCCTCCAGTTACTTAATGCCTAACTTTAATACATTGATTGATTTGTTCATTGTTGTAGCCTGTGTCAACTTTCCTTTCAGACAGATGTAAAGTCCTTTCTGTTTTTGTTCTGTGGAGTTTTTTTTGAACAGCATATGGCTGAATTCTGTTAAACCTCAGATTGAAGAAAATTGTATTCATTGAAAAGCAAATATCAAAAACTCAGTCCGCAGGAATGTTTTTCAGAAGATTTCTGTGGACTTTTGGAAATTTCATGAAATTCCATCGCTCGATTACATAAACACTGAGTGAGATTTCATTCCCATTACTGCAACGTATGAAGAGGATTATGACTTATTACTTTAGGTTATCGGACTGAGTGAGTTTTGGAAATTTACTCTTCAATCGATAACTGAAGCAGTGCTGTGAATGCAGAGGTTATATACGTCGCATGTCAACAGAACTGTATGTTTATATCTTGTCTTAATTATTTTGATTAAATGTCTGACTATTCCCAGTATGTGTGAACATACTTGGCCAAATAAAGCTGATTCTGATTCAGTCAGAGGGTAATCGTCGGTGTGCTGTACTATCGTGGTGACCCACACAGAGAGCTTAGGACCATGATTTCAGTGTGCGCTTGTGTGAGGGGACAGGCAGGGCGGCTGCTCACTGGGTGATGCACTCCTGTGGGTATAGGGGCTGGGATAGGGTGCGGAGCGGTTAGTCCTCAAGGAGGAGTAACGGTCACAGCCGTGGGGGGAGGAGAGGGAGAGGGTGCTCCCAACCTGGGGGTGTGGGTTTGATGAAGAGCAGAGAGACCCTGAGCCTGGGATGAACCAGCTGCCTACTAAAACGAAAGTGGATAAAGACAGAAACTAGAACCTCAAATTAAACAACACAAACAACAATATCAAGTTATATTCAATCATTAAACAGATATATATTTAATCTAAACGATAGTAATAAATATCATTTCGATTCAAAATATCATTTACAGGTGAATCTTATGACTTACATTGGGAAGCAGGAACTGGGCCAAGCTGCAGGGCCAGTTCAAAGGCATAGTGCGAGGCGCCCAGAAGGGGGCGCGGTCTGGGCGGAGTCAGCTAAAGAAGAAAAGGGCCTGGCACTAAGACTGTGTTTGTGTGTGAGCTGCAGCTGCATGTTCCTTACATTCTTTTATCAACACCAGCACCGTGAGGTTTGGCCTGGACTGGGTCCTGTCCTGCACGGTTGAAGGCATGTTGACTGATGGCCAGCCCGTGTTCTGTTGGATCCCACAGAAAGGAAATGGGAATCCCATTTAGATCGGATGCTGACAGTTGAAAAAAAAAACTCATGTCTGTGTGTTATGAAAGAATATCAATAAATGTTTCCGAAATGGGATGACTCATTTGGTAATTATTTACGGCTTATGTTATGGCTGCCAATTTACAATCTTTACTGAAGTCTGACTTCTTTCGAGTCACCTTTAATATAGATTGGACACTCTCTATGCAATGTGCAATACTTATATAGATGGTAAATGTTTACCTGCTTGCACAGATGGTGGATTAGGTAATTAGTGTAAGTGTGTGTGTGTGTGTGTGTGTGTGTCCAATCGCATGTATTTCCAAGGTCCATAGTAAGTAATATACACTGATCAAGAGATGCCCGAAAGTGGATGAAAGAGGACATTAGTGGGGGTATCACTTAGTGTAACGGGTGCAGGAAAATGAGTAGGACTGCAAGCCATATAATGACCCACTGTCCTTATCTAGCTCTTAATATAGTATGCATACAGTGATGTATCTACAATGGACAGCTACTATAAGCAGATAGCACAGCACAGGTGCTTAATCTGTATGCTATTTCCATCCATCCATCCATTGTCCAAACCGCTTATTCTACTGGGTCGCGGGGGGTCCGGAGCCTATCCCGGAATCAATGGGCACGAGGCAGGGAACAACCCAGGATGGGGGGTTTGCCCATCGCAGCTCACACTCACACACCATTCACTCACACATGCACACCTACGGGCAATTTAGCAACTCCAATTAGCCTCAGCATGTTTTTGGACTGTGGGGGGAAACCGGAGTACCCGGAGGAAACCCCACGACAACATGGGGAGAACATGCAAACTCCACACCAATGTAACCCAGGCGCAGACTCGAACCCGGGTCCCAGAGGTGTGAGGCAACAGTGCTAACCACTGCACCACCATGCCGCCCCCTGTATGCTATTTCATTCTATAAAAAGAAACTTACTGTACTGTACAAAAAAGTATTTCACCACTGCTTCTTCCTCAGCTCCCACTGTTTGCTAGCACATGCATCTTTTGATTTCTTATTGCAATCTGTGCTTTATTTTTTTCGTGAAATGTATGTGCAGTATCTGTTTATTAAGTGCTGTGGTTAAATATGTACATTATTATTTCAGTACTGTGTATACTGTCCTTAATGTCTTGCCTCTCATATAACTTGAGATACGCCAAAATTGACATGCAACAAGTGGTCCTGGTTCCAAATGCGGAAGTCGATGGATACCTGTACTTTATATGCTGTAGTGTGCTGGGTGTCAGACATTGCAATGCACCTTGCTTTGATTTTGACCCGTTAGATCAGAGGGAGGTAATCTTATCCAGAAAGGGCCGCTGTGTATGATGGTTTTCACTGCAACTCTCTGAACAGCGACCCTAACGGTTATCCCAATACCTTGATCTTGCTAGCATATTTAAATGTGTACCTATTCAGGAATATAGTGGTGAAGGCATTCAGAGGAGGACTGATGATTATCAGAGGGAACAAAGGGGCTTTTCAGACAGATTTTCGCCCTAGTCCAGTACTCATTGACAGCCTAATACACCGTGTTTCAGTTTCTCTTGATAGTCAATACATGTCACAGGATGTACATTACTCTGATGGGCAGGCCCTCTTACATATGATGGAAACACTACAACAACTTAAGAATAAGGGTCAGAAGAGTGAAATACATATAATGAGTGTGTAGCTCAGCAGACTAAGACTCTGTGGCTGTGATCAGAAGGTCGACAGTTCGTGCTCAGAATTGGCAGAATAGCCACATGTCCACAGGCTTTTGAACAAGACCTGAAAACCCTGGGGGCCTCAAGGTAGCAGTCTCTTCACTGTGACCCCAAGCTTGTTCTTGCCTTTATGGAGAGCAAGATGGGGCAAATTATTAATCCCATGGGGCCTCAGCAGAATTACAAACCAGTACAAGGAAAATAGTTGTTAATTTTACATACTACCTTCTGCTGGCCTTATGAGAATATTCAGATTATAATTTTTCCCCATAATTGCAATTTCAACATTAAATCTATGATTTTCCCATGGTCCTGTGGCCGCTTTATATGGTAATTATTAATGAAAACTTTTTTGAAAAGTGAAACAATATTAAAATTGCTTTATTGCGTAAAAAAAACCTGTTTTTGTTTAGTAAAATAATGTTTTTTCGCTCTTTATACTGCCGTCTTGTGGCAAAATTTAAGTACTGCAGTTTGAAAATAATTAAATGATTTCTTCCAAAAATTGCAGTACCTACTTTTGGCCACGAGATGGCAGCAAGAAAATAGAAAAATTATTTTCCCACGGTCTACTAACAGCTTTGTGTGGTAATTGTTTGTATTAAAAATACATTGGACTAAGTCAAATTATTTGAATGAAGAATTAACATCTAAAAGCTGCTAGTAGACCGTGGGAAAATAATTTTTCTATTTTCTTGCTGCCATCTCGTGGCCAAAAGTAGGTATTGCAATTTCGGCAAGAAATCATTTGTTTTCAAACTGCAGTACCTACTTTTGGCCACGAGATGGCAGCAAGAAAATAGAAAAATTATTTTCCCACGGTCTACTAACAGCTTTGTGTGGTAATTGTTTGTATTAAAAATACATTGGACCAAGTCAAATTATTTTAATGAAGAATTAACATCTAAAAGCTGCTAGTAGACCGTGGGAAAATAATTTTTCTATTTTCTTGCTGCCATCTCGTGGCCAAAAGTAGGTATTGCAATTTCGGCAAGAAATCATTTGTTTTCAAACTGCAGTACCTACTTTTGGCCACGAGATGGCAGCAAGAAAATAGAAAAATTATTTTCCCACGGTCTACTAATAGCTTTGTGTGGTAATTGTTTGTATTAAAAATACATTGGACCAAGTCAAATTATTTTAATGAAGAATTAATATCTAAAAGCTGCTAGTAGACCGTGGAAAAATAATTTTTCTATTTTCTTGCTGCCATCTCGTGGCCAAAAGTAGGTATTGCAATTTAGGCAAGAAATCATTTGTTTTCAAACTGCAGTACCTACTTTTGGCCACGAGATGGCAGCAAGAAAATAGAAAAATAATTTTCCCACGGTCTACTAACAGCTTTGTGTGGTAATTGTTTGTATTAAAAATACATTGGACCAAGTCAAATTATTTTAATGAAGAATTAACATCTAAAAGCTGCTAGTAGACCGTGGGAAAATAATTTTTCTATTTTCTTGCTGCCATCTCGTGGTCAAAAGTAGGTATTGCAATTTAGGCAAGAAATCATTTTTTTCAAACTGCAGTACCTGCTTTTGGCCACGAGATGGCAGCAAGAAAATAGAAAAATAATTTTCCCACGGTCTACTAACAGCTTTGTGTGGTAATTGTTTGTATTAAAAATACATTGGACCAAGTCAAATTATTTTTATGAAGAATTAACATCTAAAAGCTTCTAGTAGACCGTGGGAAAATAATTTTTCTATTTTCTTGCTGCCATCTCGTGGCCAAACGTAGGTATTGCAATTTAGGCAAGAAATCATTTGTTTTCAAACTGCAGTACCTACTTTTGGCCACGAGATGGCAGCAAGAAAATAGAAAAATAATTTTCCCACGGTCTACTAACAGCTTTGTGTGGTAATTGTTTGTATTAAAAATACATTGGACCAAGTCAAATTATTTTAATGAAGAATTAACATCTAAAAGCTGCTAGTAGACCGTGGGAAAATAATTTTTCTATTTTCTTGCTGCCATCTCGTGGCCAAAAGTAGGTATTGCAATTTAGGCAAGAAATCATTTTTTTCAAACTGCAGTACCTGCTTTTGGCCACGAGATGGCAGCAAGAAAATAGAAAAATAATTTTCCCACGGTCTACTAACAGCTTTGTGTGGTAATTGTTTGTATTAAAAATACATTGGACCAAGTCAAATTATTTTTATGAAGAATTAACATCTAAAAGCTTCTAGTAGACCGTGGGAAAATAATTTTTCTATTTTCTTGCTGCCATCTCGTGGCCAAACGTAGGTATTGCAATTTAGGCAAGAAATCATTTTTTTCAAACTGCAGTACCTACTTTTGGCCACGAGATGGCAGCAAGAAAATAGAAAAATTATTTTCCCACGGTCTACTAGCAGCTTTTAGATGTTAATTCTTCATTAAAATAATTTGACTTGGTCCAATGTATTTTTAATACAAACAATTACCACACAAAGCTGTTAGTAGACCGTGGGAAAATAATTTTTCTATTTTCTTGCTGCCATCTAATGTCCTCTTTCATCCACTTTCGGGCATCTCTTGATCAGTGTATATTTTTTACTGTGGACCTTGGACATACATGCGATTGGACACACACACACACACACACACACACGCACACACACACACACACACACACACACACACTTACACTAATTACCTAATCAACCATCTGTGCAAGCAGGTAAACATTTACCATCTATATAAGTATTGCACATTGCATAGAGAGTGTCCAATCTATATTAAAGGTAACTCGAAAGAAGTCAGACTTCAGTAAAGACTGTAAATTGGCAGCCATAACATAAGCCGTAAATAATTACCAAATGAGTCATCCCATTTCGGAAACATTTATTGATATTTTTTCATAACACACAGCCATCATTTTCTATCACATTTAGTCTCATTCTGTCTACAGTAAGGTTCCTGCCTTGTCACTTGACCTGCAAGGTGAAATCGTGTTTATTCTTGACACATATGGCGATTCACCAGTTACTGGAATTTGAGTGTATTTACGCTTTTTTTGCGCGCGCAATAACTTCAGCTGTAGTTTGCACACATGAGGTGATGTCAGAAGCATGTGCGGATGGATAATATTCAGTTGCTGATTTTTCTGTATGTGCGACTTTTACAGATGAATTGAAAACAGATTATGCTAGTATGCTTCTGCGTTATTCTGTCTTCTGCTCAATGAAGAGTGTGACGTAATGGTCCGCCAGCAGTCTACCACAAACCAGCAGGGGGCGATCGGCATTGTGCAGGCTGACAATGAGGAAACCATGATTTTTATTAACCACAAGGAATGCCAGCTGTTGATTCTTCCCCTGGCCCTGTGGACAGACAGCTTGGGGGATTTCAACGCTGAAGTGGCTTCTACATCCTGACTGACCGCAATTGTACTGAAGACCCTGTGGCTGCCTGTGTGGGGGAAGAGGTGATTACTTTCTCACAATCCTTTTGCACGTTTTCCCACGTTTTCATTAGCAGAATAAACCCCACCCTAAAGGGGTATCTGCCTGCACCCCCACTTCCAGTGCCTCCCTGCCCACCACACAGTCACTCACACTTCCTCGCCTTTCATAATTAACTTCATAGAGGTTGAGCTTGATGTTTGGGACTGTAACTAGTTAAGGTAAAGTTAACTGTATATGCAGTTTCCTGGCTGCAATATCTGTATAATGTTAAAGTTGCATGGTGTGCATTGTCCCCCATAGTTTAATGCTTAAAGCACACTTTACAGGACATGTCTGTGTTATTTATGTTTATCCTTGCCATCAAGTTGCAACAAACAGCAAGTGCGTCAGTGTTGTAGGATTGCAACACTATTGTGAGGTGACACGCAGTGGACAGGGGTCAGCATGGGCTCTCTGTCTGGCCTTCAGCTACAGAGCCCCATACGCATCAAGGTTTAATGCCCTAGGTGACACATAACTCCAGTGATCATCATCAAAATGATCTGCCTCAGTAGCCCTTCTGTTGGTTTGTATCAAACATGATAGTTTTTATTCACATCTCACATCAGTGAGTCCTGGCCGTGTTTGTGTCAATGAGTGGACCTTCTGTGTTGTTTCAGGTGTTCGAGTGGTACGTACCCCAGCGCATGGCTCCCCAAAGCAGTCTGTACGCCCAACCTCAGTGATGAAAATTATGTCACTACCACTGCACACACTGTGGTGTGTCCCCTTCCACAGAAAATATGAACCAGCCTCCTTTCCCAACAAAGGTGATAATCGCTGGGTAGCAACTGTCCGATGTGGTTGTTTGCCAACAGTAACATCATATTGTGCAGTCCTTGTACCCATATGTTGGCAAAGATACCGTCAACAAATTGTTCCTGAGAACAGGTGTGGCTTATCAGATGCCAGGTAGGATAGAAAACCTACTGGACGGTAGCCTTTCAGGACCGGAGTTGGAGACCCCTGGTGTACAGATTGAGACACATCTCCAGTGGGCTGGAACAAAGGCCAAACAGACCTAGGAGGATGCTGATACCTATGATGCTGATATCTCACGGTACCTCTCAGTTCGCTGTGCAAAAGCTGTGTTCGGTGTGAATTTTTTTGTGCTTTATCTACGGTACATGTTGGGATTCCAGCAGTCATGGCCCCTAATAAGTGAGCAGTGATAACAGCAAACCAAAGAGGAAAGTGATGAGAGTGACTGTGGAGCTTAAGAAGGAAATTATAGCAAGACTTGAATGTGGTGCACGTGTGTCTGTTCTCGCTTCGGAATATGAGATTTCATGTTTATTGCTTTTGTATGTGCGCTTTTTCATGTGTGTATTAGTTTTATTTTTTATAATTAGCTAGGTAGGTAGATAGATAAGTTTAAATCGTCAATCATTTGGGGGTCTGGGCTGAATAAAATTAATTTACATTATTTTATATGGGGACATCCAACTTGGAACTTGACCAAATTGCTACTCGAACAGCCTTCTGGAACAAATGAAGTTTGTGTTCCAAGGTACAGCAGTACATGCTTATACAGGTCGTCGTCGACTTACGACCTGTGTAACGTAGAACTGATGAACTTTACGTCTGGTAGTGCGAGTGTATGACAGTGTATGACTGGTCAGTCATAAGTCAACGGTAACCTGTAAATTTATCCTGGTTGTATGTATAGATGCTTTGATACTCAGCAAAGTGAATCTGGTTTGTAAAACAAACAAAAAACAAGATTAATTTATTAGAATAACATACATGTACGTATTTATTGATACACTTCAGATGTTGAAACTTATAAAACAAAGTCCTTCTGTAACTTTCATATGATGACCCCCCTCCCCCCCCCCACCATGTTTGTGCCGCATGACCCTTTGCGTGTGATTGTGTGTGTGCCTTGTGACAAACTTCCTCCTCATCTGTGGTGTCCCTGTGCTTCTTGGTGAAGGAATCAACCTCACTGTAACTCTGTACTACACAAACATAAGAACATAAGAATTATACGAGAGGAGGCCATTCGGCCCATAAAGCTCATTTGGGGAGAACTTGACTAATAGCTCAGAGTTGTTAAAATCTTATCTAGCTCTGATTTAAAGGAACCCAGGGCTTTAGCTTGCTTTACACTAACAGGGAGACTATTCCATACTACATGCTGTGTAAAGAAGTGCTTCCTTGAATTTGTTTTAAAATGTTCTCCCGCTAATTTCCACTTGACATTAATGAAAGAAGTCTGGATGGAACTATGGATCTTTTTTATGTGCAAATTAAAAAACAAATTTCCAAAACTCAGTCAATTCTTTGTTGTTTTTGAGATGAGACTGCTACTGACCAAAAGTCTGGCTTCCTCATCATGCGTTTCAGTATCGGGAACCAAAACTCACTTAGTCAAAGTTTTCTTTTGTCACATGCAATCATACTTGCACAGTGCTTATTCTGGCAAGTTTCCCAGCTGTATTGCATGAAATTAGAATGTAAAAATACAGAATATGATAACATATACTAAATATATAACTAAGGAATCTAAAAATATACATTATTTAACAAAATATGATAAAAATACAAGAAATATCGAAAAAACAATTAGAGAAAGTATAAATAACACAACTTTTTGTGATAGTGGGTGCAAATATGCAAGGGTTGGTGAGTGTGAAAAATGACAGTAGCAGTGAAAAAGGAGGGTGAGAGATTAGGAGAGCATTAGTGTGAGTGTGTGTGCAGCTGTTGCTTGTCCATTTTATGTGCTGTTGTTGAGAGGTCTTATTATTATAATTGCCTGTTGGTAGAAGCTTCTCATCTGGGCTTTGAGGTT
Organism: Brienomyrus brachyistius; assembly: GCF_023856365.1. Taxonomy (NCBI): domain Eukaryota; kingdom Metazoa; phylum Chordata; class Actinopteri; order Osteoglossiformes; family Mormyridae; genus Brienomyrus; species Brienomyrus brachyistius. The sequence continues at coordinate 10,684,874 of NC_064545.1, read as the reverse complement.
GCAGAGACATCTCTCTGACCTGGGCTGAGCAGTTATGTGCGGTGTGGGTGTAATCCAACAACATACTTTCATTTCCAGAATTTTCTCAAAAACCTATCCTGTGGACTGAGTGAGCTTTGAATAGTTGGTCTTTAGTTAGTAAGGAGACAGTCCAGTCAACTCTTCTGCATTGTAACTTTCCCCACCGCGGTCTCAATATATCAAGGGGTCACCGTAAGAAATTAAATGGGGAGTTTTTAGGGAGTTTTCCAAAAGCTGCAGATGACAAGTTCAGCAACTCATAATTGCATAAAAGATATGTACCGTGCTGGTTTGGAGGACGCCAAGCATGTTTACGGCAGCCTCTCACGTGATGTCTCGCAGTGAGTTCTCAGTGACCTCGCAGTGATTTTGCAGTTATCTCGCAATGATTTCACAGTGCGTCTCACATGCTTGCTTAACTCGCCTAGGGAACCCGAGTAACCAAAACATTTAACACAGTTTTTCCAGATTGTAGGGGGCCTGCACCCCCTAACCCCTGCGAAGTGGAAGGGTCGACAATTTCTCTTTTTGGATCGATAGAATACATGTATATATGCTTTAAAGTAAATTATAACATAATACATTTCAAGTGTACAAACACAGATTAGATCCACTTTAATATAATTCTATATTATAGCATCTAATATTTTTGCTAAATACCATTTCTGGTCCAGAATCCAGTTTAGTAGCTGCTTACTGCAGGTGTGGTCATGCCCCACAGCTACACCCATTGCTAGCTAATTCTAATGTTTAATCCCCCACACCAGCAATCAAAGAGGCTCAGTGCTGAGATCTGGGTTCTCTCTTATTCTTAGTGTTCTGGCACCTTGGTCTGGTTTTTGCAAAATCAGTCTCTCGCTTTCTTTGATCTTTCTTTGATCCATCGTTGATATGGATTTGTTAGATAGGTGCAGAATTTTGGTTCATTCACTGGTCTTGGCTCCTGTTTGCTGATCATCTGATCTTGCTTAATTCCACGACCTCATCCTTTGTTGTGACCTGCTGTGACGCTGCTTAGCTACCTCAGCCACATACCTCACAGTCAGTGGTCCAAGTCCTGTCAGCCATGCATACACAGAGCCACATCACCCAAAGCGGAAAGCATAGGGCACTCTAGGTGAGAGAGCCCAATAAATGATTATTACAGAATGCTCATGAATAAAAAGCCGCATTTTCACATATAACATTATAATATAATTCTATTGAATTTAACATGTTCAAATACCATCTTCTTCTGACCTGTATGGGATGCACGCCCAGTAAAAATTCTTATGGCAAAAAAAGATTGACAGGAAGAAAACCCAGGCATGTGCTATATTGTGCTCAGAACGTTGTTCATGAAGTTCAATTTCGTTTAATTTTGTCCTGCTCACTGTTTGAACCCCCCCCCCCCCATGACCTGGGGGGGGGGGTTCCCCTGTAATGGACAATCTGACATGAGGTTTTGACACTGTGCCTGCTATCTTGTCACTGCCAGTTAAATGTAGCATCGATTAGCATTGATAGGTAATCTTATATATAAAACACACACACACACACACACATAAACATATATATATATATATATATATATATATATATATATATATATATATATATATATGCAAAAGAGGCACTCTTCCCCAGTCACCCAACTCTCCTACAGCTGTTAACATGAGAAATGATACGTGGGCCATGTACATTTTCTTAAATTCAAAGCTCTGATCTTCCACCATCTTCTAAATGGCACCACAACTTTTGGAATGTTCTACTTGCCATTCCTGCAGCAGATCACTCCAAATTCCATCCATGATCTTTTCACTGTGGAATTTATATATAATATGCTAAATCTGTATTAGGTCACATTTAACACGTCTCTGCTCTGAATATTTTCCTTGCTCTTACCAACTAATTCTGAAACCAGTAAACATTAGCAGATTGTCTTTACATGCATTTAAAGCTCAAGGGATGTGAAATCACATGGGAATTCTTTCATTGATTACAGGATCTGTATGTGACTCTATCAATTCATACCTGACCAAAGCAATCAGGAGCTCTAAATACCTAACGCTGGGAACTGGGAGAAATCAAAAATGTGGAACCGTCCAGTGTGCCCTGAGGACTGGTTTGGGAAACACCCTTGTAGAGTATTCTCACATTTGTGGCCAAAACACAGTTGTCCATCTGGTTTTTAGTTTCACTAGATACAAACGTGTTAATACTGTCTTCAGTCTGCCCTGCAGACCAAAGGTTCAGAACCTCTTCCAGCTAATCACCATCAGCCCTTGCAAAACAGCAGACACCTTCCATCTGCATTGTCCTCAATTCTACCTGCGGTTACTGTCTCTGGAACCTGCTAATTTCCTACCATCACCCCCGACTGGCAGAACAAGCATTCCGCAGTTATCAGATCTGCTGAGTCACTTCTTCTTTATCAAAGCGAATGCTCACTTTTTCACATTCACTTCAAGCATTAGCACTGCACTGTTTTTGCAGTGTAACACTGGCGTCACCTGCCCGCCATTACCCGCAGTGAAGGCGGAAGGCCGGAACAAGGTGTTGCCACTGTGAGTCGCCACCGTCTCACGCCAGCAGTCATATTGGTTAACCCAGCTGGCTTTTATTTAAATGATTACCTAACTGGGAGGTTAATGCGGTCATTTCTGGAAGGACTGACAGAGGGAAACATGATATGTTTGCTGTATTTTTTTGTATTAGGTTGTTCTAGGAGTTCCTTGTACATGAAAATGTAACCTCCTTTTTCAGTATTTTTCGATAATGCCTATATTTTGTATGAATCTTGCTGTCCTGCATTGAAATGAATATACTATACTGCGTTTAATCAATACTGTGAGTGACATAGCATCAGTGCAGTATACTCACGAGCCAGTTCATTACATTTTTATTATTCTAACCCTGTACGTCTCTCCAGCTTGGTGTTTGCTAAATGAAAATGTAACATATAGAATATAATTTCATAATTACTGTGGGTTATACTGTTGGGAAATCATGTTAATTAAACAGATTTTCATAGGGAATACATCACTGAGTATTGGTCAGTTGTCCATTGCATTAGGCTGGAAACAACAGTCATTATAAACAATTCAGAGCTGATGGAGCAGCACATGTGAAATTACTGAATAAAGATATACAGTCCATGGCCCTATTGAATAATTGTTGACCCTTTTGTCATCGCACAGAGTCGGTGGGACGTCACTATTGGGGATGATGCGTGGGTATCATATCACAGGAAATGACAGGTAAGCAATTATATCTTTTTTTTTCCTTTCTGTTTATTTGCTTAAGATTCGTTTTCATTATGTACTGTGTTCTTCTTAAATTTGTTTGCATTTGTTCCTGTTATCTGCACTATTTGTGTTTTTTGTCTGCACTTTATGTATCTTTCTGCTGTGTACACAAGAATTCTCCCCTTGGATCGACAGTTTATCTTATCTGCATCTTATCTTCCGTGGGCCCTGCGATAATCCCGCGTTATTTCACACATTGTGTCCGGAGCTTCCAGGGAAGACTCTGGAGCCCCACAACCCTGCACAAGACAAGTAGCTCCAGAGAATGGATGAAAAGATGGATCTTATCTCGGAAATGCTAATGGCTTTGTGAGCCTTTCAGAAATTGTCAGACCTACTTTGACTTCAGGAAATAGATTGCCGTTTGACTGACAGAAAAGCAGCCGTGAGGCAGGTTTACATCAACCCTACAAAGGACTTACTGTTCACTTTGGCCTCAGTTTGAATAGGATGAGTGGCAGATTTGTTTATGCAAGCAGTACTCTCCAGAGTCAAGTTTGAATGTAATGTGTATCATTCAATTGTTTACTTATATTTTTGTAGAGAGACCTTCAGTTTTATTGCTTGGAATTGCTACATAATTGAAGAGAGCGAGAGACGAAAATGAACAGGCTATAAATATTTCAGAGTTGTGTTGATTGGGTTACAGTTGATATCCCTGTTGCAGTGTTGTACTGAAACACAATCCGATATAGAGGTAATCAGTGATAGTTTATGGGAACAGTTAATGTTTCTTGATAATTTATAAGCTGTATTTGTCTAGCAAAGAAATAAAAACTAGTAATAATTGAATAAATACAAATGCGAACGATGCCTTGCAATGGTCTGCTGCTCTGTTCTGGGTTTTCCCTGCCTTGCACCTGCAGTTTCTGAATAGGCTCTGGACTCCTGTGACCCTACATGGTACAAACAAGTATAGAAAACAGATGGAAACATGGATGGATGGATGGATGGATGGCAATACAAGCGTCTATTGCGTTCTATGGTTATACTGAAAGGTTTGCAATTAAATACAAGCAAATTTGTATTTGAAAAGAATTGGTGGTAAAATGAACTCGAGTCACATGTCAGCAGCACAAGTTTCTGTGTCAGGTGCCTTTGGAATACAAAACCCAGAATCTATTGTGTACCAGACAGGTAAATAAATCATGAACAAATCAGGATCAAATGTTTGAGTAAAACCTTCTAGAAAATCAAGTTGTATTTTTATTAAATGTAATGCAGTGCTAAAGTAACTTGTTCACTTGTACACATATTTAAAGAGTCAATCTCATAACAAATGAAGTATGATGATTAATAAAACAATAAACCAATGATACTTAATTAGTGTTTATGGTGAAGGAGGCTACACAAGAGCCATACTTCCCTTTTTATCGCTAGAGGTCAGCATTTTGCACACGTTATAAAACTGTTCTATAATTTGCGGTACCCATTTCAGTTAGCACATAAAAACACATCAAATTATTACATAATTAACAAGAAATGCCATGAAAGAAAGCCATTCAGACAAAATACGCATGTTTTTATTTTTTCTTTCGTAATTAATATATACTCGTACATTTAACAGTTTTACCTGTACAGTATTGTCACTGAGGGGGCGGCATAGTGGTGCAGTGGTTAGCACTGTTGCCTCACACCTCTGGGACCCGGTTTCGAGTCTCCGCCTGGGTCACATGTGTGCGAAGTTTGCATGTTCTCCCCATGTCGTCGTGGGGTTTCCTCCGGGTACATGCTGAGGCTAATTGGACTTGCTAAATTATGCCCATAGGTGTGCGTGTGTGAGTGTGCCCTGCGATGGGCTGGCCCCCCATCCTGGGTTGTTCCCTGCCTCGTGCCCATTGCTTCCAGGATAGGCTCCGGACCCCCCGCGACCCAGTAGGATAAGCGGTTTGGAAAATGGATGGATGGATGGATATTGTCACTGACAGCTTTGTATATAACAAACCTGTCGTGGGTGTACCGAAAATCTATGGGTGTATACAAGCTAACAAACAAAATGAGACTAAACAAGCGGTGAAGTTTTAATTTTGTGATAGACTTGCATATTCCAGGGTGTGAGCAGTATTAAGATCATTTTCATCATGCCGTGAAAAAATATTAAGATCGTTAATCATTTATAGTCAATGGTACAAGGTGAATGTCTGAAGCGAAGAGTGAATACTTTACGATAAGCCCAACACTGGAATCCTTTAGATGTAAGATCGTGTGATTTTTTTTTGTACCCAGTTTCGTTCCCAAAAGGTGAAAGAATCTGGAGAGGATATAGGTGACCAGAAAAGAATGTTGTCCTTCCAGGACATCATGGTGTCACTACGCATCTTACTCCTATTTATAATTCATTGTTAAACTTGGCGTTCTGAGAAAAGGTCAATAGGTCTTCCATGTTTTCGTAACACAAACATGAGCAGAAATGAATATAATAGATGCTAAATTTCTATGTGTTACCCACAGTTATATTCCACAGTATTAAGCACACTCTGAAACGCATATGCTGTAAGATGAATAGAAATGCAAGAATGCAGTTCATTGCATCGTGAGAGTTCTTTTAATAAGCCGCACGTTTTAATAAAGCACATGTCCGCTGCGCTGCAGAAGCGATGAGCTCATCGAGTCACGTGACCGTGTCCGACTGACTTGTGCGCTGGTGGCGATTTCATGAGACACTGGGAGAGGCGCGGGGCAGTACAGCGAGGCAGCCCGACAGCCATTTTAACATTATAACCGGCGAGGAGCATTCACTACACGAATACGAAATTATTTAAAAGGAAATATGGGCCAGTGCGGTATTACGTCTTCGAAGACAGTTCTGGTTTTCCTTAACCTAATATTCTGGGTAAGCAAACCTTTTGCTATTATTCCTGTGTGCAAAATGGTCAGGAAGGCTGAGATATGCGCAGCAGATTTTGCGACTACACAGGGAGAAGCAATATGCGTCGCCAGACTGCGATCCAGCTTGGATTAGACGGGGGGTGATCGCAGCGCTGGGACAGTCGGCTCCGGAGAGGAAGCTGTCTCTATTGTGCATTGTGCTTACTTAATAGTACATAATTCTCCCTAAATGTGGTGCCATAAAATGAGGGGGGCGGAGGGATGTGGAATCCAGTGCAGAAAATTACATTCTATATAATAACACAAGACACAATGCAATATTATATAATGCTATATTATGTAATATTATATATTGTGACGAAGTTGTGCTCCTCTTGGTTGCCAGCGGTAAAGTGGAGATGCGGCTGTTTCTATGGAAGGTTACAGCTTCAGCTGTCTGCGCAGGAATGAAACTGTGGCGTCTCGGCCATGGTCATTAATATAAGAACCGCGATCGTTCTTTTCTTTAAATCGTTCCCTTATTCGCAAATCGTTTTCTGAGGTTTTGTGTTACCTGGTGAAGCGTCTTTACTGTGCGTGTGGTGCATTATTATCTATATCGCACACAGGTACAGCAATAATAAAAGCAAGAAAATATGCCGGTGGGTCTGTCTGTGCCACCTATTTTCAGATATAAAATAGCTCAGATTATTGCTATGTCTCTGTGTGATGATGATGGTTTTCCTTGGTATGCTTTTCTTTCAGATGTGCCCAGAGGTATGTGCATACAATGCATAATTTTAGCCATGTACTGTGTGCCAGACGCGTTTACGGTGCATTCCCGAGTTCACCAGAGACGCCTAAAATGCCGAGCGTAACATATTCATTTAGTCAAAAATAGATTATAATTTGATCTGGAGAAATATGACTGAACAGTGGATTGGCAGGGCACCAGTAATTACAAGGTATTATTTCACGGAGAAAGGAGATAAGTAGGTTTTGCAAACATTGCATGATGAATTGGATTTTGGCCTGAAGACCTGATGTAGCCTCTTTTGGTCCTGGCTGGGGGGGACGACAGAGAAACCCAGGCAGGCGTGGCACGTGCTTTAATGCACCCCTTGTTAGCCTGCTGGATCCAGGCTGGATACTGGAAGGGGTGGTTGTCCTGGTCTCGCTGTGCACAGTACCTACAGCTTAGGGGTAACATTAAAACACCTGATCTACCCCCCTCCACCCACTCACCCCAACCATTGGCATGATGGCAGTAATACCCTGTCACTAGGCAGTTTCCAGTGAAAATGGGCATATAACACAGTTTAGTCATGCCAGGATCTGAGCTGCAGAGTTCAGCTGATATTAGAAATATCTGCCATGATCAAATACAGAACGAGTATAATTTTAGGAGAGTATATATTGCTTGTTTATTCAGAAATAATTTTTGCATTTTTCTCCCAGTTTTGGTATTACTGTAAGCAGTGAGCTAGATCCAGGGCTTGCTGACCCATCGACACTTCATCATCGGCAGGTTTCAGACGGGACAGCAGCTGTCCCAGATGATTATTTATGAGCCGGGATTATCTTGCAGTGGCAGAGATCAAGACGCACATCTCCGCAGTGCTGAGCGTCCGTTTGTAACTGTGCGCATTGTCAAATCTGTCTGTCGCCGGGAGCGACAGTGAGAAAACGCCTGTATTCTTTAGACACACAGCCTCTGTGACGGAAGTTGATGTAAAAGTTAAATATATAAATAAAAACGTCGCTTTCAACACTTATTTCAAAAGTGAATCTAAAAATAGCTAGGTGACAGATTCTCCCCAGTGAATTCATCTTGTGGTTAAAGTTAATTTCTGCTTGATTTTATCATTTTTTTTTTGTATTTGGTAACATCTGGATGACTATAAGACATCAATACGATGTAGAACTTACTTATAAGGCCTCTTCATTTAATTGAGAAAACGTCAGCGATTTCTATGTCTGTATTCTTCTGCTTGAGTAGATTAGGTTTGACCTCTATGTCGGGGAAGCATTTTGTGTTCTTGCCAGACTGGGCAGGTCATCACTCGAACCACCACACAAGGTATCGCTAACCACTCACAACCCTTCACCGGGTGACAACAGGAGATCTTGTACTTTTCTTTGCAGTTTTCATTTCATGGTGACAGACTCCTTGTAGGAAAGGTGTGTACCTCTCTGAATCACTTCCTGCCAAGCTGATGGCTTCTTTTTCACACACGGTATTCACTTTGTGTCTCTGATTATTCTCTATCTACCGCTATCTACGGATTTACCCTTCTTCTCCTTCCTTGTGATATACATCACATTTCCCACTGCCTCGGAATTGCCACACCCATTATTTTTTATTTACAGCACTGTCAATACTGTACTAAGGGCATTAACTGACAGACATCAACACATCACTAAGGATAGGAAGCCATCTGTGACCATGACGTCTTCTACAGACAATGGCCTCTGTCCTGAAGAGTCCAAAAACATGTTAAGTTGGCTGTTGTGTTCATTCCAGTTGTCTGCTAGACAATGTTAGTTCACACTAAGACTTGAAGACTCCATGACCTTTGACTCTCCAACTTCAGCAGCACTAAACAGGTGGACCCAGCTTCTCATTATCTTTCTCCTCCCTGTGTTTTTACAGGCGGCAGCTGGCATTCTGTGCTACGTCGGAGCCTACGTGTTCATCACATACGATGACTACGAGCATTTCTTCGAGGACGTGTACACACTCATCCCCGCCGTCATCATCATCGCCGTTGGGACCCTCCTGTTCATCATTGGGCTGATCGGCTGCTGCGCCACGATACGAGAGAGCCGCTGTGGCCTGGCAACAGTAAGGGGAAGCCTGGGAATGTGGGCCTGTTTCCGCTCATGCCCAGTCTTATGGCCGGGACCCCTGCTGGCCACTCAGGGAACAACTTATTAGTCTTCAACTCCCGTAGACAAAAACAGACAGAACTTTGGGTCAAAGTTTGAGGGTCTAGTCAAGGCATTAATCATAAATAAACACACCTTGTGCACTTAGTTTTCACAAATGTCATTTGCAGGATTCTTTGTAACAGTCAATGAATTTATTAATCTCTTTTTACCCTAACAGTTTGTGATAATCCTGTTGCTGGTGTTTGCTACCGAAGTTGTGGTGGTGGTTCTGGGTTACGTGTACAGAGCAAAGGTGAGTCCTACTTTGTCTGGCAAATATTGAAGTTGGCTGGGTTTCTATGAAGACAAATTGAAAAATTCTTAGGAGATTGGTTTAGCTCATCGTAGTTGATTTAGAAGGAAGTAAACGTTAAGTGTAACGTTGGATCCTGGTAATTAAGTGCTTGCAGCCTGCCCTCTGTGCCACACCTGTGTATGCGTTGGCACTGTCTCAAACATCCTGTTCACACACCTCTCTGGGCATTTACAGTGGGCCATTTATAGAATTTAATGTTATTCCAGAAGACATTGTAAAAATTTCAAGCATTGACTACTATGTTATTGTAGCTCCTGTGTGTCTCATATCCAAGGTGATGGTACTCCATGGTGTACCTGGGTCCAGGTTTACAGTCACGCCTCAATCTGTGAGGCTCCAAACTATTTTCACATTACATTATAGTGCGTAGTCTTTTCCCACAAGCCTTCATTTCCTAAAATTATAGCTTGGTAGGCTTAAAGATTAAGAACATATTTTGGCTTTACATGTAATCCATGTTACTCTGCATCTGATGAAATGTTTGGAATTTGAAATGTAACTTAACAGCTTTCTAAAGACCCAAGTCAAGTCGCACCAGTTCAGCATTGACCCACATTCTTGCTTAGTCACTGTCTCAGTTACCCATCTGCTGAATACTGAGAGCATCGTGTGAGTCATATTAATGGCATCTCATTAAACAAGCTGTTTTATTCAGGTTGAAGACGAGGTCGATTCTTCCATCCAGAAGGTGTACGAGGAGTACAATGGGACAAACTCGGATGCCCCCAGCCGTGCCATCGACTATGTGCAGAGACAGGTAATAAAGGTTTATCAAACATTTGAAGCTGATTTTGATGGGAAAAAAACCTTAAATGTTGTAGAAGCATGATCTAGCGTAATGCCTGAGGTTCTGTTTTCTTATGGAGAGAGTAAGCTAACTAATTAATGACATAATTTATGTCCGTTGAATGTATATCGGGTAGGCTAAGTAAGGTTTGATGCTACACCTTGTGATGGTCACCATCTTCAGCTCCATGTTTTTGTCTCTCTCACGCTCAGCTTCACTGCTGCGGCATTCACAACTACTCAGACTGGAGGAACACGCGCTGGTTCAAGGAGGTCAGGAACAACAGCGTCCCCATCAGCTGCTGCAGGCCTGGCGTTGTAAACTGCACCGGATCCCTCACCCGCCCGGGAGACCTCTACCCAGAGGTGAGGCGTGATGGAGATCAGTCCCAGCTGAGGCGGCCTGGCACAGCGACGTTTGTGGGCAGAAGGGGGACGCTGGGCGGTTGGCAGCGATAGCAGTGGGAATAAACTGGAGGATTGATGCAGGAGGATAAGTGACCCACTATATTTCGGTTTGATCACAGACAGGCTGCGGTATCAGCGAAAGCCGTCCATACCCCAGCAGAGGCTACAAACTGTCTGTGAATAAATTGGTCACATAGCACATTGATTTTGTGTTAACGGCAGTGACTGAGGGCGACACATTAATAATGAACTTTCACTTGTTTGTATCCCATTGTGACAGGATGATAGAGGGGGGGCTGATCTTCCCACTGTAATGGAGGCAGAGGGCCGTCATGGGAATTAAAATGTGAAGTTCCCTGGCGTTCCTTGTTCTCTGACAGCTCGGCAGCAATTTTGCTATTGATCCTGCGTACGAGAGCCATGATGGTTCACAAATGTTATGGTCAAAGCGATTGGAATGACTCATGTGGGAATGGGGATTTAAGTGTCTGTCTCACCTTCCACTGCGTTTTTCTTCTTAACTCCATTTATTCCCGTTATAATCACTGTTCAGTCATTTAGGTTTAGGACCTACCTTCTCACAGAATGCCTCCCAGTCTTTAACCTTTACACCACAAAGCATTCTTAAATTACGCATTTGTAATGGGCGCACTGGTGGATCGCTCCTTTAGGGCTGTATTGTAAAGATGCCAGTAAGCTCTTTGTAATGGTTTTTAGTGGCATCGCGTGACACTTGTTGTTTCTTGCAATGCATTCGTTGTGTTTCGCCAGGGCTGTGAAGCTCTTGTCGTGAAGAAATTGAAGGAGATCATGATGTACGTCATCTGGGCGGCACTGACATTTGCGTCAATACAGGTAAATAATAAAAGTGATTTTCAACAAATTCCACATCAATAATCTGCGGGGATCTACTAATCTTTTCGGTTCAATAGCCAACAACTACAATACCATGCAACGTACATAAGCTCAGAACAATGAACATCAGACATAGTAGTTGACCCATGAAATAACATACAAGAACTTGAAATAGGAATAAGGACAAGCTGTCGCTTTTGGGTAAGATACACATGCAGACAAACCTGTATTGTTTCATTTGTATAACTTAATTGGGATGACAGTCAGTATTAATACGTTTGGTTATTTGTGTTAGCTTAATCTCAATCTGTTGGTGGTGACTTAATGAGTTTTTATTGCAAAGGAATTGTTCTTGTTGGATATCATCATGTGATGCTTGACTGGAGTATGTATTGGTATGAAATGAGAGAGAACAACCACATATGGACATATGTCCCTAGAGAGCCGTCCATGAGAGTAATTAGTGATCCACCGGCATTTGCCAATGTTACTTAAACGTTCGGACATCAACATCGGTCAGATGTGTCTTGGTGATGTTGCCACCCAATATTTAGACTTTAGTCAATATTCAAACTTGGCAGCGACAGAAATACCTACTAAAATAATGGTGATGATTGCATTGGACAATTAACCACTTTTTGTTATGGAGGACGAAGGATTTTGTTGGTTCATTTAGCACTTATAACCTCGCTACCGTCTCCCAAATTGATGTCTGATTGCTTGTATTACATGATGTGGTTGCTGTTACGATCACGATCGTGACAGATGCTCCACACATTCTCAATATGTTAAGAAGGCATGTTACAAACATCAGTTTCATTACATATTTGTAGATCTCATAGGTTAGCCAATTATTGGTATCAGTTTTGGTAATATTTGATCAAAAATACATTGATTTGGGCCTAAGTTTCCACACTGGTGAACTATCAAGAATTGTGGATTAATTAACACTATTAAAACTACAGTATTGTAGACTAGTGTAAGACTCGGGTATACAGGGGGACAAGAGCTGCAGTAATGCAGTACTGAGTAAGAGTAATGTTGCAGTAAGGCAGGATATACAGGAGGAGAAGAGCTGCAGTACTGAGTGGGAGTACTGTGGGAGTAAGGTGGGGTATACAAGAAGAGAAGAGCTGCAGTAATAAATTACTGACTATGAGTACTGGTCCAGTAAGGTGGGGTTTAGAGCAGGGGTAGAGCTGCAGTAATGCAGTACTGAGTAGGAGTACTGTTCCAATAAGGCAGGGTATATAGCTTGCCTACTCCCCCACTGGCTTGGTTGTGTAAGGGCTTAATGAGCAGCATAAACCCTAAAGGGGCCTAGCAGAAGGTGCACCCAGGACCAGAAGAACATTCCGACTCAGACTCCCCTCATGATGACTCAGAACAAGCAACTGCGAAACCTAGAAACAAAGTAACCTAGAAAGGACGCAGTGTGTCTCCCTGTGTCTGAGTGAGCCGTTTTGTATAATGCAGACTGCTAAATGTGCAGTAAATTTCCCACCACATATTTTATTTATACAGCAGAAGCAGGCTACCCATCTGTTATTTCCTGTTAACAAGTCTGCTGACAGTCCTGTTGTCAGGCATTTCTGCTTTTTCTCCTTTCCAAACCTTTTGTTTTGGTCAGTTTTGCTTTATGTGTTTTTTTTTTGTTCATTAAATCTTCATTATAACCTGAGCTAAACTAGCTGAGAGGCAAATTAAGGAGATGGTAGGCAGAGCAGTGGATGATTAACACATGGTCACATTATCCGTCTTCCAAGTGAAATTCTATCTGGCGGTGCTGTTCCTACCACCCCCTTGCATGATCTGGGTGGGGGGTGGGTGACTAAGCAGGCAGAATTTCCACATGAATTTCACTCTGTTCAGTGTGGACAAAATTTGTATGTATAGATTTTTCTATATGTATGTATGTATAGAGTTTTATCTGCGGAATCACCTCTGCGGGCTGGTATGGTTTGTGTGCTGGGGGATGCTGGGAAATGCAGTCAGCAGTAAGAAAAGTAACTGCTGTTCGTCTGGCCTTCTGTCTGAGGGGATTTTTTACTGCCAGACCAATTCCCCAGAGGTCTGTCTGTCCCGGACAGACCCACAGCGATAATTGAGGCTGAGGCTCAGAGCTCGTGTTACACTGCTAGTTATTTCACAGTGCAGGAGATCACATGTGAATTGAGGAATCTTTTCATGCTGCTTGCTGGCCTGTTGCATGTAGGAGCCCATGTACATGGCCTGGGCTACGGGGCGTGCCTTTCATTGCTAGGGGTTCTCTTTGTGTTTGCCCTCAGGCTGGGCCTGTCCCTATTTTGTCTTACACAGCTTGGTGGTTCCAGGGTTCATGTATCCCATTTCCCATTCAAGGCCAGAATTCCAGCCCTGCCCCTTTTCTGACCGCGATTTTTTTAACCGCACCCCCCACCTGAACCAATCCATGTGAGCATGTCTCCATCCTAAGCTGACAGTTCTGCCTGCCTGTCTTGCTTCTAGATGCTGGGCATGCTGTGTGCCTGCGTGGTTCTGTGCCGGAGGGGCCGTGATCCTGCCTACGAGCTGCTGGTGAGCGGCAGCACATACGCCTGAAGAGGAGCGAAGTCTGAAGCCGCCCCCCCCCCCCCCCAACAGTCCCTCTCTGCTTGCTCTGCACACTGGGCGCGGGGATCCTATTTATTTACACACGTCAAAAACTGCTCTTTTAACCTAAAGTATTTCAAACCGCTGTAAAATACTGATGGCCAGTGTCCGAAATGGCATTAAAACATTTGTATTTTTTTGGCTGTTGGGGAACCTCTACTTTTGTATCGGATGTTTTGCGGCTTCTGTCGGCAACTGGAATCTACTGTACGACGCGATATTTGGAATGTCTTATTTCCTCACGTGGCAGTTTGCACTATGTGTAGGGTTCAGGGGGTATTTTATAAATATGAGAGCCTTCTGCTTTCTGAGACCTGGCTGTGGCAGGAGTCCTGTTAGTGTAACTCGCAGAGGGACCCCATGTCAAGACAGTCCAGTCAAACACTGCAAAATTTTTCCCGATGTTTTCCATGTTCCTGGGGATGTAGCAGTACTGCACCTGCGTGGTTTGAAAACAGAACTGTATTTTCGCATTGACCAATTTGCACTGCGTCGTACGTCGTGAAAAATCACACCATTTCATTTGTTTTTTTTTTTCTTCTTCCGTTCTGTGTTCCTTTGTGACGTCAAGTGGACTGGTAGGAATTAGATTTAATTTGAAGGTGTAACTACGTAGAATAACACGCCCCGATGTAAAAACTGAAGTAAATGTAAATAGATTAGGGAAAGAAACTTTCATGAAATTAATCTGTAAATTCCAAATAAAAAACAAACCTTTTTGTCCCACAGAACAATACGTGTGATACTTGTATGTCACAATATGAGAATGGTTTCAGATTTGGGGTTGTTGAAAATGACCCAGTTTATATTCATATTTCTTGATTTTTATGGCCATTTATTAGGATATTAGTGTTTTATGCCTTTAGAAAATGGCAGCTGTTTCTGATACAAGGCCTAGATGGTGGATTTTGTTCTTGTCGTTGCATATTTTAAAAAATATCACAGAGGAGGTGATTGGAAAGGACCTATTATTTTGTTGGATTTTACTGACGTTCCCTTTATCTTGCTTGATTACTTTTGTCAGTGAAACGGGCAGGTGGTCAGTCACCATGGACAGGGTACCCCGGCCCCCGCCCCCCACAGAGAATGCCAGGTCACAAAGGCCCATTGTTATGGAGGGAGGGGAGAAGTCAGAATGTCCACATTTGCATTGTGCAGGAAAGGGCAAAGTTCACCTCTTTTCCCATGGAAGAGAGCTTGGTTTCTCCGATTTACTCATGGGATGTGAGTGATTGCAAATGTCTGCCTCACAGAAGTGCTTTTAGTTACAAGCAACATGCAAACGTCCCAAACACATTTCACATCTTGGAGCCATAGGTAACTCTCATCTTTCTGATTAATTTCTGTATCTCTCGAACTGATGTGTGTTTTATTGCACCATGCAATGTCCTTCTACTTTCGGCTTGGTGATAGTCACGCAAAACATGATCATCACCAGAGAAAACTGTGTTGAAGCCTCAGAGTATATGATGTAAGATTAGTGCCCTGAATGGTAGACGGCCGCACTGCAGATAGATGCGTAACTTTCATTCCTGTTATCTCCATGACTCATTTTAGCAGCTGAGTTCATCATCTGTTCGCTTTATCAGAGCTCCTGAAACCTTTGAGCTACTTGAACTGAAGGAACTGATATAGAGAGTCTGGGTGTAAGTGTGGGTGTGTCTGTGTGTGTGTGTCAGTCTGTGTGTGTCTGTATGAGTATGTGTGTGTCTGTCAGTCTGTATGTGTCTGTATGAGTATGTGTGTGTCAGTCTGTGTGTGTCTGTATGAGTATGTATGTGTCAGTCTGTGTGTGTCTGTATGAGTATGTGTGTGTGTGTCAGTCTGTGTGTGTCTGAATGAGTATGTATGTGTCAGTCTGTGTGTGTCTGTATGAGTATGTGTGTGTGTGTCAGTCTGTATGTGTATGAGTATGTGTGTGTCAGTCTGTGTGTGTCTGTATGAGTATGTGTGTGTCAGTCTGTGTGTGTCTGTATGAGTATGTGTGTGTCTGAGTGTGTCAGTCTGTATCTGTGTGAGTGTGTGTCTGTGTGTATTTCAGCTTTTTATAGTCTTATCCCATCTAAACTATGACTGTCATGAGCAGCATCATGGGTTTGGCTACATCTGTCAGTTTCTGCAACCAAAACTCCCAGAAGTGTGGGCATTTGCAGCTGGGCACCCTGACAGACCTGCAAACATTCCCTGATCCTACTTGAGAAATTCAGGTCACCTGACCTAGATGCACGAGAGCAGGATCAGCCCTGGGGTGCAATCTGGCATCCTTCAGGTATCCAGTGCGGGTCATTATTTGGGAATGTGCTAAATTGGTCCATGCAAACCAGTGAAGATGGGGGCTGGTTATGTGCTTTATCTCTGGTGAAAGTCTGGCTGATCATATCCATATTCCAAGGCCAGAACATTGTTATAGTGCAACATGAAACATACAAATGGTGTCTCAGCAGCTGGAGTATTCAAATATTATTATATATAAAAAGCCATTATACATTTAAAAGAGTACCACATCTCTGTAAATGGCACTCTGGGTGAGTAGCGTTCCTGTGCTGTGCATTATTATAAAATTAATTTAACATTCACTACAGTAAATTAACGTTCAGTTCAATATAAATAACCATCTGAATGGGGGCTGTCATATTTCATTTATCGAGATTTTCTATAAATTACGAAGCCGATTCTTTCAATCGGATCGTGACATTAGCGACCCCCTAATGGTCCATGTTTGGTATTTCTGCTATCAGTAGTTTCCCCGTTACTTGTACCGCGGATGTATTTGAAGGCCTTCCTCTTTACACAGCGGATACATTCAGGTGGGATCCCCGGGGACGCGTGGGCAGGGTGTGAATCAGCAATCACACGCCTGGCGTCACACTTTGGTCAGGTAGGACCCCGGCACCAATCCCGATTGCCCATTCCTCTCCACTGTCCACCAGCCGTCAGCCGCCTGATCAACGACAGTCACGATGTCTCCCGCTGAGATGGACAGCTCATCTGGAGTCTGTGTAAAATATAGGGGTGGGGGTTGGTGGTGTCACATTTAAGCCCACCCCTCCAAGCATAACAAAAGCATCGTTCACAGTTTATCTATACATTTTTAAAACTCTATGTGAGGTTCAAGTTTGCCCTATCAGTCGCAGGAGAGACTACATCCTCACTGTGGTCTCTTGTGGGAGTTGCTAGCATACTCTGGCAGTTATATGGGCCGTATTAATCTACATCTGTGCTCTGCTCATGCTGAAGTGAGGTTCTCTAATACTACATAAATTCTCATCAGTTCAGATCAGTTGTATAATGGAGTTATGTTAAACTGCCTTGGTACCGATTAAATCAATATCAAAATCATGACAGCCGTAATGTGTGAAAAATGTAGAGCACTGAGTATTTCACTTGGACGAAAACCCTAAAGTACTTAATCGGCTGGTGAAATGGCCTGGCTGGGGGCTCCAGGGGGTGGGTGGTGGGGATGGTTATCTCTCACCTGGGCATGGTAGTCGTATAAAGCTCTGTATCCCCCTTCACTGTTTCCACTCGGATGGACGGGTATGGATGCATAGACCCCGTCAGATTTCTCTGGATTGTCTAGAGGGGAAACTACATGCAGCGCGTGCAAGTTAATAAATTTTTCATGTCAATTGTCTTGCAACAAACGAACATGAAACTGATAACTGAAACAGAAATGTTTTTCAGCTAACATTCTGCATTAGAAAGATGATTTGAGTATAGTGCCATCTGTTGGTATGACATATTCTCATACATCCTCAGCTTGATCCGTTATTTACTGTTATTGTATTACTGAAAAAATGTTTTTGCTTTCCATCAGAAAAAATAATGTAGTTTTATGCATTTTTTTTTTTTTTTATTCCAAACACACTTCTTTTTCTTTTGGTGCTTTTGATACCCTCACAGGAGATACAGCTAATCAGTACTGACCAGTAAAGGGCGCTGTTTCCCCAGCACAGCTGTCAATGTTCATCCTTGATCCACTGCCACAATTCCCTTGTAGCAGATTGGAAAACCTAAAAGCAGAACCCGACATTAAGGACAACACTAAAAAAGTACAGTAGTTGCCTGTAGACAGTTTCTTGTGAAGAAATCAGCTTTCAGAGCCATTATCGAACGGAACACCTTTGAGTATTATGTATCCTGTACAATAGCTTAATTTCCTTAAAAAAATCCAGTCTTCTGGCATTAGTCTTCAGTTGTAAACTATTCCCTAGCACTGTAGTAGGCATTCGTGCCATCAAGACGAAAAAAACACAGAATCTTGTCATCTGCATATTTTCTCTCACCCCTTTGTCTTTTAGATCACATTTTAAGGCAACCAATTATTGAAACACGTGGGAAACTCCAGTGTTTTGCATTATGTAATGTTACTTGTAAGACTGCATAACAATAGAACAATACAGTGAATTCCCAGTTAATGCCACAAAAGCCCTACTATTTTACAAATAAAATGTCTATGTCATGGGCTATTTCGTATGGCTGCTTTGGCCTTGTCTTTCCCACATTGCTTCTACCCAATGCATGCTTACCATGGAGTGAATACTAGGTAGCATAAGCAGGAGTCACCATCATCATCAGCACGCATAGTATAGAGCATTTAGAGACAAAAGTTCATCTACACAGCATGTCTCTGGGCTGGAAATAGGAAACCACAGCCCTTGGCAAACACGCACTGTCACCCTGAACTTTTATAGACATTATCCGGAGGGGGTCCATGTGTGAACGCAAATGTCCAAAAGAGTCGTTCCGGACTTTAACCAGACTTTACCCTGTAAGCTGGTCATTTCTGATTGACCCCCATGTGTGAATGAGGCAGGAAGAAATCCGGAGAATTGACCGATAGAGAGTGGGGGTGTTGATGGTGTTTTTATCATGCGACTGATGCAAAGATGGAAGGATATAAACATCCGAGGGTGAAGAAGGGTCCTTTACTCGAAGAAGACCCCACTGAACATGGCTATCTTCTGTCAGTAGTGCTGTAAGCAAAACACTGCGATTTCCGCTTTGCACCTTTCTGCATCACGCCCTGCCCCCTGCATGCTCTATCGAAGCGTTACCCCTCGTCTAAATCAACCGGAGTATTTCCAGTAGGTGTTTCCAGTAACGTCTTTAACACTTACAATCTCCAGCTGTGCGCCACATGTGTGAAAATGTCCCCACCTGATTCCGTGGACAATGTCCGAAGTTCAAGTCTGAAATCAGCTCAAGCTACCTGGAGCGAACCCACATGGACATGGGAAAAGCTTACAAATGCAACACCCAATGATGGAAGTATGCCCACAACCCTCTACTGATATATAATTAAAATCATCAGCACACCTTTCTCAGTGGCCCCTTTACCCCTACATACCTATACACTCCTGGATAGGACCCTCCCCCCCCCCCCCCCTTTCCACAGAAAGCCTGAAGGCATAGCTGAATAAAGTGTTGGAAAAATTCCTTAGGGATTATGGTTCATGCTGGTTTAATAGCATTTCACTGCTTGTGCAGAGGTCTCACCCTCAGTCTCATGCTACAATCCTCCCATTCCATCTCATCCCTATGGAGTTTCAGTTGGGGAATTGTGCAGGCAAACTGGGACAAAGTGAGGTCTCAAGCTGTTGGAGCCAAGTCCGCATGATGCGGAACATTGTCATACTGGAAGCATCCATTTGAATGAAGGGAACACTGTGACCATGAATGGATGTACATGGTCAGTAATGGTGCTGGTGCCCAATGTGTGCCAAGAAAACTGATCTCCTCCACCATTACAATCAATCAAACATTTCAAGCAGATGAGGTAACATTTTTCCACTCTTCAATCATCCACTTTTGGTGATGTGTCCATTGTAGCCTCATCTTATCTAGAACTTCTAGAACTTGGTGTTTTCATCTATTGCTGTATCCCATCTGCCTCAAGGTTCGATGAGCTACTTAAATACCTTTTTCCATTCCACTACTACTGAGCTGCTATTTTTGCACCTGTGGGTTTCCTGTTAGGTTTAACGAGTCACATGGCCATTTGCCTGTGACCTCTTGCATTAACAAGATGTTTTGGTTGACAGAAGAGCACAACAATGGCAGGGCGGCTGTTTCTAAGACGGTGGAAGCACCGGTAGACATTCCAAGTACAAGATCACTTACAGCTTGTGTCTCGCTCCTTCCAACACTTAGTTGAACAGTAAATAACCCTCTTTACCACACACACACACACACACACACACACTTTTGAAATTCTAAGATTTTACGTATCAGTACAAAGTTCATGAGAGTACAATTAGAAAAAGACTGAACAAATATGGCTTGTTTGGAAGAGTTGCCAGGAGAAAGTCTCTTCTCTCTAAGAAAAATTTGCTTAGATTCGCAGAGTTGCATTTAAACAAACCACAAGACTTGAACTGGAACAATGTCCTTTGTATAGACGAGACCGAAGTGGGTCATAATGTACAGCATGACATTTGGCGAAAACCAAATGCAGCATATCAACACAAACACCTCACACCAACTGTCAAGCACGGTGGCGGAGGGGTGATGATCTGGGCTTGTTCTACAGCCACAGGACCTGGGCACCTTGTGGCCATTGAGTTGACCATGAACTCCTCTTTATACCAAAGTATTGTAGAGTCAAATGTGAGGCCATTGCAAGGTGTTGTGATGGCCCAGTCAAAGTCCAGGCCTCAACCTGACTGCAATGCTCTGACGGGACCGAGATCTGTGCATAAACGGTGTCCGCAAACCTTTATGAACTGAAGCAATGTTGTAAAGAAGAGTGAGCCAAAACTGACCCAGAATGATGTGAGAGACCGATAAAGTCTCAGAAAACGATTACTTCAAGTTATCGCTGCTAAAGGTTCCACAAGATATTAAATCATGGGGTATTTTTACTTTTTCACACATGGCTTCTCCATTTGGCTTCTTTTTTTGTTAAATAATGATATGGTGGAATATCTTGTGTATTGTTTTACACCGGAGGTTAGATGTAAATAACTATGGAACCTGCTAAGGACCAGATGATTTTATTATGTCCTGATATATAAACCAGAGAACTGAAAGCTGGTTTACTCTCTTTTCTCGTGTATGTGTGCAGGTGTAAATACAGCCATGGATAAAATGAAGAGACCAGTTTTTTGTTTCACTCATTTCTCAATTTATGGGTGTGCATCTGTGAATAATATATATTTTTCTGCAAACTGCAGCCTGGTTTTTCCCTGCTTCTCATTAATGAAGGGCTTCTTCCTTGCTTAGTCCTGCTTCTAGGACCTTGATACAAACTGTCCTAGCCGTGCACTTAATGTTTCTCATTCCTTTTGAAGGTCACTTGATATCATCCTTCGATTCATGAGTTACTGTCAGATAAGTTAACGGTCATTAGAATGTCGCTTCCGTCCTTTACCTGACTGCTTTCTGGTTGTTCCCAGTGTCTCCTGCTTCACCTTATTCTTGTGTGCTGCTGTAATAAAATTTTGAACCTGAGAGCAACCTGCTGCTCAGCCTCGCCTTCTAGCAGCAGGACCCCAATTAAACCATGATTTAAAAATGCAGATTTGCTTAAAAATATAGAGTCTCTTCATTTTTCCCACGGGTGTGTATACACACACGCACACACACACACACACACACATATATATATATATATATATATATATATAGGAGCAGGTACCAATGGGTAGGTGTCTATAAAAAGTGACCACTGTACCGTATGTCTAAATATTACTGTATGAGAGCAACGTTATGCAATGCTTGTAGTTTAGTGGTTCATCGATGTTCCTCTCCTGCCCTGGGGTGGTGGGCCGGGGTTAATGACGTAAAAACAAAGTAGCCAAAATAAGGTTTCCCTGCAGGGTTACTGGTAGGTTTACCATATTTGGTGAGACGAAAAAGAGGACAATGCCACTCACAAAATGTCACGCATATAAAGTAAATAAAATCAACTTCTATCTTTGCTGCACAAAGAGCCACAGTTGTAACATAAGAGAAATTTATAATAAAAAATTCAGAAAAAAAGTATTTTTACTTAATAAAAAAGTCAATAAAATATGATAAAACATGTTGTAGTTTGGGAATGTTTGCTCACATTTTTGAATATTGATAAAAATTTGCTAAACTTCAAGCAAATGACGCGATTCACTGTTCACACTGTTCAATACAGAAATAAACAAAGTGTGACATTACTGAGTGGCTGCTGTACAGTGAAAATTGGTGCCCTTTCCTTCACTTGGTACAGCACTGTAACTTGCAACACTGGGTCATATGGGTTGCAGCACTAACCCCAGGCAAACCGCCGAATTTGGTAACCCTAGTTATTGGACTCACTCTCTTTCACAGGCTGAGATCTATAGATGCATCGATGCGAACAGCCCAGTGCTATTCACTAATTTCACCAATTATCCTTGTATGTTGTCTATCCATCAATCTTTCAACCACTTAGAGCAGGAGTGGGTAGAGCTGAAGGTCCCGTCAGGCTTTGGCTTAATTTATATCACTTTACACGGGCTCGGGCTTGTGCTCCGGCTTGCGTGGTAAATGAGCGTTCAGGTGTAAAGCTGAAGATCTTTGGCCGAACCCGACAGGACCCGACGGGACCTGATCGGTTCTAGCTTAATTTCTATCATTTTACATGGGCATCGTTCCGGGCTCGGGCCTTGTCGAGCCTAACTTTTAAGGCCCGATTACAACTCTAGGAGTGACCAATCTTATTCGTCAAGGGCCAGTGTGTGTGCAGGTTTTTGGGATAACCTTTAGGTCAGCTGGTCAAACTCTTCAGCCAATCAGTCCTCTAGTTAGTAATCTAATTAGGGATCTGCGGTGAAAACCCGCATACACAACGGCTGTGAGAGAAAGTCCATGTAGCACAGGGAAAACATGCAAACTCTACAGATAGTGTGGAGGTGGGATTCAAATCTCCATCCCTGGAGTGACGAGTGGACAGTGCTATGCAGCACATCATGACCTGTCTTTGTTCTGACCCATAGTTACTTCGGGGAAAAAGCTTCTACTAAATAAACACACAGTATGTACATATGAAAACCACATTGCCCTGAACTTTCACTTCCTCGTGTCTCATGTCTCTTGGATCTGACTTAGTTTGCGGTTGGTGTTAGGGCTCGGGGGGGTCAGGGCAGAAATCTTACCTCTTCTTCACCAACCCGCTGAAACGGGCACTGCCGTTAGAGCTGTCAGACTGGTCTCTGTCATAGTAATTCTCAAACGTGACTGGGCCTGTGGAGATGAGGGGCAGTCTGGGTGATAAACAGGCAAGTGTGGATGCTACAGACACACCCTGAACAGGCCGAACAGAAACATGAGCACATTTTCTCTTCGGGCCCTTAACCCGAGTGCGTCGGGCGGCCGAGTCACTTCAACTGGTGAAAAGCCAAGTTAACGACAGAGCAAATAATCAAGCTTCTTCTTCTAAACGAGAAATCAGAGTGAGTTACATACTTGTAAAAACTGTCTGCAAAGCATCGCATAAATAACATTGGTTTTCAAAACTGTCTTTTGCTTTGTGCTGATAATCTAGTGTAAGAAATACCTGGAGGACAAGGTCAAATGTATCTGCCCCCCCCTTAACAGAACAACTGGGGCCTGTCTGTATTGTGTACTGCATAATGACAATAAAGAGTTTGAATCTTGAAATGAAAGTTGAATGTTAAAGTGGCAAGCTTGGGCCAACCTGGAAACACTGCCCCCTGCTGGGAAATATATGCTATTAAAAGATTGTGTTGTGTAGTTTTGTTTTACAATCATATTAATTAAGCACAGCGAGTACTTAAAACCTACCTGGTGGTTGTGAACCCGTCTGTTTGCTCTGGATGAAGCAGTTGTTATCTGCTATGATGTCACACTGTTCTAGACTTTTCCTCACCTCCTCATAGAGCTGTAATACAACATCATATTACCAAAGTCAACAAACTAAGGAGGACATGTATAGGACTGATTTGGGGAATGTAGTGCACATTCTTTTATGAATTTTCTTTTCAGACCCTGAGAATAAGATTTCAATTAAGAACCCAAAATAGAAATACATACTTACTATTTGTCAGTGATTTACTGGTACCATTCACAAGATTCTTAGCCTGTTAAATTTTCATCAGGGTTGTTTAGTTGGAACACAAACACTAACCTCATCGTCGCTGACACACTGCATTGAGAAATGGTTGCAGTGCACCCACATGGCATTACGCAGCACATTCATACGGTCCGTCTCCTGCTGCTGTAACACCTAGAACCCAAAAAACATTAAGAAATCATCTTATTAACCATGCAGTACCTTCTTATGGTCCATCTCCTACTGCTGTATCACCTAGAACCCAAAAAACCTTTGGGACATATAAACCATGCAACATGTTCACAGGGTCCATCTTCTGCTGCTGAAGCACCTAGAACCCGAAAATCCATTGACAAATCATCATATTAACCATGCAAATCGTTCATAGGGTTTATTCTGCTGCTGAAACACCTAGAACTCCCAAAACATAATGGATGCAACTATGCATGGCAACACATTCAAAAGGTCCATCTCCTGCCACTCAAACACCGAAAAACTCAAAAATCATCTTATGATTATGCAACATATTCATTTGTTGGTGAAATACATAGAACTCATGTACACATTAATTTGTTCTATTGCCTGCTTCGGAATCACCTAGAACCCATCCATCCATCCATCCATCCATCCATCCATCCATCCATCTTCTATCACCGTTTGTCCTATTAATGGCCATGGGGTCTGGAGCCTATCCTGTACATACTGTATTACATTTCCAGTTGCTCAAAAAACCTAGTTCTTCACAATAATGCCACATGTTCTGTCATTGAAATACCTAACCCTAAAAATTATGCTCTTTTGCTCCATTGGCTAAATTGTTGGGTATAATTTGTATTATATAGGAATGTGTCAGACTCAAACCCAAATTTGGTATTTCCATCCATCAGTATTCCGTTGCCACTTATCCCTGGCAGGGTCGTGGTGAGCCTGAAGCCCATCCCATACTGAGATATATGCTCAGACACTTTTGCCAATATAGAGGCACTGATTTACATAACTGCCACTGTGAATGGGATGACCTGGAATAGGATCCTCCCCCAGAATTCTTACTGGATGAGAAGGTGGAAGATTGATGACTGATGAATGGATGGAGTTTCCATAACTACTTATTTTTGACCTGTAGGAGGAACACCACGCATACATGAGGTGAACAGGAACAGCCGGGGCTGGAACTGAACCCATAACCCGCACATGCAAGACAGGTTGAATACAGAGGGTCGCTGTTACCTCGCAGGTGCTTTGGTGTGTTTTTTCCCAGTCCATGCGAATTTCATCCAGCAGCTCAGTGTTGGCCATGTACTGCTTTTCTGCAGGAAGAAGGACACGTGTCACAAAGATAAATCACTCTACCCAAGCTTTTCTTCAAATCGAAAGAAGCAAAAACACAACAAGGAACGAAGTGAACCGTGAGCACATTCTGTTTTTCCTGGAATGACTGTGCCACTTCCTGCAGAAGTGAGGGAGCTGTTTTCACACTTCAAAATTGCCCGGATGTCACTGCTCACAGCTGAAAGGGGAACTGGGCTCGCTGTGAGTGAAGAGCTTTCTGCGGAACCTGATTTATAAATGAACTACATCTATGTGCACATACAGTTATGTGCAAAATAATAGCAGTGTGTTTAAAACGACAGAGGAAAAGTTTCATGTTCTGAACAGCATTTATTTCCACTCGGAACCGTGCACATTCAATTCCAAATGAAAACATGAACAATTTTTTTTCTTTTCTTTTTTTTTATTGAAAATGAAGAAAAAGGTTTTCATTTTCAAATATTAGGTTGTTCAAAAAAAATAGCAGTGTCTGCATTTTCATTTACAAACTGGAATATTTGCAGTATAAACTGAAAATGAAATGAAGACTTAGCTTTTCCTTTAAGCACTGAACTAATATTTAGTTGTTTGACCATTATTTCTGATCACTGCTTTACATCTGTGTGGCATGGAGTCGACTAACATTTGACGCCTGCAAACAGAAACTGCAGCCCAAGCTGACTGGACTACATTCCACAGATCTTCTGCATTCTTGGGTTTTACATCAAAAACAGAATTTTTGAGGCCACTCCACAATTTCTCAATTGTATTGAGGTCCGAGGATTGGGCTGGCCACTTTATGACATCAATCTTTTTGGTCTGCGACCAGGATGTTGCCTGCTTGCTGGTGTGTTTGGGGTTGTCGTCCTGCTGAAACACCCATTTTAAGGGCATGTCTTACTCAGCATAAGGCAACATGACCTCTTCCAGTATTTTTATGTACTGAAACTGGTCCATGATGCCTGTTATGCGATAAACGGGCCCCACTCCAAACATCCCAAACCATTATGCTTGCACCTCCATGTTTTATGGTCTTCACAGTGTACTGTGGCTTGTATTCAGTGTTAGGGGGTCATCTCACACACTGTCTGCGGCCTTCAGACCCAATAAGAACAATCTTGCTGTCATCTGTCCATAGAATATTGTGCCACTTCTCTTTAGGCCAGTCAATCTGATCTTTGGCAAACTGTAACCTTTTCAATACGTCTTTTTTTCAGCAGTGGTATTTTACCAGGGTTTCTTGCAAATAGTTTGCCTTCACATAGGCGTCTTCTGATTGTTGAAGTACTCACAGGTAAATGGAGACCTTCTTTGAACCCTCCTCGGAGCTGATCATTGGATGCTTCTCTGCCATTCTTGTTATTCTATGATCTAGGCGGATGGTAGTTTTCCTTTTTCTACCACGTGTTTCGGGTTTTCCTTCCCATTTCAAAGCAGTTGAGATCTTTTTAGCTGAGCAGCCAATTATTTGCTGCACTTCTTTGCTTGTCTTCCCCTCTCCAATAAACTTCTTGATCAAAGTTCTTTCTCCCTCAGTGTAATGTCTGGAACGACCCATTTTACTCACTGAACAAGGGCTAAAACCAGCAGGTACAACATCTGCTGCCTTCCTTCCTTAAATAAGGGCCTTAACTGACACCCATTTCTTCACAGATTGAATGATCTTCCTAACTGATCTCCGCACTGCTATTAATTTGAACACGCTCCTTTCTTTAAATGAGTGAATTACCCCCAGTTAGCAGCATGCATATCATATCTGTTAGGTCTGTTAGTTGGCCATTACTCTGCTACACCTAGTCATGAATTTGTTCCCATATTGCATGACCATTTCTGCCAAAATCAGTACTTAAACACAGTAGTAATGTTAGACTGCTATTATTTTGCACATAACTGTATAAGGATTCATGTTATGCACCATTTCTGACTCAGACATGCAAAGTACAAGAGCAGCACAGCTGTGGTGTAAGGTAATCACCCTAATTCATTTGGATTTCTATTAAAGAACACAGATAGTACATAGTGCCTTGCAAAAGCAGGCATAACCCTGGACCAATTCTCCCATTTTACTGAATCACAAATTTAAGTTCTTTGTGATGTTTTTGATGACTATTTTGAAGAGTATGAGGCCCTGATGCTTATTTATCCAGCTTTCCATGGTCAGTCCCCTCTTTATTTACATATTTTTTGCAAACTACATCTTCCGCTTATAATGTTGCTTCCCGTTTGTGTTCTTATTAACTCGAGTTCCTAGTTATTCTTCTACAGGAACACGCCCGAGTTCCGAATCAGAAAGTCCACAATTTGTGGACATTTTCCTATGATGTTTCTATGTGCAAAATTTCCTCAGAGTAATGCGTTGTTATGGTCTGATATTGCTAACAATGGTTAACAATGAACCTGGCTATAACTGGTGCTGCTAAATGGCTTTCCAACTTATTGTACTGAAACACGGTTAACTTGGGTGTGATGTCATTCCCAGCTGTGACTTCCAGCATAAACGGAACGCAGTATAACATCAAATTTTGCGGAAGGATCCTAAAACAAATATAGTTTTCTATTTGTTATTAAGCTGCTGCAGCTGTAACAGGTCAGGTTAGGTTGGGGGGCATGACCGGGTGCAGGGCGTTACTGCACCCACCACACTATGAAACACCTCGGGATCCCAGTTGGCGACCCCAAGGCTAACACATGGTCCAGTACCAGAATTGGCCATTTATCTGCTGCAGCCATGTGTTATGTGGGAATCTTCTTGGCCTGGTCCAGCCGCTTGGGTCCTCAGCAATGAGAATCCTGTCAGCCAGATCACCCTCAGGGAAACACGCCGCATGGTAATAGTACCGTAATACACAGTACCAAAGAAGTCTAGTCTTCATCACAGGTCATTGGATAGCATGCATGTCCTGCAGTCATTCAGCGAAACAGGGAGCATCAGGAATCTAAAGGTTACAAAGATATCGGCAGCGAGTGCCACACACCCCTTTCCAGCGACCTCATGACTCCCCATGCTCACCCAATCCATCTACTGACTTCATAGGAAGTACAGAAAAGAATTCTCTACTCTCAGAGCCCTAGCAGCCATCCTTACCAGTTACCGGTACAGACCATTGACTCAATAACATTCGGTTGTGCAGGACAACATGGTTAATATGACAAATGCGAAGGACAATTTGGGAGTCGCTAGCCTGGGCTGTTTCACACACTGGCTGCAGTTTCTGATATGAGAGGCGGCTGTCACAGTGAGGTGGAAGTGATGTTGCAGTGGAACAAATTTGTGGGACATTTTAAGCCTTCACTACTTGCGTATACTGAAAGATACTCAAACTGAACTGCAAATACCCCAAAGATGCTTAAAACTTGATTTACAAATGAGGTGGAACAGTATGTTTTGTTTCAAGTAGCCTAATTAACAAAGCTTTGTGGCATGCATTTTTTCATTTGAATTTATTAGTATGAAAAAATAATTGATTATATAATATGAATTTTTATACTTCAAATATTTATGTTAAAATATTAAAGTAAAAAGAGTTATTGTATCTACTCGGGTTTCCCCCCATGGTCCAAAGACATGCTGAGGCTAACTGGAGTTGCTAAATTGCTCGTAGGTGTGCATGTGTGACTGGATGGTGTGTGAGTGTGCCCTGCGATGGACTGGCCCCCCATCCTGGGTTGTTCCCTGCCTCGTGCCCATAGCTTCCAGGATAGGCTCCGGACCCCCCGCATCCCAGAAGGATAAGCGGCTTGGTAAGTGGATGGATGGATGGATGGATGGAGTTCTTGTATGGGAATCTGTAACAGTTTCAGCAATTTTGTATCAGAATCAGATCGGAACTGAAAAAATGTAGATAGGCACCATCCCTAAACACAGGTATCAGCAGCCTTCAGGGTCTCGCTGCAGAAGGTCTCTCACATCACATTAGAGTCAGCAGTTCTCCCAAGTCTACAAGTCCCACACAAACTGCATGCAAACTCATTACAAACAGCCTGATCTTGGAGTCTGGCTAAGTTCAGCCTCTTTTCCCTACTAGGTGGTACCGTACTGGACCTAAGCTGAATTGTCAGAGTAGCATCAAGCCTGTGGTCAGAATTCACAAGCTGGGAGCTCCTGTAGATCCTGCAGTTATGTAGGAGCTTCTAGCCTCTGCCCAGGAGGAACCAAAGTACCAAGCTCAGGGTGCTAGAACCAGGACCCAGCCACCCGCAGCCCCTGACCATCCTGCAAAGTTGAGGAAGATGGAGCCACTTTCACCATGGTCACCAGACTCGTGGGGATCGACAAAGTCCTTATAGACAGCCCTGTCAGTGCCAAAGGTCAGGTGGAAGTCACCCATAACCAGAGCAGTGTTAACTTGTGAACCTCCATCAACCACCAACTGAGGTTGCGACGAAAATGTCTCCATCACCAAGACATCACTGACCGTGGTCGGAGCGTACACTGAGACAACCAACATGCCTTAATTTGAGTCTCATGGTACGCTCATTGAAAGGAGTGACATCGTACACCATCAGGTGAAGCCAACCCACCATAACAACAGCTGCTCCCTGAATACGGCAGCCATCAAAGCAAACAGACCAATAACAAGTGTACCCATCTACAGAGATCTGGCCACTTCCTGGTCTGCATACCTCAAAGATCAACTTCCACTGAAACGCAGAGCTTACGCAGCTCCTTCAGCAGCAGAGTAAGATGGTTGTCATGCCGGAGAGCCAAGACATTCCACAGGCCGACCCGGATGGGCCGCCTCAGACCCAAGTGCTGCCGTGCAGTCAGCGGCACCTCAGCCCCACACCAGTTGCTATCCCCAACAAGCCTAAGCCCTTGGCTCTCAGCGGTTTCAACAGTTTAGCAAATGAGGCTCCTGCGGGTTTTCCCCCATCCTCTTCATGACCCATGCATTCTTCCTGTGGGTGGCTGCAGTAGAGCTACTCCCACGGACAGCAGAGAAGAGCCCTGCCTGCTGGGAGCTGGGTGAAGATATTTATGGCGGCTGGAGTGCCAATCCTGCCACCAACTCCTACATTTTTCCCTGCAAGTTGAAAGAATTTCATCTGCCCCTGGACAACAGAAGCTGTCGCATTAAGAGAGCCACATGAAAGCAACGGCAACATTTAGCAAAAATTCTGTTAGCGGTGCATTTGTTATTTTGTAGTACGATAGGACCGAGATACCACTTCTTAGCCGATATTCAAAGCAATGTCTGTGGATCAAATCTAACACTGCCCAGGCTTCAAAGTATGTTGGTGGCAACATCATGCTGTGTGGCAGCTTTTTAAGAAGGGAACAGGCATCTTGTAAAGGAAGGATGGGTTGTACATTGCATGGGGAAATGCTGCAAGAGAACCTGTTTCAGTATTGGGTGAGGGATTATTTTTCAGCAAGGCAATAACCCCAAACTTATGGCCAAAGTAACACTGAAGTGCCGTAAGGACAACACTGTGAATTAGCTACACTGGCCTAGTCAAAGTCCTGACCTCGATCCAACTGAGACTCTGTGGAACTACTTGAATCTCCTGAACCTGAACAACAGGAGTAATTCTGCTTATAAACCTGAGCCAGATACTTTCCTGAACGAAATGCAAAGCAGCTACATACTGTTTTTGCGGCAAAAGGTGACTTTACAAAATATTAAAACGAGGCGATTATGCAAATTCGCAGTATGCAAACCACATATCCTTGCTGATTTTCCTAAGAACATTTTCTAACACGGGCTACAATTAAATAATTCCCGTGTTTATAAATGAAAATATTAGGCAAAGCTTTACATTTACTGCACCCTAGGAATCGTGAAGTGCTTTGATGGACAGAATCAGACAGCCAGAGATGCGTGGGCGTCTCCCGCAGCCTCACGGCCGCAGAGGTTCGGTCGGTTACTCACCAGCCTCCTTGGCTGATTCCCTGTACTGCTTAGCCTTGTTCTGGGCCTGACGGAGGGGGAGGGGTGCAATGAGAGTGAAATTATGATGGGGAATTTAAACTAACCATATCTTTGTCACTGTGTGGTCCATGCTATATTTAGTTATATGTCAGGACATGATGCTTATACTGATAAGATGATACACTGTCATTTCTACCCTTGCTATTTCGACGAACGTGTGGTCGTTTCATTGTTGCTTTTCTGACTGCCTTCTGTACTCCTTTCTTGATAAGAAATTATAATAGATAATTCTTGTGGGTACAGCTTCCGGTAAGGCAGAGCAGCGCTCCACTGAACTCTGTCCAAGTGCTCACAGGTAGGTACCTTCTCACACTGCTTGGGTGTCAGGTTGGGCGCATTCGCCGCCTTCTCGGACGCCTGCTCCGCCTCGTCTGCTTCCCGGCAGCGCTGTTCGTAGGACCTTTTGGACTGAATAAAGTGTTTGATAAAAGGGTGAGGGGTGGTGGGAGACGAGGGGTCGGGTTTCTTCCGTGACACATGACATGCACACAAACCTCACGACGACACTGAATCTGCACGGCAGGCATCTCCTAAACTTGGCTTTTTCTGCTTGAGGTAATTCGCACACAGGAAGTTCACAGTTGTTTTTTTTTTTTCTTTACAAGAAAGGGGCTGCAAGAGAGGAAACTATCTGGCCGTTGTGCAACGCGCAAGAGCTGAACAAAAACCAGAAACGCGAAGTAAAAAAAAATGACTGAGATTTGCACAAACACGACAAAATAACGAGATACAAATGCAGGCGAAGTGCTACCAGCTTCTGGTACAACCGTGGCAGATGAGAGACACTGCACTGTCACTGCATCACTGTAATTCATAGTATAGGTTTCATAGTATCACTTTATAGGTTTGCCTTGCACCCTGAAACCCTGCAGCTGCATGCTGCTTTAAGATTAGACCACTTTTGTTACTGTATTCATTCAGGAGTCCACAAACCTAAGAAAGCTAACAGGTCCTTGTAGCAGCCAATAATATAATAACTGCCGATAACGTGATAATGTTTCAATTCTTAATTACAAAAAAAAAAAATCTGTAACTTAAAAGTAATATAACAACATTTCTGAATCGAAAACATTACAACGATTTGTGCATAATTTAATAAGTCATTACATTGATGATATTATTGCCATTTGGACTATTGGAAGTTATTACGCAATTGGAAGTTGTTACATTATTGGTTTGCACAGTCCAAAAAAGGATTCGATTGGGTGATTATGTGAGATCTGTACAGCAGTAGTGGCATGGTGGTGCAGTGGTTAGCACTGTTGCCTCACACCTCTGGGACCCGGGTTCGAATCTCCGCCTGGGTCACATGTGTGTGGAGTTTGCATGTTCTCCCCATGTCGTCGTAGGGTTTCCTCCGGGTACTCCGGTTTCCCCCCACAGTCCAAAAACATGCTGAGGCTAATTGGACTTGCTAAATTGCCCGTAGGAATGCATGTGAGAGTGATGTGTGAGTGTGCCCTGCGATGGGCTGGCCCCCCATCCTGGGTTGTTCCCAGCCTCGTGCCCATTGCTTCCGGGATAGGCTCCGGACCCCCCGCGACCCAGTAGGATAAGCGGTTTGGAAAATGGATGGATGGATGGATGTACAGCAGTAAATGTGTGGGAATTTCAAAGACATCAAACTCGTCCTGGTGTCCATTACAGAAAACATTCATAAAAGGATTAGTAATTCAACACAAAAATAACTAGACTTCTTTCACATCTCGCTAAACAATACTTGACGTATTTTCTAACAATGCTATATACAAATATTACAGTAAGAAAGACAGTTTTTCGTACTTTTTTCCCTCTGTCCATAAAATGCATTTGTTGATAAGGCGGCCATTTTGTCAGAAAGAAAGAGTGAGTTTTCAAACCCCATCCCCACATACTGTATGTGATATCACTGGAAGGCTAGAAAGCATCTTTAGCGTGCAATAGCAATAACTATCTATTCATCCATTTTCCAAACTGCTTATCCTACTGGGTCACGGGGGGTCTGGAGCATATCCTGGAAGCAATGGGCATGAGGCAGGGAACAACCCAGGATGGGGGGGCCAGCCCATCGCAGGGCACACTCACACACCATTCACCCACGCATGCACACCTACGGGCAATTTAGCAAGTCCAATTAGCCTCAGCATGTTTTTGGCCTATGGGGGAGAAACCGGAGTACCCGGAGGAAACCCCACGACGACATGGGGAGAACATGCAAACTCCACACACATGTAACCCAGGCGGAGACTCGAACCCGGGTCCCAGAGGTGTGAGGCCACAGTGCTAACAACTGCACCACCATGCCGCCCCCTAGCAATAACTGTTTTTTTCAAATCAGTGAAATGACAGATGCAAAATATTCACTACAGTGGACACAAATGAACTGGCGGAGTCCGTTATAGGCGGAGTCCGGGCGGAGGTTATATATTGTGAGTTACCTCCACAGGTCACAGAAAGGGCACAAGGACCAGGAAGGTTTCAGTGTAATTTCACTATGTGGCCCCAACCTTTCATGCTTTCCTGTAGCGTTAGCATCCTGGTCGCCGAGCTGAGCTATAGTCTGTTCCTCTTAGCTAACGGTCTCTACTGAAGCACGTTGCCTTCCGATACGAGCTAATAATTTCCCTAAAAGGCTTCTCACGCAGCATCCGTAATCCCTGCCGGCAAAGAGGAAACCAGCTGACAGTGTCTACTTTGCAACTCACCTCCATTGTTTTCTTGAATAATGACACCTTTGTCTTCTGAACTTTTTCCATAATTCCTTCAAACTACAAGAAGAGACAAAAAGTAAATACAGTGAAAGCTGGTGATATTATACGGATTTGCACTGGCCTTATAAATGACTTAAGTAATAAAGAAAAAAGAGGATTTAACAGAAGTCAACAAGCACAAAGGCCCACAAACTCTGCCGGGGTCACCTGAGCAAACGCTGTCCCAGAAATTCCACAAAAGGACCATGAATAGTCGTAAAATTAGAGGAGATAAAAGATCAGGAAAAAAAAACATGTATATGAAATTTCAAATCTCTTTATCAAAAAAGATGAAGGAAGTTCATCAGAAAGGCTGATGGGACTGAAACATGGAATCTCAGACCTTCTTCCTCTGCTCGCGCTGTCGCTCTCGGAACTGCTCCATTCTCTTCACTTCTTCCTTCAGCGTTCCCGATAACTGGATGTGAAAATTCCCAATTTTCTCAATCTCTGAAAAAGGAGGTAAGAGTCACTAAAAACAAAGTGTAGTTTTATTTTATATATTTCAATTTATTTGTTATGTATTTCAGTTTCGGTTTAAGATTTAGTAATCTTTTCTCTTGGGATAGATCAAGAGTTGCACATCTCTTTCGTGTGTCTGATCTTTAGAGAACTGTACATGAAAAAGCAGTTCATGTTATGAAGTAAGATCCTCAAAATGGGCAAAACATGCAACAGCAAGTATCTGACGTTTGTTGTCATTTTATTTCAATTAGTTTTGTAAGGAATATTTGCAGTTTTTTTTTACTTGTAGTCTTTCATATTATTTTCAGTCTTGTTTTATTTTAGCTTCACTGTATTTCAGTTTTGTTTAGTTTGACGACAGTAACCAGTTCCGGTGCTGACTGGGTCTATTTCGATGTTCACAGCCTCGCAGTGGGAGGAATGTCATATCACTCATGCTAAGAAAGCTGCCACCCGCCCAGCACACACACACACACACACACACACACACACACACACACACACACACACACACACACACACACACACACACACACACACCATCACTGGTAACGCTGGCCTTTCTACTTAATACCATTAAGGGACTGGACAGATCTCTATGTCATGTCAGTCATGTCAAAGCTCACTGCCTCCCTAGCAGAAGATATGATGATGATTATGTTGAATTGAGCAATCAATGATATTATTGAAATTTTCAATACAAAGGTTTCCTTCCCGATAAGTGAATTGGTACTGATGCCGTGTGCAGATAAAGCCGGCAAAAGAAGAAAACATAAAAATCGAGAAGCAGAAAGAAAGAATACTGAGGTCATTGCGGTGAAGACTTCCTATGATATTGGGGTAACCTACTTCTGGAACAGCTTGCGACAGAAACCGTTCCTAACCTGACTGTATTGCACTGACTGACTGTATTTAAATGTGTAAATGTACGCGTAACGGAAAAGTAGGCTTTACTTCGATACAACAAAAATAACCTTCACTACCT
The DNA here is from genome assembly GCF_023856365.1 of Brienomyrus brachyistius. NCBI lineage: Eukaryota > Metazoa > Chordata > Actinopteri > Osteoglossiformes > Mormyridae > Brienomyrus > Brienomyrus brachyistius. Next base: position 10,649,384 of record NC_064545.1, on the reverse strand, counting down.
CATGCACACTTATGGCTAAAAACCTTCATGACCGCTGCCTTGAGTCGCTGCAAACCCATGGAGGTCGTATGATTTCATAAATGCAGGGTAATTTTGCAGGTGCATTGCACCTACAGCAGGGCTGCACAAACTGGGTCCTGATGACATACCACCCTGTGGAGCTTAGCTTCAACATAGTTGGCTCTAATACTATGATGCCACAGAAGGCCTTGATTATCTTTATCAGGTAAATTAAATTAGGGCTGTACCTAAGCTCTGCTGGGTGGTAGATCTGTAGGAGCAGGCTACAGCATGCTCACGGAGCTACAGACACTGCCCCAGTTCTAAAGATTGACCAGCAGAGTGAACTGAAGTAAACAACATGAGCTTTGCTGGCCATGTCCAAATTCAAGGGTTGCATCTTTCGAAGGACGTGTTCCACAAAGGCGAAACCTTTCTAGACTGTGTTCTTTGAAGGCTGAACAGAAAGCATTGTGAAATTGGGTCTGGCCTATGAATAAATTCTTATTTGTGTCACCAGCCGTTGCCGCCATAACACTTGAGTCATGAAGCGCCAACTCCTACTGTCTAGCCAGGACAAAACCACTACACTTACTACGCAGTGAATCTTGGGATGTGTCTGGCCGAAAATGATCCAGCAGGTGGATGTTTCGACTCGACGAAAGAAGGACGCATTCCTGAGTCTCATTTGAAGGAGACTTTGAAATGGGACGGCCTCGTCGCACCAACCTGACACATTCCATCTTCCTTTGTAGTCTTAGAATGATACTGGAGTGCTGGTATCCTAGCTGATGAGTTACTATCTGCCTCAGATCAAGTGTGGTTCTTCAGAGACTAGGTAGGATGGAAAACCTGTTGGGTTCCTGTTGCCTAATCCTGCACTAGAGAGTGAAGTTAGATGGGGTAATGGTCTCAAAAAACAGAGAGTGAATGTGGCTGAGATCTAAGCAAGAAGGGGTACATTTCGTTCACAATCAATCATGTCACAGAGACCCCGCGTCACAGTCCATTGTATGTTTCAAATGTATAAGGGCAGATCTTGGAGAACCATGGTTTACTGATTAGATCTATATCAATGTTGAACAATATATTGAACTCATGGCCCATGGAAAATGACACAGGCCAGTAGTATGTGTTGATACTGAAACCAAGGGTTATGGCCCTGAAACTGCTATCATATAGAGAAAAAATACCAACTGCTGGAAACATTCGCTAAGCTTCAACGTCCAACTTACGGGCTTTGAGGTTTTCAAAGGAAGATTTCAAGGTCCTGTCGAAAAATTAAAATTAAAATATATTAGTACACAGAGATATTGACTAAAAACATGTAAACAGTTTCACTTGAGTAATGTTTTTACTTAGAGGAAGCTCAGTTTATTTTTTGTGAAGCAGCCCAACCCTGTATAGGATGACGGTGAGCTGGAGATTTCAGAAACTGATCAACTGAAAACCCATGTTTGAAATCAGATCCACCAACATTTCAAGGCAATTGTGAAATAAATTATACAGGAAATACCCAGCTAGACTGAACCAGAGCAAAAACAAGAGTCCAGTCATTAACATAAATCCACATTTACACTCCAAACTGTGCCATTCGGTCTTGAAATCAAATTTGCAGTTGGAAATGTCTGTGCAGATTTTCAAAGCTAGCTTGGGGCCCACACAAAGACCGGGGGGGGGGTGTGGCTTTCTCCCCTGGTCAGAGGACCTGCCCTTCAAAAAGTACCTGCCCTTCAAAAAGTACCTGCCCTTCCTTTGACAGCGAACTGAGATTCACAGCAGCAGTACATAAAAACACCAAGTTAAGGCACTCGATACACAGTGAAATTTGCGGTGAATGTGAACAGGAAGTAGGAGGGCAGTGTGAACATATATGTGCACTGGATACTCAGACCCTGATGTCTTATTGCACATTTAAAACCACTTACTCACATTCTGCCCTGGGCACATCTTTAATACTCTTTAAATGATTTTCATACTGATTTGAAACAGATGCTGAAACCAAAATGCCCAAAAAGAGAATAATGAATGAAAAATCACGCATCAAGCTGTAATCTTCATTGTGAATAATGTGATTGCTTATATCCTTTACATTTGTTCATTCAACCACAAAGGATTGGGCTAAAATGCGATGCAGCCAATTTTAAAAACATGCAACCAGGAGGCTGCCTAGAAAGCTATAAATGCTACTTCTTCATTTTTAGCATGATCGACGGAAATGAAGTCAGAGGAACTACAACGCGATTAATTGTCACACATGAATAATCAGTATCAATACAGACTGAAATTACTAAGGCTGCAAATGAAACAGCTTACTATTGCCATAGGCAACATACAACTGGGTAACACTTCACCTGAGGGGAACACAAATGATGTAGTAGTACATTTTTATTTAATGTATTAATTAGACAGAAGCTAAGCGTTAGTTATATATTGATCCCATGTTTGTTCATAATCAATCATAATAATTCATGCATTTCCTGCAGTTCCTATAGTTGTTCATGATTTGTACTTGAGTAGTGACTGAGTTACTATGTTTCTTGTGCCCCCTCAAGTAAAGTGACATATCTGTCTAAAGGTGACCTGAACTATCTTGCATGACACGAGCAAAGGCCAGTACAGTCACAACCATGCAATGCTCCCAAATAGTATATGCTTAGAAGAGCATTAAGCCTGTTTCTCAAAATGTATTGGCTTGCCATGGTTTGTTCAGCATGACATAGGAAATCGCCTTCAAGCGACACCTTTTGAAAATCTGTCTTATTTTTACTGACTGGTAGAAACACCTCACTACGTTGCTTTGATGTTACAAAAGCCACATACTAAATGGTTTCAGTTAATGAAAATGCATCAAGTGCAGGTGCTTTTGGTAACTGTTTTCAACCAAAGTAGAAGGTATAAACTCTGTCTGTTAATGTATCTGCTATTGGCCAGATGTGCAGAAGGCTAACTGCCCTTTCATGTCATAGACCAATGTGTAACTTTCAGACTTTCAAGGGCTAAAAAATGTTTGCAGACCATGCATATGTAGAATGCATGTTTATAATGATTATTTTTGTATATGGAATATGTGTATGGACAGTTTTATGCATTCAATGGAGATACAGGTCCGAATGTTGGGAGATACTCTTAGGATTATTTTTAACAGAATTGCAGGCACACATGCGCTCATACACAGCTACACGCAATCCACTCGTTCATTTCAATGTAAGCGCGTTGCAAAAGATGCAGACGCATTTTGCTGCAGTCTTGCTCAGTGTCACTCTCATAGGCACTGGGGTACAGAGACACGGATTAAACAGTAACTCATACGCAGCATGTTTGGTCACTCTCTGATAGCTCTTTATTTGAATAAGGAGTTTGCATTTCCTGTGAGTTCATTAGCACCTCGTCAACAGAGGTACAAGCCTTGAGGTCTGGTGGACACAATGCTATTTTAATGTATAGTAGCCGAGTCGAGTTGACTAACTTGAATGCTTCACCAAGCCTGCATGCATAAAAAAATTAAATTAACTCCTAACAACATTTAAAGGGACAGAAGGCCAACCCGAAGCGAAACAGCCTACCCTATTTCAGTCTGTCCCCCAGCCTTCCGAGAGATCGCCACCAACTCCCTTCCATAGTTCTCCTCCACCTTCGCCCTGCAGTGGTGGGACAGCAATGCACAGTTGACAGTTTCTACATATTCCAAAACATGCAGGAAGCAGGTGGTATAGCACCTATAGCACCCCTGTGGATGTGGAGTCACATGGGCTAGCCCACCCTGATAATGCTGAACCACTTTATGATTACTGCTGATTTAACCAGTTACTTATGAACAAGGTGAGCAAATGGAATGTTCCAGGTTAACACATTGATCATCTATTGTATAAATGGAGATTGAAGATGGATGGAGCCAGTTTACCTTATTTTGATGGACAGATACTATACTGGCACAAGGTTGGAGATACGGAGAACCACGGTTAGAGATTCGTAAGGTGTAGTTACCACATTAAATATGCAGTACACTGTACTCTTGAGAATAACTGAAAGGATGTGGTAATCCCAGGGACTTACCTCATCTTCAGAAGTTCCTCCATGTCTTTACACATTCTCCTGCCGTCACACATCCGCTGGATGAGAACCTCATAGCCAGTATTACTGGTGAAATCCTCTCCCTAAGAATAGGCATGAATAACCACGGTTAAACTATTTCTTGAACTTTATTGCAAGAATTAAATTAGATTAAATATTAATTTCTCCTGGGGTTTTCTTGGACCTGGGTACCTTAGAGACAGTAATAATATGAGCTTACATGCATCCTTTCATTTACATCCCACCATCTGCCTTTATTTACATGTGTTTAGTATTTACCCTTGAGTCTTCACAGGTTTCCATGGATAACAATCTCCGAAAATGCCAAATGGAATACAATTTCCCTTTTCCAAATCACCAAGGAAAGACATCTTTTTTCTAAAAAGATGCGTATCTGTTCATTTGGTTACTTATGCTTACAGTGACCTATTTTATTTTATTTTAAGTTAGGGCAGGCTTGAATATTTTCTTGCACAAAATATCTTGTCTGTGTTTTTGCTGTTTATAACCAATGCTATGTTTATTAATAAATGTTTAAAGGCGAGGGATTTGCAGATCACGGAGCTCTTATTTACTTGTTAATATCAACAGAAGATGAATGCAGGTAGCTTGAGTGTCTCTCATATGGTGCTTGACCTTAAGGCCCCTTAAGGATGTCCATCCATCCATCCATCCATCCATCCATCCTCCAAACCGCTTATCCTACTGGGTCGCGGGGGGTCCAGAGCCTATCCCGGAAGCACGAGGGCACGAGGCAGGGAACAACCCAGGATGGGGGGCCAGCCCATTGCAGGGCACACTCACACACCAGTCACCCACGCATACACACCTATGGGCAATTTAGCAACTCCAATTAGCCTCAGCATGTTTTTGAACTGTGGGGGGAAACCGGAGTACCCGGAGGAAACCCCACGACGACATGGGGAGAACATACAAACTCCACACACATGTAACCCAGGCGGAGATTCGAACCCGGGTTGAGGCAACAGTGCTAACCACTGCACCACCATGCCACCCTTAAGGACGTCGCAGTGTTAATTCTAACACTGATCGACCACAGCGACTGAGGCGGCCACACCCAGATGTGCAACGGGGAGGCAGTTATGTAACTCCTGCCACTACAGAAGACAGGCTTTTCAATTCCTTTAAGTGCAAATCCATTACTGCTAGCCTCAAGAAATCGAGAGTTACAAGAAATCCATCCATAAATGCATCCATCCATGAGAGTTGTAACCTTTACCAAAAAAGTTAACAAATGTAAAGCACACTGATAAGCATTACAGTACTTCCAGCACAGATAAAATAGGTATCATTGTTAATTTCTAGGCTGCAGAATTATTACAAATTTACGATTAGAAAATCTCACGAGCCGTATTCCGCAAACACCCCAGCTTAACACTAGATTTCCATATTCAAGTTTTTAAAACTGCTATACTTTGACTAAACATCATAATATATATTTTTTAAATTGACGTTTACGTTGTGCCACTAGTATTAAACAGTATTTTGCGTGTCTGCTTTTTTAACAGAAGTAGGCTACGTGTTTTGCAAACCCAGTTTCCCCACAGTAGTACACTGATGATTTACCGTGACTGTTCCATAAACAACCAAAAGTGAGACAAATAAGAATTTACACAAATAGGAATATTTCATTCAGGGATATTGCCGAACTACGGCATATGTTACAATACCCCACGCATTTCTAACGTTGTCAAGTCCCTGCCAGCTGAAATTCTGCATGCAAATATATTCTCCTCGCCTTCTCTGTACAGCATGATCTTCTTTGGACCCAGCAAGAGGTGGCATGTGTATTATTAAAATATCTGAACTAGTACTAATAAATAAATAGTTAGATCTAACAGGATTCAAGCGTGCAGCATTGAGAAGTTAAAAAAAAGGAAATCGAGCATCTTACCCAAAATGCATCTTTAAAGCGTAACTCTTCCATTCTTCCAGTTCTGCCGCAAAACTTAAGTTAGTTAAACACTATGAATTACGTAAGTAGTCCAACGGAAAATCCGGTAAGTAGTAAAAAAAGGTAGAAGATATATATATATATATATATACACACATATAAAAATAAAAAATAAATAGAGATCTAAAAACTTTTTCCGACGTTACTTGCTACATGTAGCGTTGACTCAAATCAGGAAGATATGTGAAATGATGTCACCGTGCACAGGCAGCCCCTTTACACCTCTGTACTTACTGGCAGCTCGATTTGAATACCAGTTGTACACATTTTTTGAGATAAGCTTGTTTGCGGGGCAACAATGCAGTATAGTCACGTTATGTTTAGCACATATAACGGTAGTAAGCCGCACGTCTATGCAGTGCTAAATGCAAGCTCAATTATTACTTGCCAGATAAACGGGGTAGAACAATGAAACAAACACTGGATAAAAGTACTTGAGATTTCACACCTATACATGCGTGGGCTGATGGCCAATCTTCACTGATCGCACATTGCATCAGTAAAAGCAAAGTATTAAGGTTGAATTAGCAGAGCAAGCCGTACATTTAATATTGCGATCCACACAACGTAATGGGAGCTATATCAGAGTTCAAAAGAGGACAAACTGTTGACATTCGTCTCGCTGGCGAATCTGTGACCACAACAGCAAGTCACTGTGGTGTATCAAGAGCCTCGATATCCAGGGTAATGTTGGCATATCATCACACAGGATGGACCACTTCCAACAGGAGTAACTGTGGATACGAGAGGAAGCTGTCTGAAAGGGACGTCTCGGCACTAAGACGTATCCAAAAAACATAAAACCACAGCTGCCCAACTCCTTGCCTCTCCCATCCATTTTCCAAACCACTTATCCTACTGGGTCATGGGGGGTCCAGAGCCTATCCTGGAAGCAATGGGCACGAGGCAGGGAACAACCCAGGATGGGGGGCCAGCCCATCGCAGGGCACACTTACACACCATTGACTCTCACATGCATTCCTATGGGCAATTTAGCAACTCCAATTAGCCACAGCATGTTTTTGGACTGTGGGGGGGAAACTGGAGTACCTGGAGGAAACCCCACGACGACATGGGGAGAACATGCAAACTCCACACACATGTAACCCAGACAGGGACTCGAACCCGGGTCCCAGAGGTGTGAGGCAACAGTGCTAACCACTGCACCACCATGCCGCCCCCCCCTTGACTCTCTCGTTTCCACCAAAAATGTTCATCTGGAGCTCCACAGGCTCAATATCCATGGTTGGGCTGCTGTAGCCAGTCATTTGGTCACTCTTGCCATTGCCAAGCTTCAGTTTCTATGGTGCCAGCAGTGCCTATCTTAGGCTGTGGACAATGTGAAACATGTTCTATTGTTCTCCACCTTCACTGTCTTTATGGTCTAAAACCAGGTGTTTCAATTGCATTGTCAAGCCCCAGTAGTTCAATTCTGGTTACGGGCAAAAGGAATTTATTTATCAGACCATAGTTTTTCTGTTTCTTCAGTTTCATAACAAACCATACTTAAATTTATCACCGACAATTAAACTTTCGTTTAGTGATTTGCAATTCACTGCCGCTTACTTCTAACTACAACACCCAGTGAATGTTTGATGTCAGACTACTTAACGGTTTTCACACCAAGGTTTCATGTGAAACTAAGAATCACAAACGGAAAAAAGCATTAGAAGAGGCCTGATATTTTAATGTAATTATCACCTACACCAACCATCATTATAAATACAGGCAGAACATGAGGATATACACATGTTTTACACATTGTAAGACACTAAAATATATAAATATGTTGTGGTGATGTCAGAGGCCGGGTTTCAGCATGCCAGACATCCATGGAATTGCTCCTAACATCACTTGTGGGGGGGGGGGGGGGGGGGGGATCTACCTTTAAATGCAGTTAATTTGATCCATGGCAGTAACAGATACAAACCTGTATAAAAAAATTACCCATGACTCCCGGGGATCTCAGTCATACTTCTGCATCATTTAGTTTGATGTTAAATGGTTTAACGCTAAAGCCTTTTATGTTATGACAACAATCAAGATAGGCCACTAGACGATTTTTTGCTTCTTTTGGGAATGAAATTTCCACACTATAGCTCGTCGTGTGCCGCATGAAGCTGTCTGCCATAATCGGTAACTTCACTGTTCATGAAGGTCTGCTGATTATCCAGGATCTCCGCCTGGGACAGCATCTCATCACCATTCTGATCCATCTCCTTGATCAGATGCACGGCCTGTAGGTTAAGGCAAGTAACGGTGCTTCAGTTCATTCATGAATACCGAATTACTCAACCTGTACTCCAGTGGTATAGCCACAGCCCCACAAGTGCAGAGGTGTGGTCGACGTACTATAATCTCGCATAAGCAATTGACATCTTTGAAAGCACTTTGGCATTCCCTCATTTGACCTCCTGTGGAAGTACTGAAGCATGGCTCACCTCTTCTCTGGCGGAAACGTAGCTGTTGGGCGCTACCCAGCGCAGCTGCTCCTCACGGTTTAGCTGACCGTCCTTGTCCTGGTCATACAGCTCCTTAAACCGAATGCTTTCGTCAAGCTCCCACTGTGAGGGTTTATCGTCGGCTTTTATTGGATGCAAAGACATGATTGGTTTACTTTTACAGGCAGGAAAACCACACTGATAATAAGCATTAGCAGCGCTTAACAGGAGAGTGACTGTTCACTTGCCATTCGTGCGGATATCTCCGAGGAATTCCTCTAGACTGATTAATCCATTTCTATCCTTGTCATATTCATGTAGTACATCCTCAATAGTATAATCCTAAAATCAGAAGGATTCCTGAATGAGATTCAAAAAATATACAATAGTTTATACAATAGTTACCATGGCATAATTTAATATTATCTTGTAGAAGTATTAAAAGCATCCATTACCAGTTAGAATGTACTTTTATATATGGAGACAGGGGTAACATTACATCTCTCCATAAGCAACTCATAAGAGTGCAAAAAGAGTCCAATCACATGGTGTTATATGACTTTAAGGTTAATGAACGTGTCTTTCACAGTACTCTTCTTCGCTCGGTATGATATTCCAAATAAAGCATTTATCACAGAAACATTTGGAGATACAGTGATTGACACGGTTTGGTACCAAAAGTACCAAAAGAAAGTATGCGACAGTTTGACGGCCATCATAACGGAGAGACCAGCAGGACTCACTGCCATGTGGTCCACTTCAGATGGATGGGTGAAAGCCAGGAACTCAGTGAGGTTCAGCCCTGGTATACCATCCGAATCAGCATGGTCAAAGCGCTTCTTCTCCTTTAAATGAAGCTGGAAACGTGAAATGAAGCCGGGGGTGCTTAAAAGTCAACAGTACTGTGTGTGCATATACTTAGTGTGTTTTACGACTGTACATATATAGTATAATCATACAAATCTCAGAGACTCCTCTTCGGGGTCTTCTGGAATTTTCGTTTCGTCAAAATCAATGGGATTATCATGCACAAATCTGTTGTATTCATCCCACGAGACAAGGCCATCTCCGTTGGTGTCAAACTCTGGGAACCTCTCCTCAGCATCTTCCAAGGCATACTGCCTGTACACCTTCTGTATCCACAGTGTGACCTCATCTACCGAGGAAAAAATAAGGCATCCACGTTACAACTCTTATGGTAAAACGCTTCGGTTTTTTCATTCCAAACCGAAAAAAAAAGTCTGACACAAATCTATGTTCAGCAAACTACTACTATTTAAAATTTTCAGTCATGACCTGCAGTCAAATGCATATCTGAATTTGTGTCGATCTTCTTCACAATTTCTACCAGCTTCTTTCTCTGTTCAGCTGGGCTAAGCTTTGTCACCTCTTCTTTTTTCTGAACACCAATGATAAAAAAATAAACTTTTAAATATACATTCAGTTTCTAAATAAATGCTTAAACACTCAACTGACAAGCGACACGCATAATAACCAAACTACAACCCCTGGCTAAAAACTCTTTTAGAATATTCAGTCAGTTGTTTTGTAAAACATACATCCAAGAAAAATTTTATTATTATGCAAATTAGTCTGCAGTTCAAAAAAAGAATATTTGCATAATGAGACTTGTGCAGCTATGTAAAATGTAAATTATGTGGTGATTCCATCATTTTTTTTCTCTACTTGATTGGAAAAAAGATGTACTATTTATTGCAACAACGTCATTTTATTATTTTGGAGGTATGTTTTACAAAGCCAGAATGTTCAGTTATAAGGTGAAATAGTTTTGTGTCATATCTGTGATTTGTGTTTTGGACTACAAAGTAAAACAGCCTGAACATCCTCCAAGAGTGATTCCATATTTTTTGCCAGGAGTTGTAACAATATGACAATGTACTCTTGTATAATAAAATAATAATTGTAATAAATGTATTATCATTGTGGGCAGAGGGATAATAGTAAAATAATAATAATAATAATAACAACCACATATTAAGGTTGTACACTATAGAAAGCTAATACCTCTTTTCCAAGAAGAACATTCACATCATGTTCTGGGCTGTGTTCTTCCCTAAAAAGATGGTCTTCATGTCTGGCTTTGTGAGTCCAACACATAGCGAATAGCACCAGAGTGATACACACGATATACGTCACTTTCCTCAACATAATGTTCACCTGCGGAAGAGACAAATTCGGATTAACAGGTAGATACATATATAATGCAACGGGCTCCCATTCAGGAATCCTGGCTTAGTTAGCATCCCTGAAACTCTGGTTAGATAAGTGACTACTGAAAATAAGTGGATGGATGATGGATGGATAGAGCAATAAGAGCGACATCTGTAATGAAATGTTGCGTTTTAGTGCAATCTACGCATAAGTGCCCCTACACGAGGAAATATCTGAAAAGTAAAAAAATATATATTTAACCTATCGTAATTTGTATAAGGTCTGCATTTACTGTATGTATCTCATAACGTCAGATTAAAGTAAAATGTACAGAGTTAATACACAGAGATAGCGTTTAGCATCTTACAATCTACCTCTTGTAACGAAATGTAATCGTAATAATACATGAAAGTAAAAACGGAAAATATCTGCATACCGTATATCTATGATCAGTTGCTCCTCCAGGGATATTAAAACCATAACACCTTTCTTACAGCAAAATAAAACTTAGCTTATTGGTGGTCAACTTTCTGTGGCAAAAACAAAAGATAGCAAAGTTCCCTTTCCGTCGCACAACGAAGCGACTGATTTCAAAATAGCAGCAGGCACTTACCACAGACAAACGATTTAAACATATAAACTATCCATCCATCCATTTTCCAAACCGCTTATCCTACTGGGGACATATAAACTATTTTTTTACTAATTTATTTTCTAAAAAAGTTTAACCCAAATAATGAGGAGTCTTTAAGGCGTGAAAATTAAATTTAGCTGTCAGTTTATTGATTAAAAAGAGAATCGTAATTATGAATTTTCCGTTAATTTGAACTGCCATTAGTCAAATAAATTACATTGATGTTTTACGTGCGGGACAAATATCACTCCTCTATGAACGCTACAGTTACTTCATAGAAAGAATAACTGTATCTTTGCTTACATAACGTATAATATTTATTTTCAGAGCATATTATCGTCTGAAAATAAACGTCATACGTTATGGGACTCTTATTTTGAAAAGACACTTCAGCCGTAAATTAGCACAGTCGTTCTCATAGCAACTTGAAAAGGGCCAATCAGGATTACCATAGTTAGCATTGTTTTCTCGCCACATTTGGATACTGTAGAAACAGGGCTGCTGATGAAAAAGTAAAAAGATGAAAATTAACAAACTGAGGATTCGTTTTTTTTTGGCTAGTTCAAAAGCGATTGCAAAGTAAGATTTACTAGAACGATCAGAATGACATATCGCTTAGCCTATAACCTATATCATGTAAAGAGCAGGTGCACATTCATTCCCTCAGACCGCAAAAATCAGAACTGCTGCTAAACTGCCTCGGCCTATTGCATATTAAGTATCATTGTATTAGTAATATAAGTATTGTTTTCACGCAATGAAATCGTAATATGCACTTTAGAAGCTACTGTTTTACTAGCACCAGCTTCTGTACATGAAGAGACATACGGACGTACGGTCTTTGAAAACGTTAAAATTAATTTCAGATACTTAACCTATATTGTCATTGCATTATCAGTACATCGTAGGCTGGTTTAAGCCATATTGCGTAAATTATGGGAGGCAGCTGAGCTGGAAACTTCATTAGGACCTTTTAATCAGGGCTGGACTCGGAGTGAAAATCAGACCAAGACTGCGTGTTTTTTGAGTTATTTAAATTGCTGGTTATAAGACGATCGCTGGGAAATCACAGTAAACGCTAGTATTGTTGTCAGTTGAAATGGTGTTTATTTTAATTATAATTTATCTGTAGGAAACTCTTACCCTCCTTACATTTATGAGCTACTGCTGACAACAATGTCTTTGAACCCAATAAAACATAATTAAGTTATATTAAAACATCATTCCATCATACTCACACCAACACATACAGAAATTACAGGACTCCACATTAGTGATAAAAATCTCTTTTCATGGAAATGCGTAGCTGAATCTCCTGTTCAGCCATCAGTAGTATGTTTGTGCATAGATCTGAAGGGGGTGGGCAGGGGGGCATTATTAACTTAAGTGTGAAATCTAGGTTCTTCCTGCAAAAACAGACACGCAGCAATTAACTCTCAACTGTAATACTAATAACACTAGTTTATGCACATGTAATTATGTAACTAAATGACTTTCAGCCAGGGGTGGCATGGTGGTGCAGTGGTTAGCACTGGGGGTGGCATGGTGGTGCAGTGGTTAGCACTGTTGCCTCACACCTCTGAGACCCGGGTTCGAGTCTCCGCCTGGGTCACATGTGTGTGGAGTTTGCATGTTCTCCCCAAGTCGTCGTGGGGTTTCCTCCAGGTACTCCGGTTCCCCCCCTCCACAGTCCAAAAACATGCTGAGGCTAATTGGAGTTGCTAAATTTCCCCTAGGAATGCATGTGAGAGTGAATGGTGTGTGAATGTGCCCTGCGATGGGCTGGCCCCCCATCCTGGGTTGTTCCCTGCCTCGTGCCCTAATAATGTGCTGACAGTTTTTTTTCCCCTAATTATTTGTTTTAGATAGTGCCCATTACTTACTAGTTCCATCTGTTGCCCGTTTCTTTGTGCCAGTGTTTGTTGATTGGTTAACTGATTGTCTTACACTTGTTCCTTGTTTGCCCCAGTCGGACATTACCTTGTTTTCTCTGCCTGCACCATGCCCCGCCACAATAACAGAATGACTCACTCGAGAACAGAGCAGGACAGGCACTTAAATACATAGAACACTGGGGCAGACAAGGAACAGGTGTAAGACAAAACACTGAGAAACAAAATCCAAGAAATAAAAGAAAAGATAAGGCTCACCCTCAAGCCAACCTTGAATCCCCACTGGTTGGGCACAGTTTGAGCAACACACTCAACCCACTGAGGTATAAGGCAGTCAGGGAAACAGGAGAAAACACACACGGGTTTGACAAGGAGTGACAGGACAGGATGGCCAGCGACACCTGCTGGCCAAACAGGGAAGAGACACAAAGGGTAGGGTTGGATGGATGCTGACCCTGGTGTCAACACATTTGCCCTTCTACCTTCTACAGAATATCTGGAATACCCTGTGATGTACCCACCCCTCACATAATGCATTTTTATTGGCTGGTTTTACTATCACTCAGCATTACAGTAATTACAGCAAGTGCATTCCATCCATTTGATGAATAATCGTTGTACTTGCTATATTGCCATTTCAGCCATAATAAAAATCGTTGTTCGCCAGAAGGTATCGTTTTTAGATAAACTCTTCATAAAAATGTAAGAAAAGACAACTGGAGAAAAAAAAACAACTTATATTGGTAATACAGTTTGAAATTGTAAATTCCTTAAAGCCTAACAGCGTGTTTGTATCACAAAGCTCCCCAGTGCTCCCTTTCTTTGTAATAATGTTCCAGACCGTGGATTTTGGGGGTTCTGAGGTCTGATCAATGTCTCTTCCCATTTTATTCTTCTGTATCTCCTCTCAGCCTCATAATAACTTCCCCCACTTCCACTGCCCCACCTCCTCATGCTGACAAATGGCAGACTCCAAAGTTTATCAAAAGCCGAAAATATAGATTAAACACCCAGTGAGTACTCAAAAACACCTGGGATGCCACGTGTCCCAGACATTATGGTGCCCTAAAATGGGGGGTGAGGGGGTGAATAAAGTGATAGAATTTCTACATAAAAATATATAAATATGTCCCTTAATAAAATATGAGAATGTGGACTTTAACCACATGTCAGGTGTTTGATTGCAAATCTAAAACCGGTGTACAGTGGCAAATAAAGACAATATGTCTTTGTCTTAAACATCGTGGAAGGCACTGTAAGCCTACAGTGTTGGACTATAGGGTATTATATAAAATACACCGATGTACTTGTTATCAAACTCTTTATATTTCCATATTTAATTTGCACAAAAAGACTTTGAAATATCAGAATACCAGCCTTGATATTCCTTGGTATCAGATTGAATAGAATCTCAGTGGTATTGGCCATCCCTAGTTCAGCATGATCAGTTTCTCTAAATTGTTCTTGAATGCTGCCTGCGTCCAGCCCTGTACTTCCTTGGCGAAAAGAATGAGACATACTTAGAATTGCTTAGAGGAGTTAACCACTAGAGGGCGACGTTCCCTCTTTTATTCTGCATGGTTTTCCCTGTTGGTACCTAAATATATAAGAGAAATGCGGGACGAAGTAATAAGTGAAGGTTTGTGTTGTGATAGTCTCAGTAATAAATAGTAGACCTCAAGGAGGCATCAGTGGAATTTATTTCTATTTTTCTGGCTGGTCATTGGCTGGAATTTCATCATCAGCTTGCAGCAAATTTTCAGCTCTCAAGACAAACTCCTGAAATGGTCTTTGATTTCCCTCAAAGTTATTCCCACTTTCAGGCACTTAATGTGTGACCTTCCTTTGAAAATACTGCATGTAACTCGTCCTGTCGCCACTTTTGTGGGTGGCAGTGCTGGTCTAAGTCCATGAGGAGTCTGGGCAAGTTTCAAACCAGCACACACCCCCCCCCCCCCCCCCCCCAGGCACCTCCCAGTTTAATTTTGGGAGGTGGACGGCAGCTGTAGCCCCCTCAGGCAGCAGAGCCCTAGGTCGCGGCCTGCATCACTTAACGGGGTGACCGGCACTGGTGGGCGATTACTACTGTGCCCTGGTGAAAAAGCTCTGTAGATTGTGCTACTGTACTGGAAGAAGATAAAGTTGGCTGTCTCTGCTCTCCACTGAACGTGGCCCTGATGGAAACAGCGATACGACACCAAAATAAACACTGCTCACCTCCCCACCGGCTTCCACAGTGTCTTGCTGGGCAAAATGCAATCCCAGGCAGCAGCGGTGGAGCCAAGCCCCCAGACGCCAAGCCAGCGGAGCAGGGTCACAGGATGGATCCGTCGACATGCTACCAGACCTTCCTTTCTGATAACCTGCAGCAGGAAGTGGACAATGATGCATGACAAGCACCAGAGCCTCGTGGAATGTGAGTTACGACCTCAGTGTGACCCTGACCTGCCCCCCCCCCTCCCCCCCCCCCGGAGCGGATATGTGACGTCCTGATTTCAGGTGTCACCTGGGAAACAGCAACACCCCTGCGTTACAATGAAAGTCAATATAGATGTCAATATAGAAAGTCAATGGGACGTTTCCACCAAGACTGTAATGTACTTTCGTACGAGTCTGACTGTCAGTATTAGGTATCTTATCCCACATCAGAAGCAATTTCATGATTTTTTTTAACTGCCAGTAGGTGGTGCTGTTGACATATAATTAAATATATATAGATATATATTCTGCAAGTGGATCTTGTTTTAATGATCACACATTCCTTTTGTTTTCTGGCTTGTGTCAGAGAGAGCTGTGAAGGTATCCCAGTGAGGGAATTATCATAGGTTGCTCCCAAGCCATTATGGCGGCAGGCAAGATTGATGACAGCATGTAAATAGGGTGTGTGTGGGGTGGGGATGAGGGGGGGGTGAAGATAAGTCTTCTCCCGTACTGAGGTGGAAGCAGAGTTTGGTTGGAGGAGGCCCTTCTGAGCTCAAAGAAATTCCCTTTTCACCCATGAATTTTGAAAGGTTTGCGTGGTTCGTCTTTTCCCCAGACCAAGTAGCATGAATATCCCATGCAGGAGTGTCAGAGGTGCATGCAAACCCTGGCAGATTCAGGGGGTCCCAAAATACAATTTCAGGCTACCAGTTGAAAAAATTTCCTGAGGGTGCCAAAGGGGATGTATTGTCAGTAGGGGCAGAATTTCTACCTAGGCCCCTGACCATATCAGAACTCTTAAACACAACTCATTAGTTTATAGATACAATTTTAGCCAGTATTTAAGTTCTATTCTCAGGGTTGGTGTGTCGGGTAGGTTTGCTAAATGGAACATCTCTAATTTCCCTCAGTCACACTGAACACTCCACCTGGTTGATGTGTCACCCTGCACTGTATTGGAAATCTGTGGTTGATTCCTGCTTAAAACTGACCCTTCTATACTCCTCACTCTACTGGCAGCGAATTCCATCTGGAATTCTACATGGGAAATCTGTGACATCATTCACTTTGTTACTGGGCATGTAGAGCAGAGAGCAATGAATTTCTGGGAACCAAAGTTTGCCTAAAAAAGATATCTGCCATCATCTGGTTCTTCAAACAGCAGCATCTGGGTCTCAGGAGACTGCATCACCCCCCCCCCCCCCCACACCCAACAAATGCCCTTTGGATTCCTCGACTCCTGAACCCTCACATATGCCAAGATGAGGAAGAATGAAGTAAACAGTCGCATGTCCCCATGACCTGGGAGGAACACGACACGATGCATTTCCTCGGGAGAGAGTATGCCTGGAAGTATCAGCATCCATAAAAGTTTTTCCGGGAATCTGTGTGGTTAAATTTGCAGACGACACCAAGGTGGGTGGTGTAGCAGATACTGATCTAGCAGCACAGAGGCTACAAAAGGATCTTGATTTAATTAGTGACTGGGCTGATACCTGGCAGATGAAATTTAACGTAGATAAATGTAAGGTAATCCATGCAGAGAGCAGAAATATAAAGTACAGATATTTTGTGGGTTCTACTGAAATAAAGGTAGCTGATTATGAAAAATGTATGTTGATGCTTCTATGTCCCACTCTCACCAGTGTGGGGAAGCAATTAAAAAGGCCAATAGGATGTTGGGTTACATCTCTAGGTGTGTGGAGTTTCAGTCAAGGGAGGTGATGCTACGATTATATAATTCCTTAGTAAGACCCCACCTAGAATACTGTGTGCAGGTTTGGTCACCATACCTTAAGAAGGAATGGAAAGGGTGCAATGTACTATAGGGCTACGAGAATGATTCTTGGTCTTAGAGGAATGTCTTATGAGCAGGGACGGATTATGGGTTGTGTGGCCCCTGGGCAAAACGTTCGCGAGGCCCCCCCCCCCCCCCCCCACCACCACCAGCACCACCACCACAACCACCACAATTCAAGGGCCCTTGGCAGCCAAACGCCCTCCCTATAGGGTCAGGGGCCCTTGTAGGCAGAGGATCAAAGAATGTAGGCCCTCTAAAATAGACAAACGAAAATACATTGTTGATAAGCGTCGCAAATTGTTTTGGGCTAGCGGCCCCACGGGCCCCCTGCACCCCAAGGGCCCCTGGGCAGCAGCCCCGCTGGCCCGGTCCGTAATCCGTTCCTGCTTATGAGGAGAGGGGGGACATGATCCCGGTATATAAGATTCTAACAGATCTGGATGCTGTTCAGTCAAATGGCTATTTCAGTATTAGTTTAAATACTAGAACTCGTGGCCATAGGTGGAAATTAGCGGGAGAACATTTTAAAATGAATTTGAGGAAGCACTTCTTTACACAGCTTGTAGTTAGAGTATGGAATAGTCTTCCTACTAGTGTAGCGCAAGCTAAAACCCTGGGTTCCTTTAAATCAGAGCTAGATAAGATTTTAACAACTGTGAGCTATTAGTCAAGTTCTCCCCAAACGAGCTTGATGGGCCGAATGGCCTCCACTCGTTTGTAAATTTCTTGTGTTCTTATGTGCTTATGCAAGCACCATCCACAGGCAGTTCCAGTGATTCCTTAAAAATGGCACAAACTGCAGTAGAAGCCCAAAGCTCCATCAACAAAGACTCCACACCCCAAACAGACATATCAGGGCTATTAGGTTACACATGGAGAATGACCTGTTCCTTTCCCTTTAGTCATTTGTCCATGGTGTGCATCTATTCATTTCCTCATTCTGTAAATTCCTGTGCAATTTTTTTTTTTTAACTGTCATGAAGAACAAGGCGTTCCTCTTCGCAGTTAAGTGTCGGTCTTTAGCTGATTCTGCACCTCATCCCTTTCACCTTTGACCTCTTTCCTGTCACCCTGACAGGTGCAAATTGCTGAGAAAGGGTCTGGCAGCGTAAAAGGGGTTAAACCCCACTGGTACGTAAAACTGGTTTTCCATTTTCACTAAACTGGCTTTCTGTAATCTTCTCTGCCACCCCATATGTCCATGAGTAAAACAAATATGACTCTTGCAGTGGTATTCACACAGCCTACCTTTAGTCCTGGCCAGCTGAGGAGGGGGGGGGTCTCACAGGCACCATCCTATACGAACCCCCTTTATACCAAGTCACACCATTACTGCTAATACAAGCTGTGGGAGGACAAAATTAGATAAAAAGGAAATTATCTAATAAAGAAATTAGATGTTGAAAGTGTTTCTAGTGGAATCTACACACCTCCCAGTCAGCCAATTGCTATGGGAAAATCATTATTTAATGAGATTTCTGGGTTTTCGATTTCCTTAAATGCAGACCAAGTGGGTGGCTTAGGCAGGGGTGTGGCTCGACTTAGGGGTGATATGAGCATTATTCTGCAATATGAGGCCACAGGAAATAGATATTGATCGTAATGGGCTGCCATGGGGTGAAATAACCATTCACTGTCAAACCCAGCATGCACACTAAGATGGTACTGCCCATCCCTGTGAGTCTCTAGTGGTGTGTGAGTGGTGTGTCTGGACCATCTCCAATAAGATCATGCAGAAAGACTGTAAAACACACATTTCCTTAATTAAATAATTTGCTTAATCCCAGCTGTTCCGCTTCACTTCTTGTCATTTTTGCATCCCATCCCTTTTTCAGCAGTTGTGTCTGATACAGATGCATCTATGCCATATTTTTCAGACCCAGTGCAAGTACCAGGTACGAGTACGAGTACGAGTACTCGCTTTCTGGTACTCACAATTCCGATACCAATTAAGGCTAGGCGATGTCTTAAAAAATCATATATGATATTAAGATTGAAAAATTTTAAGATAAACGATAAAATTGAAATTACGACCCTCACAATTCTGAGCCCCTTGACAAAATGTCACCTAGGGCCCCCACCCAATTTAATGTAATCAAAGGCCCCTGCAAAGTTTCTGAATTGGTGCTGCTGATTCTCCTTTTTAAGTCTGTACAAAATGATGGACCTGCAGGCTGGATTTAATAATTTAACAACATATCCAGAGCAGTCTAAAGCGGTCTATAGCAGTGGCTGACAAACCTTTTATACCATGTACCACCTCATAAAGATTACGCCAGCGGATCCCTAGTTCCGGTCATGCACAGCCAGTCTGTTGCTATATCTGAACCACACTCTCTGTGTACCACCATTTCGACATTATGCTTGATCATCAGGAACAATATGCTGAGCTTCTATTACTATCACTGCACGAGGGTTATCGTTTCACATTCTCTCTCTCAAAGCTCAATGTACCTACTGTGTTTGTCTCAGTACTGTGTCTGAGTCCGTATAGTCTCCGTGTCACCTCTGTGTCTGTGTCAGTACTGTGTCTGTGTCCGTATAGTCTCTGTGTCACCTCTGTGTCTGTGTCAGTACTGTGCCTGTGTCTGTACAGTCTCTGTGTCACCTCTGTGTCTGTGTCAGTACTGTGCCTGTGTCTGTACAGTCTCTGTGTCACCTCTGTGTCTGTGTCAGTACTGTGTCTGTGTCCGTATAGTCTCTGTGTCACCTCTGTGTCTCTGTCAGTACTGTGTCTGTGTCTGTACAGTCTCTGTGTCACCTCTGTGTCTGTGTCAGTACTGTGCCTGTGTCTGTACAGTCTCTGTGTCACCTCTGTGTCTGTGTCAGTACTGTGCCTGTGTCTGTACAGTCTCTGTGTCACCTCTGTGTCTGTGTCAGTACTGTGCCTGTGTCTGTACAGTCTCTGTGTCACCTCTGTGTCTGTCTCAGTACTGTGTCTGTGTCCGTATAGTCTCTGTGTCACCTCTGTGTCTGTGTCAGTACTGTGCCTGTGTCTGTGCAGTCTCTGTGTCACCTCTGTGTCTGCCTCAGTAGCCTGTTTGGATGAGTTTTGTGGAGAGCATCTTCATTTCCCCTCGTTTCTGCTACACTGCAGTGGCCAGACCTTCTTTTTGTCGAGAGTGTAGCTCTTCACTTGAAGACAGCTATTAGCAGCGCAAGAACCCTATAGTCATTTATGTGTATGATTCCGTTCATTGGTTATGCGGGATAATATCAAGTTACAGTCTCCAGAGTCACGGCCCTTTGAATGCAATCTCTTTCCATTTCCATAACCTCACCTGCCCTGTATGATAAGTACATCAGTATGGCTGCTGTCTGTATTTTTGGGTCATGAATTATCTTCCCAGTCCATTCTGAAACACATCGATAACTTAGCAGATGTTCCCCCCCATCCCCACATTAAGAAGCAGTTTCACAGATTGAATCTCCCTACATACAGTACTGTGCAAAAATCTTAGACAGTCAAAAAATCTCCATGTTGTTGTACAACTATGATAGTATGTCTCTTCAAATCTGTCAGCTTAGCCGTTTCGAAACCTTCTAAAGTTGCCCCAGTATTTTTTGAACCAATGTATGCTTTGACCCAACCGCTACCCAACTTGGTTTAGTTAATCAGTGCCTCATTAAGTTAACTAATTAAGTTAATTAATTAATTGAGCTGGTGGTGAAATTTAATGAACATACGGAACAGTTGAAGTGTCCCTGGGAGAGGTTTGGGAACTGAATGTATTCTTCTAGCCATCCAACAAAGTCATTTTTTATAGAATAGAAAAAATATATATTTTTCATCATGCCATTAATTAGAATTTTTTTCTGAGAAATTATATACACCTACTACCCTTATAAATAGCTTTGAACAAGATTTCACAATATGAATGTTATGAATGTTATAGATATCACAATGTACCACATATACTAGCGTTTCCTATACATCTACACTCCTGTGCACCTAATAGGTCCCCATTGACACACCATGGCATGTTTGATTAAACATAGAAGAAACAGATGATTCTAAAACAGAGTTTCCCAATCCGTTCCTCGGGGACCTGCAGACGGTCCACGTTTTACTGGGAGCTGGGAGAGAGCAAAAATGCGGACCACTCTGGGTCCCCGAGGACCGGTTTTGGAAACACTGTTCTGTCCTTTACTTGAAGGGCCACAAATACTTAGCAATAACTCGGTTACTACTGAAGTACAAATCATGATGAAAAAATACAGTTGCTACTTGAGATGAAAGATGTCACGATTCATTCATGATGAAGAAATATGAGATCAGTGTTTCACTTGCGTTATTCGTTACTTGTTCCTTCAGTAGTTCACAAAGGTTTACAGAATTAATAGATATAGTAACAAATACAGTAACTGTTTGAGATAAAACATCCATCACTATTCATTAATGATGCATTAACATGAGACCAGTATGTAACTAAGAGTTTAACTAAGTTTGTGGTTAATTAATCCATAAGTAATAGTATAATACTATATTATTTGTGCCCCGTCAAGCAAAGTGTTACCCAGTGTTCTAGGAACATCTGATGTTCATGATGCAGAATTTTTGTAAATGGAAACCCCTCATACCTCGGCCAGAAACTGCGTTCAGTAAGCAGAAGAAGTGGAACCGTCCTGATCCACCTCACATTCCCACACCATATCCTAGGCCGAGAATGTCATGCTCTGGAAGGTTTTTACTTGATAAGCATAATGTGGACATAAGAATAAGGATATTTTTCCAAAGCGATGTATAATTGAGTAACTAGGGTAGGCCAATCCCTGGAGCTATTGGGGTTAAGGGCCTTGCTCATGGGCCCAACTGTGAAATCACATTGGCATGAGAGTTGAACCAGTGACCATCCAAACATGGGCAGCGAGCCACACACCACCACCAAAATACATATCCTGGTCTTGACTTAGAACAAGCTAATAGTAAACAGTTTTGTTGTACCACAGATTTCTTGAGACGCTACTATGCCTCAGTAGGTATGTGTCTCGACTAGGGGTGAGAGAAAAAATCGATGCATCGATGCATCTTTTTTCTTTCTCTAACGATTCAAAATCGATTCTCAAAGATTCAGAATCGATTCTGTGTTCTATCAAATTGCGACTGCGCGCCGGAAAAATAAACATTACAACGCTCGCCTCTTACATATGCTGCTCTTCATTTGAACAATGGACAAACTACATCCTGCACCATCAAATTTAAAATCGACTGTGTGGCAACATTTTGGATTTTGTGAAGACAAAGAGAAAGGGGTCGTTGATAAAAGCCATACTGTGTGCAAAGTCTGTCGCGCCAAATTTAAGTATTTCGGGAACACTACTAATATGAAGAAGCATATAACACGGTTCCACTCAGAGCTGCAGGAACGGACTTCGGTCCCGATCGCGCCCAGCGCCGGTTTCACTCAAAGGACCCTTGAGCAAGTAGCAAAGCTTCCATCCAATTCTGAAAAAGCAAAACGAATTACACGGTCAGTGGCGGGTTTCATTGCCAAAGATTTCGCCTTACTCTGTAATGGGGAACGAAGGATTTCGCTCAATGTTACAGGTGCTTGAGCCAAGAAATAGTGTGCCGTCACGACGTTATTTCAGTGACACTGCAATACCCGCACTCTACAGGGAGACTAAAGCTCAAATTTTAGAATCAATAAGTAATATGGACAGGATTGCAATAACATGCGATGCATGGACATGAATTTCAACAGACTCGTATGTCACCATTACGGCTCACTACATCACGGATGAGTTTAAGCTCGCGGCTGAAGATAATTCTAAAGGTTCTAAACAAAAATAAATAAAAGACATTCCTTCCTTTGTTAAAAGGTTCTAAACAAACTGAAAACAACACATTTGTTGATTTGTTGTTACAATTGTTCTTAGTAATTGTTCATCCTGATATAATTTTGTTAAAATAAAATCAATAAAAGTCTTTATTTCACTTTGTCATTTTAAAAATTGAAATACTGTCAAACAGAGATTCTAACTATGAACAAAAAACATATAATTTAAATTTTAAATTAAGCATATTTGCAAAAAAAATGTATATGAAGAATCGTTTTGGAATCGGATCGTGGATCCCAGAATCGTAATTGGATCGGATCGCGAAGTACCTAAAGATTCCCACCCCTAGTCTCGACCATATCATTGTCCTGGAGTCTATATCATTATGTACATCAGTGGTTTGGCTCCCTAGGGCTTAGCCTGTAAAAATGCTGAGGGACCACCGGAGGAGGACAAGGCTCCTGCAGTGGAAGCACTTGGTGCTCCCTCCCAACTGACATAAAGCAGTACCAGGTGTCATAAATTTGCAGAAACATAGAGTAACATGAGCCTGCTTTATCAGTGTTTGCATTCGGGCTCCACATTATTCAAAGACGCAGGTTTCAGACCCAGGAGTATCGGCTCCAGTGGGCAACCTTCTACATACAAAGGAGCACGGCAGTGATCTGTGAGTTCTCAGCAATTAGGCTTCATTGCAGCCTTTCAAACTGTAACCCTCCATGTTACTCTCTCTGTGAGCTTGCCCATTTCTGCTCTGTCTCTGACTTCACTGGTGAGCTGTGCATGCCCAATTCTGCTCTGTCTGTGACTTCACTGGTGAGCTGTGCATGCCCAATTCTGCTCTGTCTGTGTCATCACAGGTGAGCTGTGCATGCCCATTTCTGCTTGTCTGTGACATCACAGGTAAGCTGTGCATGCCCATTTCTGCTCTGTCTGTGACATCACAGGTAAGCTGTGCATGCCCATTTCTGCTTGTCTGTGACATCACAGGTGAGCTGTGCATGCCCATTTCTGCTCTGTCTGTGACATCACAGGTGAGCTGTGCATGCCCATTTCTGCTTGTCTGTGACATCACAGGTGAGCTGTGCATGCCCATTTCTGCTCTGTCTGTGACATCACAGGTAAGCTGTGAATGCCCATTTCTGCTTGTCTGTGACATCACAGGTGAGCTGTGCATGCCCATTTCTGCTTGTCTGTGACATCACAGGTGAGCTGTGCATGCCCATTTCTGCTCTGTCTGTGACATCACAGGTAAGCTGTGCATGCCCATTTCTGCTTGTCTGTGACATCACAGGTAAGCTGTGCATGCCCATTTCTGCTCTGTCTGTGACATCACTGGTGAGCTGTGCATGCCCATTTCTGCTTGTCTGTGACATCACAGGTAAGCTCTGCATGCCTATTTCTGCCATCATCCTTTTCCACACCTTCTTCTCATCATGTTCTTAGAGTAAAATTTTTCAGCTGCTGGTTGAATACCCCTGCTGTATTTTCACCTGGCAAATTTTATTGTGGAGCCCCCCCAAAATTAGTGAATTTTAAATGGCTAGATTTCAAATTACCACAACAGCATTGGTTTTAAAAAAAAATCACCAAAATACCCTAATGCACAGTATTATGTCTGGATGGTATGACGTATAAAAAAGGTATCACTTTTCACCAGCTGCAGCCATGGTACGGTTAACCTGAATGGCTGGTACCACACATGACCTACGTACAAGACAGCTACTTTTCCATTCCTCTGCACATTCTGCTAATTGATGATGAGCTGTTGTCCAGCTGACGTTACAGACGGGCACGGTGAAGAGACAATCCACATCATAGCTCCAACAAACGAGGGACTTTATTAAACTCAAAAAAGCACAAGAAATAAGAAGACTAAAAGGGGTCAAAACAAAGCAGGTGAATGACAACAAACATGGGGCAACAACAGCTACAAACACACAATGACCAAGGCCAAGGGTAGGCACATAGATACACCAATAGCAAAGGTAAGCAGGGACAGCTGTGGGCCAATTACAATCAATCAAGCAAACACTAGGGTGGGAACAACACAGGTGAGGGTCATAATCATGAAGAACTCAAACAAAAGGGATGACCAGTGACACCTGCTGGCCAGGCAGGGATTGATCCTGACAGTCCAGTGCTCTGGTTACTGGCCTGGGGTGTTACAGGAGTCCTCCGGAGTTTGTATGCATACTCATGGTTGCAGCCTGCGTCTCACTCTGCATTGGGGCTCCTCTTACCGATCAGCTTGCTCATGTTTCACAGCACTATAAGACCTGCAGTGCAATTAAGGAACCTTCAAGTGCCCCCTGTTTTGCTGCGATTTGCCGTCCTCATTAGCAGCAGGTTTAATCTTAACATGCCACCAAATGACGACCTATTTAGGGGTTAACGAGGCACCACTCCCACAATGCCCGGCTACCACTGATGATTCTCTTTTGGCAGTATGTTAATTTTATGAAGACCTGTCCTGAGTATGGAGATGAATGGCTTTTTGATAGCCTTTAATGTGCATAATCTAAGCCCCGATCAGGCCTTGTACTGGAGGGTGAGACTGTCCTGCGTGGCTCGAGTAATCGAACATGCTGGAACATGCTACCATGACCGACAACGTTCTTTATTGCATCTTTTATTGGCTGGTGAGTTTCAGTGCCATCATAAACGTACCCATTGTGAAATTCCACATAGTGTTCTTTAAATACTTTGACCTAATGTCCTGAGGGACTCTTAATTAGTTCTTGCTTTGTATTTCTGTAATAAAAAGTTCTTGGTGCTTTTAGAATTAATCTAACATAATCTGTTTTATTCAATATATTGAGTTTTTAAGGAACTGTGTCCTGTAAAAGCAGCTTCAGTGTATCTGGTAGAATATGGGTGTGAATATGGATACATGTTAGAATACTTCTTTGGGATGGAGTCTATGTGCAGGGAAGGTGTCGCTTGTACGGAGCATAGGAACGGCAAAAATCTATGTAACCTAAAACCTGTACACCTTCCCCATAGGGAGAATCCATGTAATGTGGCATGTTTGATACAGTCCTTGGTCACTGAGTTCCCTCACCTCTTCGATGCCTCTTACCGGAGGTGGATAGTTCAAGTACAGAAAATAAAAATGCAAATCAAGATTTTGTTTCAACCAACCTGTTCAGTGCTCGGACTTTGACTGTATACTCAACCAATTGGTTGTAACAAAATCTTGGTCTGGATTTACATTTTCTGGACTTGAACTGTCTACCTCAGCCTCTTGCTACCGTTACTCTCTTTTTGCTCTAGTTTTGATTCTCTAAGCAAACATTATTCTGTAAACTTAGAGTTCAGGTGTAAAATGTGTGAAACATGGTTCCTCTGTTGCTGAATTCCACAGGGAGAACACAATAGGTCTGAGTGAAGTGGATTTGGAGCAGCCGACTTTCTGTAAATTCTGGAGAACTGGCTTGCTATAATTGTACACTCCTTTGGGTCAAATCATCTGGTTAACAACTAAATATCTTTAACTAAGCTTTATGCAGAAAAGGATCATTTGATGTGTTATGTCCTGCTTTGAAAGCTTTGTATTTGTCTTTTTATTTACTTTTTCCCCTGAGAAATCGAGATTGTTGTTCCCGAAAAGAGGCAAATCATTAACGTGCACTTTCTCTCGGAAACAAATGCTCCGTTAGATAAAATGCGGGATGCCAGGGATCGTGTTACAAAAATTACGGCAAATGCTTTCTATGCTCTCTGAGTGAGTCGGCCTTAAGTGTAGATCAGTCGGAACAGAATCAATACAAATATGATCTGTCCACATGAGTATCTGTTATTTCAGCATCTGAACTTGTCCAGGATGGCAGCCGTTAAGTGCTTTCACAGGGTAGCCCTGGAGAACAGTTTGTGTATCTGTCTGCATGCGTGTCTGGACATTTTTCCACTCAGGACAAGTGAATCCTTTTTACATTGTACTTTTTACATTGTAGACCACGATATTCGTGATGTAATAGGTATTGTCATGCAGTCTTGATACCCACAGTTTAACACAGTCAATGCTTCTTTAGTCTTAGGAAATCTGCGGCAGTCCACCATGTTTGCTCATGGAATCCACATGTTTAATGAAACCTGACTCTGGTGATCAGTGAACAGAGTCTCTCAGAGTCTATAGCTGGGAGTCGTGTGACTGTCCAGTGGGTGTCTGGGCTGCTGGGGAGCTACTGGCAGTCCCTGAGCTGAAATTACAATGTAGCCATGTGCACCAATCCTGCAGTGGTGACTCAGGAAATAGGAACTTGAACACAAAGCAGAGCAACTACAGTACAGAATCAAAATCACAAAACCAGAGGCAGGGTACAGGAAATGTGGATTTCAGCCCCCAGACATGTTGGGTGTGGTCCTTTTTATGAGCAAATCTCACCATTTGGTTTATATGAAGTCTGCAACTTCCAGTCATATTAAGGCCCGCGGCAAAATTACATCATTCCAGGATGGACTGCAGTGATCTGGAGTTAGTGATGGTGAGAATCCTCAAGCTTACAGTGTGAACTGAGTACCATGTTAGTCATGCAGTCATAGCTTGCGGTCAACTTCAATAAGTTCACAGACTGCTACTCAGAGATGGTAACCAAGGTAAAGTAGGCACAGAGGGAGCTAAAGTATGGGAACACAGAGGTAAACGATGTCATTCATACATGCACACATACATTCTTAGTAACAACTCGTTTAGTAAGGATCGTAGGGGATCAGACTGTCTTGCAAGGCATACCCATGCGTGACATATATACGAGTCTTTCCTGTTATCTGGTAACATTTTGGCCACAGAATTTTTGGAAAAAAACATTTTTCATGTTTTTAGCAATCTATCAGTAGAGTCACATGCATAACTATTGGGGATACATGTTCATGAAGCTCAGGCACTAAATTATAAAAAGTATAGTCCACCCCATTAGGGAAATGTACATAGTTACCACAACAATGTAAATGTTGAACAATAATGATTTTTTTTTCATAGATATATAAAGTACATGTCTCTTAGACTATCAAAATATTTTTATAAAATTATTTATGTAGAGAAAAAGTCTTGGTTGTTAAGAACTGGTACTACTTTGTACCCATTTTTACTAACAGGTATGGTAAATACTACAGAAAATTTTCACAAAAGCACAAATATGCTGTTAATGCTCCTAACCTCCCAGCAATCACAAAAATGTGCCGGCATATCAGGCTCAATCACCAGTATTAACAGGCTCTGAGAGTGGATGAGTTTCCCTCCTTGTCCTGCATGCTTTGGCATCTGAAATGTGTGGAACTACATGTATATAATAATGTTTCAAAACCATAAATTTTTTTTGCAGATTTCTTTGCAACGTGATATTGAGAGAGGAGCTTTGTGTGTGCAGTTCATCAGTCACGGTGATAAGTGGCACATTCTCTCTTCAGGTGAGAAAGAATTACAAATTAGAGAGAGCAGACTGAAAATGCAGCTTATTTATATATGTTACAAATAAAAATGATGTCATTCGCCATGAGATTATAATTCACTTTCTACAGAAATACAACATTTTAGTAAATCAAGGGATACGTTTATCAGTCAGAGTATCTGGCAGAGGTATTGACAAATATGAACCTTGAGAATTCTGTTGTTTATAAAACTCGATGAACTTGTGGGTCTAACAGACGTGCTCACATCAGGACAGTAACAAAACCTTGAACACCAACGAAAGATTAACAAGCAATAAAAAACAAACAAGCACATCACTGCCTCTCAGCTGCACAATTTTCCTAAGAAAATGCATTTGCAATATACATAAAATTTACATCCTGTTAGCTTCATGTTCCCCCGTCTACATTACAGACTCAACAGCATAGAATCTAACAGGGTGGAATATTTTGAGGTACATTAGCTGTAGCTCCTTGAGCCAGCTAACCTTCTACGGATAGACAGAACTTTCATAACTTTGTCAGATTTTTACATTTTTAACAGGGAGGAACTGTAAGAGTGTGACAAGCAAGATAATGTTTCAAAAACTAAAAAAAGGCAGAAGTGATAGTTGAAACTTACCTCTGTTTGCACACTTCAATTCCCGCTGAAAAAACTATGCTATTTCCTGAGAATGATCTCAAAGGAATTGTAGCCCTTTTTAAGAAAACGAGAAAGTACATACAGTACTAACAGGGTGGAAGATGACTTGGGGACACACAGTAAATGAAGATAATTGTAAAAAATAACCATAGTTTCATTTTGATTTCTATATATGGTTTTAGGCAGTCAGTCTCTAGGTAGCCTGGTCTATAACATAACTAAAGAATATTTTGTGATTTTTATCATTTGTTGGTTCATAGTTCTAGTGGATGTTGATTACTTTATACTAAGGACATGATAAAGCTGAATATACATTTCAATAAAAATACATGTAAAATAAAACATGCTATTTTTAATGTCTATTATCTCTTAAGTGATGTAGAAGCCAATTTATATTTAAGCCATATGTGACTCATTTTAGAGAAAATATGAGTAAGTAAATCATTGGGACAGAAAAGTCACTGTGTAACGGGAATGATGGATATATGATATAACACATAATTACAGATATATTTTTAATAAAGAGAAAGACTGGGTATATGGTTTACTTACTTTTAACTTGGCAGTTATGAATTTTTCCAGAGGACGGAATTTATTTAATCATTTCAGGGGAAAATGGATTGATTAAAAGACATCAGTGAACTATTTTTGTTATAATGTTTTTTTTTTGTATTCTGTATATTTTTCTATATGTTTATATGTTATATGTCTATATGCTTGTGAGCACATGTAAAGTTGGGGGAACATGAGACTAAGAATCTCATTGCGGGTTATAATGCTACATTGTTATCTGTATATGACAATAAACCTTGAAACTTGAAGTCATATAGTCCAGGGCATCCCCTAACTCCATCCATCCATCCATCCATCCATCCATCCATCTTCATACTCATAAAAACTAGTTATGGAAAACTGATGTAATGGCTGGGGAACAGAAGCATTTGCAAATATCTTCTCGTTTATTTGGGATGACAAGATTGTATTCCCAGCTCGACAGGTTTGACTGAGCACCAGCCACCACCTGTAGTCGTCCGCAGTAAAGGGTCTGTGTTGTGAGTGAAATCAGGTCCTGGCTACTGACACCTGATTAGCACGTTTTGGGCAGTGGAAACAAGCCAGGTCACACACATGGACGCAAGGTGGTACCTGAGAGATCCACCATGTTCCTCTTCAGTGTGAATCTATGCCCTTAACCAGTCATGTTGACCTGCGAGTCAAGCAAAAGAGGAATAATTTCATTGAAAGCCCTTCGTATTCCGAAGCTTTTTGGGGGTGCATGCTTTCTGGGATTCAAGGGAACAAGGACAGAAAATGGGATATGGATTAGAACATCAGCCCTCCGTGGGCCAGGGAAAAGCACAGATTGTTCAGATACGCCCGTCAGCTTAATTTGGGTCTGGCTCCCAGTTTGTTTATTACAAATATGACTGTGATTGTTACATACATATCTATTATGACCTACAACAAAGAAATATCAGGTTATCAGTGTTCTGCCACAGAGCATGAGAATACTGAAGAAGTAGGTTTGAGTTAATTTTTTGGTAGATTAGTTTGAAACAATTTATCCATCTACCTTCCAGCTGTTTACCTAGGGTACGATCACAGGGGGATAGAAGGTACTCCAGGCAGCACAGGGCATAAAGGAGGGTGGCACCTTGGATGCCAGGTTACATTCACACACAATCACACTCTAAAGGAAATTAGGAAATACCAGCTCACATAACTGCATGTCTCTGCACTCCAGGAAAAAAACAAAAGAATTGAGTAAGCAGAGGAAGACTACACAACACAGGGAGGTGGGATTCAAACCCACAACCTTGCAGGTGTGAGGATACAACATTACTGAGCTACCACCAGGAAGAACTAAGCATATGAGTTTCCCCTGTGACTGAGAAGGACATTCATTTGTGGGCAATGTTTTCCAGTAAAACAGCTGATTGGTCAGAGGTCACTTTAATGGCGGTGGGGGGCTGTGTCACTCCTGTAGGAGTAAAACAGAAACAGCAATATGACACAACCCCACACTGCCTGGGCACTAACATGTAAGACTAACCGTTGAACTAGATTTTTAGGAAGATTCAGAAAGATGTCATGTAAAAGGAATCAAGTTAATAGCTCTCGGAATGTTAATGGCTATGAGCTGAGAATAGATGTAGAGCTAAATACTGTGGATTGTGATGGTTCTGTACATGCAGTCACTATTTATAATATTTTTGGGGAACCTTTCCTTAGATACAGATGCTATAGTTTATTGGCAAAATATATTCTGTATTTAAGCGGTTGGCCTGAATTGAACTACACTACTTGTACAATTTTTCTGGTGGTGATATCCAAGCCGTCTGCAGAAGTACTGGGTATATACTGGGTGAAATAACAATAAAAATAGTTAGCAACCAGAAATAGATGTAAAATTGCAACAGTGCTGTCACTGCAGTGGTCTGCAATATTCATTGTGCGGCTGAATAATTCGAAAATGATTTTATGAGCAATATTTCAATCGAGAGATATTTAGACACAAGGCTGGAAATTAAGTTTTCCCACTCGCCTGTGGAGTCATTTAGACAAAAGGAGAGAACAAAAAAATTGCTTCCCTGAACAAGCCCAGTTGGCTAGTCACAAAAATTCTTAAATGCCAGTGCTGCTTAGAATGCTTCTGTGGATAGACGTGCTATACCTTGCTATACTCTGCTATACCCTGCTATACCCTGGAGCTGCCTGGCGAGAGGGGATCTCTGTCCACCAGCAGTGGCGGTTCTGGACCGTTTCAGCTATGGGGGCCGGACTGGGCCAATTGTTCTGTTGGGGGGATTAGATGTATTTGACCTCCCCCCTCGCAGTACCTCCCCTGTCCACTGGGGCTGGACTGGGTGCCATAGCACAGGGGCAGGTGGAAACCTGTCCACAGCCCAAATGACTTCTCTTTTTCCATCTCCGCCTGTGTGTCCAGCTTGCTTTGGAATTGACGACACTTAGACGCTCTCACAGCAGAGGGCAGCTGGGTCTCCACGGGCAGCAGTATATAACAGGCGAGTCATGTACAGTACCGAGCGCAGGGTGACGTCCCTGCTGTGTCCCGCGATTCCCTGCCTTCCTTTGTGTGACAGTTCCATCCCCTCAAAGGCAGTCCTTCTGCCTGCAACACGAGATCCCATTGCATGTGACAGCCGTCGGTGGTATATGGCTTTCCTCTGACCCCAATGCCTTCTTCATTTTAACCCTCTCTGCCGCTAATCTCTAATGCTTCTCCGGCACCACTTTAATCTATTGGTTTCCTTGTCTGAACACTTTCATGCTTGACCACGGGGGGATATTCTCCATATTTTGAAACTCAAATCCATCCAACCACGCATCTATCTTCTTTAACTCCTCACCCAATACATGGTCACCACGAGCTTGGGGCCTGTAGCAAGTCAGGGGACACCTTGGACATGAGTTATATTATGCGATAACACCAGGCATAAGGCTCGATTAATGTCTGATTAGTAGACTTTTGTTTTTGCGGCACAGAGTGATGCATTTCCCGTGATGACATGATCGTGCTCTTGACATTTTCCCAAGGCTAAGTACTGGTGAATTCAAAAGAAAAAATAAATCTACATCTGATGTGCTTTTTAGGGTACTATAACCTTGCTTTAAGAATCTCTTTCTTAAATTTGTTATGTTCCGTCTTATTTGTGGGTGTACCGCCATTCCAGGCCGAACTTCCATAACTCTCACCAATGTGAAAGATTTTTAATTAAAAGGAAGACCGTTGGCTGAGCCGTACAAAGGTCAAAAAAGAGGGCTCTTTTCAGAAACCGACTTTAGCTCTCAAAATCGGCGACGTTGCCCCATTTAAGGCCGTGCGAATTAAATTGAAAATAAGATGTGATGATCAACAACCCTGGATCGATGCATCATGGGAACATGTAACATGTGGCCAGGCTGGGCTCCCCGGCCTCCCCCTACTTAGGTTTATTGGCTGTCATCCGTCCGGCTGTAATATTATAAATGCTCCGCCTGTGAACCTCTGCATTTGATAGATTGGCTTTTTTTATTGCGAACCTTTGACCTGGCACAAAAGTGTGGCTGACCTGAAACACTGCCATCATTTTTCTGTATCAATATGTAAGATTCAGAGGAGACTTTGGAGAGCAACTGGGGTGGTCTAGTGGACAACCTATGCGGTAATGTGGAGTTTAGACACTCACTATAGCAGGGTTAGGAGGATTAGGGTGTCAGCTGGTAGGTGAAGTATTGGTGAAGGACAGAAGTTAGGGTAGTATGAGTGATCTCTGCAGATACGTTTGGCGTTAGATGGGGATGTAGGGTCGGGGTGTAAGGAGGAAGTATGTGAATGATCAGGGGCGTCTCGAGGCTGGGCAAGGTCACATGATGTGGTCACATGTTCCTGTGCATTTCTCTTGTGCTCGGGCCAAAATTTCTATGGTTGATTTTGCTCCTCTTCCCCATTTCCGTCCACACATGGGTGGACATGTACAATTAGAAAATGGACTAGCCGATGTGATTAGGGTTTAAGCCAGCTAATATGGTTAGCAAAGATCTAGAACAATGCTTCACAGCCCATTCCTCGGGGACCCCCAGAGAGTCCACATTTTACTCCCTCTCTGCTCCCAGCACACCTATACCCATCACTTGGTGTTCTTGATGGTTTGGTTCTGGAATGGTGACCAGATAATCCATGTCAGGGAGGACATTTTGAGCTTGGACAAGATTTGTCAAAATTTCGATTAAAAGGACCTGGATGTCACTTAAAGCCTAGAGTTCTTGCTGCGTGCTGATTGGTTACTCTCCTATAATCATATCAAGAATCACTAATGTTAATGTGAAACTGCTGGATGAGTCTTTCAACCAAGGAAACAAAGCAGTCAAAGCACAAGAAGAATTGAACTATTTAGTCAATCACAGGAGT
Source organism: Brienomyrus brachyistius (assembly GCF_023856365.1). NCBI lineage: Eukaryota > Metazoa > Chordata > Actinopteri > Osteoglossiformes > Mormyridae > Brienomyrus > Brienomyrus brachyistius. Next base: position 10,615,229 of record NC_064545.1, on the reverse strand, counting down.
CTTTCAGTTTCAAAGTGTCCTCCCTGACGTTGATTATCTGGTCACCCTAGTTCAGGTGTGCTCTGAGCTGGGAGGGAACGAAAGTACATGGGCTTCCTGAGGACAGCATGGAGAAACACTGGTTTATTAGAAATGGTATTCTATGGTATGGGAGGAAGCTAGGGTGGCCACAGTAGGAGGATCACGTTCAGAAATCCATCAGCTGGCCCGGTTGCTGAAACTAACTGTGAGTGTAAGGGCCGGGGTATGTGACCGGCGCCACCCTCCGCTCTCCCGCCTTTGGGGTATCATCTTGGCGCCCCACAGCTGTCTCATCTCCATGCTTTTATTCCCGCAGTCAAATCAATGTGCTGTCGGGGGGGGGCTCAGTGAGGAGACCATTACGGGCCATTAACAGATGGACGTCTTCCACCGTAACGCGCGGCTCGCGATCGTCACGGAGTCGGACTCTGTCTTTAAAAGCCGCTTCTTATGCGGAATGGGACGCCCGGCTTTTCTTCTCCCTCTGGTGTTGAAAGAGGCGCTCTCAGCGTTTGGCTTTGAAATCCGCCCGACTACAAAAGAGGGGAGGGAAATGCTGGTGAGAGGGGTAACCTGATACGGCGGCGTGGCAGTGTAGCGCAGCAACATGCTGCCACCACATGATGGGCACTGCTAGCTAGTCTGGCACTCCGCAGAGGATGTCAAATCTGCCACTTCACACCGTAGACCGGCCCTTTTGTGACAGACAAAGGGGATGATGGTGGGACGTTACCATAACACATACCACAACCCATAACACCTCATGTTTTTAATGACTATTAAGCTTATTATCAGTGTTTAACTCCTTCAGAATTAATCTGCATCAAAGGTATTGGGGTGTGTAGCAGTAAGTAATGGCTGTGATGTGATTGTGTGGGTGGGAGAGTATGAGTGTTAGAATGGGGGGAGGCTGTAGCGAGTCATGGGTCTTTCCAGACACTAGGCGCTTTCCCACTGCAGGAATTTTTTCCAGGAACCAGAATCTTTTTCAGGACCCAGGAACATTTGTCATGTGCCCACTGCAGGAACTCGACCCAATTGTTGTTACTCGGATGTAGTCCCTGAACCATTTTTTAGTCCCTACCCCAGATTAGGTACTGAGTGGGGCTGATAGCGATAAACTTTGCCGATTAGTTGATGACAAGCACCAGTATTGACTTAAGTTATGCAAAAAGTGTGGGGAAAAGTAAAGCCAAAATTATTACCTGGATTTGTTAAATTAGTAGCTGGAATTATTAAATTATTAGCTGGAATTTTTGTTATTTTATATGCAAATTACATTAAAAGCATTGATGAATGCATTTTTGCTTGTCCTTATCGGCATCGGAAAATTTGATCAATATTTTTGTCTAATTGACGAAGGTGAAACCTGCTAACACTTATCATCAGAGTAACATTACATATTTTTTATTTCATGGAAAACAAAAGATCAATCTGCTGAGAGGTTTTAATAATAAATATTTAATGTCCCAGGCCATATAAATAAAATATAAAAAATAAAATGAATCATCCAGTTTGAATCAATACAGGACGGATTTATCCTGTAGTCTCCGACCCCACAATCGATCCCCCCAATAACTTTCATTCATTCAACAATTCATCCTCCAATATTTTGGGGTGGCGGTGTGAAATTATACATGATGTTTAACCTACAAGTATCTCCCATGCTTATTTGGCGTAAAGGTTAAAATTCCTGTTGTGCGGCGGGAAATCAACACGCAAAAGTGAGCAGGAACTATAAACCTTCCCAATGGGGACAGCCCAAGAACTCGGAACCAGGAACTAGGTTCCTGGACTTCAGTGGAAGGCACCTGCATATTCTGGGTCTTTATCAAGTTATCCCACCCTCCTTTCAAATATATGGCAGTCGGGACCTGAAAGCCAACAGGAACAGAGATGTGTCCCCAACGGGAACTGAGCTGCACATCTGCACCTCCTCTGCATACATATATGCATATATAGACAATGCACACCCACATGGACGAAATGCACAGACAGATACACACAGGCTCACATTCCAGCACTCACCAGCAATATATGAACAGAAATGCATACAAAGGCAGGTGCAAACCTTCACACATGCGCAGACATGTACACATGCTAATTTTCTCCTTCAGCGGTAGAGCTATGAAGGTCAAACCAAGACACGTTTAGACCTTTTAGTATTAAATCTTTATCACACCATAAAATTTACATCTTTCTTAGACAGATGCATTTTCCCATTAATCCGAGCATTTTACAGCAAACCTGTTAGCTCATCAGTCAGGAGAAATAAGAAGTTGCTTTTGGTGCAATATGCAATATTTGGGGATTAACTTTTCTTGGCTTAGGTGTCCATACCCCATTCATAATTAACTGGTGAGGGACGGGTCACGTGATTATCCAGGCGACGTTCATAATTAACTGGTGAGGGACGGGTCACGTGATTATCCAGGCGACGTTCATAATTAACTGCTGAGAGACGGGTCATGTGATTATCCAGGCGACGTTCATAATTAACTGGTGAGGGACGGGTCACGTGATTATCTAGGCGACGTTCATAATTAACTGCTGAGAGACGGGTCATGTGATTATCCAGGTGACGTTCATAATTAATTGGTGAGGGACGGGTCACGTGATTATCCATGCGCGTTCATAATTAACTGCTGAGAGACTGGTCACGTGATTATCCATGCGCCGTTCATAATTAACTGCTGAGAGACGGGTCACGTGACTATCCATGCGCGTTCATAATTAACTGCTGAGAGACTGGTCACGTGATTATCCATGCGCCGTTCATAATTAACTGCTGAGATACGGGTCACGTGATTAGCCATGCGCCGTTCATAATTAACTGCTGAGAAATGGGCCATATGATCATGAGAGAGTGAAATCTGTCTTCGCCACAGTTCTATCAGTGCATCAGTTGCAGAAACACACTCTAACATGGAACCCAGACTGCAGCAACAGGCTGCATCCCTCACCCAGTGATAGAGATAAATAATCAGCATCTGTCATGTATCTCCTCGTGTCCGTCAGTCAATCTCCCTTTGCCAGGTGGGAAGAACCAGCACAGCGCTGGTTGTGTTCACTGTTAGTACATGTACACAGGGGACATCCAGTATCCTGGCACAGCCCTGTACTCCATCCACAAATGCCTTCCTCATCTGCCCTGTTTGGTAGCATATGTAAATTCACAATAAGGTGTAAGGCAAGACAGAGCAAGTTAAATCCAGCTTCGGCAAGAAAAAAATGTTTTTTAAAAAAAGGAACTTGCTGTATTAAATGACGAAAGATTTACCGGCTCCAAAAGATGACATCCATTATTCATCCAGGTAACCATTAATCTTCAATCAACTATCAGCTATGATGAGGGTAGGACCAACGGAGCCAGACAACGGATCTTCATTGTGAGCTATGACTGTTAACATGTGGCGAGAGCACGTCACCGCAGAAACCTTCACCATAGTCAAAATAAACCCGGGTGAACACTGCGAAAAATACAACTGGCAGAGACACATGGCTGAACCTGGAGAAAGTGTGAAGTAACGTGAGTAAGGCAGCCGTCCTTTTCTGGATGTGATCTTAGTGGGATGTCACACTCGGGGGATGGTCTTCTACAATTCCGGTGGTCGCAGTGGCGTTAAAGGAGCTGCTAAGTGTTCAGGTTCCTGTTTCCTGCTGAGTTCTTGCTGCTGGGGATGCTGGGATACCTCGTTGTACACTATAAAGAGAGATACATGCTTTCTGTGCGATATCTGTTATATATCAGAAGTCCATTCACCCACTAACTGCTTATGGTCAGGATCATTGGTGGGGCGAGGGGTGACAATTCCAGGCAGCATAGGGCACAAAGCTAGGTTAGCTAGGTTAGCTAGGTTAGCTAGGCTAAAACTTGGGCGGGGTGCTTGTTCATCAAAAGACACAAAGTTATACATTAGATATGATTTGTTTAACACATTGTTTCTCCCCCAGTCCCAACCCAGGGACCCCCAGATGTCACATCTTTTTGCTCCCTCTAAGTTCCTGGAAGGGACCAGAAATGTGGATTGTCTGGCAGGGAGCTGGAAGGGAGCAAAAACGTTCCAAAATTGTGGATCGTCTGGGAATTCCCAAGGACCGCGTTGAGAAACACTGGACTTTAACAGACACTTTTTTTTCCAAAGAAGAAGAAAGCAAGATCAGACAGTCACTGGCAGAATTGGGGGTTAAGGGCCTTGCTTAGGGGCCCAACAGTAACATCACTCTGCCAACCTGGATTTACACCAAAAGCCACAGGAATAGCATCCCAACCCGCATATCACCTTTAACATTAAATACTCAAGGATGTGATTTGAACCCACGCATGCAGAGCACACCGGATTAGCAGTCCATCACCTTAACCACTCAGCCACCATACCATGGTGTCAATGTTGCTTTAGTCTTTAATTAGCTTAACTTTATGTTTTTGGAGTAGGGATGGAGCAAGAAAACCCAGAGGAAATCTATGCAACATGCGATCCAGGATTAAGACCCCCTGCCCTGAAGGTCTGAGGCTCCAGTGGTGCCCAGTGAGACACCGAGCCACCCTTATTTGAGGAGCAGGCTAAAATAATGTAATATCTGGTGGACATTAGCAAGGACGGCTCTATTACCATGTTGGCTGAGACAGACAGGGGACAGCAGAAGGGCAGGATGTCCATGCTCAGATGCAGGTCACATGTCCCCCCTGGCCCGAGTCATTGAGGCCGCATGACACGTAACGAGGAGATGGAAAGCAAGGGAAAAGTTGTCTGTCCTCAAAGTAACACCGATGATCCTGATTTACGGCCACTCTCTGTGATTGGGCAGGGGCGCCGGGGATCGATCGCGGAGCCGCGCATCCACCTGTTAAGAGCTTTTCCGCTAATTGGCTGCCAGAGTGCCGCCAAAGCCACAGTGTTTCCTGGTGAACAATAGCATGCGAAAGTACGTGTAGAGCCGGCCTGCTTTTCTTCCCACAGGCCATTGATTTTTAAATGAAGTATCACAGAAAATCAATAGTAATCAACAAATAGAATGCAACACAGTTTAGTGGCGTGCCCCAGGCCTGGGCTCAATCTGTTTCCTGGCCTGTCACAGCTGTGGTGGTGAAGGGGAGGGGCTAAAATCTCCAGACAGGAAGTGAAGCAGGAATGTTGCAGTTGGGGTGAGTTTCTGCCCTTTCCTTGGTATAAGCATTCGCAGCTGAAGGGTGATGATACCCAGGGCAACTTTTTGAGCAACTTTGTTGGGTAGTGTTGCCAACCAGTGTTGCTGAGACGCTTTCCCATTAATACTGGACAACAAATTTCTATTTGGAAAACTTTGATCAGGAACGGGCAACTTTTGCGATCATCCAGATCCAGGCGAGTGGTCCATTGTCTCACCTGGCTGGCGGTTGTCCTGCAGCATTGCTCAAAGAGTTTCCCTGTGTATCGTCACCTTAAGCTATTCCTCAGGCCCGAGATCACACACCCCAGACTGACTCTTCCCCCTAACGTGTCAGTGAACCTTCAGCTGAACCGTGAAGCTCACAGGCTATAGGCTAGCCGGCATTCCTTTCCGGCACAGAGCTATCAGTCACTGCCATGGAGCTAATTACCCAGAGCAAGCCTGAGCCGCAGGCCCGCATCTCCCCACTTGACAAGCTAGAGAAAACTCAGCCGACGGAACCACCTCACGCCCTTCCCAGGCTGGCTATAGAGTATGTTGATTTGTGACGGGGGGGTCAAACACTTGCCATGTTGTTTCCAAGGTCAGCCATATTCCACTGCCAACTTCTTCAGCGAGGGCTTTTACTTCATCTCATTTGAAGGTTCCAAGGGCGCAGCTTTGGTGCCGCAAACCCATAGCACATACTCAGTAATGGAAAAAAAACTAAATTTTCTATGAGTCTCATTCCTTGGGGAATTAATAGCTCCCATCATTTAAGCTAGTCACGTTGGCATTTTTTTTTAGCTACCGGAGACTGATTGAACTTGCCCTGTCATGCCTTGGGCTGTGGTACGGGGATATTCTGCCAAAGGACAGGCCAGTAGTGATTTCCTCTCATGATGGAGCACAGCGGCCTGCTGTCAGGACCTCCAGGTCGCCAGGCCCGGGCCTGTGTTCATATCGGTACTATGCAAAACCCAGTTGCAGGCTAAGCTGACTAAAGGGGGGAGGTGGGGGGGCGGAACACAAATGACCTCGGCCCTGTGAGAGAGCTACTGTATGAGGTGCCCTGATTCTCCTTCTTTGACAGCTACTTAGAGACAAGACTCTTGGAAAGTACAAATGGGCAAAAGTCTCTCGCTAAATTAGCGCAAACTAGGTGGAATTAGCTTGTCCATAGACTTGACATGTGGTTTGTACAAGTATGCAGTAAATATATAATATATATGGTAACTTTAATATATAATATATCAGCATATAGTGTACTTTATCCATCTTTGTGGGGATATTGGGCAGTTGTCACCTACCCCATATTGCCCTCTATGAGATGCACAGACACATACACAGGTGAGAGTAAGTTTTGGGGTTAAGGGCCTTGCTGAAAGACCATGGGATTTGAACTGGCAGCCTTCTGAGCACCGAGTTCTACAGATACACACCATGCTCTTTTTTTTATATAGAGTGAGGCCTGCTCTCTCTATCCAGCCGACGCCATTGTTACTGTCAACCCCTTGATTATATATCTGGAAAACATGCTCCCATTTTGCTGCAGTGAGATTTATTTTTTTAATATGAGTTTCTTATAACATTCGGTATGCGGGCTGTAAGTTGTGTGGCAGTTTGTGGCAGGGATGGATCAAAGTTTAGCTTTACACGTTTCCTTTCTGTTCAGTGTAGAACCTTCCCACAACACCCCTCGTATGCGCTGCACCTCACCGTGAACAGAGTTCCCTGTGTCTGACTCGGTCCTGGTAACATGGCAAGATGCACACAAAGGCAGCCCTATTTGCAGAGTTAAAGTTCAAGCATGGCGGTACATTGTCTGAACTTCACAGAAATCAGATGAGAAGTTATATGTTACAATCACATGGTAGTCAGGCTTAGTATAATACTTTAGCATTAAATTTAGCATAAGTTTTTGACATTTATTGAAGATGGTCATGACATATGTTTCAATAAGAGCCAAACAGCTATATTTAATTGTTTTGTACCTTTATTTGCACTACTTTGCCTTCTTTATATGTTATTTAGTCTTTGGGAAATAAATCACGTGACGTGGTGTGGTGGTCCATGCATTAGATCCAAGGTTGTGCTGTGGTTCACCACCCCTACAGTGTTTAAACTAACATACCACTGATCATAAATACTACTGGTCATATAATAAAAACACTGATCATGTGACATGGGTTATGGATTTGAATCCCTCCTGCTATATGTGTGTACATTTAGCATGATCTTCCCATACCGTGTGGATTTCCATCAGGTGAATCTGTGTGTCCTGCAATGGACTGGCATCCCATCCAGGGTGTATCCCTGCCTGGTGCCCTGTGTGGCCTGGGATAGGCTCCAGTGACCCTGCAGATGTTAGCAGACGGATAGATAAAACGTCCTTCCATTCATTTTCCCTGCTGATCCATGCGAGGGTGAGGGTGAGTGCTAGATGTGAAGGGTTACCCAGGTGGCACTCATTGTGGCATATCTGCAGCGCCCCCTGCTGGACGTCAAGGTGGTTCCAAGCCTGCCATGATATCCTTCGTTCTTCCCCAGTTTCTCCAAAGTGGGACATGCTTAAATACAAAATGAGGCTTCCAGGGCTTTCTTACGAGGCCCCCAAACCACCAAAACTGGATCTTTTCAGTACCAAAGACTAGCAAGTCCATCAGATGTCTTAACTCCTCACCTTCTCCTGAAGAATCCCATTAACATACCTGCTAAGTAAGATGTAAACTCATTTGGCTGCCCCTACATATAATCTATTTTTTTCCCAATTATGCAAAGCTCTTGAACTTGAGTAAGGATAGGAAGTTAAAGTTGCAGTTTGTCTGCAAAAATGTCTACTACTTCACCAACTTCAGTTAACATTTATTTATTTATTTGCAAGCATGACCAAATGAGTAATATACCAACACAAGGAGTTCCAATTAGCTATTTGTAACAGCCAATTTTATGAATTAAATACTAATTCATTAGGTTCCACACGTGTAATTACTCAGTCTGGAGTGAGTCAAAGATGACTTTCTCCATCTTATGCCTGACAGGCACTAATCAGTAATGCAGCTTTAATGGACAGCCTGCTGATAGCCTTTCGCTCCCACCATATCGCTCATCTCTTCCCCTAACCTTTCTATGGGAAACTCTTTGGGAGTGAAGAGCTGCACCATCTCTGCAGAGGCTGAAAACACAAGCATTCTTAACTGCAGAAGAAAATTATGATTTTAAAACAAGCAAGACAATTATATGAGCCTTGAAATTTTCCTTGGGCTTTTTGATATTGATAAAACCCACTAATATAGCTGATAAGAATGACTTTTTTTGTATCTTTAAAGTGGTTCTCCCAGCAACGCTCATTCCACATCACCATGGTGTCTATTTTTCTTCTCCATCTCTGTGTAGCCTGTGTGTGGTTCTGCGATCATTCAGGACCTCCAGTTAAGTGCTTATTAGTCTGGGTTACCCCTTTCTGGGAAGCTATCCTCGAATGATGCATGATAAAATTCATATGTAGTTCATGCACTATTCAGAAAGATTTATAATGCACTTGAAGATAGGGAATAAGTATAATAAATATATTTTTCCTCTATTGTGTCTCACATCTGGGGCAGATATTTGATCTTTAGAAAAATCTGTATTTGGAAGTGATTTAGGAACCAATTTGTTGTACAGCAGACTTTTGAAATTAGCTCCGTCCCTATTCGGAGATGCAGACCTTGGATAAAACCGAAGTTGGTTGACGGCTCACACTGCTTTCCAAACACAACAGGGCTCGATCTCACATACTGCAGTTACATACAAACATGAACACCCCCCCCCCGCCTGGGTAATGTCTTCATAGTGTTTCTCTGAGCTGGGAAATGTAAGATCCCATTCAGGGTGTGGGCAGCTATGTACCTCTCTCAGATATTGGGACCTGCCATCAGGGGGCCTTCGCTGGTGGAATTACCCCCCAGGCTATTAGTTTATCTGTCGGCCGCTGTCAGTACTTCCCCCCGCTAGTGTGCGGGGATCTGATTGAGAGGCCTTATCATTGGCCCTGCGGCATGTAGCTGCCCTCTGTCCGGCCTGACAGCCCGCACCCCATGCGTAGACTGACTGATGGCCTAATCGCTGATAGATGGCCAACGCTTCCGGCCAAGCTGCTGGCCGAAACTCCACCATTCACAGCCCCCGGAGTGCCAGGGCGGTTCAGCGTTTGGTAAATGACCTTATTTCGTTGCGTGTGCAAGAACACGAACTACGGCCATGTTTATTGGTGAGACACCAAAAACAGGAAAGGACGAATGACATGGTAACAGGTATCCAGTTGCTGGCACATCAATCGCAGCCTCATGTGTAAGACGGACAGCAGTGTCAGGCTTTGTGAGCAGCCAGGAAGCCCCAAGCACATAAAATAAACACAAGCGCAGAGCTTTGCTTGCCCTAATGACCTTCTCCTCTCCCCTTCATTTTCTTATCTTCGTGGGCCTTGATACTCAGAGCTGTGGACACTTCTACTCTGTCATTGAGTCACTGGCTGTTATTTTTGTTTGTTTTCGTTTCTTCTCCTTCTCCCTCAGGCTAAAGGAGTGCAAGACATCGCTGGATGCCGAGGCACAAACCCCAGACTCCTGCAAGTCCAACGAGATTCCCGTCAACGGACCTGTTTGAAGGATTACCGGGCTCAGGAGCGACCATGGGATCACAGCAGCAGGGCCAACTCCTGTCTTTAGGCGCCGGGGCCCTGCCAGCGTCAGAATACCTTTCAGTTAGCACTTGATTTAGAGCCAAAAGAAACAGGTTAGTTGACCTGAAACAATAACCCAAAAGAAACCATTAACGGTGGAACGAAACACAGTTTGTGATCCTTGGGGCTGGTGCCTATGGAACGTGTGGCCCAGAAGCTTATGTAGGTTCACTGCCTTCTCGGTGAAGAATGATCGAGAAGCTTGTGCATGGGAAGTTAAGTAGTACTGGGCCAATTTTACAGTCAGACACCAATCACACCTCTGGTCTGTGCAGGCTCTAGATGTTGATGACCTGGTGTGGAATGGGCTCTACCTTAGCATCCCAGAGCCAAGATCTGGTAACACTTTGTGACCTAACCCTAGTGGACTCTGGTTTCTGTCACACAGGCCAAGTCTGGTGCATGTTTCCAAAGCACTAAAGCTATCAGTAAAATATCTCCCAGCCTCTGGTTCACTCAGGGGACCAGCAAATGTTCTCCAGTATTTATACAGCTCTTTTGGACTATATCCACTGATTTATACAGTGGAATATTACAGTAATATAAAGGCTTCTGAATGTAAATATTCATGCGGTACGCTCGTATTGCCTGAGGTATATGTATGTTGTTTTTTGACGTAAATAATCCGCCATTCATGGCTGCGTGTTAGAAGGTTCCGGCAAGGTTGGTCTGCCGATGGCCGTGCATAATATCTCCAACAACTAGTAACACTGATAGAATAAAATGCCACTGAATGATTTGTCCTGGCTTGGTGCCACCTTATGCCAGTGCTAAAGGTAATAGTCTGCTGTGACGGGGGATGACAGACAGAATCCAATCGGCTCACTGAAGGCCAGATTCACCTCACCGTCATTCACAATATAGTTAATTCCCTGACCACTGAAGTAATTTTGCCAGGCTTATTTTTTAATAAATTTGAGTGCAAATGATCTGATCTGAGAATTATTAAGTGGTTGTTTTATTGGTTATTCTCCTACTGAAAGAAGTTTGGTTTTCCAGGGGTAAGATAACTTTTGGTGTTCTGTTTCGAAATGAGCCAGTATATGAAACCAGCCAGTTTCAACAGTGCTGTTACCTCCTCTTATTTCTCTTTATTTCACTTTATCCATCCATTCATCCATATCCCAACCAAATATCCCAGCCAGGGCTGTAGGGAAGCCTGGGTGGTATCCGAGGCAACATCCCGTACGAGGCAGAGGAACTCCGAGGATGGATGTCCAGTAAACAGTATCACTGAGGATCCGGTATTATGTGAATCCATTGAAAAGTGATCCAGTCACGCATGGCTTGAATTACAGACGTGTCATGAATATACACATGCTATTTATGGTAATTTTGCAAAGCGAGTGGATATATGAATGGCTATGAAGATAGGCAATGAAGACCACAGAAAAGATGGCAAACACAAAAGGGCCAGAATCAAGTTACCGAGCAGATTCAAGGCCGCACTGAAAGTGAAGACATTGAGGACCTCAGCGAAGTTAGCACATGTATGAAAGAGTACCGTGAACCAGATGGTGACTTAGTCTGAGATCATCAGTCCTGCATCTCATCTATCATGTACAGCATCATTTTAATTGGCAGTATCTACGGGAGACTCGATTGAGCCAAGATTTTACGCGGCTGTAACCGTAAAACATGAAAGTGCAGCATTGACCTGGCTTGAAATATTAGCTTAGGAATCAAAGATGATGTTTGGACTGTAGCATTTAGTTATATTTTCGGTGGAATGCCACTTCTTCTGGTGTATGATATTGATAAAATCCATTAATATAGCGACAGATGTACAGTACAGGCCAAAAGTTTGGACACACCCTCTCATTGGTAGATTCTCACTGAAGGCATCAAAACTATGAATGAACACACGTGGAGTTACGTACTTAACAAAAAAAGGTGACATAACTGAAAACATGTTTTATATTCTAGTTTCTTCAAAATAGCCACCCTTTGCTCTGATTACTGCTTTGCACACTCTTGGCATTCTCTCCATGAGCTTCAAGAGGTAGTCACCTGAAATGGTTTCCAACAGTCTTGAGTTCCCAGAGGTGTTTAGCAAGTGTGCAAAGCAGTAATCAGAGCAAAGGGTGGCTATTTTGAAGAAACTAGAATAGAATATGGTCATGAAAATAAAGACAACACACTGAATGAGAAGGTGCGTCCAAACTTTTGGCCTGTACTGTATGTGTCCATGAGGGACAAGCTATAGTCCTGTCTAACGTGGCTTGTAATCGCCCTGTTGGTTGGAAAAGCTCAGGACACGTTTTTATTGTTGGGGTGGTGGAAGGGATGCTGATTATGTCAATCATCAGCAGGAGGGGAGGGGTAAGAGCCCATTAATGTATTTCCCCTGGGGCAAGTCAGTGAGCGAGCGGGCGAGTAGAGTGCAAAAAATAGCTGTGAGTAGTGGTCTGGTGGTGGTGGTGGGGGGGGGAGCGGAGTGTTCTTTATGGGGCTGAGCCTGTCAGGACTCTGTCATGCTAAGAGCACTCGTATCCAGTGCACTCCTGAAAGAGACACCAGAGGTCAGTTCCTCGGAGCTTCATGGTCTGAGCGACTAAGTTACTCTCACCCTAGGTGTTAAGGCTGCAACGATGCCATTTGCTGTTAGGTCAGAAAGCACCTTCTGTTGCTGTAAAAGTGAATGGAAGGTCCTGCTTCTGCATGGCTACAAATATGGTGTTAATTATCTTAATGATATATGATCACTTGCTAGAGCATCATCCTATTTAATGTTGCCGTTTCATTTTTATTGATATGCTGGCACATATGAGTATCTATGTTGTATGTTGTTCAAGGAAAAATACTCAAGAACTTTTGTTTAATATACATTAATACACATTATATGATTATGTCTCTGATACGTGGTCACCTCAATGTACACGTGTGTAAGGATGTGTCAAAGAACAATAATATCTCTCACTTTCTCAGTTTGGCCATGGAGACATTTTACCTGATCTTCTGAAGGAGTGTCACACACATGACATGTCACGTCTAGGAGGGTGTTTCTCCGTATTTCCCTTAGCTTCTTGGACTCCTTGGCAACTTGATCCACTGAAGAGGGCCCTGACCCTCCACAGGTCAAGCACTGGGATGTATGAGAGATGCCTGTCCACGTATCACCCTGAAGACATCCAATCTCAAATTCCCCTCATGCCATCCCAGCAGTTCCATCACATTTTGGGCCAGTGAACATGATCGAAAAGAAAAACTACAGGAACAGCCCATAGCACCCTGTTGGTATTTGCCACAAGAAATCCTCTGGTTCCTGGTCCCCGGAAGGTTCATGATGTTGACTCTCTGGTTCCTGGTCCCCGGAAGGTTTATGATGTTGACTCTCTGGTTCCTGGTCCCCGGAAGGTTTATGATGTTGACTCTCTGGTTCCTGGTCCCCGGAAGGTTCATGATGTTGACTCTCTGGTTCCTGGTCCCCGGAAGGTTCATGATGTTGATTCTCTGGTTCCTGGTCCCCGGAAGGTTCATGATGTTGATTCTCTGGTTCCTGGTCCCCGGAAGGTTCATGATGTTGACTCTCTGGTTCCTGGTCCCTGGAAGGTTTATGACGTTAACTAAGGCGCCTGGTTTCCAATAAACTCTATCCAGCTGTAAATAGGAGGCTGCAGTTGCTGATATTCACTCAGAAGGTGCCAGTTTAGCAGTGGATGAGTATTAATCAACAATGTAATGGTTCTGCTTCATGGACAGGGCTGGGGACCTGAGTCGGCTTGCTGAGCCTCTTCCTGTTCTAACCCCTGGTCAAAGTCAAATAAACAGAATTTCCATCAGCACGGCCGCCCCGGGCTTTGCTGCGACAGGCCGCTTTGGGAACGTTGACCTAACAAGCATCTCCCATGTCGCTGCTTTGGCTGCTCCGGGTTTGTTTTCTCTGCGGTATCTGATAAAGTGTCCACTTTCTCCTCCGAAATCTGGGACAACACTCGATACCACAACCCCCTTCCTCCCCCACTTCTCCCAAACACATGAACACACACATACACACACACACACACACACACACGTTTGTATCCATATCTTTGTGGGGACCGTCCATTCAATTCTATGGTCAAAACCAGAATCCCAGCAATGGCAAGCTTAACCCCTACCCAGCCCTAACTATAACCATAAGTAATCAAGCAAAATATAGGTCTTTTGTCATTTTTTGATTTTTCTTTTAGATTTTTTTATTGCAGTCACAGATTTTTATAAAACTGTGCTTACCAAAGAATGGTCCCCACAATGTCAAAATAGCTGGTTTTTATCACATTGTGGGGACATTTAGTCCCCACAATGTAATCTATACATGACCCACACACACACAGCGTCCTGCAGCTTTGACTCCGCCCCCCCCCCCCCCCCCCCCCCCTGGCTTCCCGTCTGACTGCAGTCTCTGACCCCAGCACGGTGCTCCCTCTGTGACCGCTAATGGTTTACTTTGTGTCAAACCTGGTTTTGCCATTTTTGCCCTGAGTCCTCGCTCTTGTTTCCCAGTCTCCATGCTCCCAGTGGCTGCCAGCGTCCCTGTTTATATTTCAACCTCGCTGCTTGTGGCAGCCCTCAGAAAAGGGGGGTGTCCTGAGAGCGCCAGTGTTTACGACGCGGCGGGGATGTCAGACGCTCCGGGGTCCTGCAGCCGCACACTGGGCCTCTATTTACATTCCCATTGGCCAGCTGTCACAGGCTGACTCTTTGTTGTAGTCGCCCTGGTGAGGAGGGGAGGGCAGGGGAAGGTTGGCTACTCTTTTCTGGATTCGGATGACCGGGCCCCCCAGCCGAGCTGATTAAAGCTGACTAATAACACAAACACATGGAGCCCAAAACAAGGTTAAGCCTGCACTACCTATCATTCTTTCTTGGTTAATATGGCTCAGAATGACATTTGGAAAGATGTAAGAAACAGCAGTGAGTGTTTCACGCTGCTTTATGCATCGGAGGTCCATGACGTGAATTTGGCCTCAGTAATTGGAAAATTGAATGACAGCCACTACTGGAATGCAGCTAACGTTTTCATTTATACAGTTAGGCAATGAGGTGGGAAGGATGTCTGTCATCGTTTTGTATTTCATATGTTTGTGTTCTGTGTTTTAGTGGCATCCTGTCTAGGAAGTTCAGCTGAATGCCTTTTGCTGCATTGAATAGGCTCCTGCCCCCCTGCCAGCCTGGAGAGGAAGAGTGGCTTGAAGATGGTTGGATGGATGGATGGATGGATGGATGGATGGATGGATGGATGGATGGATGGATGGTTGGATGGATGGATGGATGGATGGATGGTTGGATGGATGGATGGATGGATGGATGGATGGGTTGTTTCTATTGTCTGCTGTTATTAATGAATGACTTTAACACTCAGACCCTAAGGAAACATATTTCCAACTCTTTAGTGAAACTATGAGAGCCAGGAGGATGAGCTGGAGTTTGTGTATGTGTGTGTGAGTGTTCATACACCCGTATGTATATATTACATATAAAAACCTGTTATTTTGATATTGCTGGGACCATTTTTTCAGTCCTCAAAAGGGGAAACACCATTTTACAAAAATCTGAGACCGCTAAACTAAAAATGCCAAAAAAAAACTAAAAATGCCAAAAGTCCTGTATTTTGTTTAGTTACTTACAGTTAAGGTTAGGACTGGGTGGGGGTTAAGGTTGTCATTGTTGGGATTAGGGTTTTTTCCCATACAAATGAATGGAGAGTCCCCACAAAGATGTGAATACAAGTGTGTGTGTGTGGAGGGGATTGGTTCTTCAGATAATACTTTGCCAGTTGTGGCTTGAAAAATAACAACTAAGAGAGTCACTGGGACAAAATCCATGCTTCGCTGATCATAAATGGTACTAAAGTGATACTATGATGAGGTTAACAAAAAGGTGACTGACATTCACTTACTGAAATGTTACCATTTTTTGGACTAGGACCAGAGTGAAATCGTGCAAAACCATATTGTTGTTGCAGCGTTGTTAACACAAATTCTCAAATCTCCAGTTAATGGGAACATCACTGTCCTTCATGTAATCCTGGCTTGGGGCTGTTTTAGAGACCTAGATGTTCTACTTTGTTCACTGAACTGAAATGTAATTAAGTAAATATAATTACAACTTAGTTATTCACTCCCCCCTCCCCCAAAGCGGGGAACTCTTGGTATGAGTCCTGACACTACATGAACTGTGAATCTGTGATCTCAGGGTATGAATCTAAGGCTTTGGATCAGAGCAGATCACTTTCTGCTGATAAAATCCTCTCTCACATATACATAGAGACAGGTACATGGTGCGGCCGTCTGCATGCAGTGATGTCTCACAGGTGCAGTCACTGTATCCATGTCCAGTACTGTGTCCTTGTGCCCTGGGTAAAGCTGCTACTCCATTTGGACTTTCCGGATCCATTTTGGAACTGGGTCCTGGCTCATGAAGCTGAAATGGGAATTTAAGGTGCTGCAGGAGGTACAATAGCTAAAGGACGGACTGTAGCTACTCAATGCTGCTTAAAATAACCCAATAAACCAATACATCAGGAGAGATGGGGAAACTGGAAGCATGGACAGTATCAGTCATAAATCTTAAAGATGATGGAATGATGTCCATACATGAAAACACACACACCAACACACGCACACACACACACATGCTGTGTATATCTAGTGTAGGAAACTGCTACACACAGCATCGTGCCAAAGCCGTAGGTTGTCAATTTTTAAGGTTATTTACATGGGTAGCACATGTATATTTGCTCAGAAAAACATGCAAATAAACAGTTACAAAATAAAAAAATGTTGTTCTCCAAAAACTCACTAATATGTCGTTGGATGGCTAGGAGAACAGAGGGTTTGGTTCCCAAACCTCTCTTCAGGGGCACCTCAGCCATTCAGTGCACTTATTAAACTTCACCATCAACTCACTTAATTAATTAAATTAAGTTAATTTGATGAGGTATTGATTAAACAATTTGTGCTAGTGGTCCAGTCAACAATTACATGGGTACCGATGTATTTGTTAATTACTGCAAATTCTGGGCTGAATTTCCAGAGGTTTTCAAATGACAGACATAAAACTGTAGTTTTACACCAACGTGATGATAATTTAAACATGATATTCTTTGGCAGCCTAAGACATAACATTTGCAATTTGTTTAGACTTTTGCACAGTACTTTACAATATTCTTGGTTATATTCTCACATTCCTTGTAGCACTTTGAATTTTACAATGTGTCATTTCCACTGGAAGCATGTAAGGCTTTGCTTAGTAAAGTCATCGTTATGTTCAGTTCAGTTTGATTGCAAAATTAATTATTCTAAGCGGTTTTGCTTCAGCCACCCACTTTTGGCTCCAGAACAGCAACAAAGATTGATAGTTTGTGCATTCAGAGGAGCATTTCCACACACCACTGTGGTACTGAGCTGTGATTTTTGCACTTGTAACCTTCACCTTGGCTTCACAGAATCTCGCCATTCTCCTCTGACCTCTCACATTGACAAGCTGTTTTCAGCAGTGTCAGGAAAGCTACATTTAAACAGTAGCTTTTCAAGCTACAAGCTACTTATGATTAAAAGTAGCTAAGCTACAGCCAAGCTACTGTTTTAATCTATTAGTTAGCTACACTACAAGCCACAGAGAAAAGGTAGCTAGTGACATCAAAGCTATTTCATTCGGCAATACTTAATGGTCGTGCTGCAGGGTATTCTTAAAGCAAATTAATTAAAAACCGTGAAACATGATGCTAAAAGTTTCGATCACAATAAGGTTTCAAAAACATTTCTCTATTTGTAAACCGAGGTGTTTCACAATTGCTGTGTGACAATTGGAAGGCTTACAACAAGAAAACAGGTTTTCATAGTGCTTCTACCAAAGTGCTTCTACGCATCTTAATGAAAGTGTCTAATGAACTGTTTGCCATGAAGTATTTTTCAACCCTTTAACATCCATCCGCAGAACATTCGAGCAAAAGACACCAATCAGAAACACAGTTGAATATTACCCATTTTTTATAGAGAGAAATAATGCAGCCCGTTGTCAATTTACAACTTCCATCAGTTTTATTTTATATACAAAGGTTATCATATGTATAGAATATTGTATACGAATCATCTTTAAGTCACATTCTTTGGTGTTTTTAACCTTTTATCACCATTTTCAAGCAGATATGAATGTATCTGCGGTCTGCAAATGGTCATAAAGTGAATCACTCATAATTTGCACAGGGTATAAGTCGACAATGGCCTGTAGCATTTTTTCAACGATGCTACATCGCTAATGGTAAAAAAGAAATAGTTACTGGAAAAGCTACGGAGTTTTTGAAGTAGTTGCACTGCTAATAAGCTACTGAAAAAAAGTAAACTAGTAGTGTCGCTAATTTTTGTTAGCTACTCCTAGACACAGAAATGCCACCCAGTGGGTATTTTTTTCATTATAGCATCCTCTGTAAACTCTAGACGCCCGTAGTTTATTAAAATCCCAGAACAGTCGCTGTCTCTCAGCTGGAACAGCCCGATATAGCACCAAGACTCACACCACATTGAGAGGCTCCTCAGCAGTTTTAATGGCGAGTCGAACAGTAAGTGAGCCTCTTGCTGTATGTAATGAGTTGCAGCCCCATGATTGGCTGCTTGCAGGAGTAGGCTGTTTGCTTTACCAAGCAGATGAATGTAATGAACTGCCCATTGAGTATATAAGCCATTAATTAAGAAATTGATCAATTTAAAAATCAATGTACATGTTTTGTTAAACTACATTTTTTTAAAAGGTCATTTTAAGCAAAGCCAATCAAAACTATCTCATTTTTTCATGCAAGTTGGGAAGACCTGTTTGATAATCGGTATTTACATATGACAAGTAAAATAGGTTGTTAATGCAGATAAATATGTTCTGGTATTTTAATAGCAGCAGAGGCTGTTCTATGCTGTCAGGGAAGCACAATTCAAACACACAGTGAAAACATTGTTTAAAGATTACCATGTCACGCAGTCTTCCAACAGAGACTAATCCTGTCATTGTTCTTTGATTGTGGTCCTCCTGAAGAATGACTCGGAGTATTTATAGTGGAAACACTGGCTGCTAAACCACTTCAGAGGTGAAACATCACTGCTTCATTGTTCTGCCGATATTGTCCCTGTTGCCTTAGACTATAGAGTGTTAAGTTCAGTAATGCTGTTGTGGTTTATCTCTGTTTATCCCATGAGACAGTGAGAAAACATTAAAAAGAGAAAACTTGCCCAGGACTTGCTTGTACCTGGCCGTCTTTGCAGGTATACATAATATCTGTTGGGTCTGTTGATTCTGGTTTCTGTTCCGCAGTTTTGTTCAGCCCTGGTACTTAGGCATGATGACTGAGTTAGCCTGGATCAGTGCATCAGACTCAGAAGTAGCTGTAACTGAAGATGTGATAAAATCCCAGGTGGTCCAGCATATCCATGCATCGATTAACCCCTTGACTATTTCTTAATGACTAATAAGAGGTCTAATTTGCGGGTCTGAGGTCAAAGGCGAACTGATCCTTCCCAGAATTCCAGTCTCTCTGTTGTCTCTTTCATGGCAGGCATAACGATGGTTACCCAGGGCAACAAGTGAATAAGAATCCTAGGCTGTACTATTTCTGTTTGTGTGTTTGTTCTCCCTTCTCTCTCCTGTCTTGTCTGTCCTCAGGCTCCCTTCTTCGCCTTCTTCCCCCCAAAACAGTCACTAATCCTATTATTCAGCAGCCCACCCCCCCCCCCAGTCTGCCAGGGAGTGGCTGAGTTCAGGTTCATCTCCTAATGCTCCCCACAGGTGTGAAAGGACCGATTTTATACATTGAATGGTGCATACATAAAGAATGGTGAGCCCTTACCTGGATGCTCCTGTGCTGTTAATAATAGCTTGTGCAACCTTTCAGTGTTTAAAGGAGGCAATGCATTCACAGGCCAATCTGAACGAATGAGGCGTGAGCCGACACTTTTTCCCGCATCTTTCCCGTTATTTACTGAAGGCGAGCATTAAAATGCAACGAGAACGAGAACATGTGGATTTCAGCACAATTCCAAAGCCGCTCGTAAACACTTTGTTCAGAGTCACTGCCACGCCTGCAAGAAATAAACATGTTTTGCGCCGCTGCGACCTAATGGGCATCGGAAGGAGCTACATGAGATGCAGATGTGTCTGTAGGGGTGTTGAGGCAGCCTGGCTGATTGCCAGGCACTCGACACAAGGGCGACACAAGGCCAGGGCATCAAACAAGAAACAGGGCAAGAAACATCAGTGTTTTTGGGGTGAAGGGATATGAGAACAAGAAACACAGCAGGAGGAGAAGCAACATTATAAATATGAGATGACACCAGAACAGGGAATGGCTCTTTGCTAATTTCACAAAATCAAGTTCTATAACTATTTTATCGACATACAGTGGCTGTTTGTACAAATTAATTGAAACAAGTAGTAATGTCTATACAATCTGATTTTCAGTTTCATTCTGGAAAGCCTTCATTAGTCACTTTTTCAATGGGTTGGAGTTACATCACTGTACGTAGGAAATTTCATCATTGTTTCACTTCTTGATGGGTGTCTTTCAGCCTGATTTAGCCCTGTGCCACATGTTGAAAATAGTGAGGATCTTCATCAACAAGAAGAAAATCATGGTATTTGACTGTCCTGGAAACTCTTCAGAGAATCTGTGGCCAATCTGCAAGCAGCACTTTCGTGGAATAGACTGTATCACAAAAGACAAAATATGTCAGGCATTAATTAATTAATTATGGTACTGGGACCCCGAGATCATCAAAGACTGTTCAAAATCGTTGGCCAAATTGCATCGAAATGCTACTAAAAACTGAGGAGGTCATATTATATATTGAAATGCTGAGATGTTGAACTTGGTTCTATTCATTTACACATGGGTGTAGATGTTGGCAAGTGACCATGATGGTTTCATAATTTTTTTTGCGATGAAATGATACAAATATATGTTCATCACAGAAGAATTTCTGCTGGGAATCCTGTTGGGTGCGACCTGGCACAAAAAGACGCCGTCACTAGCAAAACGTTCACAGCACAGAAAAAGAGTCAGTATTCGGAAAGGTAGCATCTCGATGTCTCTCTCATTCCCCCCTAAGCTGGGTTAGGCAGCTTTTCATTAACAGCACAGTTAGGGTTTCTTTCAAAGCTGGTTCAGAAAAGGAGCATGTGTAGGTTTGGGCCGCCACCGCTCCACATTCGTTCATCTTCTTTGTCTCCAGCCAGCAAAGCCATTTGCATACTGTAGAAGGACATCATATGGGCCAGTGAGAGACTCAGCAGGTTCGGACACTGTCCTGTGATCAGAAGGTTGCCGGTTCAGTTTCTGGGGTCAGCAGAATGATTTCATCACTGGTCCCTTGAGCGTGACCCTTAACCCCTAATTACTTGAGGAACTCAGATTTCTCTAAAATATATCTGCTAAGTATGCAGATTATCCACATTGATCCCAGGCCTTAGGGATGCTATAAGGGACAAACATCTCTCAGAGGGTCAGGTTAAGGGTGGAGGATGGACACCTTTGCTTACTTAGGCCCAATCCCAACTGTGTAGGGTGCAAGTAAATCTTCATTCTTTCAGTATGTCTGCATACTTAGCCTTCTGAAAACAGAGCTGTCCAATTGGAAGAGCCAGCTTAGTCATGTTGGTTGGGAACCTATTAGAAGCGGTTTGGCTGCTCAGGCCAGTAGTCGGCTGGCCGTGGTCTGCAGTGATCCACTTGACTCAGCAGCAGGTTAAACTGCACTGGTGAGCAGGCAAGAGTTGAGTCTCATAGCCAAAAGGTACATAGTTCAACATGAATCAGCTGATAAATCTTGGATTGCCTCAGTAGAATTATTCTGGCGCACAAATGAGCGAAAAGCAACATTGATAAAATGCAGGGCAATATCGGTTTCGCATGAGAGAATCAGGTTAGCCTGAACAAATCACTCTCACATTCCCCGACGTGTCTACCATCGTCTGAAACAGAATCTCTGATCCCCGCATAACTTTAGCATTTTTTTAGCTACTCTAATCTGCTGGTGCCACTTGCGATTGGCAGCAGAAACGAAACTTTGCGAGTGATGGAGACAGGGATCCACCTCATTTCAGGCATCCCTCGTCGGGGCTTGCTGAACACCCTGAAGTGGCTGGGGGGGGAAGGCAGATAGCCTCCGAGCGCCTTCTTTCATGTGTCTGGTCCTCTCTCAGCACCCCCCCCCCATCCCCCCCTCCAATGTCTCACCCGTCAGTCCAGACACGCCTGCCAGGGATGTCCTCAGTTGTGCAACAGTTCGTTTGCAAGGCTTATCTTCACAACCTATGAGTCACATCCAGTACTCAAACACCTCCTCCCACTCTGCCCAACACAAAAGCTGACTATTCAGGTCCCGAAGATCTTACCGTATAATTATATGACTCCATAATCTGCTGTCAATTAAAGTGCAGCTTTAACCTGGAAGGTATTTTAGGAAGTCGGCAGTTGTCAGTGTCAATAATGCAAACAGATCGCTCGAATTCGACTTGCTTGGTACTGATGAAGCTTGTCTGTGCAGAAATGACTGACTTCATTCCTGCCGTTTGATGTTGCTTTCTGAAACACGCGACCGATTCACCCCCTCGACTGACGCGACTGGCGTTTCCCGCTGAATGACAAGCACGGCGTGGTCGTCCTCACTAACACCAATGCCTCACACTTGTTTCAAGATGCAGCCCATTCATTCCTGTGTGTTCTTTTTTACTTCAAAACACCAAAATATTAGACTAACTAAGAACATTTTAAGCAAATAACGTAAATCTATTATCTTGAGGTAGCAGAAAGGTCGATTTTTTTTTATTATTAGACATTTACTTTTATTTACCTGGCACTTTTGTCCAAAGACACGTACAAGAGAAGCAGATAATGCATCACATTACTCCTGTGGATTGCTCTGTGCATTACATTTGTTCCATTATAGAACTATTAGTTGTTTTTCAGTGTTTAACGCTGGTTTTCCTTTATGAGTGTGTTTTCTTTGTTCCCGGCCCTTTATGACGCAACAGTTCACCTTGAGTGTCTGAGCGGTTTTTCTTGCTTGGAGTCCCCACTGCTGCGGGGGGAGGGGGGGAGTGGGGGGGGCATTTTGGAATCGGTGGCGTAGGACTTGACGAGAATGCCTTCCTTTGTGGTGTGTCTCCATGTCCTGGTTGGGCTGGCAGTTCCTGATTGGTCGGCTTACATTTAACTTCTACAGAGGCCACTGCCACCCTAACCCTACCCTACTTCCTGCTCTCATAGAGACCGTGCAAAGAGCACAGCGTCACATACCAGTGTTGCCTCTTAAACCACCTTAGCTGCAGCAACTTAAAGTGAGACGCACTAAGCCAGGAAAGTCAGGTACCTTCTAAAAGGTCACTGATTGTACCCATGATGCTATGGGGCAGCTCGACTTCGGCTGCCTTTTTAGTTTGCTGTTTATATTTATCTTGAGAAAACCCTCTTAGAGCAGTAATGGGAAATCCCTACTGTCTACAAAGTGGTTAATATGCATTTGTAGCTCCTGATGCACACAAAGCACATTAGGCCAATTAATCACAAAGAAATGTATCTGGTGTTTGAGTTGTGGCCTGTACTTCCCATTGCTTTTGCGTCGTGGCCCTCGAAGAGCAGACGCTCTTGCCAGTAACAGTCTCTAATGGACCGGAATGGCTCCTCATTAGCATCCTGTTTTCACAGCTCCATTAAAGCAGAAATGCACCTCATATTTAAAATGCTTTTACAGAGTATCATATAGTCATTGATTTTATGGCTTCCAGCATTTAGCGGAGCCCAGGGCTTTCTGAAGATTCCTTTTCCGTCCGGTCCAGTTCTGGATGCATGCTGGAGTGGAACAATTCCTGCCGGAGATCTTGTTAGTATGTTCCGGACTCACAGACCTGAGGTGGCTCTTGTTCCCCTGTAAGAAATCGCGACTCGTCACTCATGAGCGAAGCTGACCTGGTTATCGTTTTGAAAAGCGCTCGTGTTCCGTGATGACGAGAGGCAGCGGTTAACCTGTGATAAATATGTTTAAAAATGGCTGACGTAAACATACGGCTTTAAATAATGCCCGGGCCACTTTGCGTGAGGAAGTCAGATAAAGTGGTCTGAACGTCGAATGGTTTCTGTCATTCTCCGGGAACAGGGTACTGCCTCTCTTTGGAGAAGCAATTTTCACTTTTAACAACGTACAGCTCGTTCTTCCCTCATGGAGTCAAGAAGACGGGAATGGATGGTCTGATGTAAAAACTGCAAACCGAACGGCTATTCTAACATGAAGCCGACAATGAGGAATTGTTGAGTCTTTCCTGGCAGCTTTTTGGATGGGGGGGGGAAGGACATCCACTGTCTCCTTTACATATCAGTAGACATATTAAGGGCTCCTAATAAAATGTAAAGGAGACCTGAGGAACAGTATCATGACAGGGAGATGCTGAATAAGGTGGTAACTGGTCACAGCAGAACATTCATAAGATCAGTCGGGTTACATAAAGCTTGCGATTCTCTGAAGTTAATATTTAACTGAAATAAATAGCTATGCACTCGCCCAGAGACAGCTGTCCCAAATATTAATGATTATACGATTAAAACACTGCTGAGACTGATTGGGATAAAACAAAGGAGTACAGATTAAACATAATTAAGGTAGAATGGGCTCTAATTTTATATTGTACATTTGATTTTAATTCAATTAAATGTGGTGCGTGAGTGATAGGAATTGCGTTGCATTTGTCCTAATTGGAATACAGCTCTTAAGAGAGCGTTTGTTTCCAATGGGGGGTGCGGTATCCGCCCTGGAGCGGAGGCACGGTCAGGGGGGGGGGGGGGGGGGGGGTCTGTCTTGCCTGTGTGAATGTGTATCCGTATGTGTGAATGTGCGATACTGAGAGAAAGAGGTCTGTCTATTTTAGCTGTCCCACGGCGGCTGCAGAAAGTGTCTCCTCCTTGGGGGATTTGGGTTTGGGGGGCCAACAGATGCAGATGTTCCCTAAAGCAGCTTCTCCAAGTGGCTCTGGGAGTGGCTTATCTTTACAATCAATATTATTATTTGCCTTGAAAATGTTTTGACCTGAGCTGAGTGCCGGCTTAGAGGAGACGGGTAGCCTGCAGGCAAGGATGGCTGTGTGTGATTGTATAGCGAATCTCCCTCCGTCCCAGCAGGGGCCACTGGAGAGCCAGTGAGGCCTCTCGGGACCGTGTCTCTGCATCGGATTCCTGTCCGCTGGCTGGCCACACTCCTGGATTGCCGAGAGCAGCGGCCAGTTCCGCTGGAAGGGAGCCAGAGATTCAGGCAAGAACAAATTAGGCACGGGTGGAACAGAAAAGAAAAAGTATCACATTTCTCACCTTTAGCGAAGGGGAAAGGCAAGAGTGTTGGCGAGGGAGGGACCCAGGAACTGGACTCTGTGAGGTTTGGTGGACAGAGCTGATGGGCATGGAGAGAGAGCAGAGATGGCAGCGAAGCAGCTCGCAAACCCGGGTTCGACAGCTTGAGTCATCCAATGAAATCAAAGCAGCCTCAGTCCTTCCCAGAAACTGCGGTGTGTGTGATGCATGACTTCGCAAGGAGGGAGGAAGCCCTGAAAACTCCCTAGATGTCCAGGGTATCAGTGTGATCAGTGAGATAATTAAATTAAATGTCATTGAGCTCACAGTGAAAGGAGCGGATTATCTCACAGTATAAAGGAAGCGATTCTTTCTATCATGTCGATCTGTTCTTGCATCCCCCCAAAACATATCATCCTGTACAGATTTGTGTCCAGATCCAGCCTGGTGCCTGGAGAACGGGCTGCTTACCAGGTTTCAGCCTCACTGGAGAGCACCTCTTCTGGGCTTTTGGGTGTCTGATGTATTTAAGGGCAGTATTTTCCAATATGCTCCTCAGGGACCCACAGCCGGTCCAAGTTTTTGCTCCCACTCAGCTCCCTTTCAGACAGACCACATATTTGCCCCCTCTACTGGAAGCTTGGAAGGAGCAAAAATAAACATGGACCGACTGTGGGTCCCTGAGGACCGGATTTGGAAACACTGATTTAGGGGTATCTGCAATCATTACTGCAACCCACGCTGATCTAATGCCCCCCCAGCCCTGACACCCGCCCACCTGCACTTCCATGCCCACTGACCCCCTCCCATACTACTCTAACCCACCCCCGCTTCCTCATTACTCAGAACGCGGCCCCCCTGACACTCCGCACCGCTAGCCAGCGGTCACCTGGCCCCAGTCCACCCCCCCACAGCTCACCAGGTGAGCAGATTACATCCGGCTCCACCCCCTCTGCTGCACCCATCGGGGGGGCCCTCGGAAACCCCATCCCCCTGCTCCTGGAGATAAGCCCACATTATGGGCTGGCAACAATGCGGCCGCTGTTTGCGGGCGAAGCCGCTTGGCACACGGTGTCGCCAGGAACGCCAGGCAGGGGGGTGGGGGGCGTGTGGGCCGGCCGCTGGCGGGCGCAGGGAGAAATGTGTCCTGCGCCCCTGGGGTAACCTGATCCAGGGATGAGGTTCCAGTGCTTCCCTGTGCTGGGAAGCAAGTGAAATATCACCTGACATCATAAGACCAGGACTTCATGCTTTTCTTTAAGAGGGATTTTTAAGTGAAAAAGCTACAGTTGGCTGAAAGGTGCAGGTTTTAATGCGTCACACGTAAGCAGGCAAATATACATATTCATTAGAATTCATTTTATGAAAGTAAGAATCACATCTCAATAAAAAAACAACAATCAAGGAAGCAGGGACCTATTTTTAAACAATTTTTGTAGTATGATCGAAGCACTTTTTAAGACTTTTTAAAGACTTTCTAAGCCCTTGAATGAATTATTCTACAACATTGGCAAACGGACAAATTACCGTAGCTATACTAAGAAAGTTGCATGTACCAAAGCATAACGAGGCAAGATTTTTCCGTAATATCCGGCTTTTTTGTATTCTTGGAGAAAACGATACGTCTCTACATTGAATGTCGTTGCATAATGAGGGGAATTACAAAGAGGGTCACCTGGTAACCTGTTGGTACTTTGTGCTCTTGCGATGGCAGACTAGTGCTCACATAGTCCACACTGACAGCTGGCCAGCACTCTATCACATGGCCAAAATGTATGGGAAGTGCCATTCATCACCGCGCTACACCTGCGCTTCACAATACGGGCCCCTAACATGACAAAGCCGGCCCTTAACATGATCCTACAGACCCCAGCCAAACCTACTCCAGCCCACACAGGAGTCTCCCACAACACCGGCGGCCTGTGAGGCCACAGGAGTATTCTGGGATGCCACGCTGGAATACTAAGCTGGAAGACCTACTGGAATCCAGTGCTTGGGAACCACACTGTAACAATATATTGGAAAACCTCGATTAAGATCAAATTCCTCACAGTGGTTTATATTTGATGGATCTGGGACATTTAATGTAATTTTCAAATCTACCCATCACTGGTTCTTTAGGCCGCTCATCTTTTCATATTGTACCATGACTCCCTTGTATATGTAGCATTTTATTCGGTGCTTTTGTGATGACTTTTTCAGCCCTTGACTATGACTCATTTCCTCTCTTCCTGGACTCCCATACGTCGTTCATTTGGCTGATTGACCTTACGGAGCAGCTTAGCGACACCACGCTCCCGAGCAAGACCCAGCCTGTGGCCCCTACCCCGGATGGGCATGCAAAGCATGGTAGAGGCCCCATGGAGGCATGGCGAGACCAGCGGCTGTGCTGAGAGCCCGGGAAGAAAGTAGACATGGTGTTTAATCAGCCGATAGCGGGATGGCTGGCAAAGGCTGTCGACCCAGTAAAGTGTCACGGGAGGGATGTGAATCTGGGGACAGGAATTGTGTTACGGGAAAGCGGACTTTGGCAAAGTCACACAAATGCATCTTTTTTCTTGGAGCCCCTGTGCTGGTTGGCTGCCCAAAAAGCACAGTTTGGCGGGGGGGGGGTTTCTCCAGTTACCTCAATGGCCGGACTGAATAGGAACAGCATTATCACTCCAGTCATCCAGAAGCCACCTGTTAAAAGGCTCTTCTTAGTGTTCGATGGCTTTACCTTCTCACCTCCAGGATGGAAAGTCATGCAGCGAAACACAGTGAGGCCATGTGACATTTACACTGCTAATCTGAGAGGCTGCCCAGCTTCTCAGGCAGGGTGTCAACCTGTCTCTACACAGAAGAGTGTCCATGACAGAACCCGTTTGTGTTCAGAGCAAAATGGAAAAAAAGGAACTATGCAGGCTATCTTTCTAAATACCATGTCTGTGGTAAAAATTACATTTTCATCAAAAAGTCCAGTAAAATTTGACGTGGGGAAGTCCCCTGTTCAAGGCTGAAAAACAAAAAACGGACATGACAGACATGCAGTGTCCAATGACATATTTTTGAGGGATCCTGGGATCTTTCAGCATTTCAATGTCCCAACGGCAAAACACAGTGACCGAGGTTTATTAGAAACACTTTTCCGAAAAGCCGGATAATTACTCAGCCGATCGGCTTTCCTATTCCGGAATTTCACTGTAAACGGCGATGTGAGTAATGCTGCTGGATTTTCCCCCTGGAAAACTGAACGCGTCTTTTTATCTGATGACCGACGACAATCTAGGCGTGCATTACGGCCCAGCACTGCATTACACCCGCGCCAGCCTGCTTTCACAGAAAACGAGCAGCAGATGTCAAGGTTGTTGCAGAAATCAAAATGTTTATGACTAGAAATAATCATATTTTGCTTTAAAGAATCAGGTTGCAGGGAGTTGAAAGGACTGCTACTCTTCAGTGCTGTTTCAGGTTAAAATGTACAGTCGTGAAAGAAAAAAACGTAGCTGAGGAATGGGAGTCGGGGGTCTCGGTAATGTCTCCATGGCTGGAATCTCCTCAGGATTGCTGGGATACATAATGTTGCATAGCAACACCATAGGCTGGAGATATATCGATAGTGATGGACTTTATTGATCCATCTGTTTTTTGCCTCTCTTCCAGGGCCAGGTTGTGGGGGCAGCAGTTTAAGAAGAGATGCCCAGATCTTCCTCTCCCCAGCAACCTCCTCCAGCTCTCCTAGAAGGATACCAAGGTGTCTCCAGTCCAGCTGAGATATTCAGTCCCAAAACACCTCCCCAGACCGGTATTCAGGAGGCATCCTGGACAGATCCCCAAACCACCTCTGCTGGCTTCTTTCGATGCAGAGGAGCAGCAGCTCTTCTTTGAACCCTTCTCGAATGTCTGAGCTCCTCACCCTGTCTTCTAAGTCTGAGCCCAGAAACTTTGTGAAGGAAACTCATTTCTGACACTTGTATCCACAATCTCATGCCTTTGGTGAGGGTAGAAATGTAGACCGGTTGGTAAATCGATAGCTTTGTCTACCAGCTCAACTCTCTCTTTACCACGACTGAATGGTACAACCTTTGCATAACTGCTGATGCTTCACCGATCCACCTGACTATCTCCTGCTACTGCTGCTGACATCCAGTACATTTTGAGATGCTCTGGGGGTTCATGTGTTTCATGAGACAGTTGGTCTGGTGGCATGGTGGTTCATTGAGCATTGCTACAATACCTCATACTTCCAGAATTGTATGTTAAAACATGCCACCAATTTGGATGTTAATCCAGAGTTTCTAGGTTTCTTTCAGGTTCTTTCACACTTGTGCAATCTAAAAATAAACTGTTAGTTTTCAGATTAACTCATGATATTAGATTGCCTTTATTGTTTGTGTGAGTGCTCTGGTTTGGGCTGTCTGTCTTGTCCAGGATATACTCCACCTTGCTCCACTTGCTTCCCTGGATCAGCAAGGATTATTGAAAATTGTGGTAGACACAGAGGATCCAGAGTCCTGAGAGTCCAGGTTCACACTGAGTGGTGGAAACCGAGTATAGCAGAGTCCTGAGAGTCCAGGTTCACACTGAGTGGTGGAAACCGAGTATAGCAGAGTCCTGAGAGTCCAGGTTCACATTGAGTGGTGGACACCGAGTATAGCAGAGTCCTGAGAGTCCAGGTTCACATTGAGTGGTGGACACCGAGTATAGCAGAGTCCTGAGAGTCCAGGTTCACATTGAGTGGTGGACACCGAGTATAGCAGAGTCCTGAGAGTCCAGGTTCACATTGAGTGGTGGACACCGAGTATAGCAGAGTCCTGAGAGTCCAGGTTCACATTGAGTGGTGGACACCGAGTATAGCAGAGTCCTGAGAGTCCAGGTTCACATTGAGTGGTGGACACCGAGTATAGCAGAGTCCTGAGAGTCCAGGTTCACATTGAGTGGTGGACACCGAGTATAGCAGAGTCCTGAGAGTCCAGGTTCACATTGAGTGGTGGACACCGAGTATAGCAGAGTCCTGAGAGTCCAGGTTCACATTGAGTGGTGGACAGCGAGTATAGCAGAGTCCTGAGAGTCCAGGTTCACATTGAGTGGTGGACACCGAGTATAGCAGAGTCCTGAGAGTCCAGGTTCACATTGAGTGGTGGACACAGAGGATTGCAGAGTTCTGCGCACAGAGGATTACAGAGACCAGCGTTCCTTCTCCCAGCCTATTTTCTGTTCAGCACATAAACAGCAGGCAACAAGAGAGCACTGTAGCTCGTGAGGACAGGTCCTGTGCTTCAGCTCCAGCCCACAGTAGCCGTGTTTCCTGTGAGGTCTAGAGGCGTGGTGCCTGAAAGGTTTTGTTTGTACAAAGCATATCCCTACAGTTGCCCTGACGATTGAAATACTCAGCAGCCTGGCAGAAATATCTCTGTCGATGGCACATACTGGGCACAACCGATTGGATCATTAGGCAGAGCCGGCGAGCACTGCTAGCTTTTCAGTTTAACCAACTCCTGTGTGTAGGTGTGTGTTGGAGGCTCCCTGAAAAGAGCTTCTGTTACCCTGGACAGGGAATTCAGTAAAAGTTACATGGTAGAGAGGGAGAGAGCTTCAGGCATTTCCTCAGCTCCATATTCGTTTTTGTAATGTAAACGAAAAGATTGCTTGTGTCCGTCAGCTAGAGCTGTCTGTATAAATATATGCATGACCTGGTACAAACAAACACCTGGCACTGTGGGTCCCTGTAAGGTTTTAGCTCTACAGTCTGCTGTCTCAGCACCTTCTGATTCTCAGGCTTCTTCTTGCATCTTGGTATTTCACTGGCTGAGTCATGCACACTGTGCTTGGATTAGATTTAGCACTTGTGTTTTCATATGTGTAGCTATGACTCTACCTTGGTTTGCCTGTTCGATAGTGATTTATTTCCCATTAGCTGAAGTATATTGGATTGCTTCTCTTTGCCTATCTTGCTCTCTATAGCTTGGGGGTCACAGCACTGGGTCAGCTCACATGTGGTGCCTCTGGAGCTATGGGTTAAGGTCCTTCTGCAAGGGCCAATGGACATGTGACTGCTCTGCTAAGGCTGGGGCTCAAACCAGCAATCTTCAGATCAGAAGCATGGAGATTTAGTCCACTGAGCCACTCACAACCCTGTTTCTTGTGTGTTTGTGAAGACACTCACATCTGAGGTTTGTTTTCTGGAGAAACTGTCATAGCTAAGATAGTAATGCTTGGAAACCAAGTATAGTGACTAGGATTTGATGTTTGGTTTCTTTTGGACTTGTCTTGGAATGGGATAGGGAGACAATTTCATTACCAAGGCTGCAGGGGGAATTGCAGTTATCTTTATGTGTGCGTGCCTGTGTATGAACGTGAATATCGGCTGGCCTGTGTGCATTTGTATGTGTTTACATCTGTCTCTGTAATTTTCTTCCTGTGACTCCAGCTGACCTCCGCCCATCTTGCTCGTGTAATTAGATTAGAGGAGTTTTGTATGTATGTCATGTCATTTGATGTAAGGTAATGTAATGCCATTTGAACGCTGTGTTCATCAGACACCACCTGCAGTTTCACTCCACTCCACACACTACATTTCGTTGTACAAGCATACAATGACAATAAAGGTTTCAATTTCAGTTCTCTAAAGACTGGACTTGGAACTTATCCCAGGCAGCACATGGCACCAGACTGGGGGACACCCTTAATGAGATGCCAGCCCGTAACAGGGCACATTCACACATGCACACTATGGGCAATTTAGGGATTCGCCTAACTGCATGTCTATTGACCGTGGAGGAAATCTGAGGATCCACAGGAGACCTGCACATCATGGGGAGAAAATCCAAACCCCAGAGGGGAGATGGGATTAAAACCCATAACCATGGAGGCAACAGTGTTAGCCAATGAGCTACCCATGGTTCAGTCTGATATCATATTAAAGACAGGGGTGGAGACCTGATGTCGGTGTGGGATTTTGGGGTAACCTCTCAATCAACCAATAATAAAACAGTGGCTCTCAACTCCAGCCCTTGGGCTCCATTGTTATTGGCTGATTGAGAGGCATCCACACCGGTTCTCCATGGATCAGGTCCCACCCCTTTTATAGACAATCATCACATTTTAATGCAGAAAACATGCAATATATCAAGTCAGGTCTTATTAAGGACTTTTTATAAATGTCAGCCAGTTTTCACAGATCCAGCTTGTGCCATGAGTAGCAGAGAATGGACAGGTTTCTGTACAGGATATCAGTGTGTGTGTGTGTGTGTGTGTGTGTGTGTGTGTCCCCACTCCCACCACCTAATACGCCATGTAGCCCCATACAACAAACCCCTCGCTACCACAAACCCAGCTGCCCTTGGCTGCAGAAATCCACTAAACCAACACTGGTCCCATTGCACCTTTTTCAGAGACTCCAATTTACACTAATGCTTAGCGTGAAGGAATAAGCAGTTTTCTTCATTGTTTCTTTGCTGCTCTTCCATCGGATTTGTCAGTGATGACCCATCTTTTATTACTGAAAACCATTCAGTGTGATCCGTCAGTGCCGGCCTCCTTAATGTAATCTCCGTTTTGAAGTGGGGCTTGAGTTATGGCTGCGGGGATTGGGGATAATTAATATCAAGGTAGGGTCCTTTGCATGAAATAGTGGAGGAAACCGCCAGCATTTGGCACTAAATAAGTCGAGAGCTAAGTCATCGGGGAACGCTCGGGTAAATATAGCAAAGAGTGTTGTGTTACCCTCAGAAATGACCCCCAACTACTCACGTGATGCATTTGCTTCCTCCAGGCTACCACATTTCGTGGAGTCACGTGTTGGAATCATTTAAACCAGTACTGATTTCCTCGTTTAATACTGAAACATAAGCCGGGTCCCCACTGAGTGTTTTCAGCCCCTTGTTTTGGGTATTAGGGAACATCGCCCAAAAAGCAAATTAAACAGCTGGATTCCTGAGAATGAATTCACCCTCACAGGCTGTCGTTGACATTGGCAACCTTTCAAAAAAATACCATGTTTGTGTTTTAGATGTTATTTAATATGTCGTCTTGTTATGATGACGAGGCCAGCGGTAGAAGCGGTGTAGAACGGATATTTATGCCGTCCAAATCCTCTTGTGAGAAAACGATTTGTTGGAATTTTTGCTTAAGTTGAAATGTCAGCGTGTGGGATTTCAGTCCAGATCGGGTTGCTGCCTAATCCATAGTCGCTGGGGACACTAAGATGTTTTCACTTGGGAGGTATGAGCAGGTATATCCCTTACGGATGCACTCTTTCCTGCACGACGGAGAGTTTTTTTCCCTCCCTGATCCTGTGTGTGTGGAGAAGGCAGTCCCTGTTTTCTTGGACAGTGTAGGCAGGGCTGACTGACACATCAGCATCGGACGCTGTGGTGACCTCAGAGGTTTGGGCCAGTAATGTTCCGGGACCAGCGTAGAGTACGACAGTGAGGCACCATCTGCTGTTCTCTGTGCGAAGCCTGTGCTTCTCATGTGAGTTCTCACCTCTATGGAAGTCACCCAGCTCGTCCAGATACCCTGTTAGCATGTCTGCCCCAACCCAACCGTGACCACAGGGTTGCCAGGTCAGAGCCTTGCGCAGATGTGTCTGTGCGCTGAGTAACGTGTACTCTGTTCCTCTAGGGGGCACTCTGGTGCTCAGTGCTGAGAAGGAGCCAGTAGCAGAGGAACACCATCACAGAGGACCTTGTTAGGTGCTCTTAGTTCAAGCACACATACATGCAAATACAGAGCTATCTTTGACAAACATACACAAATACAATACCGCCGTCTTCTGCAAAAACGCACCCGTACAAACATACACACACCATGTTTCATCTTGGCAAACACGCATAATGACGTGCAGCTTTCTTCACATATACCCACGTCTGCACTTGGCCTATCTCACCTGTCTGTAGTGTTCTTCACTTCCTGATTCCACACTGAGAATTGCTGTATGGACACACAGTCCCTCTCACGCCTAGCCTCACTTTCCTGTTGTGTCCGTCTCTTCCTGACTCATCACGGAGAGTCAATGGACATGCATGGTTTGTCTCTCACCTAGCATCAACCCCTGGCATGTCCATCACCTCCTGACTCCACATTGGGAGTCACTGGACATGCACGGTCTCTCTCACGCCAAAGCCTCACCCCCCGGCGTGTCCATAACATCCTCACAACACACTGAGAGTCTCAGCCAGTTTTCAAAGATTCATTCGCCGTTTTCTTTTATTAAGACCATTTATTTCAAAGATACACCCTCTGTTTGAGGAATAAGACATTTTCACTCGCAGAGGAATTTCCCAGTGAGATTACACGTCTTGGGGAACCTTCTATATTTTGCTTCATTCTGGGGTGACATACAGGCCATCTGTTGTTTTTCTCAGTACATTACAGAAGGTCATATGGCCTCGGTTTGGCTTAAACAGAAATCTGAATCACGCGCTATCCAACAACCCGCTTAACACATTACATCACAACACAGGGACCTTGCTTATCTCCCCAGGCGTCCACAGGTCAGAGAAGCTAAGCTTCTAGAATGTACTCCACGAATATGTAACATGCCTTTGAACCTGACCTTTGGGAAATGGCCAGCAAGACCAGAGAGCAGCGCAGGCTTGAGGTGGACAGATGAGGGGTGTGATGAAACACAGGGACCCCCAGAGATGGAATCCTTCCAGCTCAGCATCACTACATTCTCCCTCATCCCCCGCCCCCATCCAAATGTGAACGCCTGTTGTTCTTATTGGCCTTGCCTGCTGTCAATCACAAGTCAAAACAACTTTGACTAAAAGGCACACAACACCCTGTATTTCCTGATATTCCTCGCTAGAGTCACAATTTAAAAATTCAGTCCACTCAACCTGTGTGTTGACTGACGTAAGCTTTTGTTTTTGCTTAAGAAAACAAGATTTGCAGTGTATGCAGAGGTCCCAGGAGCCCCGGTGAGGCTGGGGGAGAAGGATAAAGGGATAACAGAGCAGGACTCAGTAACGCGGCAGCAGGCAGGGGTACAGAAAGGAAACGTGATTGCCTGCATTTTGCAGCTTTATTCTGAGTGACAGACGCTACAGGAAAGGAAGCATGACAAAGAGCCGGCCTGTAGCTGGAGGCTAAGGGCAGGCCGTAGGCTTGGCTCGCTGGGAGGTCCGGTGACTGACAGCTCTGAGCTCTCCTGGGCGCCCCCCCTGGCAGACATGCTGCAGCTTGAAGCTGCTGACCCGCCCCCCCCCCCCCCCCCCACAACAGACCAGTCCGGGCTGCCTGGAGACTCGGGTGCTGGAGTCGCACCCTAATTACTCATCATTTGTTACTGAGTGGGTGGGTGGGGGTGGTAGTGCGGGGGCAAAGTTGCCGATTTGTCTGACTGACGGCCGTCCTTTGCGAGGAGTCACCAGGGTGGGCCGCACCTGAGAGCTGCGGGGGGGGGGGGCGGGGGATCGGGTGACCGCGTCGCTCTTGTGGATACAATTACAGTGAAGATTACAGTCGAGTCCTTTGTGGTTCTCACAGCCAAGACTCACAGCCTTTTCCCAGAGCGGCTTTGGTCATCGCTCCCTCAGTTATTCCCTTCCATTCATATAATTTCTTGCTGGTGTTAGATTATAGTTAAAAAAAAAAATTAAGGAAAAATAAATAAATAAATAAATAAATAAATAAACATTAACGCACGTTCCAAGTTGGCTGCCTCATTTCAGTAGGCATCACTTGCTAGCTCGTATGGGCTACGGTGTCATGCTATCACATGTAAGACAACACATTTATAACCTATACGTTGCACTCAAAGCACCTTCAAAAGACCATAGTGTGTTCAAAAGCATAGCATAAACATTCATGTATGATCCATATTTTATAGAACTGTTTTACCTGTTATTTTACGCCTGGTTCTGGTCCTACCCAGTGCTCATAAGTCACCGCTGGATAGATTTGCCGCTTTTTCCTGTCAAAGAGAGGTCTTTGCTTCCAAACATATGGTATTTCTCCTTCTGTTTGCTCTGTAAGGACCCTGTGACTTACGCCTTCCCTGACAAACCCCATTACTTCTGTCTCATGATACTGATCTAAGGCTCTCAGGATCAGAAAGGCGAGCTGTCTCCATCCTCAGTCTCTGGCCATAAATTCTGGCTTTTAGTATTGGCCCTCGTGTGTGTCCTCTGCGACCCTCGAAACTCTGTTTGCGTTAACCTGCTGAGAGCGAGGTTACCTGCGCTGTCATGGGCGACGAGATCGTACCAGGCCCCATTATCACAGTCCAATCAGCGGTGAGCTAAAGGGGGCTATCAACGTTGCAGGATCGTGATCTGCTTGGGCTTTCTGGGAAGACAATCTGGAAAAATGTGTCTTGGGAGAAGCGAATGAACACACATATACTTCACTCTAGCAGAGGCACACCTACAGGACATGCAGGGCAGGCTGGGAGGGGCCCAAAGCTGGGAGGGGGCCCCCGAGGGCGGTCGATTACATAGCACACCGCAACGACAAACCTGCTTGTGTTCATAAACTCGTGTTTATGAAATTTTCTTTGTTGATAACATTAATTTAGACTTTATGGTAAAATAATGGTAAGAAATTTGTCAAGGAGGGAGGGCGATTTGTAGGGTGCCATGGGTGTGTTTCTGAGGTTAACTGCAGATACCAAATTGCCTGTAGGTGTGTGTGAATGGTGTGTGATGTGCCCTGTGATGGGTTGGTGTCCCATCCTGGGGAGGCAGTTCCATCCCTGCCTCGCACCCCTACGTTCCAGACCCCCCCATGTCCCTAAATAAGACAAGTGGTAACAGAAAAATGATCTTATATTGAGTTATATTACTGTTTTGTTCCTTCTCTGAATGGAATACCATGATTTATTAATATCCTAACCCATAATTTCTAAATCTGAATAGATGTGTCTGCAGCTATTGCTGTATTAGTGTTTTACTGTAGTATTGTTATGTTCCATCTATGAATGGAGTACTATCATTTATTATATTGGAGGTCCCACAGCAGGTAGACATTTTTTGGTTATCTCTCAGCCACATTAAAATCCAGGAATTGTGAACGGACTTGTTTTCAAATTGGGGCTGAAAGGTAGAGATCTGTTTCGATCGTGCAGCTCCATCTTTAAGCCCAAGGAGCCTCCTTCACTCCTATTAAAAGAGTCTCAACAAGCGGGGGTGGGGGGGGGGGGTGATTTGCAATCACATTAGCCTGCAGGGAGGGGCAGAGACAAGCTCACCTCCGATTCCGCCTGCTTTGACTGGAACGTAAAGTGCTGACCTTTGACCCCACTGGTCCCAAAGGATGCATTTTTGGTGCCACCAGACACCTTGTACGATGTGTTTAGGGAAACTAATTGATTGTTGAAGAAGACTGGGGAATTAGCCTTGTTTAGCTTCATCTGTGGTGGCCAGAAGGTGTGTCTCTCACGTATAAATGTTAGCCAGACATTATTAGGAACTGGAGCAGAACTTACTCTCGGTGTCTGGCTTGCGTAATAAAATGATTCGCTTGCTGGGTGTTTATGAAGGAAAACAAGAATTTGTAATGAGGTGTTACATTTGTAGACAGACTAATTATGTAATTAGTTTATTGGGGGCCATTTACATTTAGGTCCTCCTGCTTGTCTATTGAATTTGCTTTAATCAAGACACAACTCTTGCACACAGGGACCATTAACCATATGTTGTACAATGTCGTCTGCTGGAAGAGGAACATGTATTTCCTGTTGCAGACCTGGTGACTATGGCTGATAGGAGAGCAGGCGTAATAATACCAGGACACGCCATATGTCTAAACTACTTCTTTTTCAAGGGAGGTGGGATATCTTAGAACTCTACACTTCTGTCATTTATGCAGCTGGTGAATTTTAATGAGGTTCAATGGGTGGATCTTCTTGACTGAAGATTTAGAAACATTGCAATTCAATGGCTCCAACCTTTCATGCTGAAGTCCAGTGACTGCTCCATCATGATGCCTCCTGCCCACTATTACCAGCAGCTTTGAAGCACCTCAGAGAGCAAGCTCATCTTCTGCTTGAGGCAGAATGTATCAAACTACACTAGTCTTGCTTTGAAGGACACATGGGTTGGAGATTAAAAACACTGATATTTTGGTGGTAGTGCAGTGACTTTTATTCTGTTCGGGTTGGAGCTTTGCTTGTCTGAACTGTGCATGATACACTGTGCTGTTTGTGGTCTCATGCACACCTCAGTTATCTCCTCCCACCTAGTGTTATGAGACACTTCAGCATTATCTGTTTGTTCAGCTGTGTAGTTTATTAATCACCATGGTGAATAATCAGCGTTTCTGCACCCCTGCACTCTGTAAGCATGCCCCCAAGCTGGAAACCAGCCAATCATGGACCAGGTGGTCCTGCAGAACCTCGCCCTCTGCACCGGCTTCACCGTTCCTGACCCCCAAGGCTTCCCCTACCTCGTCTGCTCAGCCCCCTGCCTATCGAACACCCTTTGTGTGCGGTTACTTTGTCGACTTTTGATGTGATGTGTGTTCTCAGGTAATACGGAGATATTTCAGTTCTGCGCCTGTATTACATGCTGAAGTTCTCAGGCAGTTTCACTAGTGTCTATTTATCATGTCTCTTTGGGGTGGGAGACGTGTCCTGGAATTTTTCTGACACGATACAAACTGTGCAGTTTATTTATTAAGTGCCTTTCACAGACTGAACAGTCACAAAGTGCCGTACAAAACTAAAAAGCAGAATAACATAAAGCCAAAGAATATTGTTAAAATACCCACGTAAAAACAGACAACAATGCATAGCAGAACACGATTTCATGGGATCGCATTTCCCAAACACCTGAGAAAAAAGATAAGTTTTAAGCTGTCTGCTAAAACCTTCAATGGATGAATTTGATGGAAGAAGATCATTCCATAGCCTAGTTTCTTGTTCCTCCATGGAGACTGCAGAGGAACAGTGCTCTGAACTGTGTGGGGGCCATAAAATGGCAACCCCCCTGCAAGATGGCTCATTAACAGGGTCCTTGTGCCCCCCCCACTAGGCCATCAGACGATGCGCAAATCTCCCTGTCCTGACACAGGCCTCTGATGTGTTGCGGGACTGGGCCAGGCGTTCTCTCGGTGACCTTCTCCAGATGCCATTAAGGCAGGACACTTCCTCTCTGCGGGCACCAGACCCCTCCCTCACTGTGTCCGCCATGCCAATGACCCTCAGGTCATCCCTGACTGGAGGAGGCCAAGACGTGCTTGGAAGGGGCGGTTAAGGAGTGCACAACGGTCAGCCATGCAGTCTGGATCTGGAGCAGGGCTGGGCATGTGTTGGGGTGAATGAGTGTCCTGGGATAAGGAAGCAGGGGGGGGCTGTGTACAAACGACCCGGGGCGGGGGCATCTTCATCCAGGTCCCACTGAGGAACGGCTGACCCCAGCTCGCTATTTAAAACAGCTGCCGCTCAAAGCGGCCCAGTACAGTTTTATGGACATTCGGGATGGCAGGATTTGTGCTGCGGCTGTAATCACCTCCTGGGTCCCATTAGCTGGCAGAGCGAGCTAATGGGTACCCTGCAGGGGTCCGGACAGTTTCCCTCCCAGACTTACTGGTGACGACCTCGCCACTGCGGCAGGTCTCAGATCAGCCGTCTGGCAGAACAAGGGAAAGATTAGGGGGGATTTCGTGGGGGCAGAAGGGGGGATCAAGGTCTCCCTCCAGGTTGACCCCACCTGTGTGTTCTGCGGTGAGCTAGAAGGCAACCAAGCTCTTCCTAAGGTGGGCTGGAATGAACCTGAAGTTCCTCAAATTGCAGCATTGGGTGTGTGTGTGTGTGGGGGGTTCATTCTACACCCCCCCCCCCCCCAGAAGAACCTTATATTGCACCATCTACTTGCACCATTGGCAATGAAGAGCTGAATGGAAATTGTGTATTTGAAGGGGTTAGGGTCCCAATTTGGGGTGGCAGAGGAACTAGAATTGGATGCGATTCTTCCACCCTTCTGCATGCATGTAGTGTAATTAGCTCATTCTCTCAGCATAACTGTAGTCAAAGATCTAATTAGGCGTATACAGTACTGTGCAAGTCTTAGGCTGTCAAAGAAATTGTTTAGAGCAATTTATCTGAGTAGTAACTGTTTATTTCTGCAGAAATTAAAACAAATCATTACAATATATGCAAATGAATTGTAACACAACAAAGAGTAGTAATTTCTTTTGTTCTCCAAAAGGTTACGGATATATTGTTGGATAGGTAGATAAACTCTGCTTTGGTTTCTAAATATCTCCTCAGGGGCACCTCCGCCATTCCATTTATTTTGTTAAATTTCACCACCATCTCACTTATGTTGCTTTTCCACTAGCATGCAGGAACCCAGTGGTACCTGATCTGTACCACGAACGTAGAGAAGTTCCAGCTTGGTTCTGTGACGATTGACGCGGAACCTTGCGGCGATCGTGCAGGCAGGCGTTCAAGGACTAGGCACACAGGCAGGAATCAGGGCAAAACGGGGACTTAATGGGGACCAAGGACTACAACCAACAAACCACACCATAACCACAATGACGGACGAGGGATACGAGCAAGACTAGGACTTAAATGGACAAGACAGATCAAATTAATCGGAGACAGCTGGGGACAATCAGGGAAGCACACGTGGGTAATCAGGGGGCGTGGCACACACGAGGATCGTACGAGCCGGGCATGACAGGTTCCAGCTCGCTTCAGTTTTTCACTGCAGACGGGTCTGCTTGGGTTGCCCGGCTTGCAGAGTGACAGTGACGTAAACCTGAAACGACGCTTATTCACTGTTCACACACCATGCCTCATGATTTATTACCTGCTAAATGCAATGGTGGGCACAGCAAACAGAGAAGTTAACTGCTAATTCCAAAGTTTCATTCAATAACGCTAAACCAAGAACCACAAAAAATAAAAAATACCAGAAGCTAATGATAAGCGCCAACCACTAACTTAGAAACATCACCAGAGAGCTGAATTTTAGCCTGAAATTTAAGGCTGGAGTGATTACCTGGGGATATTTAGGACTTACCCAATTGGGGATTCTGTGGAGTATCCAACATAAATATTCTTTCAATAATATTCTGTTTGTGAGATAAAAGCAGGAGGAGGAGTCTTATTCCGCGACTGTATTGCGCTGATATTTTGCCCTGTGCTTGGGGACTACAAACATGGCGCCGTTTACCCAGAACTAGGAAGGATGGTTCAGTTCCTTATTGGTCTATAGATCTGTCAATCAGAACCCGGAATAAAGGAAAGTAACCAGGGACCGAAGCCGGATTTCTTACTTAGTTGAATAACTTGTTATAGTTTAGGTCGTCTGGGCTAAATGCAACAAGTGTAACAAGTGAACAAAGATTAATTTGCACTACGAATCCATTTCGTTCAGCTGTTTAATAGTACTTTTTTAGGAGGTTGGACATTTTCAAGTTTTTGAGAATGCGTTAATACATTGAGATGTGCAATACTACTAATAATTAACAATACATAGAATATGCCATGTTTTCCTTCATATAATCCATGCCTATCAATGCAGAGCGCTGGTGTCTCTGTGCATTTAGACCAGTTAGTTGTCGGTGATGCTTGGTTTATGTACGCTTTCGACCCTGCTAGCTGTGCCAGGTACGGCTTGCATAATTTGCAATAGAAAACTCTCATTTCGCAGTATGGGTGAGGTACAGCTCAGCTCCTGGTGGCAGTGGAAAGTGGAAATGTGCCATTAAATTAACTTGAACTATTTGATTTAGTCATGCAATAATTTACTGCGATGGGCTGGCCCCCCCATCCTGGGTTGTTCCCTGCCTCGTGCCCATTGCTTCCAGGATAGGCTCCGGACCCCCCCGCGACCCAGTAGGATAAGCAGTTTGGAAAATGGATGGATGGATGCAAAAATTTAGATGATCTGATGAGGTATGGATTAGCGAAACATGATGTTCTAGCGGTGAAGTCGACAAGTACCTTGGTATACTGGATATTAACTGCAGATACTGTGGTGATTTAAAATGATGTTTTGAAAAGGCAAAGCTAACACACATTTATACTGGCATCAAGATGATTTAAAAAGCTTTCTTTGGTAGCCTTTTTGCAGTGCTGTATATTAACTAATTAAAGATCAAACAATGATGACACTGTTGGCTATGCGTATGACTTTGAAGTGCATGTTCAAAGCGGGTGAGATGTAAACATGGTGATAATGTTGGAGAATCTCCAGAGTGTGTGTGCAGGCCTTAGGCCTCATTCCCTGTGTTCCA
This sequence comes from Brienomyrus brachyistius, assembly GCF_023856365.1. Taxonomy (NCBI): domain Eukaryota; kingdom Metazoa; phylum Chordata; class Actinopteri; order Osteoglossiformes; family Mormyridae; genus Brienomyrus; species Brienomyrus brachyistius. The sequence goes on along the minus strand of NC_064545.1, from coordinate 10,572,882 downwards.
GCCATTCTATGTGTTTGTGGTGATAACTATATAACGAAAAGACGGAAAATCCTGAATACCACATATCTAAGATTATTCATTCAATTCACCCAGACACACTAACTACTGGAGCAGTTGCATGGGTGGCAGGAGGGGTTGTGACACCCCCAGATAATCTAAACTAGTTAATACAACCCCTTGGACCCCCTTAAATGGGTGGAAATCTCACCCCCTCTCCCCAAGACCCAACCCAAAGTTGTGCCCTTGACCAGTTGAATTCTACTAGAATGGTAATAAAGCTGTAGTATGTTTGGGGTGTAACTGGGCAGATCAGTAACTTGGACAGAACTTTGCTTAACAATATTCATTGTTGTTAATCTCTCACACAAAGGGTTTAAGGCTCTTCATCTCCTCATGGCACCATTCTGCATACAGACTAACTGGGATTTTGATCCACCAGTGCTGACTAATGCAGCAGCTAGACTTACATACACTCTTCGCAAAAGTTCTGCATGTGTTTAGAGTATCACGCCATGTGAATAGTAATAATGTTGGGAAATAATTTATATCAAAGCCCAGTCCTCTGTCATGCCAGCTTTGTTATGACTATAGTGTGATGTTACTTCTATTTGTCCTGAAGCACAGCACATTACCGTGTTTCTTTTAATTGGGTCTCTTAGTAATTAGTCATGTAACTGGTAGCAGCTCCAACCTGAATATCATGTTGTGGCTGGGCAGTGATTCTGGCTGCTTTGCTGGAGTTTCTTCAGGTGTTGCTATTGGTTGGGCAGCTGATTTGGGTTGGAATGGATTAGGCTGGCTGAGTTTGTTTAGGGGAGGACTCTGGAAAAATGCAGGGGCATCACATGACCAGCCTGGCCCTTCAATGCTAATGGCTAATGTTAATGCTAAGGACACAGTCCCCATAGGAGCAGAGGCTTCCTGTGTAAATCTCAGTTTAACTCTTTAGGGACAGATTACAAGTTCTGATTACATTACTGAGGCCCTTATTACAGAAACGGCTTCCAATTATGTGACTTTTCAGGGCCTTCTGTAGCTCCTCCCCAGCTTAATTATTTTTAGGCATATGATTAGCATGTGCTGGTCATTGTCTGTAGGATTTGCATATTGTGTTATCAAACTGAGTGACGGCAGGTGATTAAATTAGATGGGGGAGACAGATGTCAGCGAGCACAGGAGCAGGCGGAAGGCTTTCCTCTCACTAATGTACAAGGGATGCTATCAGCCTCGCTATCTGAAGCTGCCATTGTCTTCGCACTTGGCTGCTCCACGTCCTTCATTTTCTCAAACAACAACAGAAACGTGTGAGGTTAAATATCAAGGGCCAGTGATTTTGGCTAGGGTGGGGGGGGGCGATCCTGGGGTCTGCCCTGTCTGTCGAGCAGCATATGGAAACACATAAGATGGATGATGCTGGGCGGGGGGACGCGCCAATAAATGAGCCGTTTGGAAGTAAACACAGCCTCTGCTGGCTTTATGGTGTTTAAAGGTTTCTGCTTTGTACATTCTGATAGTATTAAAATGCTACTGAAAGAAAAATGACATTCAGACCCATCAGCTCTAAGCCTCAGCTTGTAAAAGTAGCAAATTTTTATTCAGAACCGGTTTCAGTATGCCTGTTCGTGCCTGTAATTATGCACATTCTGATAAATGCTAGCAATATAAGAAGGGCCTGATTTCAGAAGGTTGCCAGCTCAAATCCCAGGGCGATTGCACCGTTGGGCGTTTGAGCAAGGCTCTTACAGCCAAATTCTCCAGGGATTTTCTGACCTTCGTTCCTGAAAATTACACTACTTTGGATAAAAGCATCTGCTTAATGAGTGTAATGTAAACATAAACCCTGTCACTGAGGAGCTTTAGCTGTGTGAAATGCGGGTACCTGTGTGTTTTACCTTCAGGTGCAGTTAAATGCACAACCTTGCAGGACCACCCTGTGCATCTCTGCTGACTGCGAACAGGATTACTAGTGTGGCAGGTCGGGGGGGGGGGGAGGGCCTGCAGCGGCGTCAACCCGCCCCCGCCGCGAGCTCAGGGACGGTGGGCCTGGCAACAGAAAGCGGCCAGATCTGCCAGCTCGGGCTCTGTTTACCCAAAGGCACGAGAAATAATGCAGATCACAGAAAGGATCTTTGAAGGGGAACCGCAATCCAGAGTGATGTATATTCCCCCGCTCTGGCCATGTAAATATTTCACCCCAGAGCACCGCGGCTATTTTAAGAGTGACTTATACACTGTCATGCGCACAATAACAGTTGGGCTTGTTTCCGTTTCAGGGGCGTGTGACTGCATTTAATAGAACTGGAAGACCCTGAGAAATAGTCTATAAAAGGGAAATAGCTGTCATTTAGCCTTAATTTGGGGGTAACTTTGGCTCCTTAATCGATAATTCAGTTGTCTTTGATAGAACAAGTGAAGGTGTCTTCAAAAATCAGGCTGAAGGAAAAAACAAAATGTTCTTTTTAACTGTACAGTGTACCATTTTTTAAAGACACAGGTCACATAACTGTGTAAATTTGCATATTTAGGTCAGTTACTCCGACTCTTTCATGCCCCCTCCTGCTATTGCGGAGCACACCCTATCCTGAAGCCTGACGTCTGTCCCGTCCTGAGCCTTTCGAGTCCTAAAGTTTGTCCCATCCTGAGCCTTTCGAGTCCTGAAGTTTGTCCCATCCTGAGCCTTTCGAGTCCTGAAGCCTGTCCCATCCTGAGCCTTTCAAGTCCTGAAGTTTGTCCCATCCTGAGCCTTTCCAATCCTGAAGCTTGTCCCATCCTGAGCCTGTCCCATCCTACCTTTGGCAGAATGAAAATGAGGACCCTTTGACCTCCTGCTTTCATCCTGTAGTCTACTGCATGATTCTCCCAAAAACAGTTCTAATGACTTTAATAAATTCTTCCTAAGCACTTTCAGGAAAAATTGCTGGGAGCGCTGAAACATAAAAATAAATTGAATTAAGCTAAATTTCAGGGAAGACCCATGGGCCCCCAAGAGCCCCAGGGGCCCCAGGGCAAGCCAAGCACAAGGAGACCACCGAATCCTTCAGCTTGGGAGCACAAGGTCGGACAGAGTAGGAGATGGACACCGGCAAGGCTGGTGGGGGCTTCTTGGGGGGGGGGTGCTTTGTGTGGCTTGTTGGTGCTGCAGGGTGGATGATTTACAGGCCCCTTGGAGGGTAACCCCGCTTTTCAGAAAATTGGCTCCTTTAAAGCCCTTTGCTTTTCCTTTTGTTTATTTTCTATAAACCTCAGACTGTTATGAAGGTACATAGCTTGTTTTGAATAAGCGAAATCTGCCCCACGCATTATCTACAGCTGGATCAAAGGTGACAGCTGACTCTCGACAAGAACTCTGCCATCACTATCTATCAAATTTTAATGAGGTTGATCTTCTAGTTTTCCAGTTTTAATGTTCAAGGGTTTACTGCCCCATTGTAGATCGTGTTTACCCCGATGAAAAAAAAAAGCTAACCTTGAGATTGCCTGAATCAGTAGAATTTAGAAGCAGGGGCTTTAAGATGATGAGATGTTCAGAGTGGGGGTGGTTAGGGGATAAGTCTTCTTAACAGGGTCTTCCTTTCACATGGGCTCCCGGCCTTCTCAAAGCTGGTTTTCCCCTCACGCTTATCAGTAACTTGACCGAGCCTTCTTTATGGTCGTGCAGATGTTCCAGGACAGGATGGAGATCTGTTTTGTGTTTCGGAGGAGGCCGAGATTCAGATTTGTGGCTCTTTTTGAAGACTGACGCATCCCGGTCAAGCAGACACAGGGGCCGCTGTTGTCTAGACGCGTCGTTGGACAGGAACCCAAAGCGGTTCTTTGAAGAGCTCTCTTCCTGGCTCTTCAGCTCTGGGTGCTGACATGGAGAGCCCTCTACAGAGGCGGGGTCCCCACGAAATCCCAGAGGAACATCTGAGCCTCGGTGAGGAAGAAGACCATGGAGTGTGAAAGCTTTCATTAAACTTCATCTTTTAATTCAAAGTCAAATTATCTAGTTAGTCAGCTTTGCTACAAGAAAAGTAGCCTTAGATGCTGAGGAAACCCTGCATTTAAATGGTTCACCCTTAAACTGCTTCTACCTTCTATATCAGACTCTAGTACTAAGATATAAGGCAGTTGTCATCAACAAGCAGATCGTGATTGACAAATCAATCGGCAAAAGGTTCCCAGTTGATCGTGGCACCTTCTACCTCCCCCCCTGAACCATGCAAGACAATTTACTGAGGGGAATCCCTCCCATTCTGTAAAACATATCATTGTGACTCGGTAACTCTCCAGATTATTTACCTCATAAAAGTAGTTTGCACTGTAAAAAAACGTTGGCGACCACTGGCTTAAGGTTTAAAGTCACACTGACCCGGTTACGGGTGTGTATATCAATCTTTACAAGTACAGTCTCATTCCCAAATTCATCTAGATCAAAATTTTGCGTGTTTTTATCCTCTCGGCATCTTTCTCAGAAGAGCCTTTCATCTCCGGCGGCCATATATAACGTCATGCTTATTTTATGGTCATTTCAGGCGAGTCACTGCTGCATTATTCACGTCAGAAGCCGGGATCATTCTGGGCGTCTCGCCGGGCGCCGACACGACCTCCGGCGACCCCTGTTTCCGCCTTGACGGGCGCCTTCCAGCGTCGTGTTTGCGTTTGGGTGCGCAAACGTCTGCGTCTTTGTTTCACGGGGCCTGGCCCGGGCGTTACGTAAGAACGGCCCATAAAAGCACGGCGCCATTTGAAACGCCGGCCGCCCGCACTTGCGAGGAGAGCACTCCGCTTTTACGGACTCTTTGCGGACGTTGACCGTTGCGTGGCTTCAAAAGCTTGTCGTTGTCTTTTATAGCTTAGGGGCCCAAACAGATAGCACAGTGAATGGGCAGTGACTCAGTGCAGAGCTGCTCCTGCTTTGGAACACTGACTTTTATTTATTTACCCCCAGCCCCCGCCTCCTCGTTCCCTGTAAGAACAGGAACGGAAACCCAGTTTACGGGCAGCGCCTGTTACACAGGCTGCCTGGGTCGACTATTTTTTTTTTTTTACATCCCTCCAGCAATGTAAACTCGAGGACGCACAATTTGTTTAGAGTTTTAAAGACCTGAGCAATGGATGGTGGAGGATTATGGGATGGCCGTGTGATTTGTGGGCCGTTACACGGCCCTGCTGGCTGACACGAAGCGCGACTCTGCGTCTGACGCTGTCCGACCTCGTGCCGGGTCCCCTGAGCGGGGGGGGGCTATTCTGTATTCTTATGCGTTATTATGTTTAATGTTCTGCTGAGAGATTTATTTCCCTGGAATCAGAATTTTTTTTTTTTTTTTTTTTTCAGATTTATGAAACGCTTTTCACTGCCAGGTCCTCCTTAAGCATCCTGGCAGCGGAAGAGATTGATTATATTATGCATTCTCTGCTGAAAATAAAAATCTTCCTCTTCAAATGCATCTTATCCCGTCAGCCTCAAAACTAACAATAACAAACCCCACTTTTGACAACAACCAGACTATGAAAAAAAACGTGGAAAAAAAATATATATTTATATATATATCAACTAAGATATGCTTTATGTAAAACCAATTTAACAGTTTAATACGATGGATGAGAAACAGTTTATATATATATATTTGTATCATATATTTGTATATGAAATGTATATATATTTATAACATAAAATGATTTCATATTCATAAATTTCATATATATACTGTGTGTGTGTGTGTGTGTGTGTGTGTGTGTGTGTGTGTATGAACTGGTTCACATTCAGTGTATTAAACTGTTAAACTGGTTTTACATCCAGCATATCTTAATTTTTATCCTAAATTTAATTAATTATACGGAGTAATAATCCTGAAATGTCGTGTCATGTTTCAGCTCTATGTCTTACATGTAGGATCCCCAAAAAATGTCTCATTCTCCCAGCCCCAGTTTTGTGCGAGTCTTAGGTCCCATGGGGAGAACAGAATTGATCAGCATTGTGGTTTAACAGACCCCTGAGGGCATCCTGTGCTGTACCGCCAGCCTTTGAACACTGCTGTAGAACACGCTTCAGAGGGGCTTTCACCTTGAAATGATAAAAATGTGAATTACAGGTTTGTTTATCATGCTCTTAAAACCTAAAGTGCATTATTAAATGGGGTGCATTGAAGGCGCATTGTTAAAAGTGTCTAAAACCCTTGTAAATCCTGCTAATTTATGTCATTGTTCTTCGAGAGCTTCACCCAGCCCTTCTGGTTTCAATTTGCCGCCGCGATCCACTGCTGCCTTGGTGCTCGCCGTGTCTTATAGCTGTGGTTCACGCCCCCCCACCCCACCCCACCCCACCCCATGGGCGATCGTGTCCTGCCTAGACACCCCCTACAAGGCGCCAGATGCCCCCCCCCACCGTACCCCAGTTTTCTCAGTTAAGGTTGATCCCAGAAGTGATTGGGTTCTGAAGCTGATGATCGTAAAGGTTGCCATGGGTTGCAGCACAGTCTTGTTCCATCCCCATTAAAGGCTACGCCTTCAGAGCAGTGATGACACGTACCGCCTGGGGGTCAGCCGTAGGGGGCGTGAAACTGCCATGTTGCTCCAGCATCCAGCCACCCCCCCACACACACCCAAGGTAGCGGTGATCACCACATTTCAATAAGACAAATAGGTTCATGGAAGCTACGTAAATCCTAAGTAAATCTGAAGTCACATACAAACATCCGATTCTTCAAGCACTCAGCTCATACACCGTTGTGTTGCTTTTCCCCGACTTTTGCATTTAGGAGGGACTTGGAGAGACATGCTGCCAGGAAATGATCCCGGTTGTCTGTCAGGCTTTCTGACAGTGTGCAATACGGTCGCTTTGACTGTTAACCCACCCATTATCGAAGCCTGATGTGACCATCTACCCTCCCACATCTATGCAAAGACTGAAATGGCTTCCGGGCCGATGGGCTTCTTTCCTTGATGGTCTTCATCATGGTCCATCCCCCCCCCCCCCCCCCCCCCACCGCCCCTCCCTCAAAGCCATGACCCAGTGGCCTGTTTTCTTTGTGCACTATACATGCCATTTAATCCCCCTCCTCTATCAATATTGGGCCAAAGTTAAGTGATGAGCCAATTCATCCACTCATCCTTTCATTGACCAGTTGATATTTACTAATATAAAGCAGACCTCTACGTCATCTCTCAGCCAAACCACACACCCAGACCTCTTGTTCCTTCCCCAAAGCCGACACCCGTTTTCTTTCACAGGCTACTTCCCATTTGCTGAAAACCTCTGCCTTTCGTTTCTGTTCCTCTCCGCTGTCTGTTAAAGCCATACCAGCGTAAATGCCCCCATTCTGTCTGCCGACTGCCCCCCTTCTCACATGGGCCTCTTCGGTGCCCAAACCAGAGCAAGTCACACACTTTGTTTATCCTTTGTTGGATTCACAGATACAAGCAATCCTAATTATTATCCTGAATATGATATAAGCACTTAGTGTGACTTGTCTATAGGTGTGCCCCCTTCCCCCTTCTGTGTTAACGTTGCTACTGCCCTTACTCATAGTCAGATAAACACACGCTCCTCTGGAGCTCTCGGTCATTTCTGCTGGATTTACCTGCCACCATGTAAATCTCCCGCGGACGGGTCTCCCACACATCCCGGCCGCCTCCCCTCTTACCGCGCCGCTACCTAGGCTACTAATCTTGAGATTAGTCGCACTCGGTGAGAGAGAGCCCGCTGTCGCTGCATTTACAAAACACAAAGATGTATGGTGAGCTGCTCTACGTCTCCTGCCGTCACTTTTTGGGGCACGGGCCAAAAAATAAACGCTCTTTCCACAGTATTTTTTCGGTATTTTTACTTGCCAAAAACGCACACAGTATAAACAAGCTGTTACAAAAAAAATGCTTATTACAAAGAGAAGTGCATTTGGGTAGTAGATCACTTGTGTGCAGTTCTTGCGGGATGAAAAACAATAGTGTGGAACTTAGTCTTGGTGTCAGGTTCTTAAACAGGCAGCCTCCTTTGTGCCAAATGTTCGTCTCTGGCTGCCTCAAGGAACGTTTTAAACGCGATCCTCTTTTATTTGGCTAGCAGACTGAACATAAGCTATTTAAGCTGCCAGTCCAGCCTTTACCAAACCGAGATAAGTCTCTTTCCAATGTGCCGGGACCTTAAAAATAGCATGACAGTGACTAGAGTGGAGCAAATAAAAAGGCTGGCGGGTTGATCCTTGTGCTGCCTTTATACACCTATACGTTTGGGAGCAGAGAGGTCTACCAGATAAGGGCGGAAAAAACAGGTGAAAAGCAAAGGTGTTTTCAGGAAATATACATCGCCCCTGTGATAGTATTTTTCCTTTGCGTTCCCGAATTGACTTTGTGATAATTTAATTTAATTCACAATTCACGGTGGCTGACATTAGATCAGTCCTAGATAAAAGTCGACAGCGAAACCACAACTGTTGTCTAGAGTCTTTGACTTGTATAAATAAGGTGATACCTCCGGGAAGAGTGTTCGCGGTCATGAAGATGCATTCGTTATGTGACAGTCCAGTACTTGATGATATTGGATTTTACTTAAAATTGTATCAGTTTACATTGCTTTTCTGATGCCTATATGCCCGAAACTTAAAGCCACGTTTTTTGTAAAAAGTGAGCAATTGCTGATGCAGATTGTCAATTTTAAATTTGATTCTTTGAGAATACAAGTATGTCCTTAAGTTCGATATTAATTAGGCAACAAGCATACGAATTGCCGATACATTACTTTGTTATTTATGAGGAAATTAATTAAATCATGTCGGGTATTACTAACATTTAGCTTCCTTTAGTGTCCACATGATGTCTATTCTGCTGTTACATTATTTTTCTTAATTGGTACTTTATTTGAAATGCTTTATTGAGGACATTCTGTAAGATAATTGGTTGTTAGGGGCAGATCGTGTAGTTTTAGCAATAAAACAGCGAACACTGAGTTCAGCCTACAGCTGTAGGTTACATTGAGCCATGGAGCCAACATTTTTTTTTAACAAATACCCCGGTGGAAAGCTTCGGGCACGCAGAAAAACAACGAAATATCTGTATAATTTTAAAAATAACAAATAAATATATAAAATCTACGCGGCACACTATCAGAAATTATAGCAAAACTACACACCACTTTGAGTGCTGTCAAAGTCACAAAACAAAAACACAATATGGAACTACTGAACATCTTAAACGAATTTTGTTGTTATCAATACATTTGATTTTAATTAATCGGACAGGCGGATATAGAAAATGGATTGATTGATCATAATTACGTTCTGCACTATGCCTCCTCTTTTCCTAGTAATTGTTTTATTTATTTATTTATTTATTTATTTATTTAGCATATTGCTTCTGATAATGAATTTTATCAAGTGATCTATCTATGTGCTTATATTCATTTAAACTTTTTCAAATATTGACGTTCTTTATTTAGGTGATTAATTAAAACATTCAAATTAAAACACTTACACACACACACACACACACACACACACACACACACACACACATATATATATATATATATATATGGTTTAATGCAGTTACACCGTGCATTTATTTAAGAATATATTTTATCTATCTGGCTATACTTATTCAATCGATTAGCATACAACATTAAGGTTCACAACCATGAAGAATTTTTATTCGTCAGTGCTGTCGATTATACGCATGGCACCAGGATGGTATGTGGTATAAGTTAAATGAGTTAATGACGTTTCAACCTGTAGGGGCTTTGGGTATAGCCTCGGGCTGGCCTTGTTGCTTACTTGCTCTAATGGTCTGCATTTTCTTAGTCCTTCATCACCTGCGTAATTCCACCACGACGGCACTGGCTCCAGTCCTCAATCCTCTTAATCCCAAAGCGCGAGGATGAGCTACAGTTTATGAAACTTACGTATTACTTTGCATTACCATGAAGATACATGACAACGGATGTACATATCTGAAAATGCATTTCTCTACGATATAAATGAATTATACTATAGTGATGCCGTCTGTAAACTTGTATTTTATTCCTTCCTGTATTTTAAAATGGTGCAAAATTAAGAAACACCACTTATTTTTCCCCCCCTTGAATAAACTAAATTTTAAAGGATGATTTAAGTTCGGAGCATTGTAACAAAGGCTTCCGACTTTTCGAAGTATTACTCCGCTGTCATGGCCCATATTTTACAGTGAAACAAAATTAACATGACTTATGGTTTATCATTGGTTTACCAGCATCACGATAATGGACCTCGTGTTGTTTTTTCTCCCTTGCACAAGCAGTTGTTTGCTTCCGACTTAAAACTGCTATACTGAAATCTTTCTAATTGTTGGTATTGGGTTTTTTTGTAAGAAAGTAACAATTCCCTGATTCACGTTTTTTCTTTTTTAAAGTTTCTCATTTTAATGCTTTGCACTGTAAACACAGTTTTCTAAAATGCAAATTTTATGAATTTACATTGCATGTTCTTGAAATTGAACATAGGAAATGTAGGTGTTCATGTATTCGCGCATCGCAAGAGCGCGGTAAAGCGCCTCTGGTGGGGATTACCACTGTCTATTTTCATTCGGCCGCGTGGGGCAGCTCGCGTTGCGATGCACTGGAGATTAGAGGATCACCTCTTGTTTGTTTTTGTTCTGGCCATGATAAGTTTAGGCACACCCAGCTGGAACAGCCGATAAAGAGATACAGGTAGAGATACACTTGAGAAATATGATGATTGCTCAGTTTCTAGAAATCACAAATGCTTTATTTCCAGACTGTTAACAAGTACAGCTCTAAAAGTCTACAAAATCAGTAAAAATAGTGAAAGAGTACGTCGGGTGGTCTCAATATTTTTATCGAATGTATTGTTTGAAATCCGTTGCAATCGCTGTAATAGCAAAGCAACACGTACTATAGCAATCTTTGGCTATAGCTATGGTCAAAAAATGTAAATATGTGTATTTGGGAAGACGGCTAGTAACTATCTAATACAAGATTTAAAAATCATAGCTATATTATTCTTATCATCATCATCATCATCATCATCATCCTCGCCGTCGTCGTAATGTCATAGCCTAATGATATAGTTTGTTCACTTAATGCCGTTACATAATGTGTCAAAAATGATCAAAAAAACGCGGAAGCTGTAAAAATGCCCTTTTCATTTAAATTATATAAACTGTATCATATATTTTTGATGATGCTGACTTGCATTTTAGTTTCACAAACGGTTAAAAATACATTGGTCGGAAGAGATAATGGTATCATTGACTTTTAAAGTTAATGTTTTGCAGGTTTTCATATATGACTAATTGAATAAAAACCTGAAGTTATGCATAGATAATACCGATAATTCATCTCTGATACCGTGTCTGTGTTAGCTTCATATCTGCATTTCGGTACCTATACATATAGGCCATACTGCTCTTCAAACAGTATAATAATAATAATAATAATAATAATAATAATAACTATTTGCAATACTATTTTATTTCCATTTGTAAGTCACAGAAAATATTAATGGAATTATAAGCTCAACTTAAAGAACAATCTAAATTCGGCTTTAGTATAAATTTTGTCTATACGCGTAGGTTCCCTCAAAATGCAATTTGCCGTTGCATTTCTTAGCGATAGCTGTGACTTCTACTAAGACGCGCAATAAAAGTACAATACGTACGTTCACGGTAACCTTGTCGTTTGACTTTACACGTACTAGCTATGTGTCGATGAAAACTGGCCCCGCTAATTTCACATGCACACTACGTTAATATATGGTGCCCTTTGATAGCCGCACGCTTGTAACCTTTAACATCCATGAAATGCTTCGGTTACACGATTGACGATTTGCCACCCATATTCTTAATTTACTTCAGCTGTTGTTTTCGAAATAAAAAATGCTTACGTGTGTTCAAATCCCAAAAATAACAATCACCTACTGACGACACATAGACGCTCACTGAAATATCAAATGTTGTTCCTTTAATAACTGATATACATGTGTTTCTATAATATATATCGTTATATTAACAGTATATACGTATTGCTTATATTCGCTTTAGATATTAACATTTAGCTTAAATCTTCAGATGAGTATGTTTGCACAGATGAGTACTGAAATGTCGAAAAATTTCCCTGCAAGATTCGCAACTATTAGTTGTCCAGCATCACCTTAAATCAAAATGACTATATGGTGTTGTAATTATTCAGGCAATGAATGTGAACCTTGATGTTCAGTGTCCATTAATGCGTTGGAGTTGTCCGGGTTTTTTTTTTTAATTACTCCGCTATTCGCTGCAGTCAAACCCATCCTCGGGAGCAAATCTTTTGAGGCCTGAAAAGCCAGTCCAGGCTGACCTGGGGACTCCGTGTCCGGAGGCGATTCACAAGCCGGATTCTGATCGTATTGAAAATAAACGGAGGATACTCCAGGGTGGGTTTACCAGCTTGGGCCCCTCGGTCCACTGCGGTGCCGCGTCCTGTGAATGAGAGAATCGGGTTGTAGCGGCTTCATTCAGCATATCGTTTGCAGGTGATGCCAAGCACAGATAAGGAGCCGCCGATCCTTGTCGTCTGTCTAGACTTGTGACTTAACGAGCGAAACTGGAGTGATCACATCACAAATCCCCCGAAGACGCTAATTCGGAGTCCCGGAGCTCCGCCAGTGAAGCCACCCACTCTCCCAGAAATAAACCCATGTCAATCCAGAAACCGCCATCGCTATGTAAAAAGCGGGCAGTGCATAAGGGGCCACATCTGTATATTTAAGCCGAGTTCAAGTGACGTTCATTGACAGTACTATGGATAGATATTATTTTCATATATATAGGGCTATATTTTAAAATCCACGTTTGCTTTTTGCATAGGCTTAATTTTGACCTGAAAGTTTGTTGTGGATAGATTTTAAGAAATACTCGTTGCACATTAATTGTATAATTTTGAATATAAAACGAATTAAAACATTTATCAGAAAGGTAATGAATTTATGGAGGACTTGCTTAGCCTATGCCTACAGGATATTGTCGTGAACAAAAATAGAACACCGAATGCTTTTGCATTTAATTCAGTGGAATTAAGAAAGTGGATTAAAACCACAATTTTACCCATGGTTACGTATGCTTTTGCTAAAGTCAACTTCCGGTGTTTATTACTACGTATACGCACATACTCATTAATTGTACACTTGTTGTTGCTTCAAACCACATTGCCTGAATTATGGGTAAATTAATTAATATGGCCAACTACACAGCGAAGGAGACAATATAGAATGCAGTAATATATTGCAATTTTCACATGTTTTGTTTTAATATTTACACAATATACATTTAATAATTTTGCTCAATGAACTTTGAAAATATCGATTGTAGACTTTGAAATGACTTTATAATAGGCCAAAACGTGCTACACTTGTATGACTAGTGGCGTTCTTGCTTCAAGGTAATTAAATCCGCAAATTATGGAGAGAACAGGAACGTTAATATCTACGTGGTACTTAAGTTTCATACTTGCTAATTTAAGTAAAAATTAATTATGCGTTATGCTTACGCTTTGATGCGAGAGAATTTGGAATTGTGTGAAACTGTGGGAAACGAACTTTGGTCACAAATAAATAAATAAATACATGAAACAGATATCTACTTCTTCGATACAAACCAGTTCTAACAAACGATGATGTCAGTACATGAGGCTTCATCATGCAAACGTTCCTTTGACATAAAACACAGCCAGAACTTTGTTGTTTTATTGTGTTCAATGATTAATCTGTAGGAAGATTAATAGCATTTTCTGCCAATAAATAACAATAACTTACTTCTCTTTGAGCAGCTCAAACAATCTCTCCTCCGTCTCTTAAGATAAAATATTTTACAATCAGAGTAGCTTTTTATTGTCTTCGGATATCATGCGCAGAGAGACAAGCACAAGTGGCTTTGGACTTCAATGAAATCAAAGTGATGAAATAAAAAGTTGCGTAAACAACACAACGATGACTGTGATATTTTTTTTAAGTTCATATAGATTCAGTACAGAAGAGTCAGTGGCTCGTAGTCAATAGCCGTTGATTGATTTGTAAATCCTCAAAGATTTATCTGTCCCTCCTTCTGGATAATGTTGATGCAGTAATATATTCGGGCACATTTTCCAGACATCCCATATCCTTGGAAGACAAAGGAATCTGTGTGTTAAGCATTGCTCTGTTTTCCGCAACTCCGTAGTCGTCCAGCCAGTCCGTTATTCGGAACGTGCCTCGCTTCCCCCTTTATGATGCGCTGTTGATTTCTCATGCAGGTAGCGGGAACATGCTAAGATGGTCAGGGCTCGACGTCGGTCGCCCGCTTCACGTCTCCACCGGGCTGGGCACCATGCTGTTTGGCGTGTCTGGTAGCTGGGAAGACAGAGATGTAACGTCGCTGCCCGACGAGTTGACCAAGGAACCCGCTTCTGAGAAAGACACCTAAACGGGGAGGAAAGCGTTTAGCACATAAAAAAAGCATCAAATCATGTGAAAAAATGTAGGCCTATAGGCATATATATGGGATATTTTTTGTGTAAGGCTGAGTTTTGAACAGATTCCAGACAGACTTCTTCAGAAACTCTGCCATAAGGACACTTACTGTCCACATGCGCTTAGGTACCTGTCAATAATGGGGGCGTAGGGGCTGCTGCTTTACCCCCCTCCGGCCCCCACACACAAATGCATGTAATTTAACACCAGTGGTTGGGGCACGTTCACCCATCACCCCCTAAATATGGACCAGAGACAGCATCCATTCACCAACTTACAGCAACAAACTATGTGTGGTTTCAATATTTCATGGGACCAAATCAGCCCTGACCCCCCCCCCCACAAAACACACATGGTACTCCGACAATATTGGTAGGGAGGTGTCACTACTATCCACACCCAAATATATGTCCTTCACTAAATAAAGCTTAGACCAAACAGCACACTGTGCACTGGTAGCGGCAAATGTGATGCACCATATTTCAGTGTCAAATCCGGTGATTTCAGCAATGGGGAGGCAGAGGCTGCTGTGTGCGTGCCATTTTTCAGGTCCCCACGAAGATCTGTGAATGCAATCAAAAAACTAAAAAAAGCCAGAAGTCTTGTATTTTGTTTGGTTCCTTATGATTAAGGTTAGGGCTGGGTAGGGGTTAGGGTGTCATTGTTGGGCTTAGGATTTATCCCATAGAAATGAATGGAGAGTCCTCACAAAGATATGAATACAAACATGTATGCGTGCACGTGCTTGTGTGCATGTGACTACTGTAATCATACCAGCTGTTGAAATGCAGGCTGGTCCAGATCACTCTGAAGGGCAAACTCGCTGAGAGCCTTCCACGGGGGCTGATAGGTCTGCACCTCCACCGGACTGGCCTGGACGGTGCTGTCGTGTCTGACGGGACTCCCTGCCACAAGGGGCGTCCCCGTCAGGCCCTGCAGATTCTGGGGGCAGAACACAACACGTGATGGTGTTTCACGAGAAGAGGCGACGGGCGCAGGCAACTCAAACAAGGTGCTCTGATGTTTATGTACAAGTGCGAAAGGGAAGCCGACAGACACTTTATTTAACGCTCTCGGTCTTAACCAGACTAGATGTACACACACATATTGCAAGCATGACAGTTTTATTGGCCATCGGCATGCCGCCCTTCCATAGTGCCCTACGCCGCCTGGGATGGGCTCCAGGCCCCAGGCACCCTGACCGGGGTAAGCGGTTAGAAGATGGATGGATGGGACATACATTATTACACTAATATATATATTACATTATTAATCTGTGTAATATATTATGTTAAAAAGAAAAAAGTACGTGATTCATTTCTGTGGTATAATTTAAGCAAAGCAAAAATGAGTACATGGTGATTTAATCTAAGTGTAACATATATCATATATAATGTACATTTTATTTGAAATGCTGAGGTCTGTAGTAGGACCATAATAATTAACTAATTTAACTCTGGACCAAGTTGACTGTACGACAGAATCAACAAAATATTTGGAGCGGTTTCAACTGTTAAGCTGAACTGTTCAAATGTCACTAAGCATAATGCAGACATTATTAATATTATTATCAATAATACCAACCGTATGACACTCTTAATTCTCTGTTGATGGAATAATCGAGACGACATATCAAAACCATTATTTCAATTATCGATGCATTTCTGATTATGTTTGTCATTAAGTTAAAATACGAAATGACCCCATGATTTAAATACACAAAGCCACGCTGATCGTACCATTTCCAATAATGGTAGATTAATGATCTCGTTAAAATGCTTACCGCTTTGTCGCTGTGTTGTTGCTGCTGTAACTGCTTCATTAGAATGGATCGCTTCTTGTCTTTGCAGCGCTTATTCTGAAACCAGACTCGTATAACCCGCGGACTGAGACCGGTCATTTCCACCAGCTGTTCCTTCATTAGGGCGTCCGGCCTGGGGTTGGCGTTGTAGCACGTTCGCAGCGTGTGCAGCTGCTTCTCATTCAGCACTGTCCGCACTCGAGTCGTCTTTTCGGACTGCTTATGGACATTTCGGTGCGGCGGCTGCCTCACTGCCACGGGATCTGTTACACAGAGACACAACGAATTTACCTGATTTCTGAAAGTTGTGCTTTTCCAACATGTTAACATTTTGACCCCATTAAAACATTCACTGCATAAACATTCATTTACTCGGCAGGCGGCTCCTTTAAAAAAAATTATGGGATTAATTTACGGTTACTTTATTGTAATATTGGCCTACGGTTATGTTATTGACTTGTGCTGTGCAATTTTGTTTAAATAATGTTATTTTAACTTGAAAAGTAGAAATGGGCTACTTCAGAAAGCCTGA
Organism: Brienomyrus brachyistius; assembly: GCF_023856365.1. Lineage (NCBI taxonomy): Eukaryota > Metazoa > Chordata > Actinopteri > Osteoglossiformes > Mormyridae > Brienomyrus > Brienomyrus brachyistius. The sequence goes on along the minus strand of NC_064545.1, from coordinate 10,556,099 downwards.
ATTAATATTTGTATAATTAATTTATTTATTTCAGAACTGGTAAATTCTGGCCCTAGCCTAACGTACAGGTCTACATGCATGCAAACAAAATACATGAATATTCATGCAATCATACAATAACGTTTATTCCAAAGAAACTTTCCGAAGAATAACACGAGAAAAAAATTCCGCTCACTTGACGTTAAAAGTTCAGAGCATATGATGAATTAACCATCATTAGATGTAGAAATAATGCATACAATTTACAACTGATTCAATTTAACCGGCGAATTTAAACAATTACGAATTTATCTGCCTTTGAAAAACTAAAATTGCACTAATTTATGGTACGTGTCCATTGATTTCAAGACCTGAGGTTGGCCTAGTGGCCCGATAACTTTGTGAACTATACATCTTCATAAGCCAGTGGGAATGTCAATATTGTTAAGATGAATAACTTACAGGTCATAGGACATCTTCGTCGCCAAAACCTACACCTGGACAATAAGTCTCTCAGCGAAAGCGCAACGCCAAACACATTTTTGCATGCCTACCAAATACATTTTATTGACAGTTGTATTTCGGTGTTTATAAAATAAACAGGACATAAATTATAACAATAAAAATTACTTGTAAGGTAAAACATAACCTTAGTTAGTTTTGCCGGCAACACTGTAACCAAACCAATGGCTTACTGTGCATCACATTTTCTCCATTACGATCAATCCTCATACTTCCCTAAATACTGAAACGGTTCACATTACTAGATAAAACGAAAAGGCGCACCTGCCATATGAAGAGCTCTGTTCGAGTGGAAATGCTCTGGGCTGACGGGGCTGTCGGCGGAGCTGCGCTCCATTAGTAGCCTATGGTCAGCCCGGCAGAGCAGCTCCTCATCCCGCAAGGAGAACTCATCTCCCGGCAGGAGCTGTCTGCTGCACACGGAGCACCGGAAACACTCGATATGATACACGTTGTCTCGGGCTCTCATCACCAGGTCACTGCTACTAAAGCCAAGGTTACATTTAAAACATTTTATTCCAAACAACCTGAAAAGAAAACGGCAACACATTTTAAGTATATTATAAAGAAAAACAAAGTAATCAATGTAATGAACCACTATTTCGAATTTTGTTTATGGAAAGATACATATTAAATATACATTTACGATAACTACATCTATGTTTCGGCTACTGGAAAGATCAGTATATTCATTTGTTAATTTTAAGCTGATATACATTCTTTTTTCAATGTAACACAAGGTTTAATTAAAGTAAAACGAAACAAAAACAATAAGATTTTTATATCAAGACTATAGCACAAAGAAACGAACCCAACAAAAGGGTTTCAATAAATCAGTTAAATAAATACCACTATTCTTTTTTACGCATATAATCGAATTTAAAGAAATTGTAAAAGCTTCAGTCTTAGTCATATTTTATGGACATGTATATTGTAACTGATAACAGCTCGCGCATGACTATTCGAAATCACATTCGGGCACCGGGGGAAGGTTCGCACCTGATATAATCTCTTTTGCAGTACGTCTTCCCATCCCTGACAAAGCACGTGCATGTTTCATCCAGGTACTGACTGCATTCGGCGCATTTCAGACACGCAGCGTGCCACTCCAGGTCCGGGGACACTCTAAGTAGGTACTGGTCCTGTATCTGACTCCCACAGCCAACACACATAGCAGTTCCAGGCTTCTCTGCAGAAAGTGCACAAAACGTAACCACCTGTATCTTTACAGGCCACTGCACTCTTGAAATTAAAATTCATGCATGCAAACATGTAACATGCAAGCAAGTATGGTGTTCGAGTATGGTGTTCCATACTGGAGTAGGCTAACAAACCGCACAAATTAGCGAAAAAGGTTTGCTATCATTCACACATCATTAAATTTTCATTAAAATTGCACAAGAAACTAAGAACTTTAACTTTGTTGTTTCAGTTCAGTGGCTACAATCATGCAACATATCTGCTGAGTACACTTTCAAATATGTAGTTTTGTTGCTTGCACCTTTAAATACTGCGCATTTCAGACATCGGTTAAACACATTTCTTTTAAAAGCTATCGTTATAATTTGACTTACGCTTGGAATGATCACCCATATCACCCAAGAACGAGGAGCAAAAAATAATATCCACCATGCAGAACCGATGGCAGTGACGGGAGACAAGAAGGGAAGCGGTGAACTGCCCGCCCGGTTCCTCTTCTGGCTGATAACTTGTATTTTCCAAACGGGAGCGACGGGATGAGCCTGCATTGCACTACTGGGCGGTGTGACGTCACGTAAAAACCCCACACGCACGTGAACGGGGCGTTCGCCAGGAAAATGCATCAAACGCGCACGTTTTTACAATAGTGATTTCTCATGACATAGGAGAGTAAACACAGTTTAAGAAATTACCGAGGGAAGGGAAGATCAAACACTTGCAAGAGCGAGATGTTTTTAAAGCCTATATGCATATTGTATAACACATACCTGTGTGTATTTAATATACCATATATATTTAATAATGGCATTTGTATTACATGTATCTAATGTATTGCAACTGAGATACAAGAGTTGCATGTACGGTTTATTTTCATTTATATCCGTTAAAACACACCTGGGATAAGGCTCGCGCGCGAGCTGTTATTACTGGCGGACGCGATCACAGAAATGAAGAAAAGTCCCAAGAACAATAACAAATTCTTAACTGCTACTTTCATACCAGCACGCGAAAATGAACCTCCACGAAGAAGAACAAGTCTTCTATTGTATCTTTCATGGGACGTGAAAATAACAAAAAAATGTCCCCTGCTCACTTGACGCTCGATTTGGACCGCCTGAGGAAACAATTGCCTAGAACTTGAATCAAAGTCCTCATATATATGATCTTTATGCACGAACAAATTTATTTGGTCTACAATTAAGAACTTTACCATTGGAAAAAAAGGTCCTGAAACAAAAAGAGTTCAAATGGGTCGCTACTATCGATTTTCGAGAAGAGAGACCTCTGCTGGAAGGAAAGCTGAACTAGGAGGTTGATTTTTCACCTGTGAAATTTAAGATAAGCAATTTGTCTTGCTTTTAAATAAAATGCTAAATTGAAGGGAGTGTGTATAGTTTGATTACACAACTATTCAAAATGAACAATTGAAAACATATAAAAACGAATGATTGAAAACAAAATAAACCGAATTACCTTACCTGCCTTTTGCTTTTCTGAATATGTTCTCAATGTTTTATCTTGTACGAAATAGAAATATAGTCTGTGAGTCAAAAGAAGGAATTAAAAGAGAAAAAAACGCTTTTTGAGAACGTTTTACAGAACACATATGTAGTCGCACCCGTTTTAATTTCATTTAAGCTGGCAACTTACCAAGTAACCAAAAGATACCGCATTTATGCAGAAGTAAATCCGCATAAACGATTTAATATTAACCTACATCGCGGCGCGAGGATTTTCTCTGAACTTCTCACACAAGCAGACGATGCAAGCTTTAGCATTATGACAATATAGTTTGGCTAGTTTAAACATGGAAAGTCCCAGACGAGATGAATAATATCGATTAAACAAACATATTTAAAATAGCCTGCAACAAGACGGAAGAAATTATAAAATAACGCATAAATAAAAGTCGTTCCGCAAAAATCTAATTTTGCTAAGTCATAGTCATGCCCAGACTAAATTGTAATTCATCGTTAGATTTATCATTTGTTTTAAATTACTCATCAGTCAGGAAACTATTAACGATGCATAGCGTTAAATGCAACCTGTAGTATTTTTTCGTTATGACAATAAATGTGCTGGTTGTTGCTTTGAGGTTTATTAATTTTATTTACGCAATACCTTCCTAAAACGTTATGAAAACGAAAAGTGCGCATTTTCGAGAGCTGAAAAACTACCTTGATGACAGACAGAAATAAGACCCTGTTTTGTTATGGTTATGCAATATTTAATACCTATTTGAAATTATAAATATGTAAAAACACACATCACAAGAAACCCAAGGAATCTAAGCAATCAAAAAAAAAGGAACCGCGGATTTAAAATTTTTTAGATATTTCCACTGTTCTTTAAAATCAATCGCGCTAATTGCGTTGATTAATTAAGTATATGGTCAAAGAAATTGTATTTTCGAGGTAATGGAAGCCAAATTTTCAAATGTGCCGTGGTCGAAACAGGAGCGATGCGCGTGCCCTTCTCAGCGTATTACCCAGGGCAAACCATGACCCCCTGCCGAACCTCACCTTTGACATTGACCTGCAACCCCACACAAATAATTTAAAGTTTCAATTAGAATTAGTAGATGGAGGAAAATTTAGGATTACTACTTAGGCGGCATACACAATCATTGTTTTATCCAATTAGTTTTTCTTAGTTTATCTAATCATCCTTTTTTGGTGTACATTAAATAAGAAACAACCAAACATACATCATGAACATATTTTTAATTTGGTTAAAATATGATTATGCTGCAAATTTTATTCCCGTTGTATCGACAGCATTTCAAAAAGCAAATATCTTCACTAAGGCAGATAACATTAAAAGCTCCATTATTTTCAAGTTTTATTAAAGAGCGTTCGCCTAACGAACTTGAAATGCTTTAGTAGCTGAATTTAAAGGCTACACCGCGTGTAGGTCGTGATATGCTTTTATCTAAGTAAAATACTTTTCGCTTGATTACTTTTTTAATTTATATATACTTTGTATTCCATTACTGGAAATTTCTTATTTGGTCAGTCAACATACAGCGCCGAACAATAGCAGAAATACAGCATTGTGAGCTTAGTTAGATTTTATAGTCATAATTCCCCCTTTTACGTTCCCCAACTAATACGTACATTTATAACTAATAAAGTTATGAATCGTTATCCGTAGGCTATATCAACAAGTATATTTTATATTACGGAACATTATAGTATGGAACACATGAAACTATTATTCTTTGTTAATTGGCTAGGTACACCTAATAATATATCTAGAAGTCAGCTGATCTTAACAAAAATATGAATCGTGTAAAGTTATTTTGGCCACACATCCGAAGTGGCAGATTGAATTCCTGTGCCGGCACTTTGTACACCGGAATCTGTATGGACGTAAGATGGCTGTAATTGCTCATATTATATCGATATAGGTATGTGCATGTGGAGCGACCCAGGGTGTACCCGCCTAGCACATTATTCCTGTCTCACGGGATTACTGCGACGCTGGTTGGATGCTGGTTACTGAAATTTAAAAGCTGAATAGAATTAATAAAAGTAAGGACGGGGATCACTGAGCCTGTTGTTGGGTTTCCCAGATTTAACTCCTTCGGTTCGTTTACTGTCTTTTATTCCAACTCACTTCATTAGGCTATTGATTAAGCATGAACTGAAGCGAAATATTAATCTTGATATGCAAACAAAAACATCTCTGATTTTCCGTTTCTGTAGCCTAACATTCAAATAATGCCAAAAATCTTAGGAATCAAGATAAAACTTTCTTGTACGAATAATTTAATTGCCACAATTAAAAAAATATATTCATTTACAGAAAGCACACAAAATAATATGTAAAGAAATTAACGAATTCAAAATACAAGGAAAAAATCCTCTATGATTTCACAATGAGCGCATGGAATACCACAAGTGTTACTTAAGCCAGATAAATTAACAGTTTAACTTAAATAAAACCAACTGCAAATACTCTCATGTAGCATAACGAGTAGAGCATGATACTGACAACACTAAAGCTTATGGGTTCAAAACCCAGGAAGCACACATAAATTGTCACCCTTTCCTCTCTAAGTTGTTTTGGACAAAACGCCACGTAGTCTAACTGTAATAGAAAAAACTCTACGAGATTCCCCAAAATTCAGTGTGCACAGACTTTGCACTTCTATTCATCACAAGAATGATGAATCGACCGTAAACAAAGCCTTACTAAAATTAGCGGTTCTACTCCCATACACAAAGCGCTACGTTGGAAATTGCGTACACCGCTGCTCAAGCTGAATTTATTCACTCTAATAAAGTTTTTCTCCATTGAACGGAAGTGCGTGTAGTCCATTTTATTCTCGCGAGAACACGAGACTCCGGGTTCCAACCTTTACGGGACGGCATCGGAATCTAAGCTACAGTGAAGAAATGTTTAAGGCCGTTAAACAAGCAAATTTCAGGCACTTGGTAAGCGCCAAGATAAATTGCTCCACCGCTGTCGTTAGTAATGTCCGTACTTTTGGTATATATTGTTTACAAAACATAAAGACTGACGGACAGCCGGGATACATAGAGTTGGTCATCTGCAGAAGGTCAAGGCTGCCACGCACGCTCGGTTATTCGCTTTCTCCACTGTTTCGTAATTATACGTTTTATTCAGTTGCCACGATCTAGAGCATTATCTTCAGGGGTTTTATTGCACTATTTTACTATTTGTGTTAGAGGCTCATGGTTGTCAACACCAGTCACATAAGTAATGGATGTGTTATCGCAAGTTTTGACACTGTGAACTGGACTTTGCATGCTACTGACACATTTAAGGCAACACATGCACCTAGCTGCTATTACTTATTTATTCGCAGCATTGTTCGTTGCTGTATGTCGTCCTATTACGAAACTTGAAGCGATGTTATGGTTATGGAAGAATGATCTGTTTTGCAGTTGGCGGAACTTGGAGATGACCATTTGTATGCGAACAAAATGGCCTATTGATAACGTTACAGAAAAAAACAAAAATGCAGTCACTTATCAGTCAGTCAATAGCCAATTTATTAGTTACATCTGTTCTGCTACATGTGGAAGCAAATATCTAATCAGCCAATCATTTATCAGCAGCACAATGTATAAAATCATGCAGATACAGGCAAGGAGCTTCACTTAATGTTCATGTCTAGCACTAGAATGGGGATGAAAGGTGATTTAAGTGACTTTGAACGTGGCCTGGCTTTTGATGCCAGATGGGCTGGTATGAGTATTTCAGAAACTGTTTATCTGGTGGTATTTTCATGCACACCCCATCCCCAGGATTTACGGAGAAGGGGAAAAAGGAAAAAAACAAAAAAACATCCAGAGGGCAGCGGTATTCTGGGTGAAAATACCTTCAGAGGTCAGAGAATAATAGCCAGGCTGGTTTAAACTGAAAATAAGACAACAGTAACTCAAATAACCACTCATTACGACCAAGGTGTGCAGATGAGCATCTTAATGATATTGGATCATGAACGATTAAAATGTCTCCATGATCTGCCTTTATGGAGAGATTGTTACTATTGTGCCACAGTGCACATTCTGTCAGTTGCAGTTCTATGACTTCTACACATATCTGAAGTTGTTTTGTCTGCCAAATCCGTTTTGACACACCGATAAACCAGTAATGGCAAACAGTAGGTATTGTTTTGAATGTTTTCCTCTCTCCCTTTTGTGCCTTCGTCCCAATATGCTATGGACAACATGCAGATTCCCTGATTGGCAACGTTGTGGCGTGGACATCATGGTGGAATTAACATCCCTTATTTGTCCCTAAGAAAAATCAACATTAATAATATAGAACCTGGTTGGATGTACCTAAAAAACCATCATGAAAAAGAATTGTGATATGACCTACCTCTAGGCCCATGTAGATGCGACTGTTCTGCCCTGACTATGGTCCGAACCAGCCACTTTCCGATCACAGGCATACAGGTTTAACCTTTTTTTTATATTTTTAGTCTTTTAATTTTTTTTAAGTTAATTTTAGTTTTTTTTATACGTAGAGGGCCACCTATCTCCAGATTACTACAACTTTAAGCTATTTTATATTAGTGCTGCATTGAAAGAAATTTTGACCAATAACCTCCAAGTTACTTGCTAGCCAGGGGGGTTGTTGGTAATGAAACTTGCTAGTAGAAGGTCAGTACGGAGTTTTCATCCTGTGGAATGCAAGAGATAGATTAGCAGTTCATTTTTAATAATGTATCCAAACGTCTCTTGGGCCTGTGCTTTGAGGCTTCTGAGTTGAGCTGCCGCCTGTCCCATGTAAAATCTAACCCTTTTGTCCCATTTTTAACCAATAAGGGGTGCTATTAGTAACATGTTTTTGGACTGCGTGATCGATCCCCTCCTTTCCCAACCTCGACAAATTTTTATGGTTGAAGACCCAGGGTGGATCTTTCCTTGTTTCTTTAGACTGGGGAGTGAGCTGACAAAATCCCCCATCCTCCACTGTGGAAAAAGGCTGGTCGTCTAATACGTTCATATAGGGCTTCCCAACCTTTTAATGTCCACAGACCGGTTTATGCCCTGAAAACTGATATCTTGATTTTTAACAAATATGTGCTGCGATCAATATATTGTGCATGTCTGTTTTATGCGCTTGGTAATTGAATGTCAAGAAACAAAAGGAGCGCATGAAGTAATATTTGTTTAACGTGATTCATTTTTTTAAGTCCTAATGTAACATCTTCAGTTAGGCAATCTTGCCTTTAGGTTACTAGATAGTCACACTTCTAACGTGAACTTGAAGGATGTATTTCCTTTGCAGTCAGGCCTCATCCGGAGGTTCCAGAGCACCCTAGTGGTGGCTGAGCACAACAATGACAAGCTGACTCCCATCACGCTAAACGCCATCACTGCTGCCAAGAAGCTGGGTGGGGAGGTGACCTGTCTGGTGGCTGGAACTAACTGTGCCAAGGTGGGTGCATGTAGCATGCCTTCCTCTAAATTAGCATCTGCTCTTCTATACAATATATTATCAAACATGCAGTTATAATAAAGTCATAATGAACCTAATTGGTCCCTCTATATTGATTATGATTTTGCGGGTAAGTGGGTGTGTGTATGTGTCCTGTGATGGGCTGGCATCTCCTCCAGCCTGTGTTGTGGACTGGTTCCCTTTACTGCTCCCTAACCAGAAAAAGAGTGATTGATGCTTTGGTATGACTGTTTTGGTAGGCTTAGTTTAGTGTGTGCTCTAAAGGACATTCTTCAGAGTTTCAGAAGTCTGGTCTGTTAACAGGTTGCTGAAGAGCTCACTAAAGTCCAGGGTGTGAAGAAGGTGCTGGTGGCCCAGCATGATGCGTACAAAGGCCTGCTGCCAGGTGAACCATGCATCCATTCCCTTTAGCGATGCTGCCTTGGCTTAATTATAGGGAGCCCAGTATTACTGCAGCAGTCTCTTAACAATAAATATGCTTGACATGGAAATGCGAGAGTGTGTGTTAGTCATGATGGGATCCTGTGCGTCGGACTCACCCAAGGCTTTTCTGCTGCTTCGCAGAGGAGTTGACCCCCCTGGTCCTGGCGAGCCAGCAGCAGTTCAAGTTCACACACATATGTGCTGGAGCCTCAGCCTTCGGGAAGGTAGGTGGAGTCGTACTGCTCTCTCTGTGACCCAGCGCTTTAAGAGAGCCCTCTGCCGCCCCTTTAAGAGAGCCCTCTGCCGCCCCTTTAAGAGAGCCCTCTGCCGCCCCTTTAAGAGAGCCCTCTGCCGCCCCTTTAAGAGAGCCCTCTGCCGCCCCTTTAAGAGAGCCCTCTGCCGCCCCTTTAAGAGAGCCCTCTGCCGCCCCTTTAAGAGAGCCCTCTGCCGCCCCTTTAAGAGAGCCCTCTGCCGCCCCTTTAAGAGAGCCCTCTGCTCTCTGTCTCTAAGTAAAGGTTGGACGGTCACGCCGTTTGACAAGGGGCCTGACGGTCTGTCCTTAATCGTGGCGTCTGTCTTGTGCTGCTGAATGAATTATTTCCTTTATTAGACAATTTCTGAGATCCCCTGGGGGTTTAAGCTTCTATTACTCATTTGTTGAAAGATAACTACTGCACTCGGTGTTGCAGTCTTTAATTTCCGCACAGTAAATACAGTGAACCCTGTCCCAGCATGTTCAGAAGATCCAGAACAGATCACGCTAACGTAAGCTCTGTACTGAACAATGTGCTTTGATGGGACCTGCCTTTGTTGGCTTAACAGCAATTTAATTACCTTTCTGTGTTGCCAGGAAAATATGTACATTTGGCTGATGCGGGCAGGCGACTGACATCCTTGCTTTTTCGGGAACCCTAGCTGGAACCGGCATGGGCGTCCCCAGAATGCCAGTCAGTCTCGCATTCTTCTAAAAGCAGAGCCTGACCCGTTCATGTCTGAAACAAATAAAGACCCTTCCTCCCAGACATGCATCTCTTAATGTAGTCTGTGCTCGGTTAAAAGCACAATATACAAATGCTGTCTCTGTCACCCTCCCCATACAGTCAGTGGACCACTAGCTTCAATTACAGGTTTTTGTAATCTGTCATTCTGGCATAGAACTGTCAGGCACCTGATTTAATGGCATTAAAATCGAGTTACAGTGCATTAAATGGTATAATGTGTATTATGACCCAGTAGCTATCGACTGCAGCAGGATGTCTGTCTGGAGTTTCCTGAGGAGCTGAATGCACTGGCCATGGTGCGCCTTAATCGGGCAGATTCCCTTTCGCTTTATGGACAGAAAGTGACCTTGTATCTTTTGTCAGGACCCAGTTTTCATTAGTGCCCGCCCACCCGTTTCCGTGCTCGTGTTTTATTGAGGGGGCTGTATTTTTGATCGCAGTGTTTTTAAGAAACACTGTTTACTGCCCTGAGCTTTTCATCATCTGTTTTATTCCTCTGCTTTTCCTCAGGGCCTTTAAATGTCTGTAAACGATACCGTAAAGCTATACGTAAAGCTGCCTGTTCCGTGTTGCACTACTGTGTGATTTACCTAATGTGTATCCGTCTGTCTTTTTGCTTGCCTGCCTGTCTATCTGCCTGCCTGTGTGCCTGTCTTGTCTGCCTGTGTGTGTGTGTGTCTGTCTGTACAGAATCTTCTCCCCAGGATTGCCGCCAAGCTGGACGTCGCCCCAGTTTCGGACATCATCGAGGTCAAGTCACCAGACACGTTTGTCAGAACCATTTACGCAGGTGAATAGCTTCCCGCTGGCGCTGTTGGGTTTCCCTGCCGTCAGAAGCGTGCGGTTCGGCCGGCACCCACCCCGCCTGCAAGGCTCTGGTGTATCCGTGCAGTTTAGGCAGGTTAATGCATATAAACACTTACTATGAAGCAGCACAACTGGAGCCTAAATGGAGATCAGCTTGGAGCTGTTTGCTGAATGAGTTTAGCAGTATGTACAGAGTGTTTATTGACATTTTCTGCCTCCGGGTTAGTGTGAATCAGTCTTACAGGCACATTTAAGCCAAAGGTTGATGAAACGCATTTGCCTGGTTTAATATCGACTTGGCATTAGTGTTAGTAGTTTCGCAGGCTGTGTCTTGTGGTCATGGCTCTTCTGTACTGGTTTGGCCACCTGATAAATGGTTCTGCCAGTGGCTGGAGCTGCTGATGAATAACACACTATCTGCCGTCTTGCGCTATGCCGGCTCTCTGACTGTTATCCGTGCCACAGGGAATGCCCTCAGCACAGTCAAGTGCAACGAGAGTGTGAAGGTCTTCACCGTCAGGGGGACGTCCTTTGAGGCTGCTCCGCTGGAGGGTGGGAGTGCTGCCAAGGAGGAAGGTATAGTGCCTGGGCCACCCCCCCACGCACTAATCTTGTTCTCGCCTGAGGCTGTACCACCTCCTGTGTCTTGCTGTGTCACCTGGGGGTATATTACCTCCTGACGCACCACCACCCCAGCTACGGCTGTACCAATTCTGAGCAGCACTTGCTGTCCTGATAGTAATCAGGATGTGTCTATGATGTACATCACAGCCGCCCCCCCACCCGCTCTCGGGGTCTCGCAGTGGTTGGAGCAGAACCTGAGCAAGAGCGACCGTCCAGAGCTGACCAGCGCCAAGGTGGTGGTTTCTGGAGGTAGGAAGGGCACCCAGCGCTTACGGAATCACACAGCCATATCTGCCATATCTGCGCAGTGTCCAGTCATGTGACTGCTGCTTCTGTCTGCCCCTGTAGGGCGGGGCCTGAAGAGTGGGGAGAACTTCAAGCTACTGTATGACCTGGCGGACAAGATGAACGCTGCCGGTGAGGGGGGCAGGGGGGGACAAGAACAAGAAGAATTAGAGACAAAGGCATGACTGGACAGCTGTACCACTTGGTGTGAGCTTTCAGATTGAGGATGGCGAATTGGTGGGCAGAGGTATTGGTCACAAAAACTGAAAAATCATTAAATTTTTCAAGGGAAACTGTGTCAAATACCGTGATGGAGACCGTTAAGCTGCCCAGAGCAGAAAGCCGCGGTCCCTGGGATAGACGAGCACTTAACACCACAAAAGTGTGGCGTCATAAATTACCCCAGTATGGAATCAGCACTCTGTCTTCAGCAGCCTGTTCTACCAAGCTGGCATTTGTCTCTTGGCGCCTGTTTGGAAACCATTTATATCAAAGGCTGGTGTACAGAGATGCAGAACCTGGGCCTGTTATCGATGGAAAAACTAATATAGTCTCATGAGTCACATCTTACCCTGTTTCCTGCATCAGGGCAGGTTTATTTGGAGAAAGCAAAAGGATCCTTTTAACCTGCAGTGTCTGTTGGCAGCTCTTAGAGATGGTGAGGATTCTTAATGGTCTGGGCAGGCATCTCATGGGAGTCATTAGATCTGATGGCTGCTCTACATGGCTATGTGATGTTCAGTGGACATTTAATACAGGGCTTCCATATCCTGAGATGTTAACTCCCCATACACGCTGAAAAACAAATTCAAGAGCACCAAGAAGTAGCATCACCTTCCATGGCCTAGCCAGTCACCCAGATGTAAACATCACTGGAACTTTGTGGAAGGTTCTGGAGGACAGACTGCAGAGCTGATTCCCACCTCCTCCATTCGTCAGAGAACTTGAGGCCTTTATTTCGAGGAATGGTTCAGCATAGAAGGATTAGCTCTGTTCTGGAGCCGAGCTCCTCCTCAGCTCTCTGATGTAGGTATATTCATGCACATTTCCCTTATTTGTTCTCCCCTGTACATTTTACATTTCTTTAGCACATGTGCAAAGTGAGGCAAATAGCACAAGAATACAGCTGCCGAAATGCGTAAGTGCTGCCCGGTTCCTCTTCCTGTAGCAGGCGTGCTTTGGCATCAGCACAGGAGCTGCACTGTACGCAGCAAAGAACAGTAAGAACTGGAATAGATACAGGCATCCCTACATCCTGCGTGTGTGTTTGCAGTCGGAGCCTCCAGAGCAGCAGTGGACGCTGGCTTCGTCCCCAATGACCTGCAGGTTGGACAGACCGGCAAGATCGTAGCTCCAGTGAGTAACTGCTTGTTGTTCTACCAACACAAGTCGTCCCCAGGTTACGAGCAAGGTCCGTTCCCTAAGTCTGTCTGAGGCGTAAAGACAATTTCCCTACGGGGATCAATAAAGTATCAATTATTATAATTATTATTAAGTTGAATTTGTGTCAGAAAACTAATAATACAGTACAAAATAACGGTAATATTTACACGTTAATAATAGAAGTAACTACCTACAGTAATGTACTGCACCTCGAGCCGACAAACTGCTGAAGCCACCCGACGTTTCCACGAGTATCACAAAGTAGTGTGTGCGTTCTTTATTACAAATAACATTACAAATACATTGTGTTTAACCTGAACCCGGGAACTTCCTGTATTTAATGGTGCTAAGCAACAGACATTAGTCACATCGCTTTCTTAAAAGGTCAACAAACACCAGAGCTTAAGAGGAAAAAAATAGCATATATGTATTTTTTTGAGTTTAGTGGTGTATTCAGATTTAGTTTTCTGGTTTATGCGATGGAATCTGTGAGAAATAAATAAGAAAAAGGTTGTTTCTAATGTGCATTTAAAGCCCACCTTTAAGGCACCTGTCTTACTCTCCAAAGACCGGCCGTTATCCAGTTATCTTCCAATCTAATAAGACTAAAAAGGTTTGTTTTCCATTATCCAGCTGCCGGGGGATGTTCCCGCTGCCATTTCCCACACATTAGGGGAGTTCCAGCCTCCTGAAATACACTTAATGGGCAGTTATTGTCATGAATGATGTATCAGGGGAATTAGTGTCAGCTCCGAGCAGGCGAGGCCCCCCTCTGAACCGGGCAGTGTCAGTGATGCTGCTACGTATGAACCAGCTTTCCTGTGGCGTGTGAGGAATGGCGAATGTTTAGCGTCTTTAAAATAGCCCTTCCTACTCAGCAGTGGTGCTGCTTCCTGGGGGGAAATGAGTAAAATCTAGTTCCCCCCCCGGGCTGAAAGGTGAGCCGTTGTCTGCATGTATAATTAAAAGGGTTCTGCAGGTAATGCAGCATCGGCATAATGAGTGTTAATTATTGATGGTTGCTTTGTTAGCATAGCCGTACAGCGGCGGCTTTCGGAAGTGGGCTCCGGCGGGGATGGATGTCTGACGCCACAGAACCTGGCCCGCTCAGTCAGAGCCGCACTGCTGTTTCACTGCCAGTTCAAGTAAAGCACTGTAGAGCCCTTCACATCGGTTGCATTGTGCACTGTGTCTTTCCAATATAGACGTGATCATGTAATGAATGCGTGCCACCCCTCATGCCCCCCTCCCATTTGAAGGCTGGTGCTCAGATTTTTGTGGAGTATTCATACATTGGTGCATGTAGCAACCCATCTAGGGTTACTGTAGAACAGGGAGGCTGCTCAGTGTCAGTGCTGGGTGCTGCACTGAGAGAGGCTGCTCAAGGCTAAGCTGGACCTCTTGCTGTGAATGTTTGCAGGAGCTCTACATTGCTGTCGGAATATCTGGTGCCATACAGCATCTGGCTGGAATGAAGGACAGCAAGGTATGTTATACACAACTAATACCTGTTGGGTATGTTACACGCCTGTGAGTAGAGTCACGCATGTCACACATGGCTCTGAGCCTACGAATACCGTAAGGTATGTTACATACAACTCTGAGCCTGCGAGTACAGTCGGCCTGCGAGGTCAAACTTCGTTATTCGAAATAAATTATAATTTCAAAACATTTTTTCTCCAAATTTTTTTGAAGATTTGTGATTCTATTATTAGTAATGTGACATGCATTTCCTCATTTTTGTTCTGCATAATTGTCGCTAAACGCAAAATAAGGGACCTGCCACTAGAGGCAGACTCCCAGGAATTTATTCGTCTAGCCAGAATGACTGAACCTGCCAGAAACGATTGCAATAATGTTTCATTCACAAGAGGAATGCAATGATATAAGTAACTCTCAAAAACGTGAAAAGCGTTCATTGGGGGGGGGGGGGGGGGGGGTTACCCCTACTTGGTGAATTGTATCACCAATATTTCAGAGTACAGAATGCTGTTGAAAATCCTGTCAAAATACTATATATGGTGGTATAATATCTAGAGAGTATGACAAATTAGGCGCTCCCAAACTTAGCTGCTGAAGGCAGCATTTGATTGAATGATGTCGTTTAAGTTTTAAGCTGTTTTATGCACGTTATGATATTTTCATTTCACACTGCCTTAGATGATTTTTTTGTTGATGATGTTGGTGTCTCCCGTTCGTACCTAAATAAATAAAAATGTATTGTTACATGGTTGTGCTCACTTTCCTCTCGATAATGGGCTAATGTTTCCGGTTACGCCTTTCCAGTGCACATAGGCTTAGGCAGCTCATCCGCTTATATTTGTATAATTAATATTCACATTTATTTGAATGATAAATGTTATATTACAAAAATTCAAACTGAGTACTGTAATATAGGTTATTCATAACTATGCCTGTGAGTAAAATACATTATGGCGCAGAGAGCCCTGTGTGCATGACAAGCTAATGGCGGATTCAGTCATAGTCATAATAAGCTTTTATGATACTCTGTCTATTCTGTTACTAGGGAATTTTCTGTTCACAAGGAAACAGTAGCTGTAAACATGAGCAAAAGCAGAAGTGACGGTGAGGAATATTGATGTAATGCACTTAATATTATGGGATAGAAAGGGTGTTCAGGTGTGCAGTCATTTTTAAGTCCGTTTATATTCTAGTTGAGCGGTAAATAAGCAGTAACAGACAGGCGGGCTGGGAGTATTTTGTTTGGCCCACTTTCGTTTGAAGTTGTTTGTCAGGAGTTACGTTCTCTTAGGAAGCAAACTTTTTTTTTTGTGTGGATGTGAAATGCAAAGAGTTCCGTAGGTTTCGCTTCGTTACGGTTCTGTTGTGGTTGAAAGGTCTGGTCATGGTGGATTGTTCTGGCTTTGGGGCTCATGTTTGTTTGAGAAGGAAACTGCATCCTGTGTTTGTTTTTTTTTCCAGACTATCGTTGCTATTAACAAGGACCCGGAGGCTCCCATTTTCCAAGTGGCTGACTATGGTTTAGTGGCTGATCTGTTTAAGGTGAGAACAGCGTGCCAGTTATACTTAAAATGTCTCCCGTCATTGTGAATGGGCAAACAAGTGTATCAAAACATAAAAAAAGAGAAGTCCTTCTGTATGAACCTGATCAGTACCTACCTGGGGAGGAAGTTTGTGGACTCTCTGTATTATGGATGTTTGTGGTTATTACTCTCTTATACTGTATTTACCCCTGTTCAATGTGTGAATCCTTCCATGCAGCATCAGGAAACATAGCTATTCAGTATGGTTCTGCAGGACTTCCTCTGAAATGATTTTTTTGAGTAATTCAGCATGTTTTCTGTAAAGGCAGATATGATTTATGATATTAACCCTATATTTGGACTAAGTTTAAGATGTAACGGCAGACAAAATTTACAGTTCAGTATGAACTGCAAGCACAGAGACACCTTTGCATACGTTTAAACTGGTAGCCTGTTGACAGTACTGCACAAATGCAGCCCTTGGTGGTTAATCCATATAATCACAGCTATACCTACACGTGCCTAGGCTCGTGATCCACGCGGTTTAAAAAATTTCAGTGTTTATTTAAGCTGGATCATTTTGACAGATGTGTGCGGATCTCTGGTGTGTTTGGGTGACAGTTTCTGCAAGCATAATTCACTCGGGGAAATGCGGCGTTGTATTATTAAAGGCACAGTGTAGTGCTGGCTTTAATAAACCTCACGACACAAAGCAGTTATGCTCAGTTCTTTGCGTTTTCGGACTCAACAAGCAGTTCCTATAATTAACATATGGTGCAGGGGTCAGGAGATTTACCTAATAATTCTAATTGGCATTCAGATGATTCTTCTGACATCCGCACTATAAGTTTCCTAAACAAAAAGAAAATTTGATGTGGACCTTAATTTCTTTTCCCATCGTCAATTTGAATTTATGAAGCTTTAATAGAAGTTGATAACAGGTTGTCGACAGTTTATGAACGAGATCCATTCCCCGAGTCTGTCTTTAAGTCGAATTTGTCGGTAAGTTGTATAAATAACTCGGTACATAATAATAATTATGTAGTAATAATATAAGTAAGTACATACAGTACTGTACGTTGAGCTGACAAATCTCTGAAGCTGTGCAATGTTTTCATGACTGTTACAAAGTAGTGTGCATGTTTGTCATCGTATTGAATCTGAATTTGTGATGTAAGACAGATCAGTTTTATGGCGATCTGTTTGTACGAGTTGTCCGTGAGTCGGACGTTCTTAACTGAAGGACTGCTGGTACTTCAAATGTAACAAACACGTTGTTATTTCTGATTTTATGATCAAGTACTAAATTAATGCTAGCTAGTATTAAATACTAAGGTTAGTATTTAAGGTTTGATGGTCATTTTGTGAAGTGGTGTGTTTTAACGGTATTTAAATGGACATGGAGCAGAAGCTACACTGCCAGTATCATCAGAGGATGCCCTTGGCTCCGAATCGCAGCATCACTCTGCTTGTGTTGTTCACAGTTCAGATCTGTGGGTACATGTTAGGCAGTAAAGGTGTTTCTCTCATGTACCTATGGAATATGTTATCAGGAAAGTCGTGAGCTCTGACGTGAGCAGCAAAGACTGTCAGGGCAGTGAAAAGACCCTGATTACTTCCGTGTCTGCTTTTCACTTCTAGGCTGTTCCAGAAATGACGGCGTTGCTGAGCAAATGACCTGCTTCAATATTGCTGAGGCCGATTCCTTGGCGTAATGGCAACTTTGAACCCTTTTCCGGAGCTGAAGATCCACCTTAAGGAGGCTGTCACCATTTAGGTCAGACGTGGATTTTGATTATAAACATAGCTGTCATACGGAAAGGCCTGCCAGGACTCTCTGGATGAAGAGACAGCACTGACCCGTAGCTCCACGTTTTCGCAACCTAATTGCCTTTATATAGATAATACTGTCGAATTAAACCTCAAATTATGTTGTTTTCTTTGTGAGGTTTTGATTTTGCTCGCTGAAGGATGACAGTGGGGGTTGCTGACCAGTTGGCATTGAATGGTACCCAGATATCCGTCTCCTGATAATTTAGTTTCTAAATGACTTTTGGCGTTTCAAATGGAACATCTGTAATTTTTGTAACGTAATAAAATTCAGAAATAAGTGTCTTGTAACATTATTTTCTCGTTTGATTGTGTCACTTGAGTAAGAGCATTAACATGGTCATATTAACTTCTTCACGTCCAGGTAAACTTTTCGTTGATAATTTGCTATTTATTATTTGTATATGAAAATCTAAAAGTCCCAACGTGAGACATCGCTCTGATTTGTTACATCTGAGTTACAGTTATATAAGTAACAGTTTACATACAAAGGGCAGCTGCTAATATTCTGTTCAATTAAACACGACCTTTGGATATGATTCAGCCGTTGTACCCTTGGGGTAAAATTCCTGAAATGTAGCGAAAACAAGCAGTTTGAAAAGGGAAACATTTGTATGGATAAAATTCTAAGTGACAAATGATGTCTTGTTGCGTTATGTCTATTAACTGTAGCAATCAACAGCTTTAGATGCTTTTGTATCTAATAATATAAAAGAGCTGTAGTTCTTTGGGGGACTTCTGAAAGTCTGCCGTGACGTTAAAGAAGGACGCCAAATGGCAAATACGATGCCAAAGACTGACACATCACTTAACAAGTGCTGCCTCTTCTGCTACTATGCAAATCCAAATATGAAGTTTGACAGGTACCGTTTTTTCAGAGGCAGTGTTGAAACATGACAAAAGTAAGCAGGTGCATAAACTTTTATTCAATATTCTGCGGTTGTTTTACAAAAATATGATAAAATTCTTACTGCTTGGTTTGTTCATGTACCTCGTGTAATAAGACAAATTTGATGCATTTTAGTTTTATTTTACTGTAACAGACATAATAGGTTTTAACAAATAGGTTTTAACATAATAGGTTTTAATTCTCACTGGTGAGAACTCGGGCACTGTTTGGGTGTGTTATGAGTTTAATATTAGAAGTATCACTCTTAATGCTGGTTAGTACTGTTCTACCAATATAGCTGCCGAGAACAGACGCTGTTTGATCATTAAGGAAGCACAGCTTAACAAATCACATGAAGGTGGTTTATGTGTTAGTTTGTGGTCTTTGAAATCGTTTTTGTGATTCGTCATTTTAACGGAATTTGACCTTTGCATTGAAATCCGACACTCTCAACGGATGATATTTCTCCCTAACGGAAGAAGGAACGGGTGCAAAGATACAAGACTAACGTAAGCTCTCCCATGTCTTTCATGCTGTCCCGCTAGAATGGTGGACAAATTGTGAACAAACGTGGCGACGACACAATTAAACGAGCATATGCAAAAATTCAAGGCTAGCCTTAGCGAAAGAGGGAACAAATATATCTGGCCGATCGGTGAATTTTACCGACAGCACTCCCGCCCCCACCCCGAACGGTAAGCGTTACCTCTGACACCACACACTTTGATTGGCATATTATTGACGTTCTATCATTTTTAATTCAACCCCCTTTTTGTTTTGCACCCCTCCCAAAAAAAACCCAATAACTTAAATTAGTCAATTGAAGAAATCAGAATACCACATAAAATGAGTATCACGTACAGTGAGCACAGATGCTATCCCTGGAATCACAAGGCATTAGACGAGGGAAGACAAACTACGAGGAATTTATGGACAGCAGTCCATCTGGATCCTAACTGTAGGTTTATTTCCACTTAGCTGAAGCTGCGTGGTGCAGCTCCCTCTGTGGGATTCTTCCACAACTTTTCATTTTTTCACTGTGAGGCTGTCAGCTTCCTCAATAGGACGCTGCTCTCGTGACACGTGTTGGTTCCTTCCGAATATCAGCGGACAGAAGTGGATTTCCTGTCTCACCTGCCTGCATCACGGCTGCAGATAAATGTGTTTCTGGACCTTTCGCTTTGTGTTGAAAACCAGTCGAAATGAGCAATAGAGAATCATTCCCTTCTATTTTCTCAGGATGAATTTTCTAACACCTGCACTCTCCAAGAATCATATGCAACGTCAAGAAAAAGTATAGGGTTAGTGAGCCATATTTAGTGACTGAATACAATGTCCATTTCTCTCCACCATTTAACACTTTAAACACGTCCATTAAGTCTGCAGGTGGCTGGAGTTTAGTTTGAAAATCAGGTAGTTAAACCCCCGATGATATAAATACAAATTCCGTTCTCACCAATTGTAGAAAAAGGTCAAAGGTAAGAAATATGCTGCAAATAGATCTCATCCAATCAGACGTATCCTGCAGCAGCTGGATCAGAGAAGACCGTAAGTTTTGTTACAGTATTTTATAGCAGAGCGAGAGAAGTCTGTAGGATTTTCTCTGCATACTCACCATGTCTGAATCCATTCCAACCCCTTGGCACTGACAAGAAGACTGTCTGTGGTTTCAGATGCACTTAATGCATAACCTTGTCAGTGTGGTCGGCGCTTTCACAAAAATGGTCACACACTTCCTATGGTGGTACAGTTCTGTTTCTCCTAGTCCGGACAGGAAGGGCTGTTCAGAATGGATTCTGGATGGAGCTCTGTAACCCTCAGCTCGCTACGACTCGGGCACGCGGCCCAGGGGGGGGTCGGGCGGCTTGCGGAGTTTACACTTCTCCTCCAGCGAAGGCTGCAGGTGTATCAGTGGCTTGGTGTGGAGCACGTTGAGGTTCTCCTGGTTCTTCTTGTTGTAGAGGTTGATCCTGTGCTCCATCTCTGGGCTGGGCATCTTCAGGTTGACGGGGTCCAGGCCCTTCTGGGCCAGGCAGGAGTCCTCTGACAGCGAAGACAGCAGCTCCTGCACCACGGCACTTGGATCCAGCCGGGCCGAGTGTGCGGCCAGAACACTGGGATCCGGCTGGGGTAGGTGTGCGACCGGAGCGTTAGGATCCGGTCGGGGTAGGTGTGCGACGTGAGCACTGACATCTGGCCGGGGCGAGTGGGTGACCCGAAGGCTGGGATCCGGCCGGGGCGAGTGGGTGACTGACACACTGGGAGGGTCGCCGCTCAGCAGCCCGTGGTCAGACAGGTGTACCTCGATGGCTGTGGTGGTGATGACACGTGCCCCATGGGTGCCTGGGTAATCAACCAGGCCATCAGTGAGGAATGGTGCGCTTTGCTACGAGAAGCATCAAGGGAAAGGCGGACAGCGAGTCACACACTCACCTCTGCCCGACTCACTGTAGTACTGGCTGATGTAGTTGTTCATGTCGTCATGAACTACAGACTCTGAAAGAAGAGATACAGTGAATTTACCTGAGTCATTAAACTAGAAGTGCTGGCTAATTACTATGGTCCAGTGACTCTCCTGCTCTAAACATACAGATACGGAAATTTTTTGTCTCACTCATTTCCATTATGTGAATAATATATATATATATATACACACACACACAATCGGCAGCCTGGTTCTTCCCTGCTTCTCATTAATGAAGGACTTCTTCCTTGCTTCACGTAACGTCAGTCCTGCTTCTAGGACCTACAACGCCTACAAACTGTCCTACCCATTCATCTCACACCTGCACTTAATGTTTCCCATTCCTTTTGAAGGTCACCTGATATCATCCTTCGATTCATGAGAAACTACTGGCTGGTTTCTGATCGTTCCCAGTGTCTCCTGCTTCACCTTATTCTTGCGTGCTGCTGTTTTAGAAATGTTGAACCTGGAAGCAACCTGCTGCTCAGCGTCGCCTTCTGCCAGCTGAACCCAAATTAAATCTGCATCTAAAAATGCAGATGTGTTTAAAAATACAGAGCAGTCTCTTAATTTTTTTCCTCTGCCGTATATGAAGCAAATTGGTTCTTCTGATGGCTTGCTACTAGTTTACATATTAGATATGACACTTCTCTGATGTATGATCCTGCTCTTAAGCCAAGTCTGTCTTATCCATGGATCTTATGATAAATGTACAGGATTTGCCAACCCTAAAGTATATCTGGCAACCCTGACAGCGTGCATATGCCACATGTTTAATATCCTAATTTGGAACCAACTGGAATCTGCTGTTGAACTCACTATTGGACCTTGAAACTGAAATTATCCAGCTGCAGTAATGTCTCACAATGTGAGATCAAGTTTAAGAGAAGCTCAAAGCAGCCCCAAAGCAGAAGAGGGTTGTTTGTGCCCAGAGCTGCTCAAAATGCCCCTTTGGCGGAGGGCTAATGCATCCGGCGAGCCCTCTGCCACCCAAGGACCCACGGATCCTCTGACCAGCAATTTCGTTTACATTTAGGCCTGAAATATTCATTGGGGCCACCCCAGGAGACAAGGCGTCACACTCACTGAAACGGACAAGACAGTCATTCTGTAATGAATAACACATGAACCCCAGAAAGAAAGTATCGTTAAAAGCCTCTTATGTCTCCCCAGTCATCCCAAAATACACTTGGATATTACAATGGACTCGTGATTTATTTCTTTTGTTAGTCTGTGTGATCTGTTCCTAATAACTGCACAAATTTCAAAATTACTTTGCTACTTAAAGGCATCTTAGATTCATGAAGAATTTATGTTTGGTTAAAGAGAAATGACCCTTTAATCCATAAAAACACTTGGCTTGCTAATAATGACGATGATGAACAGAAGGATACGGCTGAAGAAGAGTATTATTTGCTCATAAAATACAGAAGGGGGCGTCATGGTGGTGCAGTGGTTAGCACTGTAAGGGGCGGCATGGTGGTGCAGTGGTTGGCACTATAAGGGGCGGCATGGTGGTGCAGTGGTTAGCACTGTAAGGGGCGGCATGGGGGTGCAGTGGTTAGTACTGTTGCCTCACACCTCTGGGACCCGGGTTCGAGTCTCCGCCTGGGTCACACGTGTGTGGAGTTTCCTCCGGGTACTCCGGTTTCCCTCCCACAGTCCAAAAACATGCTGAGGTTAATTGGACTTGCTAAATTGCCTGTAGGTGTGCATGTGTGAGTGAATGGTGTGTGAGTGTGCCCTGCGATGGGCTGGCCCCCCATCCTGGGTTGTTCCCTGCCTCGTGCCCATTGCTTCCAGGATAGGCTCCGGACCCCCCGCGACCCAGTAGGATAAGCGGTTTGGTAAATGGATGGATGGATGGATGGATGGATGGATGGATGGAAAATACAGAAGCATTCTTATTTATGGAATGTTCATGTCCATGAAGTTTAAACAAAGGTCAATGTGTGTGTGTGTGTGTGTGTGTGTGTGTGTGTGGGGGGTGTGGGGGGGGGTACCTGCACGGGAGCAATTCTCCCTGGTGCTTGGACCTTCGCCATCCACCTCCCCAGGGCCCAGACCCTCCAGGACCTGGAAGGCGGCGTCCCGTGTGGTCCAGCCCGGGTGCATCTTTATGGCGGCCTGACGCTCCGCGGCCAGGTCCAGATCCTGCTGGGCCAGGTGGGCTCGCAGTTGCCGGATCTCAAACTGAGACACAGACACAGTGAGGAGCTCAGTGGCAGCACTGCATAAATGTGAATACCTGCATACAGCTCAATACCACTTCACCCATGGGTCAGTGTTAATTCAATAGGTCCAGCACAGAGGGCTGCAGGTCATGGCCAACGGGAAGCCCCTGCATGTTTCCATGTTTATTTATCCTGATTGGCTGAGAGCCGTTTCTTTGCAGGCTGCTGAGCCTATCATGGATGATCGGTAGATATCTACAGCTGATTGCTTTGCACAGTTTAGTGCCTTTCTGCCGGAGCACAAGATCAGTGTGGGATGAGGAGAGGGTGATTCAGGGGAAAAGCCCCTCTACTCAGCAACATCTAATTAGACTAAGTATGAAGTTCTCTGTGTGAGTTAGAGAGAGACTGGGAGCAGCAGCCCAGCTCATGTTGTTTAACCGTTTTGTGTTTCTAAGACAGAGACCTACTGTGGTTTGTATGTTGCTTGGTTCACCTACCCCGGTGCTATTAAAACTGCCCCGTTAAACCCTGTGACCCCTGGTAGCCCATCTCCATGTCTTTCATAGTGTTATAACATGTTAATAAATGTATGTGTCGCATCATTTTACATCTTAGATTTAAACCCTTAAAAGTAAATGTGGAAAATTAACCTAAAAATTACAGACATTCAGGTATGTTTTATTTCACCTTACAGAAGCTTTATTTTAAAGCAGTTATTCGAATGCTGTTATTTTGTTGCCCTCTAGTGGCAAAAATTAAACCACCTCGAAGGAGAAGTTGCAGTGAGTAGTGCAGTGCTTCCTGAACCAGTCCTCCAGGACCCCCAGATACTCCACGTTTTTGCTCCCTGCCAGAAAGTCCACATTTTTGCTCCTTCCAAGAAATATGAGTCAGATAAGGTGGAGAATCCACTATTTTTACTGGACTCCCTCATCTAGAGCAATGATTCCCAACCTGGTCTTACCAGGACCTGGGAGGGAGCAAGAACATGGACTGTTTGGGGGGCCCAAGGATCAGGTTGGGAAACAGTAGAGTAGGAGACAATGGGACGCCAGCATACTGTGAGTGTCCGCGTCCACCCAGCGAGAACGGGGGGGGGCTCACCGCCTGCTCCTGGCAGATCTGTGTCAGGCGTTCCAGCTGTTCCTCTCTAAGAGCCTTGGTCTTCTCATACTGCTGCAGCTCCAGATCCATCTCCAGCTTCACCTGGAGCACGTAGGCTGTGGACGATTAGGGAACTTTATGACATTCAGACAGTTATGATATAAATGGCTGACCTGAACATTTTTGCCACCCCCGCAATGTTCCCAGGACAGGGAGCTGATCCTGTGGCTCAGACAGCATCACCCTGTCACCTGAGGGAGAGTCACACTGTCCACTTTTACAGATGAACCCACCTCGCACACATTTTGCCTCCATTGTGATTCAGAGTTTAATAGCACAGGAAATATTATCACCGACAAACATTATTTAGAAAAAGACATGGATGTCAAAGACAGACATTTATATGTCAAACTTGAGATATACATTGTAAATCCTCATCACTCGCATTGCATGTGCAACAGTTATAAAAAACTGCAACACGGTAATTGTCAGACTTCATTCTGCGTTACAGAGGTGAGACCCAAGACCCACCAGTGATCCCACCACTGGACTGCTGGTCTCTGAGCAGGGCCATTGCTAGGCCTATTTTAAGGGGCTTTAGCCCCCTAAATTAATGTGTACTTATTGGCTAAATCATGAATAGTTTGCCATTGGCACCCTCTAGTAAAGACTCAGCCCACCATCCAGTCATCTCTAACTACCCCCCTTGCTCTGAGTCCAGTGTTTCCTTTATATCTCTAACAGAATTTAATTATTTTTGGACAGAAGGACTTGGACAGGTCTGTATGTCACTCACAGAATGCCCTCTGTCCACAGAAACCTGTTGTACACTTTAAACTCACCATTCAACCATATTACAGAGGGGAGGCAGCAGAAAGCCTTGAGGACTGAGCTGAAAAACACTGGTCTAGAACATTCTACAAACCGTACAGACAGGGTCTAAACCAACATTCACCCTGAACCTACTCCAGCACAGCATGATAAATCACGGACAAAATAGATGCAGACCTACATCATACAATAAACCTTATTGACCTCCTTAATTACTGTATTGGAGATTTAGTGTCAAAGAGTGACTTTTGTGCCAATATGAAATGAAAGGAACGAACAGCATGGAATGTATGATTTCGGTTTACGCGTCATTAATGCGTGAACGTGACTCGTCCCCTGAGCAGATGACAGCACTGCTCAGTGGCCGTGAGAGATGCGGAGTCTTCAGTATCGACTTTGCATACATTACCAGAACCACCTAACAAGCTGCGATCAAACGTTTCACTTCGTGTCCTCTCATTGCCTCATGGAAGGATGGAAATCGATGAGAGTCTAAATATAAAGAGCGCTGGCGATTCGCCGTGACGGCGGATCAATAGTCGCATTGTTAGGAGCCCCGCTTACCATAGATTAACTATCATGGTAAGAAAATGAGCTTCACGTCCAACAAATCTGCAGATTTATCACCGACAATGACAATGTTTTGCAACATTCAGTGTATCATGGAACATTTATTTAATCTATTAAGTAATGTCCTAAATAAAATACAAATAAATGCTCTCTAAAATGGTTTTTAATTACTTCTGCTTCATATTTTCATCATTTTTCAGCATTAATTTTAATTAGCATTTAATTTTAACTTTGTTACTCAAGGTGGCCCTCTTGTGGCTGATAGTAAGCATTGCAATCTTCCTGTAACAGGCACCAGGCACGTGAAATCATTCGGTCACCAGCCTCACCATCAATGACTCTCTTGACCCTCCAGATGCGCAGCGTGATGATGAGGCTGATGGCATCCCAGGGGCTACTGGGCCCATTGGCCACCGTAGAGGCCACCATTGGGGCCAAGGAGAGCACGATGACAGCACCGTCAAACACCTGGAGACACCCCGAAGGGGGAGGGCACAGTACGTAAGCCGACAGTGCAGGAACCAGAGGTGAGGAATTCAGGTCCAGAGGGTAAAGTCCAGACCAAGGTTTTGTTTCAAGACACCAGTTGAGTTCAACCAACCAGCTGAATATAAAGAGTCACAGAGTACTCAACTTGTTGGTTGAAACAAAATCTTGGTCTGGACTTTTATCCCCTCTGGCAGGTACATCATGCACCTCATAGTCACAGATAAGGTACTATTCTGATTCAGCTCAGCTATCACACCTGGACCTTGACCAGTTCAGGGCACACCAATGTCTGTCTTGATCATTCAGTTTGCCTGCTCTTGCCCGCAGTTTACCAAAAACTGGGAATGGGTCTGTTTTGTTTTTCCCCCAGTAACACAGACGGACACCTGGACTTAGACCCAAACAGTATCAGTACGATACCAGACACAGAATAATAGTTATCGTGGTTTGCTAGAACACTCCAGGCCAATCAGGCACTTTTTCAGCGTTGCAAGCCGCTGATATTTTATTGAAACTACAAAACTAGGAATTCAGTTGTATGTGAAGGAAATGGGTTGATTTCGCTAGACACGGCCAGGTGACAGTCATTCTCATGTCCTGCATCTCCTTCCGGTCCCTCTCCGGAGAGACGGAGGACAATCAAGCTCCACAGGGATTTACCTCAACCTTGTTCTCAATGTAATCCCAGATCCCTAAAACCACAATGCGGAAAATAGTCTGGGGGAGAAACAGATAAAGATAAAATAGCATTATGTTAGCATTATGGTAGCAGCCACGATTTCAGTATCAATACATCTACACCAATAGTTTTGACAAAAAAAAAAAACACATACATTTACATCTACTGCAGACATGGCACTCAGGAGAGTAGTGAAAAACACATCCTTTAAAACTGTACATCCTGAATGAAAACCAGTATCATCTCTGTGTTACTATGTACAAAGTATGAACAAAAAATAAAGTTCTTTCTCCTTAAATTACATTGCATCACGTACTTTCTGAGTTGAACAAAACATCCAAATATGTCCTTAGTGATATACCTATGATATATGGATATATGGTTGATTTGATTTAAACAGATGAATGAAACTAAACATGTGTACTTGTTACTCACTGTGGGCTGAGTATTACTGAGTAATAATGAATATTTGTTCCTTTACCTCAAAGAAGAACAAAGACAGGATGACCAGGCTGGTCCAGTGTATGATGCTTGCGAACTGGAATGCGTTGACGACTGTGGAAGAGACCCATAAGCAGAAATAATGTCAGATCCAGCACTGATGTGTCACTCTTATACGTCTCATATCAATGTGTGTGGGTGGGTGTGTGGCCGTCTGGACTAGGGCTCTCTGTCTCTGATCAGAAGGTTGCTGGTTCGAATCCCATGGTCGGCAGAACTTTGTCGCTAGCAGATTCCAAACCCTGACTGTTCCACAAACTGGCTCTCCCAACTTTCATAATTGTACATCATTTTGGATAAAGGAGTCAGATAAATAAGTTAGTGGCATAGTTCCATTCAAATTCCAGCAATATGCAAACAAAGCAGTAACTCTTAGCCATTTTGGTACCCCAGGGTATTACTGCATGCTTGTCTGAATGAATGGTTGATATTGTAGGTTCAGTCAGACACCCTCCTGCCCTTTGTCAGCGGATAGTGTTCTTACACCCAGATGGGATACATACAGCTCTATCAGTCATCTCTGTCTCCCTCAATCCATTTCCCCCTCTTTTAACCTCTCTGTCCCCCAGTCTAAGTACCAGCTTGCCTTCCTCCTGAAATTCATTCTCACCCCCTGCACATTTGTCTAACGCATTTGCTTAACGCTGCATCAGCTCTGTTCACTTGGGACCCGGAGCTCAAGGTCGAAGGAACGGTCCGATACGTATGAGATGAAGGCAGCCGACACCTTCCTGATGCTCCTGGCTATTAGCCATCCCCCTCGTCGCTCCCAACTGGGGAATATTATCAGGATATAAGTAAGGAGAATGTTAATGTGGAAAAACAGCAGATAACCCAATAGAGACACTCTGGTCACTTCCCTGAAGCTACGGTACATAGCAGGTTTCCTGTGTGCACGTGCGACTGTGACTTTACACCTACAGCGGACTTTTTCTTGTGGATATAAAGGGATTAGCACATGATTTTATTATTAGCAGAAAGTCTCAAGTAGATTTAGCAAAACAATGAGATGTTAAGAAATATTTAATTCTCCAGATAATTTCATTTATGTACCGGTCTGGTGTCTATGAGTAATTGTAGAAATACCCTCGCTCCAAGGGTTCAGTGTGAGTCAGTATACAGATGCAGTGCAAGGGATCAGTGTGTATGAGTCAGTCAGTGTTCAGATACAGTGCAGGGGATCAGTGTGTGTAAGTCAGTGTACAGATACAGTGCAAGGTATCAGTGTGTGAAAGTCAGTGTACAGATACAGTGCAGGGGATCAGTGTGTGAAAGTCAGTGTACAGATACAGTGCAGGGGATCAGTGTGTGAAAGTCAGTGTACAGATACAGTGCAAGGTTTCAGTGTGTGAACCTCAGTGTACAGATACAGTGCAGGGGATCAGTGTGTGAAAGTCAATGTACAGATACAGTGCAGGGTTTCAGTGTGTGAAAGTCAGTGTACAGATACAGTGCAGGGTTTCAGTGTGTGAACCTCAGTGTACAGATACAGTGCAGGGGATCAGTGTGTGAAAGTCAGTGTACAGATACAGTGCAGGGTTTCAGTGTGTGAACCTCTGTGTACAGATACAGTGCAGGGGATCAGTGAGTGAAAGTCAGTGTACAGATACAGTGCAGGGAATCATTGTGTGAAAGTCATTGTACAGATACAGTGCTGGGGATCAGTGTGTGAAAGTCAGTGTACAGATACAGTGCAGGGTTTCAGTGTGTGAAAGTCAGTGTACAGCCACTCACACTGAAGGAGTTTGGTATCTATTAGGAGCTCCAAGGCCAGCAGCAGCACCACTAGCATGACACAGGCTACCAGGACACAATTGAATCCAACGCTGAGCAGAAAGATTTGCCAGAGACTTGTCTTCCAACCACAGCACGGTTTCAGCCAGTTGGACCTGTCGGAACATAGACAGAACCAGGACTTTCAAAGCACTGTTTAAAACCTGACCGATTGAGCTAAAATAGTTTTGCAATTTAAAGTGATCGGCAGCAAGAAATGTCAGCTGCAACAGTCCCCATGCAATTTAATACTACACGTAATTTAAATGCACAATTAAACAGAAATAAAAATCACTTTGCAGCTCGGTAATTATACATCTTCATCAAGTAATAAATAATGCATAATGCATGGAGAAATAAGAATATTGCCATTCTTGAGCTGGTCAGTAGAGAGCGCTGTTGTGCACAAGCGCCTAACCATGATAAGTCAGTGCGGCGTCCCTGTTGGGGCAAAAGGTCAAGCAAAGCAACAAGCTGAGACCCACTGTCTCCATTATACAGTGGAAAACACTGTATCACATTTTCTCCCATTAATAACAATCGGTCAAAACTCATGGTTGAATGAATAAATGATCTCTACAGACATGCATTTGCACTGAGTCTGAGCTCCGTTGAAGTGGAGCACTCAGACTATTCCCACAATGCCCTGAGCCAGATCAGGTGCCAATCCAGTCAATAAGATGCTCCCTTCTCCTCAGCCAAGACCATCCAACCCTCGGGATTTCTGATATCGATGCTCATAGAAAGCAACAGCTTACAGTTAATAAACATTGTTGTGTATAATACTCCTCCGG
Source organism: Brienomyrus brachyistius (assembly GCF_023856365.1). Lineage (NCBI taxonomy): Eukaryota > Metazoa > Chordata > Actinopteri > Osteoglossiformes > Mormyridae > Brienomyrus > Brienomyrus brachyistius. Next base: position 10,525,827 of record NC_064545.1, on the reverse strand, counting down.
GATTAAACTAACTGCCCACTTTTCTTGGTTGATACTTAATAGTTGCAGCCTGATTCTGGATGAAAAACTAAACAACACTAAAGGCATTAGCCCACAGCAGGTTCAAGACCTACTCTCCATGCATTTGTATAACACCGGTTCTGTTATATTGGTGAAATTACTTAAAAATGCTACTACTACTACTACTAATAATAACAGCAATACTAATAATCATCATCATCATCATGGGTGATTCTAGGTTTTTTTAAGGTGGGGACACAAAAGGCCATAAGTCCTACTGAGGGGCCAACCTTATCATTAGCCAATGATGTTTTAAATCAGTGAGTGACAGGGGAAAGGGGACTTTGGGGTCCAATCAGCTTTCAGTTGGGGCCACTGTCCCAGTGCCCCTGTACATGTCTTTGTACTACACAATATACGGCCTATTACTACCTCTAGAAGGTCTGAGGGGCCCAATTAAATTGCTGTGTTTCCTCATGGCAAACCTCTCCACATGTCCTTATCCTCTAGCTGTGTGTAATTGGAGGTAAATTCCCCAGCATTGGTGAGTGGTGCTTTGTGAAGCAGAGGTGATTCAGGCTTGGCCCGGGCCCCCAGCTCTCATAAGCTTGTCAGAAATCTCTTTGACAAGGCGCCGGTGATAGGAGACAACGGCTTGGTGAGATTGGTGAGCCACAGTCAGAGGATAAGGAATTGATGCTGTAGTTGTCTACATCGGCTTTGTGCTCTTGCCTGGGCCAGCCTGGCTTGGCTGCTGACCGTAATAACCGATCCCTGTGCCCATTTCCACTGGGACATTAGTACCTCTCTCCCCCCCCCTCCCCCCCCCTCTGCTCTCTATCCCCAAAGTGGCTTGGCACCAATTCTCCTTGTGTTGGTGTTTACGTTGCTCCTCCTGAACACAGCAGCCCAGCCAGGGATGAACACAAACTTTTAATGATGGTTGCCATCCAGGCTAAAATGGCTTCCCTCTGCTCAGCTTCAGGTATTCCTCAGTCTTTCATGTTTCTCTACTGGGCCTAGAATCTCGTTTCATACGATCTATCTCCCACTGTTAGTCCATCCATCCATCCATCCATCCATCCATCCATCCATCCATCCATCCGTCCGTCCACCCAGCCATCATCTTCCATAGCCCACAAATTCAGATACACATGCCAATCAGTGCGAACTCAGTACAATATCATATTTATTTATGGGACAAAATACATAGAATCTCTATAAATTTACAATCATACGAAGATGTACATTAATACATAATGAAGGGTGAAAAAATTAGTTCCCATTCATTCATATGCAAATCATTGTAGCAGCACATCTAACACGTCTCAGCAGACTTGCCTTACCAGGGCTACAGACTTCATGTCCTTCTGGAGGATCTCCAAACATTCCCAAGCCACCTAAGGGATAGAGTCTGGGCCTGAAACACCTCCCTTGGAAGCTCACCAGGTAGCGTCCCTATAGGATATCTGCACCACCTCAGCTGGATCCTATCTATTTCAAGGTCCTTCAAATCTCCAAACTCCTCACCCTGTCACACATTGTCTTGCAACCCTGCGGAGAAACCTAATTTCAGCCACTTGTCCTCATGCCCTTGTCCTTTTGGTCAGTACCCACAGCTCATGACCACAGGAGTGTATTGGGACATAGGCTGACCATTAACCTGCAAGCCTCGTCTGAAAAATTAGCTCCACACCACAGACCTGTGACCCATCTGTCAATGTCACTTTCCATTTTCCCATCACTCAGAAAAAAAGATCTTGAGGTAAACTCCTTCACTAAGGGCAAACTCTCCCCCTCACCCAAAAGGAACAATCCCCTCTTTTCCAAGAGAGCACCATACAGTAGCTTCTGATTTGGAGGTATTGGCCTCGCTACTACTCACTTGGCATCAAATGGTTCAGGTTCAAGGTCCTGGTCATATGAGGTCAAAGGAACATCATCATCCATAAATAGCAGGGATGTGACCTATAACCCCTCCCCCCCCCACACACATACACACACACTCACACAACTGGACACGCTTCCAGGCATTTGCGTTAATGTCCTGTCTATGAAAATCACAAACAGGAGTGAAGACAAGAGGCACCCTTGCCAGAGGCCAACACTCACTATAAACAACCTTGACTTTTTGCCAAGTACATGGACGTGGGTCTTACTACATCCATGCTGGGACCAAAGATCTCACAGTGCTGGTTCCAGTGCCCCATATTCCTGCAGCACTTCCTATAGGGTGTAACTGGGCAAATGGTCACAGATACAGCACCAGCATGAACGTCGTAAATTCACAGCTCAGTATAGCTCAATTAGATACTCGGGAGAGCCTAATTATTGACATTAATTTCAAGTCAATGTATTACATCTAAAATTTAGCATTGTGTTTGGAATCTTCTCCTAAATGAATGGTGTAGTATTTAGCTAAATCTCTTCAGAGATGGCTGGTTCATAGAAGGAGGGGAAGCAAACCTTCCTATTTTTTTAATTATGAAACAATTAACTTTCAGATAACTTACTACTAAAATGTTTTATTGTCATTTAAAAATACATATTCTCTCTATAAAATCACTATTGTAATATTGTAAAATCCTCAACTTTTTTAGCCACCAGTTGCCACTGAAACTGACGTAACACTCTTGGATAACTAGTGTTCCTTACATGGAAGTATATCCATGACTTCAGCACAGGAAGTAACCGGCGATATACGTAACTGGTCAAGAGATCTATGCTTATCCTTACAATTTGCTATCATCTACTGTTTGAAAGTCTAAGTCTTTCAAACACCCTGGTAGACCATGTAGCCAGGTTGGCCCAGTGTTTCCCAAGATAGGCACAAGGCACATGCCAACCCTGTACTGAAAAAGCAATTACGGAAGATGCATGCATAGTTGGATGTATTTATAAGACTGAACATCTGCAATATGACTCTGAGCATTAAATAGCAGGGGACAATGTATTTTGTCTCCGTGCAAGTGACTTGGCTGAGTGTCGTATTGGAAATGTAACATTCTGGCTGCAAGCTGAGTTAGCGGGTAGCCGCTTTGTGACTCGCAGCCAGGAGAAACCGCGTGCACAGTCTGTCACCGAATCTGCCGAGGCACGGGACGGCTGTGACAAGCAGACAAGGCTTCATATCCTGCACCTACGCTGTTTTTCTTTTTTTTTTTTAAATTAGAAACAAATTCCTGTAAGCTGTGAGGCACATGCTTGCAGAGACATGAGAGATGGGAGAAACACTCAGAGCAGAGGTGACATTAAAGGACAGAAAAGCGGAGGGCGGAGACGGGCTGCATGGGTCTCTCCCCTCCGGGGGAGATCGCACTTTAAAACGAACAAGCGTCCATAAATGCCACAGGGGTGGTTCTTAGAATACATGCTGCAAGAGCTGCTCACATATCACGCTTGCATTCTGCTCTCATGCAGTCACGTGTTTTCAGGCACGATTGGCGCTGCTAGCTGGTAGCCAGAGAGACCACTGTGTTTTGGGGAGGGTGTCTGCTTTCCAGATGGTGCGCAGGCCCCCCCACCTCCATCCCCGACATCCTGATGCCAAATGAAGTCATCAGATTCGGACACCAGCAGATCTGACCAACAGTCAGTTAAACACATCCCATTTCAGAACTTCATATAAACCTATTATGTCCTAAATCATTCTCCTGCTAGGGGATGGCATGGTGGTGTAATGATGAGCACTGTTGCCTCAGGCTTCAGAGACCAGGGTTTGAGTCTCTGCCAAGGCTCCGTGTGTGGAGTGTGCATGTTCTCCCCGTGTCTTTGTGGGGTTTCCTCCAGGTACTCCGGTTTCCCCCCACAGTCCAAAAACACACTGAGGTTAATTGGAGTTGAGTGAGTGAAAGAGAGAGAATATGCCCTGCAATGGGTTGGCACCCGATCCTGGGATAGGCTCCTGCCCCTCCATGACCCTGGATAGGACAAATGGTTGCATAAGATGGATGGGCATTCCTCTGCTAATAATGAATACTGCGGGCGTCATTGGGGCTAAGCATTTTAACCCTATACCGGGAGTTGATTTAACCCCGATGCCAATCTTTCTTCAAGACAAATAAACCAGGTAAATTTCACTTAGCCCCTGATTTTCAGTAGCTAGAAACATCCCTGATGAATACTTATTAAAAAAGTACTATTAATTTCATTAATCAAAAAAATTCCGGTAAAAGTGGGATTTCAGCAGTAAATGAGGGGGCAAGGGGACAGAGGGATCCCCTTCAGGGTGGTCATTCTCCCACAGCAAAAAGTGGACATGCATGACTGGCCTCCTATTCCCTTCCCCTACAATCCCCCACCTTATGCCCTCGAGGGGAAGACTCCCCCCTCCTGGTTGGAACAATCACTAGTTGCTAGCCAAGCCCCACTGGTTCTCCTTGAGGCTGACGATGAGGAAACCACGGTTACCGCCAGCCTGCAGGGTGCTGCTCGCCCCCTTGTGGTGCAGAGCAACATCATATTATACTAATGCTGTGTTCCATTTACCTCAGAGGTCGGAAGTCGGAACTGGGAACGGCATCACACCCGAGTTAACCGCGTTCCAGTACAGCAAGTCGCAAAGCCATATAGCAATACCAGGGACCTGTTTCAAAAAGCAAGATTTCTTGCTTAGTCGCATTTAATTTAACTCAGTTTAAATTACCTTAATCTTCATTCACTTACATTTAGCCCAGGCTACCTTAAATTCAACAAGTTATCCAGCTAAGTAAGAAATCCTGCTTTCTGGAACAGACCCCAGTTCTATCCTGGTTAACTGTTATCCATTGTTAGTAATATCAGTTGAAAACAACACATTTCACAGTAATTTGCACATAAAAACACCACAGCTACACGTCCACAGATAGCGGTTGGACAGTACTGTGTATATGACCGATTTAATGAAACACAAAGTGGTAATAACCAGTATAAAACTACAACTTTAACGTCTGTTGATGAGTGCAGCCATCTTGAATTCTGAGGTCAGGGTTGTGTTGATTCCTCAGACTTTCTGAGTAGAAATATCCGACTAGGAACTTGGAATGTCCGAAATGGAACACAGCATTACATGATGAAGTCTCTTGTCCGTTACTGCCCTAACAAGCACGGTTGTTGTATCATTAGCTTATTACTATCTTGAACAACAACATTGTAATTAATAGACTGATTATTATCTTGCTAATAAGAAAAGCTCTACCAAAGGAAAAAAGAAACTCTGTTTAATATTCTGGCTGTAGTATTAATTCTAGTATTATAATGCTAATAATGATCCGCTGTTGTATAACATATTACATTAACGTTCTGAAACTTTCTTTGCCCAGAATTCCTTTGCAACTCTCCCATTAAACACGCTGTCTAGATAACTGCAACCTCTTCAGCCCCAACCGCTTCATGAATACAGATGGAGACATTGAGAGACAGTTCGAAGGTGACACACTGCATCCTGACCACCCTTACACTCTGAAGGTATTTCAGGCTCCGGGTTCATCGCCCATGCAGCCGCCGTGACGTTACGGCCGACTCAGCCCTGTCCAAGGATGACTGGCTCTGTGGCCAAAGGAGCAGCGAGGGCCGAGGATCGTTCACTTAGCTGGGGGCACAGACAGTCATTTAGAGCTTCAGCGTGTTCTCGCGCATTCAAAAGTAGGTCTTAGGCCAGGAGTTTGTTTATTTTCTGTCTCCTGTTAGTTTAAAGAAAATAACGGCTAATTAATTAATCAAGCAGCTGGTTCTAACAGGTCTGCTACAAATCGCAGACCTCACCATGACCAGCACGGTTACAGCTGTATTTCCAGATGCAAGCGCATTGGGGACATGTTCTTACAGCCGGAGCGAATTCCATTAGAGCACGATGACACTGATAAGGTGTCGGCTCACGGAGTTGTTCGTTGCTGTTGGAGAATTTGGCTCCAGCGACAGATCTGTAAAGCAGTCTGTGCAGTAGGATGAGGATAAGCCCCTAGGACAGCTTAGCATCAGAAGCCCAGGGTTTAGGGACTAACAGTCCATGCTGGATGTGAATGGTCAACACAGCTAATGTTGTTCTCTGTTCTCTTACTGTCAGCAGAGCAGAGAGTAGCTGAGGCTGGGTGAACCTCTGTCGTCTGATTTGTCGCTCAGTTATGATGCTTTACTGCGTTTGTGTTTTAGTCGTTTTATTGTCGAGGAAATTCCCTTTTACACATTGTTTTTTCTTGCACCCCTATGTACAATGGGGTTGTACAGTGTACAGTAACACTATCCAGCCACAACCATGTACATACAATTGTTGATGTCAAAATGGTGCAAGAAATTAAAAGTAACAAATACATGAATAACTTAAAGATATTGATATATTTTAATCATATAGACTAATGTCTACATTTAAAAAAAATCATTACATAATCAATATATAACCAGTACTGAAAGTGAAGAATGGATTAAAAGAACCAATTTGAAAAAAGGCCGGGCGATACCAAGCAAACTTTGAGAAATAGTAGCTCTATGTGTTTTGAACTATATACACTGGCTGTTAACAGGAGGGAAAGTTAGTTCTATGGAACATTGAGTCAAAATATTCAGGTTCAGTCACCATGTAGGATGCAGAAGTGGGTGAGCGAATGAGCTCGGCATTTGTGGTTCCCACTGTCAAGCGTGGAGGAGGCAGCATCGTGGAATGGAGTTCCTTTGCTGGTGAGAGAGTTCATCACTAAATCCAAGGCGACCAAAACCAGCATGAATATCCAAAGGTCCTTCAAAGACATGCTACTCCATGAAGGATATGGGTGATATGGGCAGTCCTTCTGTCTTTATGAAAACTACCACCCAAAACACGCTGCAAAATCAGAAGAACGTTCTGTTGAAGAAAGAAAGTGAAGAACAACTCAACTGGGCCTGCCCAGGTTCCAAACCTCATTCCTGCAGAACTTTTGTGGGACGAACTGGACAGAAGTCCATAAGCACCCAGCATCTCTGGGAATTTCTGCAGAAGAGCTGCGAAGAAGAGGTTCATCCAACATATGCAGCCTGATATATGCCCTGTGCTTTCTAGTTAGGCATCAGGCCTACCACAGTCCCAAACTGGATAAGAGGGATCTAACAGTGAGAGGATTTTTCCAGCTGGACTGGAGTGAGACAAGCTTGTAGAGGTCACAGGGGTGTCAGTGTGGATACGGCCAAATGAACTTTGACTCCAGATGCATCCCAGCATGCCTGACACCCTGCTACGCTCTCAATGCATCCATGTTCTTTCTCCATGTTGGGTTCAATGAAGAGGCTGTTCTTGTTCTTTGCCAACTGTTCAGCATTCACTTGGACACCCTGGTTTTCAAGCCCCATATCTGAGAGGAAGGACGACAACAAGTGTACAAACAGACGCTGAGCTGGCAAGTGCTTCTCAGGCTGAGAGCCCAGATTTACCTACTCATGGGCGTTGCTGCAGATAAGTCTCTCTCGACATTTCTAAATAGCCAACCATGCTACGCTAGCAGTGAATTCTGGGAAGTAGTACTGTAGTACCACACACTACAAGACCTAAGAACATTCGATAGATTCAAGCAAGCACATGTCATACACGTATAAATACTAAATGCATCTCCGCATACACCCTATCAGACAAATAAGGACAGCTTGTGGGCACGGGGTAGGAGCAGATGGTCCTCAGAGGGAGCGGATATCCAACACCTCAGTGTTACTGCGGCAGGAAGTGTGACGCTGAGCTGGAAGCAACGGCATACAAAGCCAGACGAGACACACAGGCCCCACCCCTCACGGTGCAGGACACACCCACTCCGCATACCCAAGCCTCACGCCATAGAACAAAACCACACCCACTTTGACTAACATAACTCACAGAACTCGCCACTCATGGAACAGATCCAGACCCCCTTCTCATGAAAAAACGAAGACAAGTAATTTTTAATTATGGTAGAAAATGTATCTTTTCTTCTAGTCAAATTGGAGAGACGTCAATATATTGTGTTTTTGTATTTAGGAATGTCTACTACTTAAAGCATCCCAACTAATATAGACAGACTTTCGGTACCTATACTTTGCTTTGTCAATTCATTGTTTATACGCAGTTCCAAAATCTGACCTTTAAAACAGCACACACAATGCTAGTCCATGGCTCATGAATTATTTAGCCAGTTTTGAAGGAAATTGCCCAGGGGAAAGGAACTGAAGGCTGAATGGTATATTTTATGGTTATACCAATATTCCCTACATTTGCAGGGAGAAAAGATAGATATTTTCAATCTGCTAAGATATAATTCATCAAGGAATATATGAGCTTCTTTTCCCTGAAGCTAAACTGTGAAACCCAAAAATAAAACACAAAGAAGTAAACAAAATATGCAGCTTCCTGTGGATGTCTCTATTATACACTCACATGAGTCTTTTGGAGTGGAGGGTTTCTCTAATAGGATTTGTGGCAGTCCTACTGGTAATTACTACTGATTAAAAAAAATCTGGAGAATAAGTGTTTGAAAAATGGATTTGGCTGTCCATGTTCAGTCTTCCAGTTACTGGCTCCTACTCAGTCCCTGAGCTGGCCAGCCAGTGAGCTCTCCTTCTCTGAAATAAGGATTCTTTAAATAACAGCTCCAAAAAAGAAACCCCATACAGTATTATGATGATGGTATCATCACTGGGCTTCGGAATTGGAAAGGTCAGGTCCAAAAAGCAGAAATGCAGATCAAGGTTTTATTTCAACCAACCAGTTCAGTATAAAGATTCAGAGTCACACAGTACCCAACCGGTTGGTTGAAATCAAACCTTGGTCTGGATTTGTACTTTCAGGACCTGACCTTTCCACCTCTGTGAGGCTTTTCTAAGTGGCACAGATCCCCTCTCTCTGTGCTAATACCTGTATGGCCTCACATTTTTATTAATGCAGAGTCGACTCACAGTACCTCACACTATCCCTCCAGCCCCATCCTGCTCACATTACAAGAGCAGTTTAAAGAGGAAGCGATCAGATACTGTGCGGGTTTGTACAGATAAGGGTGTACCAGTATGTTCCGAAGCAATATCTGCATTGGAATTTTGATCTTCAGATGCGTCCAATGAACGGAGCGAATGGGCTGGGCTTGGTTCCAGAACTTTCTGAGGCACAGGTGACAGAAGCTTCCCCAGAGCCCTGGGACAAAAAATCTAATTCTCAGCAGTCAAATATGAAAAGGCTCCTCCAGGGGACAGAGTGAGCCCCCAAGGCCTGAGTGGGGAGACAGACAGAGAGCCTTGCAGCCAGGCAGCACAGCAGGAGGCGGAGGGGTACTGACTGAGCACTGGGTATGAGCTGATTCCTGCCATCCAGGCAGGCACATCATGTTCCAGGACTAGCAACCAAGAGGCCGAATGAACTCACAGCAGCTGCAACTTTAAAAAAGGATAACTAAAAACTTACTTACCGCTAATTCTCACACCCTGGTGTATCTGATACCTAACTCTCTATAAACCTTAAGCTAAGACTTAGCTTTCAAATTAATAAAAAATAGCTTAAAAAGCAATAGATCAATGAGATATTGTGCATATCCAAACCCAGGAAGCAGTTCTGAAGCCTAACAAATTACGCAACTAAGCAAGAATCCTGTTTTGTCATATAGGCCCCTGTTCTCTGCTTAGGTCGGCCTACCCCAGCTTCAATGGACTTTATCTTCGTTAACTTACATTTATCCCAGACTACCTTAAAGTAAGTAAGTAAGTAAGTGAACTTTGTTGTCATTCACACCATACAACAGTACAACAACAGATGCATACTGAACGAAATTGCGTATCTCCGGGCTCAGTGTGCAGACATGAAGAGGCAACATACGGATACTGCAACAAAATTTCACTTTTTACACAGAAGTAAGTAAGACTGTGTAAGACAGCATAAGCATAAGGCAGCACAGGACAGACACCAAATATACAAAACGATATACATACGCAATATACATACACCAGAACAAATATGTGTGAGTTTAGAATTTACAACCTTCTGGATTGCAAAATTTAGAGGAAGCTAATTGGTCCGCTAACGGTTTTCAAAGTCAGCGGAAACGCTAATCCGCTAACTAAAAGGTTAGCTTTGCTCATTAGCGGTTGGTTCAGGTGACCGACTTCTGCAAATCTGAGGCGCCACCCAAGAAGCACAGTGAATGTGAAGGGTTAAACAGGCTAACAATGAAGGAGAAACAAGGAAATGGCCCTAATCAGGTAGTCTACTAAGTCGACTAACCAAAAGATAGAGTAACAAACCAGCCTAGATAGCAGGAAATCCTGGTCCCTGTGTTGAAATGGTGCAAAACCCTTCAGCCTCATTGTCAATGCACACCTTACTCTCAACACAGGAGTCATTCACCCCCACCCCTGCCATGAGGAAGTTTAAAATTCAGGCCGCCCTTTGCCGGAGAAATTGGCATTTAATTCCGGGAAAATGGAGATGGATCTCACTACATCTGCAGATAAGTTGACGAGCCGGTCCCTTTAATGGGTTTTTCCCTGGACAGTCGATCCCCCTTCCTGCGTAGCCAGAAAAGCAATCTCACACTTTGCATGTCCGTGAATATTAACATGCTCACACCAGGCCCTGCTCCTGGTTCCTCAGAACAGTGGGTGTTAGCGCTGAGGAGGACAGCTAAACATGCCGTGGAGCACCTAAACGGCACATCATAGCCAGGTGGAATCATTACAGTAAACCGGGAAATAGCTCTACCTGCTCTCATTATCATTTATGTTAACATGCTACGTTGCTATATTCTCAGAATTATACGCCCAGTCCATGACGAAACCCGCTGAACGGGGCACAGCCCCCTTCTTAGACCTTAGTTATACAGGTTTAATGTTCAGAAACTTTATAACAAAGATGTAATGGAAAAATCAGTATCAGTGGTATACAGAATAAATTGTTAGTTAGACTTATAGATATTAGTACTGCTAACTCAGTGAGTATCACTTTAAGGTTTGTGGGTTCAACGCCTTCCTCCTGTCCCCTAATTGTGTGTGTGTGTGTGTGTGTGTGTATGGACTTGTATGTTCTCCTCGTGTGTGGACATTCGTTGCAGTCCAAAAAAACTCAGTTAGATGAGCAATGTCTCTAAGCTGCCCATAGAATGTAGCATGTGAATGTAGCTTGTAACATAGATGAAGGAGACACTTATTATTTTTGTTCTTTTTAAGAAAGGAGGGTCCTCAGATAATTTGGGGTTGACTAGGAATTTAGGCTCCTTTTCTGTAGGATGCCGACTAATGTGAAGGTAATAAAACCACTGGTAGCTGCTGGCCAAAGGATGGCAGTTGCCCCGCCTTCTTCAGGTGGGGAGAGCCAATAAGACGACAGGCGTCAAAGAGAAAGGAGCCTCTTTGGTCCCTTCAGATGCCACTCTATGGGGCACGGCAGATTAGCATAAAACGTAAAACGATAAGTGTAACACAATTCTGGTAATCAGCGGCATCCTGCACTGCATAAGAATCAATTTACTACATCAAGGGGACGGCAGGGGAGGAGGCACGCGGACAGTAGCACAAAGATAACATGAGAAAAGGCCACAATTGTCATCTGTTGATTCATGTATTTGAGTAGCAGACAGATGATTCATTTCTGTGGTAGCCCATGGAAAATTGGCCTTTGGAAAAGACTTTGGTTTGTTTTTGTAATTCCTACGACACTCCGATCAAAAGAATACGAGAAAGATCTTTGGTTACCAGGCCGACATTTCCCCCCAAATAACCAGTTTATGACTGAAATGTGATTAACGTGTGCTGACTGCCCAGAATTCGAGCCCCAGAATTAAATAAATGTTCAATTACGGTGATTCTTTTTTTCAGAATTACCTCAGACAGTTGGCAGCCTCATGACTAGGCTGAAAGGTGTAAAATGAATTACGGAACGAGAGCTGCCATTTTGTTTTCAGAACCACCAGAAGTCTCACTGACAGTGTTGACCCAGGAAATTCACATTAATCATCTATAACTGCAGATTATCTGCCTTTCAGCACTTCAGGCAGGCGGTTGCACTACACTACAGCACTACAGACACTGCGCCACTGCAACTGAACACACCCAGGACAATGAAACTCTTCACGAGTCTCATGTTGCTTGGGACTGATGTTCCAGCATGCTTTGAAGCAGCCCACCTCAGGGAGTGGTGTTGCTGCAAAACTTTTTAAAAATCATTCAATTCAAAAAAGACACAGCTGCAGTGCTTTATGAGTAAGTTTAGTGCAAATACTTTTACCAAACCTGTCCTTAGGTATCTGGTGCTTTAACACTACATTACCCATCATGCTTTCACACACAGGTACCACTTGCAACCTGTGATTTACATATCTATAGCCTAGTTACTATTTCCAGAATCATTGGTTTTAAAATTCTCCTTAACAAACTTTGTTTCCATTTCCTTGGAAATTTTGTAATAAAAAAAACCCCGAAATGACATACTTAGACATTTTTGTCGAAAGTAACCTACAAGCCAGGGACGTTTTTCCACCTGTCTTTTTAAATATAACAGATGTTTTATTTTTTGCATTAACAGTGATGCCCCATTTTTCCTTGTTAAAAGGAGCAGGTATTTTAAGTAGACCTGTTACCATATCTTTGTTTTTCGCTTTTTACACTTCGTATTTGCAGAAAACTGTAAATACACAGCGTGCACTTGCAGAAACATAATTTTTTCTTTCACTCAGTCAGGTTTCTCCTACATCACTGTCTTTCAGGTGATATGTTAGTTTTCCCCTGCAGGCCAACCACACGCAGGCTGTAAATTGCTCATAGTGTGTGAGAATGTGCACCCGGCGATGCACTGGCACTCATCCAGGGGGGGTCTCTGCCTGTGTCCTGTGCTGCCCGGGTCCAGCTTCAGGGGCCCTGTGACCTTGGGCTGGATAAGTGCGTGAAAGATGCATGGATGGATGCTGTTAGAGAAATATGTACTTTTTTTATTGTCATTTTGCTAGATGCCATTTCTTAGAAATGACACCCTGCAGCAGCTTGATCTTAATTTAGCAATAACCCTTCTTAAGAACTGTCGCTTGAATATTTCCACCCCATACATGGTGATAAACAATGTTGAATGTTATTTGCATATCCTGTTTGTGTACCTCAATAAAAGATACTGCGAGGGGAGTTTCTCTTTCAAAGACTTCGGCTGAGTTCGACTGAGAGGCTGACACCTTGAAGTCAGGACCGGACTTCCCTTGCAGCAAGTAAAAAGTCATTGCAGCTGTCCGTGTTGTTCTGTGTTCAGAGACTGGTTGGTTTCCAGCGTATCATCAGAAGAAGATAACCCTAACAGATACATTCTGTGTTTATGCTGGTTGAATAGTATAGAGTATTGGTGTATTTTAAAGAAAAGCTGAACTTAATTGTTATACACACATACACACATCCCTAACCTTAACCATAAGCAACCAAATAAAATACAAAACTCTCTGCATTTTTAGTTTTTTGATCGCAGTCACAATTTTTTTCCCCCTTGTTGGTAGTGAAAAATGTCCCCATAAGGTCAAAATAAGGACATTTGGTCCCCACAATGTAATATTTACACCCCCCCCACCTACCTCAACACACAAGGGTAAGGTGCAACCCTTGTGCCCGCACACTTGGACCTGCTCCTCTTTCTATTCAGCTCATTCAGTCTCACTGCTGTGTGTGGGGGTGTGTAACATTCATCCATCCATGCATCTATCCATCCATCCACTTTCTGTACCCATGTGTCCTTTTCAGGGTTGTGGGGGGATCTGAGCCGATCTCGGAAGCTATAGGCACAAGGCAAGGAACAACCCAGGATGGGGTGCCAACCCATCGCAGGGCACACTCACACACTCACACACTCACACACCATTCGTAACACACTTTTTCCTGGGCATTAATCACACAGGTAATCAGCCAAGCTCAATTGCACTTTAAATACACAACATGTGATAGCGTAATTTCATGTTCAATGTGTAGTTAAAGACTATCCACTGAAAATGAACACAGGAACACACCAGTATCAGCTTACACTCAGTGATTACAGGAGGTAGAGAGGTGAAGAACATCCAGATCTCCGGGAGGTAACTTCTGTTATACCTTTGAGTGTAAGTGGTTATAAGCGATAATAGTATAAGTGGTAAACCGCAATGTCACTGTTTGCCGATTAAGGAATCTTTAGCTAATGTGTAGAATGCTGATACACACACTGCTTTAGGTTTTAACTACCCTTCCCTTTTTGGATGGACAAATTTATCAAAATAAGGCTCATGTCCCCCTGTTAAGCAGGCGTCACTCCCAGAGGTGCTGGAAAATGTGACACAGCAGCATGTGGCAGTGCTGGTACAGCAGGCACCCTGCCCAGGAGAGGGAGGCAGGATCGGGAGCACGGAGCGGGCCGGCGTTCCACCTCGGGCCCGGGGCCGCATCCCAGACAGGAAGATGGATAGCCTGACCCTATTAATAACTGCACTAAGCTTACCGGGCCGGCCAAACTGCTAACAATGCAAGGGCCCCTGACAGGGCCAAGAACACCCCCCCATCTGCAGCCCTCCCCCTCGCATTCATACGGGGGAAACATTAAGTTGACTGTCGCTCCTGAAGTCTCTTGACTTTAAGCAGCAACACTTCAAGGTGAAACACCCAACCCAGAATCCTCAGGGTACATTACATTAGCAGCATAGGAATAATTCACACTGATTCAGTCATACTTATTAGACGTGAAAACTCTGTCGGGGGAGAGGGGGGGTGTCCTGGGATAGGCCGTGGTCTGGGGACAAGCCTGTGACTCACCAGACTGCAGTTTATTGTTAATTAGCAATTAATTATTTGGTTAATATTAAATAGCCATTTGCCTGTGAATATTTAGGATATGTGGATGATGTTTGAATGCAAATTATATATATATATATATATATATATATATATATATAAAATGGTAGGCATAAAAGAGAAGAAAAGATTACTTCCAATGCGGATCAATCCCCCACTCGTTATCCTAAAAATAGTCCAATTAATTTATTTAAAAGCTACAGCTGTCCTGACATTTCATTTGAAGCCTTTGTTTGCTCCATTCACTAATGAAAAACTCCCAAAGAGAGTGTAGGTCCGGAAAATAGTTCATCACTGAGCCTGATCTGAAGACAAAGACGCTGGTTGTCAAGGACAGTATGTCACACAGCTTCAGCCGTGACACAGAGAGCGTTCCCAGTCTGGACTTCATTGTGAAGATCAGGAATTTATTTTATCATTGAAATGGGCTAACCAGTCTTCACAGTCTTTTAATCTTAAATTTCCAGTTTCCAAGCTTTGAGGCAAAATAAAGCACCTTCACAGTCATACCCACACCAACTGGCCATTTATCTATGTGCATAAGAGCCTGACAACAAGTCTGATACAGTCTCATTGGAGCTTTAGCAGATATTTCTTAGCGACAGAAACAGTTATAAATATTTCTCCCTCTGCCTCGTCTCTAAGGTCGGCTACAGTAATAATTCTCTGCTTTGAGCTAGAAATGTAACACAGGACGTGCCATTGACTGAGAGCTTCTATCAAGTGACTATCCTCCATCTGTACTGTATACGGGATGGATCTCTCACTGCAGACCTAATGACACTCTGTTTCAGGGAGGGTGAGACATAGCTCACTGGTCACTGTCTGAGTGCACTCTCGCTGATGTGGGGGGTGAGGCATCTCATTTGCGACAGTCTGGGGCAGCAGATGCATTTCTTACTAGTGACCTTCTGACATGCTACTGAAGATGGATGCATCACTCACAGGGCAAAGCCAGTGCAGTGCCCGGCGAAAGTATCGAACCTCGCCTGAATTACAAATGATATGTACACATATTATTTATCTCAATATTTTAATTGCAAACTCATACTCTCTCAAAGTATATTTTCAAAGTCAAAATGAATTATTTGTCAGCGAAATCTTTTAATCAGAAACTAAAAATACTGTATTCAACCTCTACACAATAGAATTTCACAAAGCCAGCTATTTTAGGGTAAGTAGCTACCGGCTTTTTTATACTGTTCATGAGTGAATTCAGAAGTGATTACCAGGAATTTCTGATTGGTTGGGTGTTGCCTTTCAAAGAAAGCCACTGGGTCTCTATGGGATTTAGATCTGGACTTTAGACTGTAAAACATTCATCTTGTTTGTCAGTCTGTCCTGTATGGATTTGACCTTGTGATTAGAGTCACTGACTTGCTGAAAGTTTAACTTTTGTCCGAAGCTTTTGTTTTTTTTTTTTATCAGACTGAAGCATGTTTTATCTCCCCATTTTTTGGTTCATCCATTCTGCCTTCGGTTTTGACAAGATGCCCAATTCCTGAAGCTGACAAGCATCATCGAGGCATGATGCTACCACCACCACATGTCACTGTAGGGATTGTGCTAACTGAAGCATGGGCCGAGTTACGTCTGCGCCACATATAGTACCGTGAATTTTGGCCAAAAATCTCTATCTTGGCCTCATCAGACCACAAAACCTTGTCCCATATGTTAGCTGGGTCACTCTCCTACCTTCTGGCAAGTTGTATGCATGCTTTCATACACCTCTTCTTGAGTGATGTCTTCTTCCTTGATCTATCAGTGCTTACTGGGATGTTAAACCTCTTGGGTACCCTATTCTAAACAAATGATACTTGGTTATTTATCTCTAAGTGTCTTACATGATATTTAGTCATCATTTTCACTCCTCATCTTCCTGACTGACATTCTTTCCAAGGATAACAAAACTCGGGGGGGGGGGGGGGGGGGGGGGGGGGGGCATGGGGGTTATTCCATGTGGAAGACATCTGTAGGACAGCTGTGTCCTCGGTAAGGCGAGGTTCTATCCTCTGACATTTGGAGCCCCCAGAGCAAAGGGGCTGGATATTTATGTAAGAAGCATTTATCAAGTCTTGGTTTTCCTTAAAAGATTTGCTCACAGATAATTGATTTTGACTTGATAATTGATTGAGACCATGAGCTTGCAATAAAAATATATAGGAAGAATATGTATATGTATCATTTGTGATCCAGACAAATGTGGTCATTTTAAGGGCAGTTTAATACTATTTTCAAGGCACAGCATGTTCACTCGTATATTGTTTTCTGCATTATGCCAAATCAATGCCACTTAAACAACAATGAAAGGTTAACGAAACAGTTCTATGTTGGATGTTAACATGTTTTTATTCCTTACATATAAACACAACTCAATAAATCAGCACTCACTGTTCTCATCACCATTACAGGATGTTTACTCCTTCATTAATACAAAATTTTGTGGAACGTCTGGAAAATTTCATCCGCATTATGTTTACGTTAATTTAGCAGGGGCTTCTGTCTGAAGCAACATATAAATGGAGAAAATAGCACATTTCAAGCATTCAGCATGTCAAGAAGTTGACTCGCAGGGTCAAGCTTCCATTGAATGCCCAGGTAGAAGTCTAAGCTGGAAAACTCTACAATCCTGACTGGGCTTTAATGTAATTCAAACCCTGAGAGCCATTAATTCAGCAGTTCAAACAGGGACAATTAATTGACAGCTCAGGTGTAATGAAAATGAGGAGTTGCAATGAAACATTCTGTGCTCTATGCTGCCCTTGCTGGCCTGCTTGTGTATGTGCTGTACTTGAATAATCATCCTGATATTACAGCTTAGGGGATATGATACTAGACGACAGAAACTGGTCAGTCATGCAGCTGTCAAAACAGAAGGTTATCATTCAGACATGAAAGTCCCGTGTCACAAACAGCCAATATGAATGAAAGATGAACAGCACTGATTAAGTGCTTGGCTGATGCGGGCTCCCAAAACCTTACAGCTATGGCATCTTGGCAACATTTCAACCCACAAACTTTAGACTGTCAGCCCGCATCTCCTTCTCACAAACTATGTTCTACCACCATCGGCCTGATTGGTCAGGCTGTAAACCTCACTGGACCAGGCTTTAAACCTGATTGGTCCAGGTTTTTAATCTGATTGGGCAGGCTTTAAACCAAGCTAGGGGTGACTTTTCAGCAGTGCCATACCTTCGAATCAAACTTCCCCATGAGAATGCCAGTTCTAGGGCAACTGTATTTCACTCCAATCATTTTAAGGTTTGCTGCAGGCTGTTAGTATTGGACGTTATGCTGCACTCATTCATAGATCCCACTGAGGGAAGTAAGTTGGTTGTGATGTTCACTGCAGTTTGCTACAGTTGAGTATCCTTCCTTTTTCCCTCCTCTCCTCTCTCTCATCTCATGTGGTCACCATATAGGCTGGGGATCTCTGCCTGATGAATGCAACTGTGATATGGTTGGTCTCAACTGGGATTGAATCGTATCACGTCATACCTGGAACGCAGACATTTCACTGCATAGTCACTGTATAGTCACTGCATACCCAAGGCTGGCCCTGGATGTCCTGACAGTCTTTTGGTTGAGCCCCCCCCCCCCCCCCCCCCCCCACACACACACACACCCAGAGCAGCAGAAAACAATATTTATCTATTTATATATATTAAAAACATTTCTGTAGCACAGGCTGTGTGGCTTCTAACTAGCTAGGTTGTGTCAGTTTTACAGGAACAGTAGTGAAATATTAAAACTAATGTTAATAGCTATAATCTCATGGGATGCAAACAGGTATTTCTTTTGACTTTTTTCACTCACTTTTCTGCATCCCCTAATGAAATGGTGCCCTAGGTGATCGCCTATGTTGCCTATAGGCTGGGCTGGCCTTGTGCATTGCGAAGTGTGCAATTCCAGCAAAACCAGAATACAAAATGCAATTGCAATAAGAGATACTAAATGTAGAAATACAAACTGTGGTAAGACTTTAGGGTTAGGAGGTAACACAAGGGACTTGATTTTGGTGAGGGAGCAGATAAAACAGTGGACAGCAATGACAAAATTAGATTCACAGAAAAAGTGAAACAGGAAGTGGGAGGAGCCACAAAAGCGTGCAGGCTCAGACTTCGCAGGTTGACGGGTCTTCAGGTGCTGGATCATAAACCGAATCCAGATTCATATGATTTACAAATTAAGTGCCATATTAAGAGCTTAAGCTCAAAGTGACCCTACATTGCGGAACTTTTTCATTAAATCTGCCAAATAAATGATTGCGGCATCTTCCCAACTTAAAAACAGTGACGTTATTGATCGAGGCCATAAATTAAGTCACAGGAAACAATGGCTCCCTAAAGTTGTCTCTGCTCCTCCCAGTCCTGAGGTGTGACTCACAAACCAAACAAAAACAGACATTTTGGGAGTTTGTTATTTGCCAGACTCTCTGCTTGTGCTGTATTTGTGCTGAAGATGACAGTCACATGCTTAGAATTCCTCAGATTCATATCGGAAATTCAGACCGAAACGCGGACAGAAATTCCAACATACACTCAGGTATTTCTCTCCGCTTCACTTTCGCTGCCAACTAAGTAGAGTGAGATAAATACTTGCAAGCCGAACATTCCAGGAAAGCCATGGGACGGCTAGAGTTACGGCAAACCAGTGTTTTTGCTTCCTCCCAGCTCCCTGCCAGACAGTCCACATTTTTGCTCCCTCCAAAAGCATGAACTGCCTGGGGGATCCTCGAGTAACGGGTTGAGAGACACTGCAGTAAATTCACGCAGCGAAGAAACGGCAGCCAGCATCACCAGAGCTGAGCTCCACAACTAATGTGTCATGCAGAGGACTGTAAGAAGCTGTCCTATTATTCTAACAGTTCCTTTGTTGAGGGTGTTGACCTGAAACATCTAGGTGAGGCCTATTTGTACAGAATATCATGGGTTCTCCTATTTATTTTTGCTACCCTCATCCTGTTCCTGAGTTCCCCTGGTGACAGCCACCTGCCTTGCGTGCCTGAAAGCCATCTGCTCCCAAGTGGTGACACAACAGCACACAGAGTTTGGCGAAGCTCAGGAAATGGGCGGGGGGGGGGGGGGGCGTCTTCACGGACCTAGCATTGGGGAGGCCAGTGAGCATGGATCATGTTTGTCCATGACGGAGGGGTACTCTGTGCCTTAGGAACCCAAAGTTTCTGTCCCCAGGCTTGGTGGGTGACGTACACATCTTCTTTACCTTTTTGAGAGAATACGACGGCAGCAGAAATAGTTCCTGCAAAAACCACATGTTTTTTACAGGAGGTACTTTCATCATTAAGGAACAAAACAGCCAGAGAATCTGATCCAATCCTCTTACAGGCCATATGTCTTATGTGACGAAACCATCTCCTGCCAATTATCCACAAAATTGACCTACTGCTGCTGGAAAATGAGAAGTGAATATGTATAATTTAATATCATGCCATGTATAATTACATCCTATGGACAGAATTTAGCCAGTGAAGGCTGAGATAAGATTCTTTGTCAGGACAGATTAAGGATCGTGTCTTGTGCTGAGTCAATTATCACACCAGAGCGACTGCCAGGCTCATAAGGAAACAGAAGGTAAGTGGGGAAATGACCGCGCTGCAATTTCATACTTTGACTTTGCCTAAATTCAGGGGCAGGTCCTGGCAAGGCCAAGATGGGCAATCATCCATCTTCTGAGAAGGTGCTGACTTGGCGAATCCCTTGTCGACAAGCTCTCCACCCCCGCTACAGGTTTTCTCTCTTTCTTTTTTTATCACCCTCACTGTGTTCACTGTAACTAGGCTGACATGTATGTGTCAGAGACAGTGAAATTGGGAGGTGAAGCTCACCTAGGGGGCCCAGAATCTGTTTTGTTTTCTTGTGTGATTCCCTTGCGCACATTTCAAAATGGCTGCCTTTTCCTTCCCTTCATTTCTGCCATTTTGTTTACCATTGACTCCCATATACACATCCCATATACACATCTCATATACGCATCCCATATACACATCATTTACCTGCCCAGACTGACTCTGACAACTACGCTTCTCACTAAACTAACATATATTACCAGCACATTCCTAAAACTGTTTGTCAAAATAATTTAGTGTCTCTATGTAAAGAATTACAACAGACTTCTACAGACTGTGAACTTTAAATCCTCTTAGCCTGTTACTGCTATTTAAGCCAAGCAAATCCTTGGGTATGGATCCATCACAGAGCCCATTTTCCAAAGACAAGGTGGTGAAAGGGGGCTAAAGGCATAAGGCAGTGCAGAGAGCTGCCTAGCATGTGACAAGGACCATGATCTCCTACCCCTCCCTGGTATCCTCCTCATCCAGGTTGGAAAGCAGCTGTGATCCAGCCATAGAGAGGTCCAATGTTGCCAGTGGGAAGTCCCGGTAGCCAAAGCTAACAAGCTGAACTGGGGTGATGTGCTGGTTGTCCTCCTCCATCTGCTGGGAGATGCTTTCTAGGTCTGTATAACCAGCCTGCTGCACCATCCTACAGAGAGACAGATATTTTCAAGGTCACTCATCATTTCTGTTATGGTCTAGTCACACACAGTCGCATCACTGGAACTTAATTAACATCAATCAGCAGTCTTTACTGGAGTCTATCATTGGGCTTCGTCAAAGGAATCCAGTTAGTAGTCTTTACTGGTGTAGTTACTGGGCATGTGATATGACAGCTTCTCATATGCCTACTGTATGTAAAAAAACAGCCATTTAATATCTTTGATCATTACTGATCTGGTTACTGGGACAGTGAGACACATATTGGAGAAGCCCAGTGCACCATATTACCAGGCTGAAGGAGAGGAAAGGCTGATTCGGGTTACATATTAACTGCATAAAGACTGAGGTTCTGGACGATCCATTCATGGGATTCGTAAAGTGTCACCATAGGCAGGGCTGCCCAGTTTGGAGGTTCCACACAACAAGAACAGGTCTAGAACAGTTTTAAAAGCATACTGTTATGGAGTAAGTGGATTTCAGAAATCTTGATATGGAAAGTGCTTTTTAAAAAAAAAAAACATTCAGAAAAAAAGGAGAATCATAAATGACTGAGTGCTTTCGACATCTCCGGTAGAAATGTACATCATTTGAGAGGGAAAAAAGAATCACATTTCGCCTGAAACACAGTGACCTTCCATTACACTGGACAATTGCAGAAAATACACCAACCTGCTCACTGGGACTGCTGCGTTTCATGCTCGAACACATTCTTAAAGTGATTTAGCAGATAACAGTAATGAGATCAAATTAAAGCCTGGCTGCATGTAAGGATTAAGGACGACACATCCATTTTGGTTTTTCTTTACATAAGTAAATGAATCTATGATTAATTAGTATGTCCCAGTACTAACAGAGTAAACAAAGTATGCACACACCAATAATAATGCATAAGGTTACGCCCAGGAAGTGATCTCAATCCCCCAGGTACACACACTATGGGCATTTAGAGAGGAAAGTCACATGACATGAGGAGGACATGCAAAAAGTGGAGGTGTGATGTAAGTCCCCAGCCAGGGAGGTGTGAGGCAACAGGGCCACCATGCTGCCCAAAACTAAAGCAAATTTAAATTAAATACTACATTTATTCTGGTGGCTGCATTCAAGGACGGCACAGTGATGCAGTCGTTAGCATTCTCACACCTTCGGGACCAGAGTCTGAGTCTCTGCCCTTGGTTTATGCGAGACGTAGGTCTAGGTGTGGATGGTAGGGCCACGTTCCTGCCAATATTGTGGGAGTTCTGTGTATGTTTATGGGGGTGGAGGGTTGTGACGGATTTGGTCTTATGAATGCTGAAACCAAACCTATGCCCTTGGGTTTATATATGTGGAGTTTGCATGTTCTCTGGTTTCCCCAATAGTTCAAAAACATACTAAGGCGAACTGGAGTTGCCAAATTGTGAATGTGTGCACCCTGTCCTAGCTCATTCCCTGCCTTGAGCCTGTAGCTTCCCGGATAAGCTCTGGACCCCTATGATCCAGCAGAGGACAAGCAGGTATGGAAAATGGTTGGTTTATTTCAGCTTAGTTCAGAGAAAACACAGTTTCAAAGTTTTAGCTGAAAATCTGAAACTTACGCCCTCATCAGATGGTGAAACTTAGATCATATCATTTGACTATTTTCCAGTTATTCCATCCAACTTATTTCTTGTCTAAATTGGCTCAATGAACAGTAAAAATCACTTACACCAACTACACCACTTGTGCCAAATATCTGGACGTGGCAGTCACCCATTCATCATAGTTCTCCCTCCGCTGATCCTGGTGCTCAGCAGGTCGGCCCAGACGACTGTCTTCAAGCTCGTTCTGGGGATCCCCAGACGTTCCCAGACCAGCTGGGAGACATAATCCCTCCAGCGTGTCCGGGGTCTGCCCCGAAGCCTCCTCCCAGTGGGGTGGCCTCACTTGGGAGCCGTCCAGGTGGCATCCTTACAAGATGCCCGAACCACCTCAGCTGACTCCTCTTGATCTTAAAGAGTAGCAGGTCTGTCTGAAGCCTCTTGGCACAGTCCAAAAACCCTGCACAGAAACTGCATTTCGGCTCCTAATCTTGTTCCTCCGGTCATCACCCAAATCTTATGACCTTAGACAAGGAGTGGCATGTGGGCTGAACGGTTAACCACCACTGTCATCTTGTGATATGTCTCCTGCTTTACCATCACGAACTTGATTGTTGGCCAAAAAAAACCACAACCACCAAACTGACCCACCTGCCGGTCTCACCCTCCCTCACATCACTTGTGAAGAAGATCCCAAACGACTAGAAGTCCTTCACAAAGGACAGCCTCTCCCACGAAAGGCCACTGAAACTCTGTTAAGTAACATAATATTCAAATAGATGTATGATTGTTATTATGATTAACAATCACAAATAAATGATTCGCTGGAATTTTTAATATGTATTTTTCGTAAGATGCACAAACTTGCACTGTACATATGTATAATGAAATGCTCCCTGTATTCTACTCATAAAGGAAAGAACTAACAGAAAGACAGATAATATTCAAAAATATAAATGAATAAAATTAAGATAAAAATAAAATAGCATAAACCAATTAAATAAATGAAGACAATATAACACAATACTTTAATATAAATACATATTTTGTAGGACTTCCATAGCTCAGTTACAGTAAATGTGATAATTTAGTGGCCTTATTTAATAAAAGTGTCTCTGCATCAAGATGGCGGCCTGCTTGCTGGGCACATGATCACACGATCGCTTTGCACTCAGCCTTTGTCACATTTGCACATGTGAAAGACTCGGCCGGAGCCAGTAAAATGGCACAGCAGGACGCCTGAGGAGAACATGCCCCAGTGCTGTCTCACTCGGGGGTGGGGGGACTCGCACTGGAGGAAGTGTGAACGGTGTAAATAGAAAAGAGAAGCATTATGACCTCGAGTTTGAAATCAGAAGGTCAGAGAGTGTCACCCTCTCTTATTACAGGCACAGCACTGCTGGAAACATTAAAGGCAGCCTCAATGGTGGTTACCAGTCCTGCCACCATGCTGGAAAAAAGGCAAATCCAACAGGATTCATCTTCACAGCCAAGAAAGAATCACATTCTAATAGGGGAAATAGTTGATACTCTTAAGACACTGATATGCCTAGTAGATATCCATATATCCATCTTTTAACTGCTTATCTGTCATGGGTCTAGCAGCATATGTGAATTTACAGCACTGTGCAAAAGTCTTAGGCCATCCAAAGAAATGTTTCAAGCTGTTTATCTGGGTAGCGAGTGTACTTTGGCTTAGAACAAAAAACATGATTTAACAGTAGAACAAATTAAGAGTAACAATAAAAACTAGTAATAATTTCTTCTGTCTTCTAAAAAGTTACTGATATCTAGTTGGATGGCTAGATGAACACCGCTTCAGTTCCCAAACTTCTCCTCAGGGGCACCTCAACCGTTCTATGATTTTGTTACATTTCACCAACAGCTCAATTAAATAATTAAATATATCGGTTTAAAAAGTCAGTGACAGATTGACTAGCTGTATGAGGTGTGCTAGTGGCCAAGTCAAAAAATACATGGCTGCACTGGACAGTCGCTGCAAATACTAGGATGATTTTAGCAGAGGTTCTGAAATGGCTAAGCTGACACACTTCGACAGGCATAATATCATAGTTTTACACCAACACAAGGATAATCTAAACATAATCTTCTTTGCCTGCCTAAGACTTTTGCACAGTTCTTAATAAGTTCCACAAACCTCCGGAAATGTTTAATGAGCAAATGTTGTACATATCTTCTCTGTAATAGCTGGAGGTGATTTGCAGAGTCTGCATGAATACAAGCACTCCAGTGGTGATGACTGCCACACATTCGACACAGTTGAGCAGGACTTCACATTGACTCTGCAGTGACTCCAAATTAACTCCTGCCACAATGACTCGACCACCATTTCACAATAACTCTACTGTGACACTAAAATAACCTCATGGCAGCTCAAGTGATATTCTGTCCTGGTCCTACAATGATTCCCTGGCGTTACAATGATTCCCCTGAGATTAAACTAACAATGAAACTCCCCAAAATAAGAAATCATCAATAAAGCAGAAGCTAGAAGTATTGACTGAAGGACCAAGCTGGCCACCGAGGTAAGCCTGTGGATTACAGAATCAGCCAATGAGAGAAGAGGGTTAAATGCTGCTGTAACCCAGTATGTTATATTGCTCTGCGGGGCTGTCTGTGGAGACCTGTGTGCACCTAACTCTGAAATGTTGATGTAGTCTGGGCCTGAAGGTCAAACTACTTCTGCCTTATTTTAGCCTTGCCAAGCATGTCGCCAATTGTTTTTTGTCCTCCTGTGATACCCTTACATCTGGGAAGAAATGTCTGTGAAGATTTTTTATGGAGAAAGCAGTTGATTGCTCCTGCCTTTACCAATATTTTTGCAACAGTAAATATGTAGAACTTCCTAAAAACAATGTGCTTGGCGTCTGTCATTCTTCCTCACCTCGCACAAATCATTTGTCTGCCTTTTCGGGGCTATTCGGGGATCACGCAGTCTGCTTTAGCGCCCCTTAGCGAGCCTTGACGAACGCTCTATAGCTTTTCCCCGCATCAATAAGTGCTTCTCTAATTCTGGTTAGCCTCGTTTGGTGCTAAATGTAATCAGGCTAACCAGACACATATGTGGGCGTCATAGGGTTGGAATTCCGTTTCATAACAAGTGAGCTAGTCCATGCCCGAAAAGCCCATAAGGGAGACAGTCGAACCAAACAGCAAACACGCTAAGCAACAACGGGCATATGTCTTACACATACACCAATGACAAAGAAGGCAGGAGCAGCGGAGAGCATGGCGGACATTTTGAGGTGCTTAGCTTTGTGCCACCTGCTGCTAAAGCACAGGTCAAGCCTTAGACAGGTGGAGCAAGAACAAACACACTGAACAAAGGGGGAAAAAAACCACTTAAGAGTCAGAAATATCTCCCACAGTCCCCCACAGTGGCCTTTGTGAGTTATAAATACCCACAGTGGCTATTCTGCTGGGCTTTCCTGTTACTGTAACCTTAAGTGTACTGCCATCCTGCAGACCCTTCAGAGGTTTATGTTTGTATTGCAAAGGTGAGGAAATGAGCACCGCAAACAGCCTTTGGTCAGCTATACGATTCATGCAAAACACAGCCAGTCACAAACGGCTTCTAATCTAATTCATTAACTTATTATACTTAAATCAGGAATCTTTAAATGTCTCCTGAAGCCTCAGATCATCATCAGATGCACAAATACTATAAATGCTGTAACCACAAATACCACAACCGGATACTATACAAATACTGTATTTGACACACTAAGCCCCATATAATATATAAATACCATATAACAAACGCTTCATGCAGACACTGTAAATCAAGTCTTCATAACCAGCTCATTAGTGGGACTTAACCTTTCTGTAATCTTGGGATGATGTGTTTAGCATAAAGGCTCACATTAGACATACCCATGCATTAACCAGTGATTACTGCAAGGCAGTGCACCATTTTGGTAGTCAACATGTCTAAGATCCTTACTCCTTACACTTTACCTCTCCCCCCTCCCCCAAATTTCCTAGAATTGTAGAGAATTAACTACAATGAGAATCATAACCATGCAAATTGACAGCATTTTTATATATCAATTAGGTATTTTTATGTCTTGTCGTGATACATAACAGTGGCAACGACACACTATCAGAATATTTGTCGTTACTGCATTACTGCATTACTGAAATGCGTGCAAGCATTGCTGGGCAATTTTTTTGTGGAAAAAGTGGGAAACTGCAAGCAAAACATCCTTCAAGGTATTCCGTTCTTGCCATAAAAATAAAGCATAACAAGCTAAATTAATGTGTGCCAATGGACCTTTTGCCATGGTAATAACCCATAAAATACACAACTGTAATTCTAACTGAATGAAGAATATATATGTAAAATCTGCAAATATATACCCCTTTAAAAACATCAGAATGTACTGTAATAGATTCTTCTTTATCATTGAGGCAGATATTTAACAAAGTGTCCATCTGAGCACCTCTAAAATTAATTTTTGCCGTTTGGCTTGTTTTTCTGTCCTTTTTTAAATGATTTTTATCAACATGTTGTAATAGATAGAAACAGCCTACAGCTTCAGTTTGGCCTGACTATGCAACACATTCAATCAACAACTTGCGCAAGACTAATTAATTAAGAGCTCAGTTATAATGAAAAACACCATTCTTTTTGGCTATTAGGGACCAGTGCTCACAAAAAGAATCACTGCACTTGATAATAAAAGGCGCCCACAAATGTAGAAAATGATCATTTTTTCCCCTCTGAAACCTGATCTGTATAAAAAGGCTAAATGAGGCTAAGATCTGTGACAGATATCCTTAGAGAGAAGCTCGCTTTACATCAGATGGTTCTACCTGTAATTTGGAAAAAGTCCAAAATATTAAATTACATTTCTTGGACGTTTCTTATGTGTCAGCTGTGACATTTAGCGATTTAATGTCTACACCCATTGTACTGTGCTTAAAAGTCTTAGACTGGCAAAGAAAATGATGCTTAAATCATCTTTATACTGATGTCTGTCAAAACGCATCAGTTCAGCCGTTTCAAAACCTCTCTCTGAAAGTCACCCCAGTAATTGCAGTAACAATCCAATATACCTATGTTTTGTTAACTCAACCACTAACACACCATGTTTGACTAATCAATACTTCATCAGGTTCTTTAACTAATTAACTTAATTAATTTAGTGAGTTGCAGGTGACATTTAACAAATACATGGAATGGTTGCTGCTGAATAAAGGTTAGAGATCCGAGGTGAAGTTCTTCTAGACATCAGACAAAATATTAATACATTTCCGGATAACAGAAAAAACAGAAACATATGGTAATATTAAACTGTATCACATTTCTCAGCAAATATACATGTACTGCTCAAATAACTAACGTAGATAATATACATGTGCTGCTCAGATAACTAATGTAGATAATATACATGTACTACTCAAATAACTAACGTAGATAATATACATGTGCTGCTCAGATAACTAATGTAGATAATATACATGTACCGCACAGATAGCTGCCATGGATAATATACATGTACTGCACCGATAACTAACTTAGATAATGTACATGTACTGCACAGATAGCTACCATGGATAATATACATGTACTGCACAGATAACTAACTTAGATAATGTACATGTACTGCTTAGATAACTAGCTTAGACAATGTACATGTACTGCACAAATAGCTTGCTTTGATAATGTACATGTACTGCTCAGACAACTAGCATAGATAATGTACATGTACTGCACAAATTGCTTGCTTTGATAATGTACATGTACTGCTCAGATAACTAGCTTAGATAATGTACATGTACTGCACAAATAGCTTGCTTTGATAATGTACATGTACTGCTCAGACAACTAGCGTAGATAATGTACATGTACTGCTCAGACAACTAGCGTAGATAATGTACATGTACTGCACAAATTGCTTGCTTTGATAATGTACATGTACTGCTCAGACAACTAGCGTAGATAATGTACATGTACTGCACAGATAACTAGCTTAGATAATGTACATGTACTGCACAGATAACTAGCTTAGATAATGTACATGTACTGCTCAGATAACTAGCTTAGATAATGTACATGTACTGCACAAATTGCTTGCTTTGATAATGTACATGTACTGCTCAGACAACTAGCGTAGATAATGTACATGTACTGCACAGATAACTAACTTGGATAATATACATGTACTGCTCAAATAACTAGATAACTAACTGAACATTTTCATTGACAGTCTGAGAATTTAGCATAGTACTGTAAATACTTCACTTTTAGTTTCTGTTGCTACAAACTGATTATTATAATTATGTTAGCTATCCTTGACTTTTAAACATCAGTAAAACGCCTGAGTCGTCCCATGTGACTTCTTTATTTATATGCACGTACAACTTCCAGTTTGTATCTTCACAAAGATTTTAATGGTACAGACCTTGCCCAGTGCAGCCATGACCGCCATTATGATGCATGACCAGTCATAAGGTCATACAGGCTTATGTTATAAAGGGCTTTTACGGTGTCAAACCGGCCTAGACTGACAACAAACTGCTGAAGACCAAGAGCACGAAATGTTTTAAAAACAGCCTTATAGCAAACCTCATTACCGCGTCCTCTGCTCCCCCGATCAGTGCCGAAGCTCTTATTCCCAGTGTCGACTTGATCAATTCCTCAATCTCCTATAGATTAGCTTTGATGAAGAAGTGGAGGGGTAAGTGACAGGTGAGACACCCTGCATTCCAAAGCAGCTGTCTCGCTCCCTGGTGGCCCCCGCATGAGCCCCCGTTCCAGTTCCGGAACACCTGATCGGTAGCCAAGGAGGTAGTGATGCGTAGAGTGAGGTGGATTCGAGCTGGAGATAACAGGTCAGGCTCCATACTCACCCAGGGTCGGCCATGTTGAAGGTACAGGGAGCAGTTCCACTTGACTTCAATTTCTCCAGCTTTCCCAAAAGTAATTATGCTTCTCTCATAATGAACCTGTTCAGAAAAACGCCAAAAAGCACATAATAAACCCACTGAGTGGACTCCTTAACTTCTTAGCACGCAAAGTGTGAGATTTCTCTATTTAAAAAGTCAAGGCACATAAGATACAGTATCACAGGGATCTCGCAACCAGAAGGAAGATCCAGCACAACACTAGGTGTTGGCGAGAGAAATGATGAACCTCTGCCTTCATTACTGTCACCTGACCATGCAGGACACGTGCACATTAGTGTAGCCTGCATGACTCCACATGGCTACCATGAAGTGTCATTTCTCTAGGGGTAACTGGTGATGAGGAAAAGACAAATGAAGGTCACGATGTCATCCTCCAATTCACGAGAAACTGTCGGATAAGTTAACGGTCGTCTCTGGCATTAGAAAGTCGCTCCCGCCCTCTACCTGGCTGGTTTCTGGTCGTTCCCAGTGTCTCCTGCTTCACCTTATTCTTGTGTACTACTGTCATAGAAAATTTGAACCTGGAAGCAACCTGCCATTCAGCGTTGCCTTCTACCAGCAGAACCATGATTAAACTAGGATTTAAAATGCAGATTTCTTTAAAAATATATAGTAGTCTCTCAGTCTTTTCCTCGGCTGTATATACAGAGCTCACAAAAATCTTGGAATGTTTCTTAATTCAATACAAAATCATTACTTTACTCATTTGTTTACAAAAAAATATCATATTAGAAACAACTGGCAGTTTCAAGTAAAGCATTCATTTCAAGTACTGTAGTAATAAATCAAAATTGAAATTATAGTTCCAATAGAGATGTTCTGTGTTAAAAACTTCATCGATAAGCAATCTCGATTGGTTGCCTTTTAACATCTTTGTAATAACAAAAAACACCAAACGTGTGTTTAGTATCTCTTTGGGAGCCAGTGACTGCAATAGCAACTAATAGCAAAATGGCAAGAACAGAACTGAAAAAAATATATATATATGTCTGTGCAGAGGAAAGTAATCTGTGAGCACTGTGTACATGCGTGTACATTGATACGCAAGACAGTACAGATGCATAAATCAGAGAAGGAGAGGAGGTACAGATGTGAGCTGCTGTTGGGAAGTTGAACTTGACTGCTTTCTGTAAATACAGTAAAGTGGAAAAGTCTAAGGCTGCCAAAGAAAATGATGTTTAAATGATCTTCATGATGGTGTGACTCTATGATATTATGCCTGTCAATGTGCGTCAGCTTAGCCATTTCAAAACATCTCCTAAAGTCAGCTTAATATTTGCAGCAACCACCCAATACAATCATGTATTTCTTGACTTAACTACTAGGACACCTGGTACGGATAATTGCATAATGCTTCAGCATACTGTGATATTTTGGATAATTCTGTGCTTCCAAATTAGTGGGAAATGTTTGGGAAAGGTCTTTCTCTCTTTCAGCATGACTGTGCCGCAGTGCACAACGCAAGACCCATAGAGACATGGTTGGGTGAGTTTGGTGTGGAAGAACTTGACTGGCCCACATAGAACCCTGACCTCAACCCCATCAGACACCTTTGGGATGAACTAGAATGGAGATTATGAGCGAGGCCTTCATGTTTAACATCAGTGCCCGACCCCACAAATGATCGTCCCACAGACAGACTCCATAATCTTGTGGAAAGTCTTCCCAGAAGAGTGGCAGCTGTTATAGCTGCAAAGGGGGGATCAGCTCTATGCCTTTGGATTTAGAATGGGATGTTATAAAAGTTCTGTTAGGACATACATGTCATTGTGCAGAAGGTGTTAAAATGGGAGGTGACCTACAAATGCTATCAATGCAAATTTGTATTAAATAAAATTCTATTGCTAGTATTTTTTAAGTGATATACACGCACGTACAATACAATAATTAAGATTAAAATTGTTCTCTACTAGTTAGCTAATTCATTATATTCAGTTATGGTGGCGCAGTGGTGAGTACTGCTCCCTTGGAGCTGCGTTCAAGTCTCTGCCAGGGGTCCATGTGTGTGGCATTTTTATGCTCACCCTGGGGTTTCTCCTGGGCATGCTGGTTTCACCCACAGTCCCAAAAAAAACATGCTGTGGCTAATTGAAGCTATCAAATTGCCTGTAGGTGTGAGTGAATGGTGTGTGAGTGTGCCCTGTGATGGGTTGGTATCCCATCATGCCTTGTGCCCATAGGCTCCAGGCCCCCTGTGACCCTGAACAGGATAAGTGGTTATAGAGAATCGATGGATTATATTTGGTTATGTTGACACTGCATACATAATAGGAACAAGAACAATGAACCTTTTGCTTACTGATATAACTGTCTCATTAGGTATGTTTATATTGAATTTATTAAGCCATAGATATGTACAGTATTTATATTGTGATGTAATACTATTGCTTAAAGCAATAGCAACATAGATCTACACTTCATCTATAGTTGTACATTATTGGTCTATCTCTATATATGTTGCATTTGCATCTAGAATATGTTTCATCAAGTGTAATATGATGATCTCTATAGTGTTACAAAAATAAAATTTTATCATCCAAAATGAGGATATTCAGAAATAAACTCAGCATTAAATATAAGGTCAGGCAGCAACACACTACATCCCAGAATCCTTGAGTACAGTTGCTTAAAGCTAAATTTGCACACAGTTCACATTTTACACCGTGATGAAATTGTCCAGATCACTATAAACACACATCCATAAAATACATGAGCCGTTCTGATCAATTACCTCTCACTCACATCACTTTGCCGTGAGTCTGAAAGTTCATTTATCATCGTTTTCTGGGAAGTCAAATGTATCTTCAGACAAGCAGTTATGTGAGTAAACAACCTCTTTTACACAGGGAACTGTACAGATGAGCAGTCACAGATGTGTTACATCCATCTATCTATCCATCTACCCATCCATCCATCTATCCATCTACCCATCCATGCATCCATCAATCCAGCCAGTTCTTGGGCATGGACACCAGTTTACCTAGTCAGATGTTTTAGCTGGAATAAAATATATTAAGGTTAAACACTTTAGTCTTGTGGTAAAAAGAATAAGACTATTGGCACATATCATGAGACATACTCACAAAGGCACATCTATCTGTCATGCAGCCTTAATAAAGAGGTTATTTACTCAGGGAATCGAAATACTGTCAGGTTATAGGTACTATAGGTTGTGCCAACCTGGACTGGTTTGATCAGAGTCACGTTTTATCAGAAAACTGTATCAGTTAAACAAACACAAACTTTTCATAATAAGAACAAACGATCATATTGTTTTCTTTGGATTAACTTTGCAATTTTTAGCTGCATATCTTATTTCAGGTAGCTAGGTCTCCCACAATACAGAATAGGTTAAGTGGTTGGAAAATGGATGGATGGATGGATGGATGGGTGGATGAATGGATCAAGGTAAGGCGTTCTTGTGGTGTATATGGTGTCCAGGTGATATAAATATAGGCCAGGCAAACAGTGTAAGTTGCTGGCTGTATTAAAGGCAAACTTACTTTCAAACAAATAATAGGATATAATATGAGGCAATATTAAACAATAGTATATTCGATATTAGAATGATTGCTCCATAGCTTCAAATTTCATCTCCATGGCCACTGCTATCTCTAATTCAACCTAAGACCTTGACTGAACAACCCAAAACACACGGAATTCCCACAGAGATGAGGAAAGTGAAATTTAATCTACTCTGAGACCTCTCAGTCTTCATAACCCGCAGAAATAATATTAAAATTTCAGTTGGAGAAGACTCAACTCTCAAGAGACCACTCAGATTTCAGACGGAGCACACTCAACACACTCAGAGATTGCAGTTCAGGCAAAACACACTCACTCCACACACAGACCAGAAACATACTTCAGACTGACCACACTCAAAAAATACAGACCATTCAGAATTCAGACCAAGCACGCTCAAACCACACACACACACACACACACACTGTAAGGACTGAACACACAATCATTACAGTCACCATTCAGAGTTCAGACTGATCACACTCAACACACACAAAGATTGCTCAATGTTCAGTCAAACCACAATCGTCACCGATATCACTCAAGTAGACAGGACCGCGGAGAGTTCAGGCAGAGCTCCCTCAACCCTCAGAGAGACCACGCAGAGTTCAGACGGAGCACATTCAGCCTCCACATAGCCTACTTTCTCTGTTGAGTTCAATAGAGCAAAATTACCCCTGTGTCTCAATTAGCTTTAAAGCAGAGATGAGTTAGTTTGCTGTAATCACTGCTAAGTCTTCACAAAAAATAATTTTCATATAAAATTCCGACTTTAAACTGTCACACGCTCAATCACACGCACAGACATTTTTCCATGAATATGGGATATTCTGGTTGTTATATTTTAATCTCAATTCACGTCTATATTGACCTCTTAACAGAACCTTGCACTTATGTTTGTAAAAGTACTGCTTTCAGAATCTCAACTTGCCACAGCATGCAATCATACTGATTACAGAAAAAGCCAAGTCGGTCAAAATTCACATAAAATATAGATGAAAATATTAATTACCTACTATATGCATTCCAGCACGAAGTCTCAGTATTTCATCTAAGATTATCATTAACAAAGGAGGTCAGAATAAGGACGGTGGAATTAAAATATATACTCATTATCCGTTAAAAAAAAAAACGGAACGTTCGGAACCTACCTCTTCCGAATTACATTATTGACAGTGTTATTCTGCCCTCTCGGTAACGACGATAATGCCTCTGGCGATGACTACAGTACTGGAAGCTCCGCGATCGCAATGTGTGGCTTGCTATCCTTGGTAGTTTGGTACTGGGCAGGCAGCCCATCCGCTGCTGGGAGTACGGGGCACGACGAAACAGCTCGCTCCGTAGCGAAGGCATCATCATCATTCACCAAGGCGCGATCCAGAGTCTCTGACACGTCACGAAACTATATAAGTGCATTGCTGGATGTGGACGAAGGCATCAGCCACTCTTTGCTGGTAACGGAGGGTCCTCCCCCCATTCGGAGTTAAATCTGGGACTCCGGATGCCAAATATAGGTCTTATAGAAAGGGGGAGCTGTCCAGGTGCTGAAGCGTGATAGACCCGCGGTGAAGTAAAATAAGCAAAATAGCGTGCTGATGAAACGTGGGTAAGACTGGACACGTCCGGAGATATATTACTGTTTAGTATTAGAAACATACCAGGAATGATCAGAGATATAAGTGCAGCTTCATCTTGAAAAATTTGCTTGTCTCGACTCTCCGATATATTTTTCCTAAAATATGTATTTAATACGGGAATGCATTTAGAGTTCATGGCAATCGGCTAAAGCGTTTGTCATTCCCCCATCCTTTTCACAAACCGAAGTGAAGGGAATGATCTCTGGCCGTTGTGCTACACTAATGAAGACATTAGGTAACTCCAACACTTTTTTATAGAATGTATGTAAACGTTAATTATGAAAGTACACTGTAAGCGAGGATTAAGTTGCTTTGGGTTGGGCTGTAATTAATAAAAGAATGAGACAGTTCCTTGATGTCTTAAGGTAAATTGTGATGAAATCAATTCACGACTCTGTACTCAGAGGTGAGAATCGCCTCAAAAATTCCAAACGTTAAACGAAAGCTTAGGAAATATACTTCAGAATGTAGGCTAAAGGTAATTAAGGGATTACACGTGAATCGTCACTTATTATTAAAACATTTTAAATAGACGAATGGAAAACTCGTCCATTTTACCGTTCGCTTCAAACGTTTTGTTAATATTCCCGCAATCCGTTACTGAAGATGGACTGACATGGACGGTATGTGAAGGTTAATCAGTAGGCCTATAGGCCTATATACTGTATGTACGTATTTCAATTAAAAGGTCAATGATTTAAAGGGCCGCGCAGAGATGAAGCAGGTCCCTATTGCCTCACTAAGTTAGACCTATGACTGGTTTTAAATACAAGTGCACTTATAGGTATCTCAACTGGGGCCTTCAGTTTTGGATGTATGTTTTATCAGTAGCCTACATTTGGTGACACCGCTTGGTTAAAATACTGAATTCTTGACTTCTGAAATCTAGTTCTTCACGGGATAGTAATCATATTTTTTGGCCCAGATATAAAAAAAAATGTATTCATTTACAGACTGGTAATGTCAGTAAAGCACGACTGTCACTAAAGCACAAGCACGTTTGTTTTCTCGTAAAAAGATGTGATTATTGTGTCAGTGTGAGCTCGCTATAGGTTGTGCCAACCTGGACTGGTTTGATCAGAATCACATTTTATCGGAAAACTCTATCAGTTAAACAAACGCAAGCTTTTCATAATAAATCTGATCAACTAGAGAAGCATTTACATGAGAATTTCGCTGAAATTTAGGGGAATGAAAACGCGTACGGAATTGCCTTACAAATGTTACAAAACATCTGACACACGATAGTCTTCCTGATCGGAGCGTGTCCTGACATGCAAAACGCAGATTACCGAAACAAAAACCATTTACACCATCCCTGAGCAAGAGAAACATGACTCTACTATAATTGACGGCTTAAACAAACACCTGGAGACACGTTCATTTAGTCATCTTATTTTTTTTATTTTAGGATTATTAACAATGATCGGTGTAAATTATGAAAACGTTTATTTTTTGGCAACACGGATGATTCACACGCCCGCACTTGTTATTAAATTAAAAACATAGACATCTTATGTGTATACAGGTTATTCTTAAAGGGTGTTTGTTAAGTAGCCGGATATAAATACTAACATTGCTTAGAACAAATGACGATGGATTAGCACACAAATTCGGTTTATTTTATTATCTGGATTATTCTGGATTATTAGTGTAGTATCCTAAGTGTTTGCTCTTAAATTGGATATGAGTAGTTGCGGAGTTCATGCAGGTTTATGTTGTAACACGTTTTAGTTTATTAAGCATCTGATTGTAGAAAAAGCGTCCGTTTCTTTGCAACACAGGCGTCGCTTTATGAATGATGCAAGGTAAAGATCCCCAAAACAGAAGGTTTCCAGTAATGCACACCGCCTTTCTCCATTTTACAGTCATTACGTCTCATATTCTTTACATCACAGGGCGTTTATGAAATCAGAGGACAGTAATTCAAAGGGAGACGCAACGTGGTGTTTAAAGCGCCAGCAGCATGGCGGTGCTCTGGCTGACAGGTTTTGTGCAGCCCAGCCTCGCAGCCAGATTAAGCGTCTTCTGCGTTTCCCTATAATGGCAAGTTCGCGACCGCAGAACAAACTATGTAAACAGATCACACAAACGCAAGCTGCCTCACAATGATCTTCATACCGCGGGCTTCATTTCACTTCCCCATCTGCATTGTGAACATTCCTCCTCTGATATATACCTCTTCGCTTCACACAAGTATTTTTTTAACTGAATAGGACAGAGTAAGCACCGCATATCGCGGAGGACACATGGCTGTCACTCTCTGCCTTTGGCCATCTGGGGATGCGTAGTGAACAGTATTGTATTTGTTTTTCGGCTTAAAAAGCCATGGCTGCCCCTGATGGTAATTTTTCGCTTTGACCTTATAGTACTACTACTGCAATTCACTCTTAACATTATATTATTCTTTAATAATAATATTACATCTAGTTACAAACATAAGTCACTTTCAGCATTGATACATTTCATTAATAGACAAATTAACCATTTCATAAATAACTTACAGTGGATAAAATTACAAAATATATACAAGGGAAACTAACGTTTTAGTGTTCTTCCACACTTCTCTTGTTATGAATGGGAAGATCAAGCTCAAGTTGTACGCAAACTGGTATGTAGGTTTCTGTATCAATCTATCATGCTGTCTGTGACCCTATGAGAAAGTGCATTAATAGTTGTGTCACTAGCAATGTGGACAAACTGCAATCACGACATTTCTCACCTATAGAGAACATACCCACGCCCGTTTTACTGACGATTAAGTTTCGGAACGTAATGTCATTTTAGCTAGAGACTGACTCACCAGCACAGAAACCACAGCGGCTGTGATACAATTCACTTCTTAAAGGTAAGCTCTACGTTTTTTATATATACTCACAAATAGTCTGCGATTTATCTCTCTATGTAAACTGACTTGTATAGGACCAGCCACTGATAAGACTTAATTACTCTTTTGCTTATAAACATTTGAATTTATGCTACACTCGTGCCAGTACAGGTGCATACAGCCGAATTACGGTTCTGCATGCCCGTTTCCTGAATTTTAAACAAGACGCGAGATTTGTTACATTACATTTAGGCTACAAAATAAAGTGAGAAAACAGCCCAATGAATAACATGGATGATACTCGTAGTTTTCTTCATTAAGTGTATCATAATTCATAAACTCTATAGGAAGGCAGATGATAAGGACACGTAAACAAAAGATGTCATCAGCAAATACACATTAGCTGGGCAATACATATTTTTGCGAGTCGGTCCATGAGTATGATGTCACGGCATGAGCCAATTTCAGCACGCCGTGTGGTTTTTAAAACAAGAAAACGACTTTCTCGATGACACAGTAAGTACTGCGAGGGTTTATAGTCTACATTTGAGTACATGTTGATGCAAACACATCCGTCATTGTATTATTCTCATACAACTCATGTCACATGTGACAACCTTTCCAGCTGTCTGAATGTGCCTCTTGTTGGTCAAACATATTTATTATTAAATAAGTATTAATCCGCTCCTGCATTTTTTTTTAATTTATGCGATTTTATATTGCGTTTTCTCATCCTTTTAGGTGAAGTTTCCAGTAGGATTTTCTATATCCAGAAAGAAAAAAAGATTCTCAAATGATGGCAGATAAAAATATCCAAGGTAAAGGGAAACAGGATAATTATTTGAAAATTTAAACGTGGAGTCCGTAATTACCAGCACCATAGTGGGGGCAGAATGAAGCGGCGGAAATTCCATTAGGAAGGTTCCACAGTGCTTTGCTCAGGCTGACACAGCAGGCTGCCTACTGACCCTATGAGGCACAAACAGCCTGCTGGGAAGTGCTTTTGTAGAGTCA
This sequence comes from Brienomyrus brachyistius, assembly GCF_023856365.1. Taxonomy (NCBI): domain Eukaryota; kingdom Metazoa; phylum Chordata; class Actinopteri; order Osteoglossiformes; family Mormyridae; genus Brienomyrus; species Brienomyrus brachyistius. The sequence continues at coordinate 10,487,082 of NC_064545.1, read as the reverse complement.
CCAACATTGTGCCATTTGGGTTAATGATGGGCCTCTGTTTTTTAATTTTTTTTGGTAGAACATGGCAAGCTCTGTAACGCTTCGGAGGCCTCATACTGTACCAACGGGGGGACATGCTACCGGATTCCTACTATGCCTACAATCACCTGCATGTAAGTCACCTGTACTCTGACCGAAGGTGATGTTAGGAACTCTGAAGCACCATGTAGACACAGAGAACTACCTGCAGCGTAATATAGCTCAGCTCAATAGTGGTGAATGTTTCCCCCAGAGGGGAAACTCTTTTTTTTTGGCCTATTTGCTAACCTATCGGCAAACGCCATGACTGTTTGCAGATGTGGAGATGGCTATAAGGGCAGCAGATGTGAGGAGTTCCAGCTCTTTAGCACGTCGGAGACCAGCGATAACGTCGGCCTGATCGCAGCCGTGGTCGTCTTGGTCATCCTCATCATCATGGCGCTAACGGTCGTCATCTACCTCATCTTCAAGTGAGTAAAATGTGGTCCTTCATCGGCCAATTGTTGAGCAAAAAAAAACTATAAGGGAGCAACAGTCAATCAAAAAACTTGACAGATATCTGCTGTACTAAATACTATTTACTATTTACTAGTTACTGAGTAGTCTGTTAATGTTATTCCTTGTGAGTTAAGGAATTTTCAGTGAAAAAACAAGCATCTTTAAGAGCTCCAAATGCCAGGCCTGTGACGTTCCTTTCGGTAGAATACTGTGGAATTAACCAAAAATGGTACATTTAACAACAAAACAGATCCTTAAGCAGCCCATTAGCTAAACAGCGAACAATATCTACTCATGATTCTAGGGTTCCGCCTGTGTAAGATTTCCATGATTTCTGTTTACTTACCATTTCATATAGAGTGGGTGACAATAAATTTGAACATACGACTCCTTAATGTTCGGCGTGTAGTTGCTGAAAATAACTATATAGACAAAAACTTATTTTTGGGCCTGTGGATTATGGGTCCACCATTCTCAGAGCCCTGAATAAGTTCATCAGTCAAGGATCGTCAGCAGGAGGCTGCAGAGACCAGGTCGCACGCTCATGTGTGGTCCACTCTGTCACACCTCAACAGGCTGTGGGCCCAGAAAAAGGAAGCCGAGAAGCAGCAGAGAAACAGACCGTACCGGCAGGTACCTCGCAGGGTGTGAGACCAGCGACCGGGGGGGACATCGTGACATCCTCTCCAGGCGTTGATGAACTGAGCGGCCCGTGAGGATAAAGCCATGAACGACCCGCAGTAGAAGGAGAGAGGTGCCTGCAGTTAGCCATTAAGCGTGCAGCTTCTCCTGCCTGACTCGTTGCTGCTCTGCATAGCTCCCTGCCGTGGGCGTTTTCTCAACAGACCAGACGGACCCCCAGAGACACAAGGCAGGACATCTCAGTGGATCCTTTCTGACGAAACCAAGCATGTATATTTATTTCCATTGCCAGAACACAGTGCTGGCTATTTACCACTGATTCACTGCAATTGAATCCTATGCAAAAACCACAATCTTATTTTTGATATATGTGATGCCACTTCAGAGCTGCGTGACGGAGAGCACAGCCAGCTGAATGCACAGGGTTGTCCTTCAGTCACTTTTTAATCATTTGTATATTTCCCTTTATGGCATTCCCTGTTAGTCAATAAAAAGGCAGTCGGTCATTACGAACACACCCTTTTTCGCAATCCTCTGGTGTACTGGATTGTTAATCGTGTGAATAGTGACAGCAGCTTCTCTCCTACGGTATCACGGATTAACGTGAATCATTTATTCTTAAAGGCATTCACATTACTCAGCTACAGTAACGAGCCGATCCTCCCACGCAGTTCGTGTGACTTTTGATTCACACGCCGGAGCCCCTTTAACGTTTTATCGTTATCAATTAACTGTCTGCCACAGTCACCCTTCCGTTTAGAATAATCGTCTAATAACACAGAATCAACCAGAAAGACTTTTATTTTAAAAAAAGTTCTATTTGACATGTTTGAAAAACTGAAGGATTTGACTTCTGTGCTCTGTAGACTTGTCATTCTAATGCCCATATTAGCTGAAGTCATGAAAAGAACAGGCAGACTGTAACTTTGCTTACAGCTACCTTAACCCTAACCTTAACCTAACCCTAACCAAAATCTTTACATCAAAAAGCAGTAAACTCCCACCCTGACTGATGAAAGCTGAACATAAGAAATTTACAAACGAGTGGAGGCCATTCGGCCCATCAAGCGTTTGGGGAGAACTTAACTAATAGCTCAGAGTTGTTAAAATCTTATCTAGCTGTAATTTAAAGGAACCCAGGGTTTTAGCTTGCGCTACACTAGCAGGAATACTATTCCTGAGCGACTATGCAGTTAGGTAAACTACCAGTCAAAAGTTTTTCTACATTACATGTTTCTACCATTTTTCCAATGATAGATTAATTTCCAAATTGGTATATATTTTAACTCTGTTTTAAAATGTAATTGGGAAAATAATCTAAATAATGAGATCTCAAAGAGCAATGGGAGTGATAAAGAATTTGCTATAATAATTCATGGAAACTAGTAAACAAGCATGGATATTGTCTTGGGAGCATATTGTTAGTTGGACTGACGGTTGATAGCCTGTTACTGTCACACTCTGATAAACCACCAGCCTTTCCCAGAATTCCATAGGTGAGGCACACAACCAAGCCTGAGCACCCGGTTACACAGAACTCACCCACGCCACGTCGCTGGTGTGCAGGCATGAGTGCTGGACGGGGACCCTCCACAGCATCGTTAAGCTTCCACCCAGCATGCTGCAGAACGTCCCCCAAAAACCCAGAGGAATCAAAGTTAAGGACAGACTGACTTGTTTATTGGGAATGTTAATGACAGAGGAGGTGGACACACAGGTGCATGCAACGTAGAGAACTCCCGCTCACTTTATTAAGGCCGAACAGCGTGAAATGTGTCCAAACAACCCGTAATAAGACGCAGCGAGAGCTAATCTTCACAAATGGCCCCAAAAATGTTCCGCTTGAGAAAAATTCAATTTTCTCAAAATGAAAAAGGACAGACACCAAACAGGAGGGGAGCCGCTGCAGGCCAGCGGCGAAACAACCGAAGGGCTTCGAACCCGGGGCACGTCACAGCAGAGGTCGCGGAGGGCAGTGCCGCTGTCTGCAGGTTCGATTCACGGTGGGGGGAAACTCAAAACGCAAGAGTCCACAATTTACTGAGACAATCAGGTCAGCTCCTGTCATCATGTCTGTGAGAATGTCTCCTCCCTTGCATTAATTTGCGAAATCACACTGCACAAACTGAAATGGACCTTAAAAAGGGGGGGGGGGGGAGGGGGGCTGTAAATGTGGAGCAGCAGAGGCCACAGAAAAACACTCAAATTAAACAACCAGCGGTGGTCAATAAGAAAATTCAGTCACATGGCACACAGAAGCGAGGCTCACAGTGCGGTATGATGGGCTGGGCGGCAAGGTCCATACAACCCGAGCAGAGGGCGGGCCATCAGAGGCCACGCCTCAGCCCATCGCCATGGCCACACCAACCAGGCATGGTTCAGACTAACACGCATAATGATGCTTTATTGCACAACAAAAAGGATGAGAAGGGGGAAGAACCCTCTGTCTGACCTCCACTGGGTGCCCCTACCCATTTCGTTTTTGGGTGGCTGACCCGCCCCACACTGAGGGACTCGCAGTCGAAGACGAGCGCCGGTCGGTACTCGGGCATCGTCGTCATGCGTCTCTACCTCAACAGCGATCCAAACCGTGAGACCAGAGTAAAAATGCTGACAGCGAGGGTTTCACTGTGGTGTAAACATGGCGCTTCGAAAAAGGCTGGGTCTAAATGGCTGATGAAAGATCTAGTTAATGCTGGGGATGACGCGGAGTAACCTCTGCTGGGACTAAAGACACAGTTACTCTATCCTACAAGGTGCCGGTTTGTGTCACCGAGCCACAAGGCGTTCGAAGGAGGCGGAGCCGGAAGGCTGAGAGAGCCGCGCCTCCCCGGCAGGCCGCTATCCCAGGTGCACCAGCGTCATGACGGTGGTGAAGCCGTGCTGCAGGCCGTCGGCGTCCGAGTTGGTCAGCATGTAGTTGCCCGTGACGATGCGGTCACAGCCGATCTCACCGTTGCCGAAGAATCCGAAGAGCGGGATGCCGGGGAAGACCTTGCGGAAGGCGTGCGCCTCCACGTCGCGCTGGTTGTAGTAGTTCTGGCCGCGGCCCACGCAGGCGAACATGAAGCCCACCGTGTTGCGCTCGGGGATGCTGGCCGCCTTCAGCCGCTGCACCGCCGCCTCGGCCGCCTTCACTGTGGTCACGTCTTGGTCCAGAAGCACGGAGGCCCCCTGGACCCGAGGCCCACTCAGCGTCAGGCCCACCACGCCGTACGAACCCCGCCCACAGCTGCAGAGGGCACACAGCACTGTCACGAAACACCACACCCTGCACACCAGTAACAGGTCATTTTAACCATCTACTCTTTCCCTATTGGTATTTCATATGGCACGTACTGGTTTGAACTGGTAATTTACACACACACACACACACACACACACACCACAAAGCCAATGAGAGTGAAGCTCACCACCGACCAGCCAAACAGTACAAATCCATCACTAAATAGCCAATGAGATTCGAGAAGGTGTGTTCGAGAATCATGTAATGCTCTCACCATATCCTGGAGTGGGAAAAGACACTCTCCACATGGCCCCCAGCGACGAGGACACTACTCTGTGCCAGAGGTTGCAGAATATGGTGCAGAAAGCGTGGTCCACCCGCCTTGAAAGCCTGGTAGCCGAACAGGAGCACTACACGCAATTCAGGGTCACCAACAAGACCTGCGATGTAGCAAGAACAGCAACAGGGTCCTATTTGTAACCTGGGTGAAACATTTAGTGATGTGTTGGGGACATTAACCACTCAAAAACACACAGTCTATTTACTTATTCAGCAGATACTTTTCTTGCCCAAAGTTAAATACACGTGAGTATGAAAGAAAAGGATCAGAGAGCAGGATTAAGTGGCCTACTACAGGGCCATAAACCCGAAGTTATAATTACTCTGTCAGTCATGGGATTTGAACTAGTGACCTTCTGGTAAAGAGTAGAGTGTCCTAACCTGACATGCTACTCGTCATTCCCACTTAAGCACACAAAAGTGCTTGACAGCTTACGTACCAGAGCCCAGGTTTGGGGGCCTGGGAGCATCACAGGTTTCTGCAGGGGGGGAGACAGCCAGGCAGGCCACTGGGCACCTACCTGCTTCCTCCAGGGCTGTCTTAGAGACTGTCTGCTTGCAGAAGTGGAAGGGCCTGACAGTCACCCCGTCCATGCTGGGGATCATGAGGGCGAAGCCGGCCTCCCCCTCCTGGTGCTCTTGTGGCTGGCTGGAGGGCTGCCCACTAGGGGTCACTGCAGGGGAAGGAGAGATCCACACGGAAATGTGTCTGGTCTCATCTCTGCTTGACCGACTTATCCACAGAAACACACCCACCCTTACATAACCCTCAGCAAATGAACCACTTAACACTCCAAAACTGGAACAGACTGTTCTGGTCTTACACATAAGAGGTGCAATGTAGTGAAAACAGACATTTCACCTTATTCTGTAAATCGACTAAACTGCCCAACGATATAGTGGAACCTAAAATCGGCATGAATTAACACTGAGGCTTCCTCACCAGGACCGAGAGAACTGAAAAAATTAAGCAGTGGTCCCTTACACACAATGCCCGGGGTGGCGATCCCAAGTATGTCACAGCCTTTGGGAAACAGTCTTTTCAGGTCCTCTGCCACATCAGAACTGCACATGGTCTTTGCTGCAAGAAAAAAAAAAGAAATGGGGGGCAGAAATGTATAAAAAGAGCTTCTTTGCCCGTGACATGCACAGATTTTCAGGGGCAGGAGCTCGAACAGGGAGATTTAGTGCTTCCTCAGGAGATTTAGTGTGATCGTCAGTTTGTACATCGGAGGGCTACATTCATTCGTTCAGTTATCTGAACTGTACTATTTCTCAGGCACATACATACGACTGATACCTCACCAAACCATCCTACCTTTTTTCGGCCAATAAGAACGTCCATTAATGGTGTCGCTGTCGGCCATTAAAAGAACCGTCTGCGGCATCAAGTAAATGTTCTGTAAATATCAGAATGACAGGTACAGTGTATTAACTTTTCTTTCACCACAACATGGGCAAAGTGATCAAACGTCCCAGGATGCAATGGCGACCAGCACCTCGACTTCTTCAGCCAAAGTCCTGTAAAGAACGTGTCCTTCTGAGCTGGAGGAGCCGGTGGCTGACACCCAGCCCAGCTGCTGCTGGGTCCTCTGTACCCGGCGAGCGCAGTTCCTCCATAGGCGACACACGCTGCAGGTAACACGCAAAATGTTAACTACCGCACATCGTTAAATGGCATCGGTGTTACAGGCAACAGCCCCGCGTCTTACGGAGGAAAGCCGATCTGGAACTAGGGCTCCAAAGCTGCAACGTTAAAATATTCAACACATTAACTGGAAACGTCGGGGCACCTTGATCCTGACGTAACTAGTTAATTTACTTTTATGACAGCAGGCAAATGAGGTAAGACTTTGCGGGTCGCAAGTTTGACTGAGTGAAAAAAATCTGACTTGCTTCTACTGACTACAAACCACATCGGTAGATAGCGTTATGATGTCTTTAGTATTGGATGCTAATAGATCGCTGTAAATCCCACTTTTATTTTTAAAATTATTGCTCTGAAAGCCAAGCCTACGATGATGCCCTTTGCAGACCAAAGTCGCAGCGAATCGCAGGAGCTCCGCCGACTATTGCCAGATACTTTCAGGCACAGCCTGAGCTCTTTCTTATTAGTGGAAAAAAACACCGTTAAATAACTTCGCGAAACTCTACTTCTCAGTCACCATATCGGACACACACATAAGCACTGGGCTATTTTCGAGAAGCGAAGACGTCGCTAGCTAACCAGGTAAAGTGCTTCATACCAGGCGCTACGGAGAAGTGACTTGGTCGGCACGAACGTCAGTATCCTCTCCACTACTTCGGCCACATTGCTGAGGATGTAACCCGCTTTGCTTCCATACTCCGCGTTTAGACAATCAGTGTTTACATCCATATTTCCCTGAAAGCGACCCAGCACATCCGACAGCTCGTCCTTCGACCCCCTGACCCCGGAACAGGAAGCCGCTGTCTTTTTCTGCCGAGGCGTCTCACTTCTGCCATCTAGCGATTTTCCGCTCTAATAGACATTCCGGACTTTCTCTAGGAGCCGTATCACACTTGCGAACAACGAAATGTATGTCAGTCACTGATTTAATCCGGCTATTCAATGACTGATATATGTTCCCGGTGGTCTACGCGAGCAATAACTGTTCCCCTGTCGTGGGCTTCATCGAAACCATATTTTTTCCAGTATTGCTAATATCATTGCTTTTGTGTTTGTTCTGTCATTTCCTTAAAATTTCGTACTTGTATGAAGGATTCTCCACATTTCAGCAGATGATACCTAACCTTATATCGCCAAAATGGCTCCATATACCGGGTATCAAGGAACATTCATGGTTGTTTGTCAAGGGAGAACTGATACATTAGTGTTTCTCAAAACAGTCGCAGGGGATCCCAGATGGTCCATGTTTTTGGTCTCTCCCAATTCCTTTGAGTCTATTGCCGATTTACCCGAGGATACCAGAGGTGGATAGTTCAGGTCCAGAAAGCACAAATCCAGACCAAGATTTTGTTTCAATCAACCAGTTCAGAATTGTTTGCGTTCAACTTGAGCTTAGGTCTGTCTGCAGCTGACGTGACGTGGAGCGAGATCTGCGGGCGGCTGCAGGGGTGGAGTATGAACTGACTGCAGCCTAGTCAGACAACTTCTACTCATCGTAGTGTGCTATCCATCGTTGGAGGATAGTGTGTTGGAGAATAGCATTCATTGAAGCAACCCAGATGCCAACCCTGCATCTCTGAACTGTTGGTCTTATTGTACAAATTTTACAACCATACAAAATATATATACAGATAATAGGCCTGTGAGAAATGTGTGTATACCTACGAATTCCCCCTTCTGATGGAACATAGTTGACTTTGTACTCTAATTATACAGAATCTGAATGAAACCCACATGCTTACTGTTTCATGACTTCTGAAGTGTAGCACACGCAAACACAACACACAAGTCCTTATCAATTTTAATTTACACATCAGATGTACAAAAATAATTGACGTAAAAAAGCTACTTTGAAAGTAACTTGTGCATTTTTGAGAGCCAGCTGGTGACATGGCTCGATTGGCACTGATTCGGGTTGCCAGGGGGCACTATGCCCGCCGTCAGTCTCTCGTGGCTTTGTCGAACTCCTGGGCGATCTTCAAGGCTGTGCCATTCAGTCCCACGGACTGCATGTTTATCAAGACAGCAACTACCACTCCCCTTGGGGGGGCCAACACCTCGTTTGGTGTCTCCTGTGGTTCCTTAGGCAGCACCAGGAGCACGCTGCTGGCCCCCACGGCACCCCCTGTGTGCGATATATAGTGCCGGCGTTTCCTGCACTGGCCGTATTCCTGATGTTTCTCCACGACCAGCCAGCCCATCCCATATCTGCCATCCTTATCCCAGGAGCCCTCGGTCTTGTCCACCGGGGCCCACACCATGGCGGCAGTTTGGGGCTTCAGGAACCCAGGCAACAGCTCCTCTTCGTCTTTCATGTGCGCCATCTGGTAGCTGTACAGCATGGCATCGCCAAACAGCAGCAGGTCACCCACGGTGGAGAGGAATCCACCCCCTGCCCACTTGTATGAATTATCCACATAGGGGCAGTTTACGATCCGACCTTTTTTATTGCGGTGGTAAAACCTGACACAAAGACACATATAAAAAGTAATTAAAATGTGTGTGTATTATATATCATGACTATATATGACTATAAATGTCACTCCTTCCAGCTCTGGGGGGTGGTGTGTCTGTAATACATATACATATATATATATGCACCACCCCCAGAGCTGGAAGGAGTGACCCCCACTCCTCCGTCACCTGGAGCGGTGGTATATAATGGGGTCGTTCTCTTCGGCCATGGTGTTCAGCATGCCCAGATCCCGGAACATCTGCGTCATGTGATCCAAGAAGCGCTGGCCCGCGGCCCTCTCCACCACGGCACTCAGCAGGGTGAAGGCGTGCGTGGAGTACAGGAAGGTGGTGCCTACGGAAGAACCCGGAACAAAGCCATAGGCTGAAGGTGGAGGCGAGGCGCCCAGGTAGCGCCATCACCATCACCATATCCCAGGCAGTATCAAAGATGTTATTTTGAGCAAATGCCCATGATAGACAACCAATCACTGAGCATTTAGGCTGAAAAACCCTACCTGGCTTAAAAACAAGTGGGTCGTTTTTAAACAGCTCGAGAGCCTGAACCACGCTATCAAAGTTCTGCTTAAGGTAGTACTCCTCCTGCTCAAACTCCCTCTTCTTCCTCCCTGGCCCGGTCTCCTTCTTCTTGACGTCATTGTTTTTTTCCTTGCCGTCGACACCCTTGTCCTCTTTATGCAGCCTTCCTGGAGACCCGGGGGGGCGTTTAGTTGTCTCTTTCTCCTCTCTCACCTTCTTCGAATCTTTCTCATAGTGGCGAATCCCGCTCAGATGGGACAGCAGCATCCTTGTGGTTATGGTCACCTGGAAAAGCGTTGGGTGATACACTGCTGATTTCTTACAGCCCAACAGCACAGAGTAGAAAAACCAGAGCGTTCCAGTCAGACGTGAGGACGCGTCGTTTCCATACCCTATAACGTTCCCCACGCTCTGACACTTACAGGTTTTCCCTCGAACTCTTTCTCGGGGAACTCTGGCACATATTTCTGCACGGGAACATCGAGGTCCAGGAGGCCCTGCTCCCACAGACGCGCTGCAGCTGTGGTAGTGAGGGACTTGCTGATGCTGGCGATGCGCATTACGCTCCCCGCTCTGCAGGGAACTCTGTTTTCCAAGTCTGCGTATCCCAGCCCTATATAAGGCACAGGCTCAGCTTAGGAACTCAGATGCCACTTTTGAGCACATGGTAATAAATCTCCTATATTTTATATGTACCCCGTACTGCATCCCGGGTGTTACTCTGTCTTGTGCCGCCTAGGATAGCCCCCAAAACCCCCAACCCCTCCCTAAGCAGCATAGGATGGATCTTTTCTGCAAATCTGAAAGAGACTTGCACACAAACTGACCTTCCGACCAGACAGGAACTCCATCTACAGATACTCCAACCACAATCCCCGGTGCCCCCACTTCATCCTGGGGAAAAGAAAAAATCATTTGAAGAAATGTTATTTGATGGGAGAGAAAATTAACTGTTTCCACCAAGTGTGAAATAAAGACCATGACATGACTGAAATGATTGTTAATACTGCAGGTACAGCTTCACTAGATGCCTTAATAAATAATAATGATAAATACATTATATGTAGACTTCTTGAAACATAAGCTATGGAGACGCTTAGTTTATATTTTAAATATTCTGCCTATAATAAAACACAGGGGCTTAATAAATCGCGATAACCTTCAAACCACGAGTTTCGTGTATCGATACCACATCATGCATTTGAAAGAAAACACGTATAAACATTATGAAATATGACCCCCAAATACCTGTACCTTTATCCTCTGCAGCAGGTCCCGGCTGACTTTGACGGCTCCGTCGAAGCCTCCGTTCCTGATGTGCTCTCTTGCCGTTTTCTCCTCGCATTCACTACCCACGTACACATGATCCTTTATCCCTAAAGCTAAGACGGAACCGGCACCGACCCCCAGAATCCAAAACCGTAACTTTGTAGACTTAAAGGACGCAAACAGACTACGTACGGCAGTACGGACGCCCCGGCTTTGTTGGTAAACATGCAGACAATTTCTCGGAAGGTTTCTTCGCAGAAACCGGCTGCTGCGTAAAGAATAAAGACGCACTTTCTGCGGACAGGCGAACTTGCATTTCACGATTAAGTCATTAATCGCAGAGGAAAAAAACCTAGACATGGCTTTTTAAAAAAAGCGTTAAAACACTGGAAAATCTAGCAGTGTGAAACAACAGCAGCAAAACAAGAGAGGGGCTGTCTTTCAGTGTGTACATATCAAAGGCTTAAGTAATCGACTACGGATTCAAGGATCGCCTGTTACCGGCTGGAGGCTGCTGTACGCCGAGCCCTTTTTCACTGTCAGCACCGGTAGCTGTCACGTGAGGGCGGTATCTCACGCTAGGTGCCAGTATCAGAGGCTGACATGCACCATCACCATCCGCTAATCTGCCGGCGCCTGCCGCCAATGCCAGGGCACTCTGCCCACAGCTGTTTAATGAGCGTTACAGAAACATCCATAATCTGCAAATGTGTTTTACGGCCTTCCATTTGTAGTCTTTCTTTATTGCATTACTGAGATGTTATGAAGCTGCTGTGCGATAATAACCTGTGACGTTATTCTATGTCTATTAAATGACTTTATTAAATAAAATGCAAGCTATAGTCACGGAGATAAAAATATTCAAACCTTTGATGGATCGATGCTTTAATTGTTTCGTCATGTAAGACATTTGATGGTGACCTTATATAAATTAAGAATGTAAATTTGATACATTGGATATGGGGTAACACTTGCATTTTTTTTTCTTCCTGAAAATACATCATCTCACTCCATTTCACTCAGTCGCCATGAAGCGGCTCGCGGAACAGCCTCCATGGGTCACTATTGCACAACAGCAATACAAGAATGTGCCCTTAACTCAGACCGTGGACCACAGGAGCGCTCCTCAAATCAGCGCTGTGTAACAGAGCCCTACGGTAGGCGAATGTAAGGGCTTATAACGGGATACGCATAATAGTGTCGCTGGTGGCCCCCAACAAAGCTGTGACAGTATAATGAAGTTATTATAAGTCAATTGGTTTGTGATCAAGTGCTGAAACTTTTTGTTCATCAGATACCAGGAAACTGAACAAGGGATCTGTAAATATAGAATAATTCCCAAACATACTCGCTGAACACGTTCACTGTACTGAATCCTGGCATCATGCTAATGTCGATGAATGTTAATATTTTGATGAATATTGATGAATGTTAAAGTATATTTTTTCCTGCGTTGCCCCTGCTATAGCGCTAATTTTATAATTAATTTCATTACACAGCAAACAAGTAGGACTTTGATTTTAGATATGGAGAAAAAACATATATTACCTAAACTGACTTACATGACAAAAAAAAAAAATATGCAGTACCTTACGAAAGAATACGCTGCCAATTTGTGTGAAACTCTATGGAATGTGAATTATTTTGCACAATATATTATTCATAATAAATAAGCATATGAAATATACAATACTACTATATGTTATGGAATTATGTTGACACAATAACACACGAGGTAATGAATCTTGCATCACACTTGTAATTTTACTGAAGACCACCACATATTTTAGTCAGCCTTACTTGTGCTGACTCCTGGTGGTCCAGTAAGAAACCTCTTTAGCTCCTCCTTCAGGGTAAGGAAGGAATGAAAGTCCACCTTTAATTTCTGCATTTGGAGTTTGCTCATTCTCCTTTGTCAAGCGGGTTTCCTCCTGTAGCCTGTAGGCTGACTGGTCTCTCTACACTGTCCATGTGTGCCCTGCAACTGACTGGCATCCCCAGCTTTGTGGTCTGTGCCGCCTGGGATAGACTCCATTCCAATAGCGACCCTACCCAGGGTAAACAGCTGGAAGATGGATGGTTATGACTCGGGTAATTTCCCTGTATTATGCTCAGACTGATGATATCAATGTGAATTATTCTCTTATGTCAATAAATACAAGGCTTCTTTGCAGATACAGAAACTTCAGCGACACCCTCAAGTAAAAAACCATTATCTGTAGTCATTACACATCCATCCATTATCTGAAACCAGTTATCCTCTTAAGGGTCGCAGAGGTCTGGAGCCGATCCCGGAGGCTACAGGCACAAGGCAGGGAACAACACAGGATGGGGCGCCAACCCATTGCAGGGCGCACACACACACCAGTCAAACACCCACCATTCACTCACACATGCATATCTATGGGCAACTCCGATTAACCTCAGCATCTTTTTGCAATCATTACCTATAACATATTTTAAAATATATTTCAACAAAATCACCCAGATATTACTTGTGTATATGAAATCTAGTTTACTGGAATCGTGGTGAGGAATGTAGAACAAATGGTTGAGTGTGAAATATTTGCCCTGCAGAGAGCCCAGGCTTGTAAATTACTGCGTATAACCAGGCCTATTGGCAAATTCTCACCTGTCATCTGCAAGATGAGCCGCTCTTCATGTAACAGGCATAGGCAGAGTATAAGTTGACATAAGTACAAGCTTAGCTTTACAAGAAGGCAGTTTGAAACACCCAAAACAGTATCAAGGTCAGCTTGAGTAAATGATCTTGCCTGTGTGAAACACCTAACCAGTCTTATTCTCACTTTTAGGCCTCACTTCCTGGTTAGCGTCCAGAGCTCTGAATCGATGCCGCACTTGCTGAAAAGGCAATGCAATGGCAGCAGGGTGGCTGCAGGGGGCGCACTGCTACCTCCAGGGCTGGGTGCGAATGTTCTCCCCATTTCATGTGGGTTTTCTCCCACAGTACACAGACAGTTGGTATGCAGTTAGGTTAACTGCTGTTTCTGAATTGCCCTTAGAATATGATTGTGTTTCCTGTGATGGTCTGGCATCCCTACCAGAGTGTACCAGGGTGTACCCCAGCCCTGTGCCCTGCGACAGACTGGCATCCCTACCAGGGTGTACCCCAGCCCTGTGCCCTGTGACAGACTGGCATCCCTACCAGGGTGTACCCAGCCCTGTGCCCTTTGACGGACTGGCATCCCTACCAGGGTGTACCCCAGCCCTGTGCCCTGCGACGGACTGGCATCCCTACCAGGGTGTACCCCAGCCCTGTGTCCTGCGACAGACTGGCATCCCTACCAGGGTGTACCCCAGCCCTGTGCCCTGCGACAGACTGGCATCCCTACCAGGGTGTACCCAGCCCTGTGCCCTTTGACGGACTGGCATCCCTACCAGGGTGTACCCCAGCCCTGTGCCCTGCGACGGACTGGCATCCCTACCAGGGTGTACCCCAGCCCTGTGCCCTGCGACAGACTGGCATCCCTACCAGGGTGTACCCCAGCCCTGTGCCCTGTGACAGACTGGCATCCCTACCAGGGTGTACCCAGCCCTCTGCTGTATAGGAAAGGCTCCAGGACTCCAGTGGCCCGGACAGGATGAGCAGGTGGGAGGTTACATTTTCTTTTCAACCATTAGCAATTAATTTCTCTTTTCTTCATGCATAGCATGAACGATAAATTACCTTCAAATCCTGACACACTACTTTTACTGAAAAAGTAAAGCATTAAATTAGTAGCCCGTCTAATTACATTCCCTTGTATTTTTCTATCTGCTCAAAATAATCCAGTAGTCCAGAACTTCGACAGCTTCTCAGCCAGCACGTAGTACAACACTCTAAAACCAAAAGCATGATATTAACCTTTAAGAAAGAATCCACTTTAGAAAGATACAAAGAAAAACAGTTTGGTTTCCATTTCTTACCATCTTGTGGTGTCCAAACCCACTGGTTCCAATTTTGGGTAGTTTACAAGCGACTGTTTAGGTCTGACATTTTTTTTAGTGTTTTAAAATTAGGAATTCGTTTTACAATTTAATTTTGGTTTTGTACAGATTTCTTAAAGGTCATCAAACCACACGATCATTTTAAGTCTTCATTGAACACTGTACATGCTTCATGCTGTACCCCTTAAATCCATCAACAAAGCCTTTACAAAAGTAATAAAACGTATGTGATGAGTCAGACCCTCAAACCCTTCATACTGAACTTTTCCATGGTCAGATATTAAACTGTTTACATCCCCAACATAGGGAAAAAAAACAGAGGAGGTATTTGGAAAGTACAGCATGACCACAAACTCTAAAACGTAACAGTGCACGCGATTCTCACAATAGCAAGTATCAAAAAAACAAGTTTCATACAGATGTTGGTAACCAGATTCGCGTTTTGAATTCTCAGGAAGTAATTCAGTATTTTTTCGTTCAGGAGTTGTTTTTTGGGCAATACTGGAGTAGGGCATTCTGGGATTGCTGACTGATCTCCCCTGATAGCTGCCTCTGTCACATTACCTTCCCATCTCCAGAGAGCAATACCAAGTGGAAACAAGCCAGCAGGCCCTGTCAGGAAGAAGAAACACTTTGAGATGTCCTTGGCCTTGCAGACTAGCAATGTGCTCCATCTTTTTTCTTCGTTTCAGTGATCCACTTCAGCCTGCGCCACTCACAAATAAAGCAATATTGTCAGCCTAAACATATCCCAAATTACTTTCCAAGAATTTCACAATCAACCTAAACAATTTTTCTGAATAACTTAGATAAGGTGTCACGGCTGAAGGTTCTCAGTGAGAAATTTGGAAGTTAATAAATAGCTTATACACAAGTTATGGGGCTTTTTTTTAAAAAAATAAAAATTAAAAAGAATATCAAGTTCTGTCCATTTTTCTAAACTCAAGGACTTGTTGTACATTATCACAGAAGGCCTCTAGGGGGCAGCATCTCTAAGCTTTGTTAAGAGCTTTTGTTACGGCTTCCTTCACCGCACCCATCCGATCAATGCAAATCCCTCTAGTGTCAGGATTTGAAGGTCCTCTACTCACGTCTGTCTAATAGCTGAAGCCAACTTTAACATACATCAAACAAGCTACTATTGGCTGACAGAACTCTGACAGAAACATGTTTTATAAGACGGAACGACTAAACTCAAAAACGATAGCTTTAGAAAATATTTTAAAAAACTTGCTTTATTGTTATCTTTTACTTTTGTACATTTTAAATGGCAAATTTAAATACGTCCACAAACTACACCAGGCAAGAAATTACGACCTCACAATTATAAACGAAGAGACAAAAAAATAAAATAAAATGCAGTGACAACTAATAAAATGGAGTAAATTCTTTCCTAAATTATAACATAATAAATGTTATAAAACTATTAAAAATAGCGTTTTGGCAAATCAAGTTACCTTTGGTCTGCGTGAAGATGAGATTCTTCATAGGCTTCCATTAACTTTCACAGTACCATACACAAGGGCTGCTTAACCCATGTTATGCACATTTGGTATGGGGACTCGGGAGAAAAATAAAAGCACAAGAAAAAAAAAACCTATAGACAACAATCTTGTATGTAGTATGAATTTGGCTAACATTTATGCGAGGAATGGTAAATTAATCCCAAATTAAGTGCAAATTATGCCAATCTTGTTTGCTAAAATCAGTCATGGACGCCTATTATGGCCGAAACAGGCGTTCGCTTTTAAATGTCTACTCACTAACACAGTTTGAGAGAAAACTGCACATCCTAACCTATTCTAACCAGTCAAGAGACATTTACATACAATTCCAGTTTTATGAATGACTGACTTCTGCGGTAGGGGACAGTGATTCTTGAGACCCCCCCCCCCAGTTGCTGAATTTTGTCTAAGCGGGAACAACAGCGGCGGGTGGTGTCCATCCCGTCGAGGTGGCATCGGTGGCGGTGGGGGCTAGTGTGCTTGGCAGGTACACACCACACACTCCCGGCCCTCACATACTATTTAGCTCCATTAGCGTCTGGTCCAGCATCTGCCGCATGTTGAGGTTCTCTTCTTTAGAAAGGGACAGTTTCTCTGTTAGGATACCAGATAAAACATTAACAGTGGCACCTGAGCCAGACTCACAGTCTGCACCACTCAATTTATGATACGACACATCCATGGGGAAATCAACCTATTTGGCAAGTACTGGTTTGGAGACCGATATTTCAGTGCAAGTCACTCAGCCTTGTACATAACATGATCTGACTTTAATACAGGGCCTGTGCTGCAGGCAGTATATACTGCTCAAAGTGCATTTTTAATCACATGACTGCCCATTTGCAACTATCTCAACGTTCTTCAGTGAGGTTAAGGAAATGTATTCAGATTTTTTAAGTCTTCACTTCAGGCCAGCCCCAGTTCTTTTCGAGCTGTTGGAGGAGCAGCTCTGGACAGTGCGTGAGCAGGTCAAGGGAAGAGAAAGAGGCCAGAGAGTTAGAGTTGGAGGAGGATATAGAAATGAAGGTGCTCAGACGGTTACGGTGGTTGACAGCGACATAGGGTCCACCTTCTGCTCTGGGATGGCAGAATCACTGAGGTGGTCTGACGGAGGCCTGGCCAGGGAAGGGCCAGATGAGCCAATCACAACATACACTTCCATTAGACTAGTGAGCTAACCAATCAGAAGCCACTGCAGATGTCATGAATTCCTTACATGAGAATACTAAAGGTTTGTTATGTGGATTTCATCTGTCCTGATATTTGCACACGCACACACACACACACACACACACACACACACACACACACACACACACACACACACACACACACACACACACACACACACACACACACACACACACACACACAGCTAATAAATGGCTGGAAAGAATCCAAAGCCTCTTATCACAATAAATCTCCACATACAAAGGCATGGACACTCCTCTGCAGCTAATCAAATATTACACAGTATGGACTTTGAGTGAGCTTTAAGGAGAATTAAGTGTACAACACTACAACACTTTCACTCCCACCCTCTCCAGGCCTCAGTAACATACCGTATCTTTCTAATATCAAGGCCTCAGTAACATACCGTACCTTTCTAATATCCAGGCCTCAGTAACGTACCGTACCTTTCTAATACAAAGGCCTCAGTAACATACCATACCTTTCTAATACAAAGGCCTCAGTAACGTACCGTACCTTTCTAATACAAAGGCCTCAGTAACATACCATACCTTTCTAATACAAAGGCCTCAGTAACATACCGTACCTTTCTAATATCAAGGCCTCAGTAACGTACCGTACCTTTCTAATACAAAGGCCTCAGTAACATACCGTACCTTTCTAATATCAAGGCCTCAGTAACGTACCGTACCTTTCTAATACAAAGGCCTCTCTGCATGAACCCTAAATTCTGCATGAACCCTAATATTCTGCATGAACCCTAAATTCCTTTAATCAAGAATTAAACTACAAAAAAGCCAGAATACATCTATCAGACACAAACTCCTTCACAAGATTCCAAAACTGACCCAGGTCCAAGTAACACAGAGCAGGCAGGCAGCCTAAGCGGACAGTTAGCCTAAGGCTAGTGTAGGCCGTTCTGTACAGCCTTCAAAATGAAAATGACCAATGGGCTGAATGAGACAGGCTCCTTTTATTAAAGCCACTGAACAATAAATTAAGGGACATAGAAACGAAAAAGAGACAAGACAGGAAATAAAGAGGTATAGCTTACATAGATGGAAGTTTATTTTTACATAAAGCAAAAATGAATCAAAGGTTCTGTACAAGAGATGGGAGAGAGGCGGCTGGTGGGCGGCTTCCGAGAGGGGGGGGGGAGGGGGGGGGGCAAAGACAAAGACAGAAGGGACTGGGTGCAGGAGCAGAGGGGACAGAGCGCCACCTGTCAGCCGGCCGGAGATGTCTGGGCGACGCAAAGTAAACAATTTATCTGTGCGGGAGAGAAGAAGCGAAACTTGAACGTGGGGAGACGGGGGGGGGGGGAGGGGGGGGGGGTGGGGGGGCATGATGCATCCGGGGGGGGGGGGGGGGGGGGGGTGTTGGAAGGTAAAAGTGTGAAAACCACCAGAACCCAGGGACAGTGACACTCGGTATACGGGCCGATGGTTTGACATGGAGGTGTTGATCAAACTGCATTCTCTCTAGTCAGAGGACAAGGCCTGTTAGGAATTCCTGGGGATCTACACCACAAACGGCATTACTGCATCCACTGCAGATGACTGTTAGAGGGTGTAAAAAGTTCGGCACACGACACAGAGGAACATGGAGAAGTGTAACAGATTGTGGTCTACAATTATACACTTCAAACAACACGCTGCATGCGTTGTTTAAGGACTAAGTACTCCAAACACATTTCAGTAGATTACAGAAACCGCAGGCTGGATATGAGGAGAGCCACTCGCGTAAGATCCGCTGGTCAGTATCTTACGCATCTGTTGTGTGGGTTCTGGTATTTAAACCATGGTTTGTTCCCACGGCCGAGCGACAAACAGCTCACTCTGTAGCTCGGCTGATAAGACAACAGGGCTCCAGCACAGCCGCGAGGCCGGCCTCCATAATTCACAGCAGACCAGTCACACATCCAGTCGTAATATGCTACAGAATTATGGGTCACTGGCTGCCAGAGACACAACAGCAAACTCAGGGATGTTGGACAGGCATGGGGGGGATGCAGGGGGGATGGACGAGGAGGTGGGCAATTACATGGATGTCATATCGTTGAGGGCGTGGTCCAGCTCTTCGCTGATGGCCTTGTACTTCAGTTTCTGGGCATACAGCTCATCTACGCGGGAGTGGGGGGGATTGGTGGATTGGGGGGGGGGGGGGGGTACGTCGAGAGGGATGGGTGTGCAAACGAAGAGGAGTGGTCCACCCAAACGACAGGTCACAGTGAGAGACGGACAGAAAATGGGAGAAGGAAGAAGTTAACAGAGGAAGAACTGCAGAGCGCATGAATGAGTTTAAACAGTGAAGCAGGATGGGGCTGGAGGCTCAAAATAAACAGCATGCAGACTGATGCTGCAGATGCAAAGGACCCCCAATGAAGGCGAGTCACGCTGCGGCCACATGGTCAACCACCACCAGTGCAGCAGGCACTTATCTGCAGGACGATACTGCACCTTTGGGCTTAAATGACCAGATTCCTGTATTCATCCTGCTGTACGCGCAATTACCATTTCCTATTTCTACGCAGGAAATGTATCTACTGTGTCACACGTACTGCATTTCACTTCTTTTGAGCAAAGGCAACAGAATTCAATTTGTGGGTTTCTACTTGAGGTGGAGAGAAGAGCAATCGAATTTTCATGAAGCAAAAAAACAACATAGATAAAGATAAGATTCGTGAAAAAGGTAGTACTGGCTTTATACATTAGAAAAAGTAAGCAGCTGGCAAGTCGTTTCTCAAACCATCTTCTGTCTAACTGGTCCTGCCCATTTATTTGGAATGAAGAGAGATTCATACCTTCCAGGTCATCAATGGTCTTCTCAAGCTTGGCTACTGTTCTCTCGGCAAACTCAGCACGAGTCTCAGCCTGTCGAAGGAAGCGGGACCTCAGAGTCATTTGGTTGCCCACTGAAAGGGCCACCACCCCCTCATGACTCTCCATGGCTGTCGACGTGAACTCACCTCCTTCAGCTTGTCGGTGAGGACCTTGATCTCCTCCTCATATTTGTCCTCTTTCTGTGAGTACTGTGGACGGAAGGGGAACAGCAGGTTAGCCAAGACACAGCAGAGACAGTCTTGCCTGGAGGATTTGAAACAGTTCTTCAGAACTTGATCCTCAGAGACCCCCAGAAAGTTCATGTTTATGCTCCCAGAGCAAAAATCTGGACTGTCTGGCAGGGAGAGCTAAGAGGGAGCAAAAACGTGGAGTGTCGGACAGGGAGAGCTAAGAGGGAGCAAAAACGTGGAGTGTCGGACAGGGAGAGCTAAGAGGGAGCAAAAACGTGGAGTGTCTGACAGGGAGAGCTAAGAGGGAGCAAAAACGTGGATTGTCTGACAGGGAGAGCTAAGAGGGAGCAAAAACGTGGATTGTCTTGGGGTCGACCTAGAACCCCAAGCAACATCAACCTTGGGCCCTCATTCCCTTATACCTATATAACCTAAATATACCTTATACCTAAACAGGACACAGAAGAACAATGGCTGGGACATGCTGGTTCCTTACTAAGCATGTGATATTCATCACCGTGGCTGAACAAGCATGCGAACTGTGGGCTCAATCACGGGACAGAGGCCTACCTTCTCAGCCTGGGCCTCCAGTGACTTCATGTTGTTGGTCACAGTTTTCAACTCTTCCTCAAGCTCAGAACATTTTCTGACGTTTTACGTGCAGACAGGGTGCGGAGGTGAAGGCGGGGTGGGGCAGGGTGGAGTGTAGAGAAAGTGCGGGGAGTCGGGTAGAAAACAGGAAGATGGCAGAGACAGTGACAGGAAGTAGAAAAAAAAAAAAAAAACAGTAAAAATCCAGAGAACAGGAGAAGGGAACCCAAAGAATCACAAAATGTTGTGCGGTGTAGAAGCAGGCTTTCTAGAAAAGTCTAGGTTAGCACGAAAAGGAACAAAGCAGCACTTAGAATAAAGAAAAAAAGTCACAAGAGGAAGAGCAATGTCGAGAGTAAAGCAGCAGAAACTAAAGAAGGGACAGGTTAGTGGTGTAAGGTTAGTTTATGGTACCTGTGCTTCAGCAGCCATTAATGATTTTAAGTTTTGTTCCAAAATTCTCAGTTGCTCCTCTGCTTTTCGCACCTGCCTGTTAGTGGATGTGAGGAAAGCAAGGCCACTCAGATCATGGGAGTCATGCGGCGTGGTTGGCACATGCAATGCTGACAGGAGAACGGCTACATCTAAGCAACTCTGGGTCACATGGGCGAAGGTGCCATGCAGACTAACGCAGCGTGTTAAACTTCACAGCACTGGTCTTACGTTTACATTTATTTAGCAGATGCTTTTATCCAAAGCGACACAGGGTCAGTCAGCCACTGGAGCAACTGGGGTTAAGGGCCTTGCTCAAGGGCCCAGTAGTGACATCACTCCGCCAATCAGGGGTTATGAACCTATGACATTCTGATCTTATTCACGGAGTCCTAACCAGTGGAGCCACCCACCCCCAGTCTTCAGTCTTAGTCTTACAGGGATGCAGTACGCAGGGGTATTCACCCTAACTAAGCATCAACACTAATTCAGCTCCTCCTGATTAATGCCGAATATGTAGCCGCCAGGCAGGTGCAGGACAGGGACCCGGTGCTGAATTAAAGATCTTACCCCTCAGTCAGCTCAGCACGTTCCTCGGTACGCTCCAGATCTCCCTCAATGATAACCAGCTTACGGGCCACCTGCAGACACAACAGCACAGCAGAGTCACCCACCAAGCGGCTTGATGTAGACGGGCACCAAAGCCGACGGGCACGTTTGGGAACTCGCCTCCTCATATTTGCGGTCGGCCTCCTCAGCAATGTGCTTGGCCTCCTTCAGCTGGATCTCCTGCAGCTCCAGCTTCTCCTCATCCTTGGTGGCTCTGTTCTCAATGACCTTCATGCCTCTGTCAGTATACAGCGCATCGCATCAGCGTTACCTTTACGCGGCTCATTCAGGACGAAACCTACCGCAGCTCAGCGAAAACAAACTGGCCTCTGATATACGAGATCAGACTCTTGATTTCTCTAATCTTTCCGCTTTAACAAAAAGCAGAATGAAAGTCACATAAGCAGTAATTACTTGTCACTGGCAGTGTACAATGAGGAGGTGGTTACACATAATGGGCTGAGAGGCACAGAGGGATGTTTATGGAAGAAACAAAGGAAACAGAACTCTGCCCTATGCTGCTGCATCACCCTTTACTCTGCCATTGTTTCTCCCACAACAATCCCCGCTTGTGTCTGTAAACAGTGGCACTACTTTATATCAGCAGGTTTTAGCGGAAATGACATTGCAAACCCCAATAGGAGCACGTGAGGCCACTTAACCTATAATAAATAGGAAGCAGCAAAAATACTCAGTCGATGGTATATAGATATTTTAAAAGGGCAATTATCCCTTCTCTGATACCTCAGGGAGGTATGCACTTATTGCCCCCCCACACTCACACACACACACACACACACACACACACACACACACACACACACACACCTCTCGCTCTCATCAGCAGCCTTCTCTGCCTCCTCCAGCTTCTGCAGGGCGGTGGCTAGACGCTCCTGGGCACGATCCAACTCCTCCTCAACCAGCTGGATACGTCTGTTCAGGGAGGCCACATCAGCCTCAGCCTAGGAGGAACATAGCAGATCAGCAGCGAAATGGAGAGACACAGAAACCAAAACCACACGCAACAAAACGACTCTAAAGCAGTGGAACCACACACACACACACAGCCCCCCCCACACACACACACACGCACACGCACTTCTACTGATTAACTGGAATCTGCACAGGTGTCGGTTCAGTTCCTGTGTTGTGTGAAAGCAGCACTGCAGTCTACGCTCTGCTTTAGGGGCCTAGAGATTTCAGCACTAAAACATGCATGTTACATATAAACATACCAGCTTGCATTTATTCAAAAGAGTTCAAATCAGATGTTTGGCTACAGGGAAAAAGAAAGGGCAGGGGTTCACGACTTTGGTCAGCTAACCAAGGTGAGATTTTCAATTTGAGACAAGTCTGCAGACGCATTAACATGTGTGTAACAGTTTTATTACCTTGTAAATATTCTGTAGTGTTTGCCAAGTACCCCAACGCTTTTGATGAAGCTAATTTTAGGTTTATAATGGAATACTATAGATTTGCCGTAAGATTTCTTGTGAGAGTCTGAAAGCCAGAGCGTCTCGCCAGATGCGTGAGAGTTGGCAGCCCTGAAAGCTTGAAGGTATTACTCCTGTCCACAGGCCCATTGAGCTGATTAAATCACTACTAAATGCGAGATGAAGAAATTACTCCAAATTCCAGAACACCACAAAAGGGATTTCTATGACACTAGGTGAAGTGCAGTGAGCGCTTCTGTTTCTTAAGTGAATGGATAGATTTAAAGCAAATTAACCTTAAGATTCATTAATTACTGCCTAAGCTGAAAGTATAGGCTGGCCTGGTTGTTTCCTCTACCAAGAGACGGATAAATGCAAAATAAGACATAACTCGTTTGCGAAGCCACGCCGGCGCAGTTCACGCCACCGACACTTCACCAACTGCCCTTTATTCGCCTTTCCTTAGCGCCCGTCTCAGTTCGCCCACATCAACTCCCCGCTGCTGTAGTTTTAACATACTACATTCGTACTTGTTAGTTTTTTTTAGTTCATAAGATGTTAATCATGTTGAAATATTCCTGCTTACGGGATTAATTAAGGTGAACCTCAAACTTGAGACAAATCCCCGTACAATCATAACGTTAGAATTTATAGATAGGGGGATTTAATTTAAAGTAATTAAATTACTCTAAATACATACGCCTTTTTATACGCATATACAAGACGTCCCAGGAGTTTAATATTTTGAATTTAAATGAGTGAATATTGTTTTATTAATGACCAGAGAACATTCTGTGACTCACAGTACCAATTATCTTATCCACGATTGTTTAGTCAATTTAAATAAAAATAGCGACGCAGTTTCAAAGTTCTAATTTTTTACTCACTAGTCTAGAGATATTTATGTGAATATCACAATTTCATGGTTATTAGGGACAACATGATCACAAATAAGTACGTTTACTGACCTAATCCGTAAGGGAACCGAACCAGAACTACACACGGACTTTATACTAATAATTACACCAAACGCAGCGCCGCTTAACTCCGTTATTAAAGATCTATTATTGTTGTTAAGAACTACAACCCTATCAACATCACTTTAACAAAATAAAACTTACTGTTGAGCCCTAACACAAAACAACACAATACTTCCACACCTTACCCGCAGGTTCGTTCAAACACGGGTATGTGAAATCGCACTTATTTTAAAACGTTTTCATTTTTTCATGGCTTACTGCTTCTCTGGCTTTTATCTCCAAACTCAGCTCTTTCTGTAGTTTCTGGGCTTTCTCTTCGGCACTACCTGCATGCTCTTGCAAAGACTTTATTTTCCTCCTCACGGCTTCCAACGAGCCTGCCATTATTTGTCAGCCTCTTAAAAAAACACCAACAACCTTTACACGATTTCCTTCCAAAGACGTGCAGTGACGCGCTGCCTATGCAAAAGCGACGGGCTGCACCGCACCGAGGGAGCCGGAAGTGTGCTTTCATACTCTGGGCTAGCGCCGCGAAATGGCAAATTACTTTACAGAGGGGCACTTTGTGCAGACTTTCTGTCCGAAGTAAAGCAGATGACAAACCATTCACTACCTCAAGTGAAAATCTAGGCTTCTGTAATAATAAGGACATCTATCTACATTCCAAAGATGCAGCATAGGTGTATTCCTTAATATGGTACGCCCCCTACTGATGTAATTCGGTAAATGCGCCTTGATCACGTTGACGCTGCTTGGGTCACCTTTGGACAACCTACAGATTGAAAATAACAATTAAAAAAGCCAAAAAAAAATAATATACACATTTCTCCGTAGTAGATTTATTTGTTGTTATATTTCACCATATGTAAATTTTATCGTATCAGTAAATAACTGAACGAATAGGCCTAGTTAAGTTCATATAAGTGATTAGAAAATCAGGGTACTCAATACGTAATACAGCAGAAACTTGCACTGCTGTTGGACTAGTGCACCGTTCAGAGCAGCCCCTGCCTCGTGCTTCCTGAGACAGACTCTAGGCTCGACACCACCCTGTACTGGATACGCGCTAGGAAAATGAATGAATGTAACGCTCCAAATGTTAGAAATAGTTTTAATGGTTCTAGTATTTAACCAGTCAAGAATTATATTTCTTCTCATATTCTACAAATAAAATAACTTGCAGGGGATTAATAATTCGGTACTCAGCTAGCATTAAACTTCTGAAAATTAGAACATAAATCCATCTGAGTAGCCTATTTCTGTTATTGTACTGTTGCAGCCTAAGAGCTAAAGACAATGTGCATTAGGATTTCTGTTTTGGTTTTTTTTTTGGCAACTTAGTTCCTGTATTTCATTCTGAGCAAAGACAGCTGCGGATCCTTTTTCGAAACCTATTAGCATATTCAAATCTATAGTCTTCCTTTTTATTCTGCAGGCATTTGGACCTCGTTTACTGTAGATGAATATGGACCATGAATATGAATGTGGACTGTTCCACACAAAATTAAGAATGAGAAAAAAATATGCGTGTGTGCAAGAGGTTGTTTTCACTTTATACAGAGGAAATTGACTAGAATGGTCAAAAGGTTAACAGCTGTAGGCAATCTGTAATAAAAACATTAGTACATTCAACTTTTCCTTAGTTAAACACGACAGTAAACACGATGTGATATTCACAACCTAGATTAAGTTATTTAAAGTTAAGTATGTTTTATTATATAATGCAAGGCCAGTTTAAGTAAGCATTAGTTAATAATCGTTCTTATTCGATGTGGGCATACGGAGTAAGTCAGGTTCCTTTACTTAAGTTGCTTTACCATATAAAGCACGGAGCTATATTTAACCGTCCGTTCGCTCCCAACATAGAGACTGCAGATCTTGCAAGTTTATGTTTCCTACATAAATGCCTGTTAGGTTTTTTTCTGAGGTGTGTAAGGTTACTTCAGCCTGTTTTAAAAGCCTAGCCATCAAAACTTTTCGTGGACAGAAACAATGCATGATTTAGAAGGATATTACAGATTTGAATACAAAAACGTAAATGAATGAATGACTTCACCATCCCCGGGTGACAGAATGTATGGATGTGAGAAAGTATGTCAGACTTTAGTGGTAATACTGTTACTAATTACAGATTAATAGGGAATATTTTTTTACATCCAACATTTTGCAAGAAAACTGAATGTAGAATATAGGTAGTCTACTTTATACCTATCATTAAGATGTAACTAATACATGTTTGAAAATAAAAAATGCAATATGCATATATTTGGTATTCATATGGATAACAGTAGACATTCCAGTTTTAATATTTCACGTTTTTAGTGGGGAAAGACGGGATGCACTGCATGAGTGGTGACGTTACAACTGTCCTCCCCGCTACTTACATCTGTGGCTTTCTTCTCAGCCAGTTCCAGTTTCTCCTGGGCGTCCTTAAGGGCCTCGGAGTACTTGTCCAGTTCATCCTCAGTTGCCTTCAGCTTCTTCTGCAGAGCTGCCAGATCATCCTCGAGCTGTGTAGCGGTTCATGCCGCCGTGGGCACGCGCGAAACCATGGAGCGTGCACGCGCAGAATCGGCGCGGTGCGCGCAGACGGAGACAATAGACAGAAAGAAAGAGCACAAGTTAGGAGAAGCTACCACGGCTAAAGATAAACTTTACTGGCATCTCCCAGCTTTTCTTTAGTAGCAGAACCCCCCTTTTATTAACTTTATTAACAAATAAATTAACAAATATAATTTTGTTTCAAAAAGCCTGGCCACATTAATAATGCAATTCATAACTTGGCAATTTCATATACCATATTTATTATAGGTTATATAATATACACATTGATGTATCGTATATACTGGCATTATAGCATGCATTACGGCATGCATTATGAATGAGCACTTAGTCACTTGAGTTTATTTTCTTGTAGTGTCCACAAAGTTTGTAATAAAATATTCCAAACGTGTGAGGAAAAAAAATCAAGATCTTTAAGTCCCTTATTTTGTACGTTCTTCTGAGGAATTGCTATTAATCCGTAAAGGAGAGACGATCCATTATGAAAGCTTTCTATTGGTTTATTCGATTTCTCTATTTTAAAAATAAATGCCGACCTGTTTGCTCCTCTCCTCAGCTGCTTTCTTGTCTCCCTCAGCCTGCTCTGCTCTGTCCAAGGCATTCTCCTTGTCCAGTTTGAGCATCTGCATCTTCTTCTTGATGGCATCCATGGCTGCTTATAGTTTGTCTACCAACAAAACCCCCAAAAGAAACTGCGGAGAAGTGGTTGCTCGGAGGGCAGCTTCGAGCGTCTGTGCCGGACTGAGCGCCTAGCTGGAGTGCAAGCTTTTTCTCACTGTACCCTGTCAAATATGTACTTTCGCAGGGGGGCGACTGGATTCTTTTGGACATCCAATACTTTTTTGGAAAGAGCTTCTGCTGGTCCCTTCCCCTTGCCCTGTCTTTTTTATGGATCTGTTTGACGATTCGCTGTTCCCAGACATTTGACCGTTAATATGGCTATATATGGGATTTGATGGGCAAAGAAGCAACCCCGAGCAAGACGTCTGTGCCTATTTCTAACACTGTACATATTAAACCGTCGCGTTTATAAGACACGGGAAGAGAAATACATAAAACAAACATGTAATTACTCGAGAAAAATGTCTGCCTTTCATATTTCGATGCCTTTTTTCCATTAAAATGTCTGATAAAAATGTCCAAATTTTATTATATTTAGTCCATTTTTATTACTACACCAGTTTCGGTAATACACCCAATATTTTCACAACGAAGGTTGTCTGATTGAGATCTAATGGTTAAAAAACGGGAGCAGACTAGACTGAACTGAACGTGAATGTTAGGGCAGACAGTAAGTAGGTTAGGCTATAAGCACTCAGCTTAGGTAAACTGTCCTGTCAGTGATACAGTCGTGATGAAGGAAGAATGGTGTTAGCGAAGCCTCTGGTGCATTGTTCACAATCTGAACAACACCAGATACACATGCACTCCGGCGATAGTGTATTTCATGACTTGCCAGGCAGCTCCCTAAGTGCTGCTCAGTTCTGTCAAATGGTCCTCGACGGCATAGGCGAGGTACTCGGACGTTTCCAGCAACCCATTTTTCTGACGGGTAACGGAGGCGCTCATACGGCACAGCTGTCAAGCCTGATTAAAGCATACGGTGGATGCATGGGTAATCCGGCCCTCTTGGGTTTAACACTTAAAGTCAATATCTAAATGGCGCAAGGCATCTGATATAACAATATCAGTGGATCCTATCTGTTGCAACTTCTTGCTCCTCAGAGTTCATATATAATCACTATCATATATAATCACTGATCTTGTTACTTCCGTGGTATATGCGATAAATTAATCTTCAATATAACCTATTTTGACGACTTGAAATGACAATGATTTATCTGCGACTAAGTTACATAAGTTATGATTGTTTCTACGTGTTGAAATAACTATGCGCGCGATCAAACGAATAACAATAAGTGTCAATCTTGTCTTTTCCAAAGGGAAGCGACGCCAGAAGCTGGCTTATGTCTGAGCCCTGCTGCTTCGGTCCTTGTCCTCCTCGTTCATCTTAAGTTCCTTCAGGCAGTATTTTTAGTAACGCCTTCACCCCCATCCCCCCCCCCTCCCCCCCCCCGCCGCCCCCCAGCCACCGGCACCTGCCTTGGTCTGTAAATTTCTTTTAGAATACCACACCATGTGGCTGGGGTCAACCCTTATGAAGTACACCCCTAAAATTAAACTACCTCTCAAACTCTATCTATCTATCTATCTATCTATCTATCTATCTATCTATCTATCTATCTATGCCTATATTTTTACATTATGTATTATCGTCATTGTCAATCGTGTCATTTAAGCCGTATTATATTGAACCCATCTGAAAAATTCATTTTCCACTAGGGTGTGTGTTTTAACCTAAATAAACATTGCCATTTCAGATACTATCTTATAATCTGTACATACTGTAACAGGCATGCGTGCAACGTCATGCGTGCAAAGTTTTAACCGATTATAAGCACGTGCTTATTAAGTCCCCCCCACCCCCCAAAAATGAGATCAGCCTGGAGAGTTAGTGGGACGGGTCCGTTGCCTTACCTACGCGAGCTGGACGCGGATCCCTGGCAGCTGCTGGAAGGTGGATTTGGGACACATGACAGCGAAGACAGGAAGGACGAACCCAGCTCTGTTAGCGACTCGCGGTTAGCGCGATGCCAACCTGACTATTCTCGATCAGTAATCAGGGCTATTATAGTAAAACAAGGACTCATCGACATATAACAGCCTAACTAGACTGATAGATGCTACTGATGAAAGAAATGAACGGCTGGTTTAACCAGACGCTCAGCTGGAAAAAACTGGATTCCTTTCCTTCTGGGACTTTTTATTTAAATAATTAAATAATAAAAAATAATAAATTGATTATATTTAATAACCATGTATTAGATAAACGGTTCTGGAAAATGGATAAAAACATTTTTTGGAGCTAGCCGAATGCTATTGTATTCAAATCTCATCCCCAGTGACCAAAATTGTTTTAATTGCAGGGCAGAGCATGTTCCGTATTGCCATTAACCTTTCATGAAAATAGCTAGCTGTGAAAATGACCACAGAGTGGTATTCTGTTTTTTGGAACCCGAAAACTGGCGAAAGTCACGTAGTTTGGAAGCCAACCTAGCAATCGTTCTTCAGACTTTCTCCAGGCTGAGAATGGATCAGAATAATTTGCTTTCTTTAAAACATTCACAGGCCATCGCAGAATTATTACAACGCATGCCAGACCTTATAAGAATGACAAGGGCAAACAATTTAACAAACTCAGGGAGAGAAAGAGAGACAGACAGAGAGAGAGAGGGAGAATCAAGAGATTTATGGAGATTTTTTTTAAAAAAGAAGTGAAAATCATCCCAAACTCCTGAAAATATTTCTGGTCTGTCTAGCAGACTCAGAAAGTGTCTGTGGTCTCATAGCTGGTTTGGGGTGGTATGCCAGGAATGAAAACAGCAACTATAACTGAGCTCTGCTGTAAGGTTTCGTGGCGCACTGAGGGAGAAAAGGGCATAGACTCAGCTAATAAGAGTTTGAAACCAAATTTTACAACAGTCATTGCAAGACAAACACCAAGTAACACTGACGTAGCAGTTTCATGACAAATGCTAAATTATCCAGTAGAGGTGAGACCGGGCAAATAAAGGAATTAGTGTTTTAACATTAATGAAAAGGATAAATAAGGTTGGTAGAAAGATAAGGTTAAAGGAAGAGTCTAACAGCGCTCCTTCTCTTTGTAGGCTTACTTCTTTTAGGTTTATGAAGTAATTTGGTCATTTGCAGGCCGGCAGAGAGGAATGGTGGCTTTAGCATGCAGCAGGCCTGCCTTTCCGCCGTCTCCGCCTTCCAGTGCGGTTACTGCTTCAGTCATGTCAGCTGTTTTTACAGCTGCAGCTTCACTCAACACATTTTTGCTTCCCTGCCAGGGAAATTAAGAAAACCATCAGTTAAATATCCAGAGATGTGTAATTATAAGCTGAATTGAAATAGAAGAATGCTATGTACAGCTCATAATTATATGCTTCTGCGCTACAAGAGAGTGGAGAGATTTTCAAAATTTTCTCATATGCTTTGAGAAAAATGAAGCAATTTTCTGAATCACAGCTCAATAAAATGTTTCTGTACCTAACAAAAGACTTACAGGGATTGCAAATGATACATTCACATCATTTGGACATTGATGTACATGACAAACACGCTTTACTGGTAGGACAAATACTTATTGTAATTCAGTTTAATTCACTGCAATACTAGAATCTCTGAAAAGAAAGACAAAATATTTTATTGTTGAGAAATAACCTGAAATGGATCCTAATGTTGTCAGATGTGATAAAATCCTTCCTGGTGCTTGAAAACATACTGTAGATTATCTGCAGTCTGCACAACATCTCTGCAGTCACCACAGCCTGCACACTCTGGTGACTGCAGGGAGAGCAGCACGAGCTCCTGAAATACACACAGTAATTGAGTGAAGGCTTTTTGCAATTGCTGTTAAACCCAAACCTTGGCCGTCACCCACATTGTAAATGAAAATGACTGACCTTTCTTTGGAGGGGACAAGCTCTCTGCACTCTTGTCAGGCTGGCTTTTGTCAAATGCCAGTCTGATGGCATGCCTCGCGTGTACGGGGCTCACAAGAGCTCAGACGAGAATCTCTACAATCCCAACACTCCCAAATGACAGGTCAATCAAAACAGTATTGTGTGAGCACTCCTGGGTAATGTCCAGTTTACAGGCGACACTCAAAATGAGTCAACTGACTTCAATATTACTTTCATCCCCATTCAGCGACATGAAGTTACAATTATGGGCATATTTAGAATGGCCTGTTCTCTTAGGAAAAAACAAGATCAGAAAAACATGGAACATAATATAAAGATCAAAGCATATAATTACACGATCTTAGTATTTTTGGTGCAAGTTAACTTCATTTTCGGGTTTGTTGACATTGGTCCACTAGAGGCCTTGATCTTCTCTAGCCGTGGTTTCACATTCCGTCAGTCCACAGGTCCACCACGGCCTTCCAAGGAGGGACACTGGCCTTGTGCTTATATTTTGCAGAGTAGCTATGTAGTTTAGAAGATGTGATACTCTCAAAGTCACGCGCAATGCTTTGAAATGCTATTCAACTGCTATGCGAAATGCACATGGACAAAGATCTTATTTATCCACGGTATAAAGATTTAATAATAACCACTTCTTACTGCTGGCAGAAAACAAGGAAAGTATACAGAGAAGGAGACTAACATTAGGAAGTCTGGTTAGCATAGATCGTTTACAGCTGGTTATTCCACTCAGGCTGTGTTTCACTCATTTAATATGCAGGACAGGATTGTTTCGGGTGACTCAGAACAACACAGTGATTCACCATAATCCTGCACATGTATTCAGAGGTCTAATGTAATGTGTTATGCTTCCTTGGAGGTATTTTAACTGAACTAGTTTTACCTGCTCATGTCCCAGGA